>NC_089843.1:157569516-158169516 GCF_035609145.1 Eleutherodactylus coqui | reverse complement strand
AAAGGCCTCATGCAATACCAATATTCATGGAGTGTGTAATTTTAACCAATCAGTGCCCACCTTTCATACAGTATCACTATTAAAGCCAAAAGGAGATTAAATATAGAAATCATACTCACTCATCACCTCAGTCCATAGTATCAGTCATCCCCATACTGCATTCATATATGTATATAATAGCAGTATTAAAGCACCAGACAAAGTACTTGACATTTAACTTGGCATGTGCTTTACCTCACAGCACACATCGTATACACAATTTTACTTGCCAGCCAGTAGACATACATGACAGTGACAGACCAGATACAATGGAAGTGGCCTTCAGCTCTATGTCAAATAATAAGTGGATGTCAACTCTTGTCATTGGGGGCACAGTGTCTTCATGTACTTGTTCTCAACAGGCCCACTTTTCCTGCATGCTTGAGAAAGACCGCACAGAGGTCGAAACATTGCAGTTCAGTGCTGAGGAATAAAGATTTTTCATTTTTTGATACTAAGTTCCTGAGTGCTAATCTATACATGGGACATCTTGGATGCTGCAAAGAGGGTCTTTAAGTCCAGCCCTTATTCTAGGATCATGCACCACTGTATGCCTCTCCCACTTGCTGGTTTTGTTTGTGCTGTTGTCCAGCTATTTATTATTTCTAGATATTGACACAAGAGCATATTTGCCAGAATCTACTATAGACTGTGCAGAGGAAGATCAGGGGTTGTCTACGGTATATCGCTGGACATTTTCTCCTTGTAGCGGAAATTATGCCAGCTCAGCAAAAGTTTGATGTGTGGTTGAAAAAGTTGAGGCAGATGCTAGAGCCCCCTAACAATTAGTTCTGTTCAATTTTTTGGAAGAGACTTCTTACTTGCTTGCATGGGGGTTTTTTTAACAAAGGTGTGCCCTGCTGTGCTCTTGTGCAGCACCATTAGGGAGCAGTCGCATGCTGGCAATGATACAGCACTTGTTGATGAGACTCATCACTGCCACTATTCAATCCCCTACGGCATGTGTGGTATGGATGGTCTAATACCAGCAATGGTTCAGCATTTATTGATGTGCAGCATCACTGCCACCATTCTATCCCTTAGGCCAGGGGCCCCCAACCACCGGGCCGCGGACCTGGGCCGGGCCGTTGGGTGGTTAGCGCCGGTCCGCGGCACCGCCGGGAACTTTTGCTCTAAACACAAGGCCCGCGGCCCGAATCCGGCCCGCTGCCTTGTGCTATGTGTCCCGTGGCGTGCCGACGCCTCTGACCACTGAAGCGACTACCAGCAGGGGCGCCGCAGCTCCCCGCTGGTAATCGAGCTGTACCCGGCTCACACACTTACGTCTGTGCAGCCAGATTCCCCTCCCCGAGTCCCCTGCTCATTAGTTCCGCAGGAGAGGACTTGGGGAGAAAGCGTTCCGGGCTGCACACTGATGTCCGGGCAAGCAGAGAGAGAGCGACAGCACAGGAAGGAGGTAAGTATATGGGTTGGGGGGGGCTGCCTATTACTGGGGAGGGGGGTCTGGTTATTACTGGGGGGTGGGGGCTAGTTATTACAGGGGAAGGGGCTGCCTATTACTGGGGGGGCTGGTTATTACGGGGGGGGGGCTGACTATTACTGGGGTGGGGGGCTGCTTATTATTGGGGGGGACCTGCTTATTACTAGGGGGGGCTTCTTATTACTGGGGGGGGGGACCTGCTTATTACTAGCGGGGCTGCTTATTACTGGGGGGCTGCTTATTACAGGGGAAGGGGCTGCTTATTACTGGGGGGGCTGGTTATCACTGGGGGGGCTACTTATTACAGGGGAAAGGGCTGCCTATTACTGGGGGGGCTGCCTATTACAGGGGGGTCTGCTTATTACGGGGGAGGGGGGCTGGTTATTTATGGGGGGGTTGGGGGCTGCTTATTACTGGGGGGACCTGCTTATTACTAGGGGAGCTGCTTATTACTGGGGGGGGGGGGGCTACTTATTACAGGGGAAGGGGCTGCCTATTATGGGGGGGCTGCCTATTACTTGGGGGGGTGGGGGCGCTGCCTATTACTGGGGGGGGCTGCTTATTACTGGGGGGGGGACCTGCTTATTACTGGGGGAAGGCTGCTAATTACTGAGGGATGGGGGCTGTCTATTACTGGGGGGGAGATAAATTATATGCTGCCCTATGTGTGTGCTGGGGGGGGGGATAGATTATATACTGCCCTATGTGTGTACTGCCAGGACATTCTAAATGTCATAATTAAATAAGAATGCACTAAACTCCAACCCCCTTCGTAACCCCGCCACCTATAACCAAAGCCCCGCCCATGTCTCGCCCAACCCTGCCGGGCCTTGTAAAAATGGTCTTGCTTGAAGCCGGTCCCTGGTGCCAAAAAGGTTGGGGACCACTGCCTTAGGCAATCTGTGGTGTGGGAATACACCACAAAGAAGTATACACCACCAGTGGAAATGTGGTGTATTTACAAACATATGTATTCATATGTATAGGCATTGTTTCCTTCCCAGCAATGAGATACTATTTATTTCTATTATGCCTGTGGCCAGGGCAGTCACATGCAGGAGGTGATGCAGCACTTGTTGATGTGCCGCATCACCGCTGCCATCCAACTCCCTACAAGGTGCGAGCAATTCAAGTTTATTTCAGTACAGCCATTCCAAAAAAGCCAGGTACTTGCAAAGTGCTGCCGCACATCCTGTTGTTTTTACATTTATAGTTATGAGTATTCCAAAAACGTTTTCGATTGCATAGTATTAACTGATGCCATGTTAGTGTCAATAAAAGTTCTTGTTTCTGCTTTTGTACTAATAATTAAAGAAGCAACTAGATATGTTTGTAATGTGTTACATCTGAAACTCATGCTGTGGAAATCACCCCTTGAAATATAAGGGTGCTGAGCTACCAAATGCTCACTTTTTACAACTATAAACTAAGTGGCTTCTCGCTTGGTGTCAACAGGAGTTACTCAATCTCTAAGCAACTGCCTGTTTGTAGTGAATGTAGATGGATGCATGGAGCGATCTCTGTCCAGCTCCACTTCATTCGCAGAACAACTATCGCTCCTGTGTAAAAGCATAGGAGTGAGTGACTAGCACGGCTAGTAATGTTACAATGTACAGGGACCTTTACATGTGACAATTGTCGTCCTGTGTTGGTGGAGTAAGAGTGGGCAGAGATTACCCGGGCACCTGCCTGCATTCTCTGTAAATAGGCAGGGAAATATTTAGCAGCTTGTTTCCAATAGTCACTTGCTTTCTTATATTCTCCACCGTAATGATACCTTTTAACCAAGTGACTGTCAGATGATGAAAACAGACACTCGTTCATCTATGAAATGACAACTTCTTTTAGCACAGAATAGAGGCGGGCAGCAGAAGCGATCTCCACCATGCTCCCCTTCCATTAACCCCTTCCCGCTCCTGGACGTACCTGGTACGTCATGGTAGCGGGATACTTCCCGCAACATGACGTACCTGGTACGTCATGCCATTAAAGTGTCGCCGCGGTGACAATCGCGGCGACACAGCAGCGATCCTGGCTGATATCGTCGGCAGACAAGTGAGGCATCCGGGCTGGGGACCAATCAGAGCGGTCCCTCCCCCACGATCGCTGTGATTGGTCAGGGAAAAACTCCCTGACCAATCACAGCGCAGCAGCGGACTTCGCGCTGTTTACAGTAGGGGCTCCATGTGCAAGCACCGCAGTGTGTTTCCGGTGCTTGTACAGAGAGCACCTACTGTGTTTTTTCTGAATATAAGTGCGATTAGAGTGTAGATTAGGCAGGGAGTGAGTGTAGTGTAGTGTAGTGTAGTGGAGTGGAGTGTAGTGTAGTGGAGTGTAGTGTAGCAGAGTGGAGTTAGTGATCAGTGTAGTGGAGAGGAGTTAGTCATCAGTGTGGTGTAGTGGAGTGAGTGTTAGTGATCAGTGTGGTGTAGTGTAGTGAGTGTAGTGAGTGATTGATCAGGCAGTGTAGTGTAGTGAGTGTAGTGAGTGATTGATCAGGCAGTGTAGTGTAGCAGAGTGGAGTGAGTGATCAGAAGTGCAGTGTAGTGTAGTGAGTGAGGGATCTGTAGTGTGTGATCAGAAGTGTAGTGAGTGAGCTGTAGCGTGCGATCAGCAGTGTAGTGTAGCGCAGCGTGTAGTCAGTGTATCCCTTGGTGTAAAAAAAAAAAAGTTCCTGTTGTTCCCATTTTGTTACCTGTCCCGTCACCCGTTATTAGTTAGTGTAGCGTTTAGTTAGTCCGTCTAGTGTGTAGCGTGTCGTTAGTCCGTGTACTGTCAGTGTATTCGTCTGTGTAAAAAAAAAAAAAAAAAAAAAAAAAAGTTCCTGTTGTTCCCATTTCGTTACCTGTCCCGTCACCCGTTATTAGTTAGTGTAGCGTTTAGTTAGTCCGTCTAGTGTGTAGTGTGTCGTTAGTCCGTGTTGTGTCAGTGTATTCATCTGTGTAAAAAAAAACCAAAAAAACAAAAAAAGTTCCTGTTGTTCCCATTTCGTTACCTGTCCCGTCACCCGTTATTAGTTAGTGTAGCGTTTAGTTAGTCCGTCTAGTGTGTAGTGTGTCGTTAGTCCGTGTTGTGTCAGTGTATTCGTCTGTGTAAAAAAAAACAAAAAAAACAAAAAAAGTTCCTGTTGTTCCCATTTCGTTACCTGTCCCGTCACCCGTTATTAGTTAGTGTAGCGTTTAGTTAGTCCGTCTAGTGTGTAGTGTGTCGTTAGTCCGTGTTGTGTCAGTGTATTCGTCTGTGTAAAAAAAAAACCAAAAAAACAAAAAAAGTTCCTGTTGTTCCCATTTCCTTACCTGTCCCGTCACCCGTCATTAGTTAGTGTAGCGTGTCGTTAGTCCGTCTAGTGTGTAGTGTGTCGTTAGTCCGTGTTGTGTCAGTGTATTCGTCTGTGTAAAAAAAAAAAAAAAGAAAAAAAAAAAAACACTTACGTGAATACACCACATAAGTTTCCGCGTTCTTTCCGACCCCCGTCCCGTGGTCACCCCATCCCGCAGTGTCCCATCTAATAAAACTTTTTCCCCGTGTGCCCCATTTTATATAAATATGGCCCGCAGGAGGTACACTTCAGAGGAACTGTATGCAATCATTGCATCAGACTCGGACTCAGGTAGTGGTGATGACGACCCCACTTTTTTGGCATTCTCCGACTCCTCATCCTCATCCTCATCCAGCGAGTCTGAGCTCCCTGCACCCCCGAGAAGGCGTCCAAGGACCGCCACTGACCCCAATGCATCAGATGCTCACTGGAGTACCCCGGAAGATTACAGACCCCAGATCCCTGATTTTATTGGGAACCCAGGGATTCAATTTGATCCGGAAGGGCTCAGAGGGAAGGACTTCTTCAAGTTTTTTTTTTCAGAAGAGTTCATTGCCCACATTGTTACCCAGACTAATTTGTACGCCCAGAATTTTATTCAACAAAATCCCACCTCCAGCTATGCCAGACCCGATAAGTGGACCCCAGTGGATGCACCAGAGATACAAAAATTTTGGGCGCTTATACTAACTATGGGGCTAATAAAGAAGCCAACAATCAGGGCGTACTGGTCTACCGATATTTTGTACCACACCCCAATGTTCCGCATGGCGATGTCGAGGACGCGCTTTGAGTGTATTTTAAAATTTCTGCACTACAATGACAACCAGCTGTGCCCCCCCAGCGATCACCCCAATTACGATCGGTTGTATAAGATCAGGCCCGTAATAGACCATTTTAACGCCAAGTTTGCCCAGGCGTATGCCCCACAGATAAACATTGCAGTAGACGAGTCCCTGGTACACTTCAAGGGGAGGCTAAAATTCCGCCAGTACCTGCCCAGTAAGCGAGCACGGTATGGTGTGAAGTTGTACAAGCTGTGCGAAAGTACATCAGGGTACACCCACAAGTTCCGTATTTACGAGGGGAAGGACACTAAAATTGAGCCCCCAGAATGCCCCCCCGTGCTGGGAGTAACAGGGAAAATAGTGTGGGAACTGGTGCACCCACTATTAGACCAGGGTTACCATCTGTACCTGGATAACTTTTATACCAGTGTCCCCCTGTTTCAGTGCCTCGCTTCCAGAGGAACAGTGGCATGTGGCACTGTTCGGAAAAATCAAAAAAGCCTCCCTAAGACGCTGCTTGGGCAACTGCTCAGAAGGGGTGAGAGCCGGGCCCAATGCAGCGACAATGTATTGTGCGTTAAATATAAGGACAAGAGGGATGTCCTTATGTTGACGACAATACACGGCCACAGCAGTACCCCCTGCCCAGTACGAGGTACCAGTGCAGAGACCCCCAAACCAGACTGCGTCCTCGACTATAATAAGTACATGGGAGGGGTCGATCTATCAGACCAGGTACTGGAGCCCTATAGAGCCATGCGGAAAACACGGGTGTGGTACAAAAAACTGGCCGTGCACCTCGTACAGATGGCACTGTATAATGCCTACGTGCTGTTCCGAGGTGCAGGCCACAGGGGGACATTCCTTGAATTTCAAGAGGAAGTTATCAAGGACCTAATATTTGGGGACCAGGAGGTGGGGGAGAGGCCCAGTACTTCTGGAAGCGAGGCCACAAGAATTGTACCAGGGCAGCATTTTCTCAGTGAAATTCCCTCCACTGCGACGAAGGGAAGGCCCCAAAAGAGGTGCAGAGTGTGCTACAAACAGGGGATAAGAAAAGACACCAGATACCAGTGTGAAACGTGCCCCACACAACCCGGCCTCTGTATAAATGAGTGTTTTAAGATCTACCACACGTCCCTGAAATTTTAATTTTTTTATTGCCCTGACGTTTTACCCTGATGTACTTCGCACAGCTTGTACATAAAGCCACATGCTAGGTCCTTCCCTTCTGAGCCCTGCGCCCTAAAAACAGTTTAGATTCACATATGGGGCATTTCCCTGTTGGGTAACATCATGGATTACGTTTTCTCCTTCTGCCCCTGGTAAAAAATAAAAATCTGGGCCTAAACTGAGCATTATTGGAAAAATGTGAATTTTTCGTTCTCAACTCAAATTGTTAAAAAAAATTCCTCAAATACCTGTGGGTTCAAACCGCTCACTACACCCCTTAAAAAATTCCCTGAGGGGTGTAGTTTCCAAAATGGGGTCGGTTGTTGGGGGTTTCAAATGCACTGGTACCTCAGGGGCACTGTAAACACTACATGGGGTCTAAAAATTATTCCAGCAAAATCTGCATTCAAAAAGCCAAGAAGCGCTCCTATCCTTCTGAGTCCTGCCATGTGCCCATACAACAGGCTATGTCCACATATGGGGCATTTCCGTGTTCGAGAGCAACTGGGTAACGCATCATGGGGTACGTTTTTTCCTTCTGCCACTGGTAAAAAATATAAATCTGGGCCTAAAGCTGAACATTATGTGAAAAATGTGATTTTTTTGTATTGAACTCAAACTGTTAAAAAAATTCCTCAAATACCTGTGGGTTCAAACCGCTCACTACACCCCTTAAAAAATTCCCTGAGGGGTCTAGTTTCCAAAATGGGGTCAGTTGTTGGGGGTTTCAAATGCACTGGTACCTCAGGGGCACTGTAAACACTACATGGGGTCTAAAAATTATTCCAGCAAAATCTGCATTCAAAAAGCCAAGAAGCGCTCCTATCCTTCTGAGTCCTGCCATGTGCCCATACAACAGGCTACGTCCACATATGGGGCATTTCCGTGTTCGAGAGCAACTGGGTAACGCATCATGGGGTACGTTTTTTCCTTCTGCCACTGGTAAAAAATATAAATCTGGGCCTAAAGCTGAACATTATGTGAAAAATGTGATTTTTTTGTATTGAACTCAAACTGTTAAAAAAATTCCTCAAATACCTGTGGGTTCAAACCGCTCACTACACCCCTTAAAAAATTCCCTGAGGGGTGTAGTTTCCAAAATGGGGTCAGTTGTTGGGGGTTTCAAATGCACTGGTACCTCAGGGGCACTGCAAACACTACATGGGCTCTGAAAATTATTCCAGCAAAATCTGCATTCAAAAAGCCAAGAAGCGCTCCTATCCTTCTGAGTCCTGCCATGTGCCCATACAACAGGCTACGTCCACATATGGGGCATTTCCGTGTTCGAGAGCAACTGGGTAACGCATCATGGGGTACGTTTTTTCCTTCTGCCACTGGTAAAAAATAAAAATCTGGGCCTAAACTGAGCATTATTGGAAAAATGTGAATTTTTCGTTCTCAACTCAAATTGTTAAAAAAAATTCCTCAAATACCTGTGGGTTCAAACCGCTCACTACACCCCTTAAAAAATTCCCTGAGGGGTGTAGTTTCCAAAATGGGGTCAGTTGTTGGGGGTTTCAAATGCACTGGTACCTCAGGGGCACTGTAAACACTACATGGGGTCTGAAAATTATTCTAGCAAAACCTGCATTCAAAAAGCCAAGAAGCGCTCCTATCCTTCTGAGTCCTGCCATGTGCCCATACAACAGGCTACGTCCACATATGGGGCATTTCCGTGTTCGAGAGCAACTGGGTAACGCATCATGGGGTACGTTTTTCCTTCTGCCACTGGTGAAAAATGAAAATCTGGGCCTAAAGGTAAACATTATGTGAAAAATTGGATTTTTTCGTATTGAACTCAAACTGTTAAAAAAATTCCTCAAACATCTGTGGGTTCAAACCGCTCACTACACCCCTTAATAAATTCCCTGAGGGGTGTAGTTTCCAAAATGGGGTCAGTTATTGGGGGTTACAAATGTACTGCTACCTCAGGGGCACTGCAAACACTACATGGGGTCTGAAAATTATTCCTGCCAAATCTGCATTCAAAAAGACAAGAAGCGCTCCTTTCCTTCTGAGACCTACCATGTGCCCATACAACAGGCTACGTCCACATATGGGGCATTTCTAAAAACTGCGGAATCTGGGTCATACATTCCAAGTTTTGTTTCTTTGCTAACTCCTACTGTTTTATATTAAAAAAAAGGTTTTATATTGAAAATCATTAGAAAAAAGGAACTGTTCTAATTTTTGATGCACTTTCCTTTAATTCCTGTAAAACATCTAAAGGGTTAATAAACTTTCTAAATGCCATTTTGAATACTTTGAAGGGTGCTGATTTTAAAATGGGGCAATTCATGGGGGATTCTGATATACAGGCTCGGCAAAACTATGTCTGAACTGCATTGGTCCTTAAAAAATTTAGATTTTGAAATTTGCTAGTAAATGTGAAAAATTACTGCTAAATTTATATACTTTGTGGAGTCTGCAAAAAGTAAAATAACACTTAAAAAATGATTGCTGTGTAAAGTAGGCCTATGGGAAATGTTAATTAATAACTATGTTGTGGTGTTTGACTTTCTATCTTACAAAGAAAACAATTCAAAGTTTGAAAATTGTGAATTTTTCCAAATTTTCAGTAAATTTGGATTTTTTTTCCAAATAAGGACAGAATTTATTGATGAAATTTTTACACTAACATAAAGTACAATATGTCACGAAAAAACAATCTCAGAATCACCTTGATAAGTAAAAGCATTCAAAAGTTATTAGCACAGAAAGTGACAGATGTCAGATTTGAAAAATAAGGCTTGGTCCTTAAGCTCAAAATAGGCCATGTCATTAAGGGGTTAAAGGGGTTGTCCTGCGGCGAAATCAAAAAAATTTTTTTCTACATACCCCCACATTGTGCCCCGTTAAAAACAATCCCTTTTTTTTTTTTTTTTTTAAATCGCTTACCTGCATCCTCGTTCGGGCAGCTTCTTCTTTTCTTCTTTTAAAGATGGCCGCCGTTCCTTTCCCAAGGTGCACCGCGGTTTTCTCCCATGGTGCACCGCGGGTCTTCTCCCATGGTGCACCGTGGATTATCTTCTCCTGTCTTGCGTTCCACTGCCGATTACAGCCACCTAATTGGCTGATCGGCACCACGTGACGGAGGCGAAGCCACGATGACGCGGAGAAGAGGAAGGAGCCAGGACGCCGCTCGTGAGCCCGGAGGCAGACAGAAGAGGAATCCTTCGGTGCGCAAGCGCGACTGTTCGTGCGACTAAAGAAGCAGTTTTAGTCGGCGCCATGTAGACGGGGACGCCAGCAACGGAGTGGGTAAGTGTATAACTTCTGTATGGCTCATATTTAATGCACGATGTATATTACAAAGTGCATTAATATGGCCATACAGAAGTGTATAACCCCACTTGCTTTCACGGGACAACCCCTTTAAGCCCCAATGTCCATGGGCAGATCAGATTCCACATGCAGGAGCCCACAGTGGAAATCGACTCTGTCCACACCTCAGGATACTGCTTAACTGTCTGGGTCTTCTGCGTGCCTTTCCGGGTATTCTATGTTCTGCGGATGTGTGTGGAAGCACTGGTCGGTGCGCTGCCGCACATGCACAGTGGAATTTTTTTTATTTTTTAAACTCCTGCTTTTTGCTGAATTTGATTTCCGCAAATCAGATCCAGCCGTGGACATTGGGACTTAGAGCTCCTGTCTGTGGGCGAATTTTCACTGCGTTTGCGGGGAACACAGTGAACGCTTTTCGTAGCGTTGCTATGGAAAGCGTGGCCCTCCCGTCCACGAGCGGAAAATCATTGCGATTCTCCGCTCGCAGACGGCACTTCACAGCATGCTGTGAATTGCCGCGATTCTCCGTGGTCAGCCTCTCTGTCAGATAGGCACACTGTGGAGATCCATCGCTGGCTCCTGCTCCTGGGCAGTCGCTCCCGCGGCGGAGTTTCACCCCGGGATTTCGCAACGCCCGTGGACAGGCAGCCATAAAGAATAGTTATCACTGCTGTGTTAAAGAACAAAATCACAGAAAAGGGAAATATAAACAGACAAAAAAAATGACAGAAAGCAGCCACATACTTACTGATATACTGATACAAAAGGTCAGATACAAACACCTCATCCCAAGCATGCAGACAGCCAAACTGCTACATGGAGAAGCAGATAGCACAGGTGCAAGGTACTGATGAATAGCCACTCACATACCTTCCTTATATTTATGGGGGTGACGTCTTAGTACTATTCTTGCATAAAAAAGCATAAACAGCATACCAGGCCACATAGTACATGTAGTGCACCATGCAAGCTTACAGCCTATTAATGACACCATATTTCAATCCAGCGGGCTGCCCTGCACTTCATAGGTTAACCACATGAGGACATCATGGATGTTCTCCTTATTCATCTCAGCAACCAGTATCAGTGCTATGAGGCAATGTTTAACCCTGGTGGTCTTATCTGCACTATCATTGGCTTCCCAGTTTATATCCGGACAGTTAAAGTCCCCCATAATAATTACCTCATTCCGATTTGCTGCTAGTTAGGAGGATTCAGTGGGAGTGAATAAACATGGGCAGCCAATCAGAGTTTTGTCAGAGGTGCATGTTAACCAACTGAACTCTTCCTATAAAGCTGTTGTTTTGTTGCTCATTTGCAGCTCAATTTTATTTACACAATGCAATAATTCATCAACCAATGATAATTTTTTTAGGTGAGCTGAAAATGAATGACTATTTGCTAATGAATAAATGATTGCCCTGCCGGTCAGCCACATGTACAGGGGACACCTATCACCCAAATTCCCTGTTTATAGCAATTTTTCAGATAGTAATCGGCCCATGTAAAAGTACCCTAAGGCCCAATGTCCACTGGCAAAATGGATTAAAGAAATCCGCGTGGGTGTCCCGCACGAGTCATCCCACAGCACACCTGCAGCTGTATTTGTGCTGTGCCGCGGGTGCGCTGTAAAGCAAGAGGCCGAAGAAAGAAGATCCGGCCGCGACAGAGGGGAGACTCGCAGCGTCCGGAGAGGTAAGTATAAGCAATTTTGAGGCCTCATGTCTGTGGGAAAGGAGGGACCTACTGCGGGATTCTGCATGAAGAATCCATGTGGGCCCCTAATTTCTCTGTGGACATGAGGCCTAAGAGTCAAGCTACAGAGTATTTAAATTGTACATACATACTCTTGTTTTGTGCAATGATTTCTAGCAACTTATGGCAACTTGTTTTTTCGTTGCTTTTACTAACTCCATGTAACATGATGCAACTTTCAGTTTTAAATGATGTGATGTGTAAGCCATAACCTATGTAGTAAAAAAATATATATACCATAAAAAAAAATTGCTTTAGTGCTCCAAAGTATTTACATGGGAAGATGTTTGTACTGTGACAGTTCTACTGTTTAATTGCAAATTATATTTGTCTTTTTTTTGTAATATTCTATTGTACATTTCTTTGCAATATTTAATTTTATTTAGCCTATTTAGTAGGAGATTTTTTAATGAAAAGTGCAAGCAAAATGAAGCAAAGGCATAAGCAATTAAGCTTAATTATGCTCATGGGCAAAATCTATACACAATTAGCATAATTTACATTTAAGGTTGCCTCAAACTTGTAGGCTAAAATTAAAAGCTCCAACAACCTGATCTGCTGATGCCTCTTTCTGTCACCTAGGATGAAATAAAGTTCACTGCATTCATATTATTATGCTGTTCTGCACAAAAGAAGTCATGAAATCAGATGGCATCTCGGCACAAATTAATAGAGAAGTTGATATCACATAAATACTTGTATTTAGATGATTATTACAATTTTTTTAGCAAGCAGCTTGAAAATAATCACTGTGGATTTTGGGTTTGTTTTGACTTGCAAATGTTTCTTTCTTTGTCTGTGTGAGTTCTGTATGTGTGTGCTTGTTCAGTATTAAAGTAATCAAATGACCATAAATTACAGATGGACGTGTCTCTTTTAGGCCCTCTGTCCACAGCAGTGATTTCACTGGCGGTAAATCGCTGACGACTCACGTTGGCTGAAGCTTTCCATAGAGTTGCTAGCATTGCCATGGAAAGCGCCGGCCCTGTGTCCACGAGCAGAGAATCATTGCAATTCTCCGCTTGCGGCCTGCAATTCGCAGCATGCTGTGAATTGCCCCGATTCTCCACGATCAGCCTATCTGTCAGACCTGCAGAGAACCGTCTGCTGGTCCCTGCTCCCAGGCGGCGGCTCCCATGGCTGAGATTTGCCGCGGGATACCACAACGCTCGTGGACAGGGGGCCTTACTGATTTAACTTTTTGCTGAAACACAGCCCAATCTTTGAACAGCTGGACCTCAATATGCCCCACATCCTGTTAAGCCCTCGTTCTATTGGGTGTGTGAAAATTACGTTCATCTGAACGAGGCCTAATGGATATCTGCCTCTTCATTTCAGGATTGGTGGTATGTTTCAATGGTTTAACTCCTGATGGTCAAAATGTACATTAAAGCCTAGTGATATAATCTTACATATGAAATACCCCACTTTCACCTCCCACAAAATAATGTACGGTTAAAGGACTACTCCAGAGAAAACACATTTTACCATTCCTGCATCCCTCACCTGATTGCCTGTCACACTCTCGACATCTTTTTAATATTTTAGACACTTTCATGCAGTGCAGCCCCTTTCTGATGTTTATCAGACACCATCTCCATGTTTAGATTACTTTCTGCTTTCTCTTGCTCTTTAGGCCCCCTTGTCCCTGGCCATTGCGGGGGAAGAGGAGGGGACGCTGTTAGTTCTTTGCGGTGAGAATTGCGGCAAATCACGGCATGCTGCAATTTAGATCCCGCTAGTGGGGAACCGCTATGATTCTCCGCTCGTGGACGCCGCGTTCACTGCGTTACTTGCAGACGGATTATTGCCGCGGGTAACGCAATGAACAATCGCCTGGGGACAGGTAGCCTTACTGTGCTAGCAATCCCATAATGCATCAGTACAACATCAAATGACCAGATACAACTAGGACCATCTCTGCCTGTTAGGGAAACAATGTGATTGTCATTAATCTGTATATTTACCTAAATAACCTGCAGACCATAAGGCCCGATGTCCATGTGCGGATTTGAATTGCAGAATCTGTGCGGGACACCCACGCGGACGATCCGCAGGTCAAGCCGCCCATAGGGTAAGCTTGGGACGTCTGCACTTTAATTAACACCTGCGGGTTTGATTTGCAAATGCCACTTATGGAAAAGAAATTGCAGCATGCTCCATTAAACTACAGATTCCAGGTTGATGGGCTTCATAGATCTCTATGGAAGTGAGCGATACTCAATGCATCTGCAATTTAACAGATTGGAGCGCTGTCCCTCGTACTGTTAGAAACTTGTCGGCCCTCGTCGGACATCAGAGCTATGCAGGGAAATTGATATGTTGGACGAGGGGCGACATTGGATTGGAAAATATGTACAATATGACTATTTATGTTTACAAATATAAAGAAACATGAGCAGCACTAGCCAGCCACAGCAGCACTTAGGCTAGGTTCACACGGGGCGGATTCCGTGCGGAATTTCGCCGCAGCAAATCTGCATGCGGCCGCTAATCCCGGGATTAGCCAGACATGTGGACGAGATTTCTCAGAAATCTCATCCACACGGGACGGCAAATCCCCTGTGGTTAAGCCGGCAGAAGCCGCCGCTGCGGTGCGGATTTGCCGACCACAGCATGTTAATTTAGGGAAGCATTGTCAAAAAATTGGTCCATATTACAGAACGACCCCTATCTTCTAAAAATAATAGGAAAAAATCCAATAGATACGTAGGAAAAATAAAACCATTCAAAATATCCTAGCTCTATCTCGCCTCGAGAATAAAAGTAAAATAAAAAGAAACCTGACTATGGACAAATTGGAATTTTCCAATTTCCCAATGAGGAGTTTATAGATGTGGGGGGAAAATTTGCAAATTTTGCCATTAAATAGTACAGAGAAGAAAGGAAATTTATATGGAAGAAAAAGAAGAACCTATAAAAATTAAGCATCTACTGGAGTGCCTCTGTGGCATAAGATATGTCGGGCGAACTAAAAATTCTCTTAGAGTGGCTTCACACGAGTGTGTGCGTGTGCCGTACGTAGGTGCGCACAAAAATGCGCACCCACGTACATGCACAAAGGCATGAATGCAGGTCCGTGCCCATTGCCTTCAATGGTGCTGTGGCTGCTGCTGACGGCCCCATTGCAAGCAATGGGCTGCCAGTAACCCCTGCAGTGATTTTCGGGGAAGGGCTTTAAATATAAGCCCTTCCCGAAAATCACCCCTGTTTGTGTAAAAAATATATTTATATATATAAGAGTAAAAAATCCTCTGCCACAGCTGTGACAACTGTGACAGCTGTGGCAGAGGATCGCGATGTTGTCCCATTGCTTTAAATGGAACCGGCACTTCTGCAGTCCCATTGGAAGCAATGGACTGCTGGCAAGCCCTGCAGGGATTTTCGGGGAAGGGCCCTAAATATAAGTCCTTCCCTGAAAATCCTCCCTTGAATGTGTTAAAAAAAAATTATACTCACCTCTCCTCAGCTGCCGGAGCTCTCCCTGCACTGCTCTGAAGCTCTTTCAGCAGGCGGGGATTTTGAATTCTATGAATGGCCAGGTGCTGCCTGTGATTGGCTGAGTGCTGTGACCAATCACAGGCAGCACTTAGCTGTCATTCAATAAATGACTAAGAGCTGCCTGTGATTGGCTAAATGCTCAGCCAATCAGATACAGCCCTGTCAGCAGGCGGGGATTTTAAATCCTCGCCTGCTGAAAGAAATTCAGAGAAGTGCAGGGAGAAGTCAGGCTAGATGTGCCTGAGACCCGGCAGCTGAGGAGAGGTGAGTATCATTTTTTTTTATTTTTAACACATTCTAGAGATGATTTTTTGTGTAAGGGCTTATATTTAAAGCCCTTCCTCAAAAATCCCCGCAGGGCTTGCCAGTAGCACATTGCTTTCAATGGGACTGCAAAAGTGCCGTTCCCATTGAAAGCAATGGGAGAACATTGCAATCCTCTGCCACAGCTGTCACAGCTGTGACAGCTGTAGCAGGGGATTCTTTACTCCCCGCAGGGATGAAGAAATTGTTTGCCACAGCTGTCACAGCTGTAACAGCTGTGGCATGGGATTCTTTACTCCCCGCCAGAGATGAAGAAATCCTTTGCCACAGCTGTCACAGGGAATGGGAATGGAACGCATGTAGAACTCCACCTAGGCTTATAATGTGACTCACGTCACATGAAAAACGAAAGTGTATCCCATTATAGTGACGTCATGATGACCATCTTGGCGTCTGAAGCGGGCACTGTGATTGGAAATTTTCATTAAGATGTACTTATACAAATGTATGCTATGAATGTTAACTGTATGCTTGAGGAAGGCGCCGTGGTGCGCTGAAACGCGTTGCATAAGTGATTTAATAAATATGTTTATTTTAACCATTATACCCATGGGTCTTGAGATTTCTTTTGTAATCCTAGAGCGCTGAGTTTTTAAAAATCTTTTCCTTACTTGGCTTGGTTGTAAGCGCCTGGTTTACCACAGGGTTCCTATCCTCTAAGATGACTCTGCAGGGCACCAGGTTTAAAGGACAAAGAGACAGACCGATACACAGGCTTGGGGACTAGATACCGGTCGGATCCCTATCCAGGAGTCCCACCATGTACCAGGTGAGTGGAATTCACTCTATTACTTTACATTGATACTATAGGGTGCTATTATATGTCTACCTATTTTCTTTTCCCTGCACTAAAGTGGATTGCAAACAGCAGAGTAACAGAAAAATGGGGAAGACCACCTGAAAACCAGAATCTACAGACATTAAACAATGTGCAAACAGCAGCAAATGAGTAGGTAAAGATAACCTGTTATAAACCCATGTACCCTTTAAAGATCTAAAAATCTAATATCCCTCAAAATGTGCAAACAATACACTATATTTAATCAGTTTTAAATGCCGATAAATGTTATATATTTTTATTTTACGTCTTTTTTCTTATTTTACTATAGTCTAGAAATTGAGATTATTTATTTCTGTTACTTTAAAAGTCCCTAGAAAATCATGCCTTAAAACATATTAAGCCATAGACACCTCAATTCATGTCACATCTTTACATTCAGCCATAAGCCAATATCTTTCATTTTCTATTCACCTCTGGAAATGGCTTTTAAATATTTAAACATTTACCTTTACTACTTTATTCCTTCAGGATAACTGATTTTACAAGTATTGCAGAAACTATGTTTTAAATATATCTGAGGAGGTAATGTTGCACCTATTACCCTTGCAAGAAGTAAACTGTAAGACTTTAAAAAAATTTTATGGACACATTTTTCATGTTACGGATTGCATGAGTAGGTTAAGTAATTTATTTTTCATAAAATATGATTATACTAAGGAATTTCTTTATAACACAGTATATATAATGATATAGAATAATCATTAATGACTTCTACAAAGCTAAAATGTTTCTTTTTATTAGTTTAATCACCCTAAAAATATTGAACTAAGTAGCAAACATAAAATCTGCTAATTAAATGGATGTTATGTCAGTTACATTAATTTAATTGCAACATACCTGTGACTAGGCTAACATTTTACTTGATACATACAGAAGCCTTTCTTTTTTTCTCAGATCATTTTTATGGAAAATATGTTTTTAAATACAATTACCCTTTAATATCAGGATATTTTACATGCATAAGTATAATATACATAGAACATAGTAGTACCCAACCAAACAATACAATCAGTTTTTCTACAATATCTCAATGTAACCAGCACTTGATATGAGCTTTCCATTTTATATATCAAACCATCTTCTCAAAACTTACTCAAAATTAGTCAAACAGACTCTTTTTATATATTCCCCTTTCCAAGGATATAACCTTAACTATTTTTTCTCCAAAAACTCCTATTATTGAGGGTGGTGTGGGGTGGAAGGCTGCATTCAAAGAGGAGAAATCAGCTTCCACGCCTGGTACAATGCTCTCCGAATTCACCAAAGAGTATGCCAATCAAGCCCATCAACAATACCCAGTATACAAGTATATATTTTAGAATTATCTCTAGTACCCAATTCCAAAAATCACACAATTTTACACAATCCCAGACCATATGCATTACATTTGCAACATTCATATAACATTTTGGATTTTATCTAATACCCATGTTAAACTATTTTAATGGAGTATGATAAACTAAATACAATTGCAAAACTCATTGACTTCCAGCTAGAGATATTTTTGGAATCATAAACAACACTGCGGCCCATATATCTTTACTATTATGACCTAAATCTTTTCCCTTTTTTCCTTTACCACTATTGGGAATTGCTGTAAATAGTATTAAAGCATCTGTCTATAGAAATAAGAAATGATACCCTTCATAGCTCCAGAACACACAACAAAATTCACCACAGGGTGTTGAACCGTAAGCACAGATATTGACCGATCCTGAGCAGCAAACATGTGTCATAGTTGAAGGAACTGGAAAAAATAACTATGGGGAACATCATAAAGCTCTCAGCTATTGAATGACAGCTGAGAGCTGCCCTGATTGGTCCCTGCGCTGAGCCAATCAGAGGCAGCACTCACTCACCCATTCATGAATTCATGAATGGGTGAGTGAGAGCTGCGTCTGATTGGTGAGGGCTGTGACCAATCAGAGGCAGACCATTCAGCAGGCGGGGATTTTAAATTCCCGCCTGCTGAATACTACTCAGAGCAGTTCAGGAGAACTGCCGGCCGGCCGCGGCTGAACTCCGTCTGCGGGGACAAGGTGAGTATATATATTTTTTTAATTTTTACATATTTTTGGATGATTTTCAGGGAAGGGCTTCTGTTTTTAAGCCCTTCCCGAAAATTCATCCCGCGCTTGCCGGCAGCCCATTGCTTTCAATGGAGCCGGCTGTATTGCCAGCTCCATTCAATTCAATGGGCTGGACAGCGCTCCTGTGCTCCGGCCCGTTTCAAAGGAAACGCGGCTAGGAGCAGATTTTTCCGGCGATTTTTCGGCCCCGATCACGCGATTTGCGGATGCGCATCCGTCATGCGATCCGCAAATCGCGGCAAAAAACGCCCATCTGACTGAGGCCTCACACATATCACAAATTTCTCACCAATACCCATCCTATGATGAACAGTCCACAAGCAAAAAAGATTTCCACTTGACACTGTCAAAATCTTTGGCAGCATCGGGTGAAAGACAACACTGATCCAACAAACTCAATGATCCACCTGAAGATTCAAATATAACCTTAAATTAATAGAAGTTCATTCGTTTAGCATGACGTTGGATTGATCCTTGTGTATTAAATGAGTTATTATTTCAGGTATATTTTAACATCGGTGGTCAGCAGAGATTTTGGACGATAGGAGTCAGGAAGAGACAAATCCTTTTTCGGTTAAGGAATTAATACAATCATAGCATCTCTAATTGATGGTGGAAGTATGCCTTTATGCAATGATTCATTAAACACCATTAATAAATGTTACAGAAGAATACCCTGGTAGCGCTTGAAAAACTAATTTGGAAGATCATCCAACTTAGTCGACTTTTCTTTAGGAAGTGTTGCTACTGCATCCCTCAACTTATTCAGTGTCAAAGGAGTTGTGAAAACTGCTCTCTGATCATCAGACAAGGTTGGCAACTGCTTCTGAGTCAAATATTCATAAAGATTTTCACAATTCACACTTAACTTAGAAGCATACAGGTATTTAAAATAGAGAATACATGTTTCCAAAATGTAATCCTCAATAATAACCAAAGAATTAACAAGCCTTCTCAATGCTGCAACATAACATGAAGATGATTCATGTGCCTTAATTATAGAAGCCAGAAAATGACCCCTTGCTTTCCCTTCCTAAAAGATCTTCTGCCTCATAAAAAGATGCTTATTTTTTGCAACACCTCTCAGATGATCCGGAAGTTGAAATTACCGTGTTCCCCTGAAAATAAGACACTGTCTTATATAAATTTCCCCCCCAAAAAGACACAGTGTCTTATTTTTTTTTGAGGGGGGGGGGGGGCTTATACTCAGCTGGTCTGTGGCATCCCGAAGCCTCTTGATGGTCTTTAGCAGTGGCGTTGTGGTAAACTGGGTCCTCCTCATCTCACAGCTGAGCTTCATGTCATTCACTGAATGGCTGTGATTAGCTCATCGAGTGTCGGGTGTGATTGGCTGCTGGCGCTCGATTAGCTAATCACAGCGCTCGCTTTGTTTAAGGCGGAGTATTCAAAGCTCTGTCACCAGCAGAAGCTCAGCTGTGAGTCGAGGAGGATGCAGTTTACCGCAGTGCCGCTGGAGACCATTGAGACGCCACGGACCAGGTGAGTATTTGATTGGGGGGAGGGCACTTTAGCTAGGTCCTAGTTTCGGGAAAACACGATAGGTGAATATGCTGGGTGAATATGCTTGCTTTGCATCTAAATACTCTACCAATAATACATTTTCTATCCACTAATGAAAAGGACTACTTATTACTGTTATATAAATTTTGTTCATGTCTATCAATTCAGGAGGCAGCATCTCTAGAATCCTCAAAGAAAAAGGTCTTTGCCTGCATCACAACTCTCATCCAAAGCAGCATAATGCAGCTTTAAACCCTGCAACCTTCTCTTAACTTCATGAAACTGCATCTGTTTTTAGCTATGTCCACTGAATAATCTGGAAAGATAGCTATACGATAACTGTCCTTAGTTTTCTTTTTGATTGCTCTTGCTTTCTTTAAAATAATGTCCCGATCTTTATAATGCACAAATTTCATCAAAATAGTTTGCGGCGTTGCACCAGGTGGAGGTAGTTTAGTAGGAACTCTATGAGTCCTTCCACAGTAAAGAAAGCTGACAAAACATCTCCACCAATTGTTAATTTTAACCATCTTTCAAAAAATCGTCATGCATCCAATCCTTCCACCTTTTCTGGAATCCCAACCAGTTGCAAATTGTTTCTCCTTAATCTATTTTCCACATCATCTGCTTTCTAGTGCAAAGTATGAATAGACTGCATGCATTTACTGATTCTATCCTGAGTAAGAACATTTTTTTTCTTACAGTTTATTAATACATGTCTCTGCTTTAGACGGTGACTTTCTGCAAATCATGTCTTATAAATCCTACATCTTCTTCCAAACTACCAACCTGAGCAGAGAGGGAAACCAAAACAGTATTGGTTGCTGCTTACCCATCTCAATTACAGAGTGAGATAACATATTTAAAGCCCCTTCAGTGGAGGCAAATACAGTTGCAGTATTTCTTATCAGGGCTGTAGGAGGAATTGAACAAGTAAATTCCGTCAAGCTATCAGCCGCATCACGGCATCTCTTAGTAAAATGATCAGAATCGTCAAAATGTTTTGTGCACTCTGCGCGATCACCCACACTCAATATTTGGGATTGCCTCCAATGCTGCATGGGCAGCCTCATAGTGTAAAGTATTCACAGTAATGTTCATAGATACCGGAGCCTGATTGTCATCTTGAAGCGCTGCGCCAGCTTTTTTACTCCTCGTCATTGCAACTCGGTTAAACAGCAGACAGGCCTCACAACAAACCAGCCTCTGCTGTCACTGGTCCTTCCCTCCTCCACAACAAGAACTATACTGCAGCATAACCAAAGGCACAGAGACCAGCAAGGCTGCCAGCACCACAAAAAGAGTCAAAGAGAAAGAAAACCAAGCTAGAAAGCTTGCATAACAGGTGGGATCTCTACTGGTGTGTCTCCACTGAATATTGAATTGCTGTAATGATATTTTGTTTATGGTACAGTTGTACATAGCAATAATCACACAGGAGACTTTGAATTGCTTCTTAACATTGTCACAGTGCATAAACAACAGTGCATTAATCTAAGATGTGATATAGCTGTTTTATAGCACTTTTTATATGTTCTTACTAATTCTTATTACTTTTTAAAAAGAACATTATAAAAACTTTATAATTAATTAGAGAATCAAGTTCTGGACATTTAGATGTTTTTTCTACAGTATATTGATGCTAAACATCAGTAAAGTTTTTGGTAAAATATGCATGATGCTTGTGATTTTCTGCCGTGTTTATTCATCATGATGTTTTATGTTGTTTTTAAGCATGTAATCCTATGCAATAACATCACAAAGAATTCATTCTAGTCAACCTTTGACACTCCTATTAGAAATGTGATGTATGTTTTGCCTAAAGTACATATTTGTTAAAAGGTGACCTTTTGATTTGATTGTTCGGCTGACTTCATTGCTAATAAGCTAAAGGACTTTGTATCTAATGAATTCCGTGTATATAAATAGTGATAGATAGCTTATTAAGAATTCTACAAACACAGCATGGCCAACCCTGGTACGGAGTACTTGGAACTGAACCAATCTTATAGTGGAAGGTTTATTGATTACACAGAGACAGGGCACATTTTAATCATTTTTACAGCATAGCACTGCCTGAGGTACTAAAATCCATTAAACAAGGATTAAAAACTTTGTTTTAAACTGGCTCTTAATTTGTTTCTCAGTGTATAGTCAACACTGATGGTGTAAAATCAATCAGTTGCTAGGGTGTATTAAAATTAACTTGTTTCATTTTAATTGCACATATGCTGCTCTGACCCTGAACATGTCAGCTGTTCTTATGGCTAAATTGCTCCTCTTTCTGACAAGGGTTTATTTCTCTTTATGATAGATTTACTTAACCATTTCTATACTCTAATGCATCCCAGACTCTTTTTCATGTTTAATTTTTATAGTCACCCTTTGAGTGTTTGATCTTCTAATCAATGCACTAATTTATTAGCATTAATTCATTACTCAGCGATATAATGTGAGGTTTTTATTATTAAAGAATTTAATGCACCACTCATTTTGTCACAAAAAGAATGCTGGTGATGTGATCAACAAAAGTAATGTGGCACCATAATATCACAGAGAGGGCAGTGGTGGACAAATATAGATGTGCCTACATTTACATTCACTCAAACGTGGTTAAGGACTCCAATTTGTCTTTAAACCAATTCAATACAATATTGCAACAAGCTGCAGAACCCATTCACAACACAACCATCGGTTGGCCATATATAGACACAGGACAGAAATCTCATGGCAGAGTATCACAAAATCATGCTTGTTTTTTTTAAGCTGGTCATCTTCTGCTGCACATCATTGGGGTATGTTGAGCTAAGATAAAAGGTAAGAAAGGACGCTTCTTTAGTTAATCACAATGTTAGGCCACATGGCTTTTCTCCTAACTTTCATCCTGGGTGCTATTAGACTTCAGGAGAAATATTCAGAGACATGGCATTTAATGAATGACATAGCTTACGGCAAAACCTATTTTAATACATTTTATTGAGCAAAAAAGGATTGTTATAATGTCAAAATTTAAAATAATGATATAAAGTCTCATTAAAAAGATAGTTGTAGCTAATAAACAATTTCTCATATAAAAAGCTTAATTTCTTTTTTTAATTAAATAAAAACATAAAAAAATAACAGGTGACTTGTAGAGATCAGCGAGCATGCTCTGATAAGGCAGTTACTCGAGCGAGCATCATTCTTCTCGAGTAACTGCATTCTCGTCCGAGCAGGCTCGGGGAGTGGCGGTGGGCGACAGGATGGAGCGGGTGGTAGCGGGGGCGAGAGTGAGAGAGATATCTCTCTCCCCCTTGCTAACCCCCACCGCCCCCTCGAGCCTGCTCGGACGAGAATGCAGTTACTCGAGAAGAACGATGCTCGCTTGAGTAACTGCCTTATCCGAGCGTGCTTGCTCATCTCTAGGGACTTGCAAATGCAGAATAACTATAAAAAAAGGTCTAACTAAAAGGTCACTGAGCTTATGTAATGTTAGCAAAAGGTAGAAGAATAAAGTGGTGAATTTATCTACTTCCCCAACCCAATTAACAGAATATTTTGCACAGTTCCCATGCATACCTGCTAATGAACTCTCCAACCTGCAAGTGTTGCTGACATATACGATAAGCTCAGCCATTGCAGGAACCCTAGAGATTTTCCAAAATGCTACATCCTAGTAGCAGCAATCAAAGCCTTTGCTGCTACTAGGACGTGGGAGACTTTGATCTGATCAGTAGGGGATAAACTTGCAATGTCTATGTGCTGCAGTGCTAAGGAGCAGCTCCATATGATTGGAATACTTAAAGAATTTGCGAGAAGGAATTTAGCTTGGTTCCAAAAGCAGTTAATACTTGAGCAATCCCAAAATAATGTGTTTCAAGGTTCCCCAGCCACCAGAGTATCTCCAGCATTTATCTGAATTTGTAGGATAAATAGCAGCAATGAGTATAGCAGTGAGACACAAATGATAAAAAAAAGCTTCCTTGTCAACTCTAAATGAGATGTACATTTTGAAAACAAACTTGCTAATGTTAACATTTTATTCTAGTCTTCTATGTCTATAGAGATACCTAGATCTGTTTCTCAATGAGGTAAGCAAGGGAGTCTATCCCACAGAGATCCATCCAAAATACCCATTGAAAGTCTTGAGATGCCTTTGGCAACTTTATTTAAATTAGACAACACTAATTCTAGCATAATAAAATGGTATATTCTGCGGAACTTCTAAAAATCTTTGTTAGAAATGTGAAATTTAGCAGAAATGGACATTACGTGATTACCTACCCATATATCGGAGATTGAAATTATCCTTGCAGTGATCGAGTTACTAATTGAGATATCTGGGATTATAAAGGGTATCGCCCAGAGTTATTAGCCACAATAAAATATTGGCAGATATTGTGTTTGGAAACTACTTTTTCATATTTGCCCAATGCTTTATGATGATATTGGCTTTCCAATATCTGGCTTGATCAATTAAGCTTGCATAGCAATAATAAAAAAACCTGTGGTAAACCTAATCTGCCTTTATAGATGGGAAGCTATAAAGTGTGGGCTATACGGGGTAGTTGCCCTTTCCAGACATGATTTTTAAGATAGGGCTAAATCTGCATCATCCATAAATACATGCACAATTTTGAGTTCTCTTCCTCCTACAGTAATTCCAGATACAACTTTTTGTGTTCCTAACCAATTCTGCTAAGTAAATATTAAAGGTGATAAAGGACACCCTAGCCAAGTGTTATTGGAAATGCTAAATAGTTTAGAGGTGTATCATGAAATTTGTACAGAAGCAAATAGGAGGGAGTATAGTGGCATAATTGAGTCATATGCTACTCCAGATATCCCAAATTTGATCTGAATTTCACTTAGCTATCCCCAATAGACTCCATTAAATGCCCTCTCTGCACTAAGAGAAAGAAGGCATCAGAGTTTTTTTCAATAAAGGTAATAATGTTTACAAATTTACAGGTACTTTCACCCAAATACCTACTCTTAACAAATCCTACCTGATCTTTTACCCAGAGTGGGTAAAATATCCACCAACCTAAAGGCTAAAATATATTTTTAAGTCTGTGCTAACCATACAATGCATTGATTTTTTTATTGTCTCCACTTTGAACTTTGTATCCAAAACTCTGCATCATGCATTGTAGGGTTAAGTAATGATATAGGACAAAAGTTTCCAGGTCTATCTTGGATGCTCTCTTTTTTAGGGAGAGTAATAATCATTGCATGAAAAATCTCTTTGGGGATTCTACCCATTGTTTCTGTATTGTTCAAAAGAGAAAGAATATTAGGGGATAAGGCAGACTGAAAAACTTAATAGTAATGGTTTGCTAAACCATCAAGACCAGGAGTTTTATGTGGTTGAAATAACTTGATAGCACTATTAATTTCTGCTAGAGATATAGGGGCAAATATTGTTTCCAACTGCTGCGTTCACATCCTAGGGAGCAAAACAGCTTTAGTATTCGCTATAGTTAAGGGTTAAATATTTCCTCATTTTGTGTGTTAAAAATATAAAAGATGTTTTAAAGTTAGCAACTAGAGATGAGCGAGTATACTCGCTAAGGCTAACTACTCGAGCGAGTAGTGCCTTAGTCGAGTATCTGCCCGCTCGTGTCTAAAGATTCGGGTGCCGGTGGCGGTCGGGGAGCGGCGGGGGAGAGCAGGGAGGAATCCCTCTCTCCCTCTCTCCCCCCCGCTCCCCCCTGCTCACCGCAGCAACTCACCTGTCACCCACGGCAGCAGCTGAATCTTTAGACATGAGTGGGCAGATACTCGACTAAGGCACTACTCGCTCAAGTAGTTAGCCTTAGCGAGTATACTCGCTCATCTCTATTAGCAACCCTAGATTTGAGATACAATGCTAATAATGCACTAGATTTATTATTTTGACTATAATAGTTGGCTTTAATTTTCCACAGTGCTTGAACAAATTTATAAAAATCTAGTCAATGTGACTGATTTTGGAGGTTATGTTTCATGTTTGATCTAGCTGGGTAGTATTTTCTTTTGCATAATTGACTCAAGTGAATAATATTATTTGAGAGATGCAATCTTAACTCCTTCTCTCTTATCTGCAGCAGCTAAACTTGTAAAGTGTTTCCTAATATAAGCTTTATGAGCAGACATTATTGTGGATGGCTGTATTTCAAACATGCAGTTGTAATGAAAAAAATCATAGAAATGAGGATGTTTTGGTCAAGCATTTAGAGGAATATAAAATAATTGTTCTAATTGTATTCTAATTGTTCTAATTGTATTCTAATAATTGTATTCTAAGGAATTGTGGGGAGGTTATTGTGCGTTTCAGAAAAAATTAAATATTGGCCTGTGATTGGACCAAGTAATTATACCAATTTTGGAAATTACTACATGTTGAAACAACCGATTATCAGCAAAGAACATGTATATGCGAGTGTAGGTGCTGTGCCTGTGTGAAAAAAGTCTAATCTTTTTCAGTAAAAAGTTACAACCTCCATACATCAAAAAAAATTGTGTCAATTGATATAAATCAGTGAGTTTATCTTTAGAAGTAGATGAGTCTAGAAATGGCTACATACCTCTGCTAAAATGTGCAATGAAGACAGACACATTCTTATAATGGTTGATTTTCTTGAAAAAAAAGCATGATGAAATTTAGTTTGTTTTTTGTTTAGGGCATAAATGACTACTATAGTATAATTCATATTATTTATTGTACAAACCAAGATAATATATCTTCCCATTGGGTCAAAAAAGTTCTGAATTGTAGAAAAAGCTAAAGTATTTTTCACCACAATGACTACTCCTCCTTTTTTGTTAATTACCAGAGGAGCAAGAATATGTGAGAAATGTTTGTGTCTTAAGTGGAAATGTCTTCCTGATTAAGGTGCAATTCTTGTATGCATAATATATCTGCATCCCAGCTTTTAGCACCTTTCCAATTAGAGACCTTTTAAATGGATTGTGATGACATTTTACATTCAGTGAGATTTAGTAGAAGAACATTTCTAGAGTTTATATAAATGCAATGAACACCATGTGACCAGCTAACAGTTTGTAGGCATAGAATTTTCTCCATAAGCCTAGTAAATTGCAAGTACAGTCTTAAAACTGATAGTAACATGAATTAACATCAAACAACACAAACATATGTTTGAGTATGCAACAATCCCTTAGTGATGATGCAAAAAGCGGTCGAGACGTTAAGAACATCAAACCAAAATGTGCATGTATGCCAGTCCTAGGCTATGAGACACACAGAATGGAATACATCCTGGTAAGGATACACAAAATAAATATTAAAAAAGCTGAATTACCTGTAACCACAATAAATGATGTTGTAAGGTAAGAAATAGTTATGCATATTCTTCAACTCACGTAAATGGGAGAAGGTGTATGACCACTAACCCATAGATTTTATACCTTTAAGGGGTTGATCTTGTCACCCATTCATCTGCCAGTCTCATAGTTTGCTTTTTCTCTAGGTAAATTTGGAACAGCAGTTAGCCCCCAGTCCTGGGGAAGTTCTATCACCTTGGTAGGAGAGTCCAAAACTAGTTTCTTCCCCTCTCTTGTTATCACTAATTTCACAGTAAACCCCCTTTTGTAGGGGATATTATTGTCATGCAGAATTTTTGTGGTAGCAAATTTGTGACATCTTGCCAGAGTGGCCACAGGTAGATCAGTAAACATGTAAATATCTTTAAATCTATCTGTACAGTTTGGTAAATTGCTACCCTCTAGCATTGCTTTATCTCTAAAATGGTAGAAATGTAAACTGGTTATAACATCTGGAGATGATGCAGGCAAAGATTTAGGTTTTAGTATTCGTACACTCTGTCTATTAACAGATCAATTTGAGGTGTATCTGGAAGGACCATAACAAAGAAATCTGTAAGATTTTCTATAAGCTGCTCTACTTTAACTGTTTCAGGTATGCAGTGGAATTGCCCATTGTTATAGTGAGACTGATCTTCCAAATCTGCAACTTTCAAATTCCGTGCTCCTACCTCCTCTTCTATTCCATTATTTATACCCACTAACTTATAGTGAGCTGTTGTGAATCCACCTTTAAAGGGAAAGAGAAGCCCAGTCACATATGAAAAAAGGTATTGCTTGGAGCATATGTAATAAATAAATATAATCCACAATTACTATAATTAGGGCATAAATAGCCAAACAAACATTACAGCAGCATATTCAACACATCATATATTCAGTTGCTGTTCATAGACCCCAGTAGATCACTTAATCCAAACTCTAAAAAAATAGATCTCACACTAAAACACCTTGGCTTCTCCTGCCATGCATATACAGTTGTCTTTTTTATGTGCGTTAGATTCCCAATAAAATGGAAAAAAAAACATATGAGTGCCATGGTGGTGAAAACAGTAAAAGCTTTCAATATATTGTAGCAGTTTTTAGGATTCTACTCTTCACTTGATGGAAAATCTGACATTTTTATTCTATGAGGCATATATTTTTAAAATGCTCACAATTTTTGTATAATGGGACAACAGAGATGTTGAAATTAACCTTACCATTAGACTGCCAATGTAGTAAGGAAAGATGCACTTTAAATGAATAGTGGCATCACAATATAAGATTATGCAAATCCTGAAATGAAACTCCAGACAAATTTTCACAATTAGAAAAATGAATCTACTAAGATCATTAACCCCTTCCTAAATGCATAACAAAAATGTTCATCATGCAACAGCGGAGACCTCTCTCCACCCGATGGGTGTCAGCTATTTCAGCAGCTGACAGCCACCAATAATGGCTACAATTGTGGCCATTTAGATTTAGAGTCGATGGTCAAAGCTGACCATGTGTCTAAGCAGTCAACCAGAAGACTCCCAGAGGATGCCATACACAGATGCATATATTAAGCTCTATCTGTGACAGCGCTTAATTGGCAACATTGAAAAAGCACTATATAAAGCAATTCTAAAGTATTACAGCAATAAGGTGATCACAAGTTCAAAATCCATAAGATTTACATATACCCAAGTAGTACTGACAGAAACTAAAACTTGCCCGGCAAAAAAACAAGCCCTTATGCAGTCTAATCAATGAAAAAATAAAAACGTTATGGGTCTCAGAATATGGCAATGGAAATCAACTTTTATGTAAGTCTATTTACTTTTTAAGTGCTTATTCAGATGTCCGTATATTGGCCGTGTTTTCACGCCCGGCCGATATATGGTGTCCCTTTTTGCAGGGGGAGGAGGCGAGCCAGGAGCAGTGCACTGAGCTCCTGCCCCCTATCTGCCCTCTCTCCACCCATTCTCTGCTCCTCGCCACTGTTTACAATAGGAGGGGGCAGGACAGGGTGGAACTTAGCTCTGCCCCATCCCACCCTCCTATTGCAAACAGTGGTGAGGGGCAGAGAGGGGACGGGAGCACAGTGCACTGCTGCCGGCCCAGCCCGGCTTCTTTCCCTGCAGAAAGGGACACCGTATATCAGCCGGGCATGAAAACCCGGCCGATATACGAAAGTCTGAAGAAGCCTTCAAAGTGATAAAACATTAAAGGGGTTGTCTCATGAAAGCAAGTGGGGTTATACACTTCTGTATGGCCATATTTTTTTTTTAAACAATTTGTTCTTTATTGGATTATATTTTTTGGCAATAACACATAGATACATGCATTGGTTATCCGTGAAAGCATGAATACAGAAAAGATACACAACCTTTGGTTCATTTACAGATATAAAGATTCATGTTACTTCATTTCACCCAGAGAGTTTGCAGAGACTAGAGCTGCGGTCGATGAGAATGATATCAATCCAACAGCGG
This sequence comes from Eleutherodactylus coqui, assembly GCF_035609145.1. Taxonomy (NCBI): domain Eukaryota; kingdom Metazoa; phylum Chordata; class Amphibia; order Anura; family Eleutherodactylidae; genus Eleutherodactylus; species Eleutherodactylus coqui. The sequence continues at coordinate 158,139,669 of NC_089843.1, read as the reverse complement.
TGTTATAGTTACTCCGTTGGGATAGGGGGGGGGGGGGAGGGAAGGGGGCGGGGAGGGGGGAAGGGGGAAGGGGGGAAGGGGGAAAGTAGTCAGTCATTGTTCGAACAACAGAATTTTTTTAGGTCTGACTATTTTGTAACCACGGGTTCCACTTTCTATAGTATTTTGCATACTCCCCATTTTTTAGGGCATAAAGTTTTTCACACGTATTATGATCAGAAATCACCTGTCTCAATTCCGAGATATTAGGGACCTCGGCAGCTCTCCACCTTCTTGAGATCATCAACTTGGCAGTGAGGAGAATGTGGCCTACTAGATTTTTTATAGGATGTGGGATTCGGTTGCCGTCCAATAGTAGGATGGCCAGTTCAGGGGACTTAGGGATATGCACCTTCGTAATTCTGCTTAAAAGTAAGAATACTTCGTCCCAAAACCGTAAAAGCCTTGGGCAGCTCCAAAATATATGGTGAATGGTACCACTGTGGCCGCATAGTCTCCAACATCTATCACCCGAGTCGGGGAATGCTCTTGTCAATGCTACTGGGGTGAAGTACCATCTCGTCAATACCTTTACATGTACCTCTAAAATATTTGCATTGATGGTTGTTTTGTTGGCCCATGCAAAGGCCGTGAGCCACTCCTCAGGTGCAAACCTTCTCCGCAGATCCCTCTCCCAGTTGAGAACATGTGCCCGCTTCGTTCCTCCCATGTCACCCGAAAACATATTATAACAGGTTCTCACCTGGGAGCGAGACGTCAGGCCGGAGCTATCAAAAACTCTCAAAAGGTCAGCCGGAAGTTTAACCTTGTCTAATTTTGTAGTTTGAAGTAAAGACCTTATTTGTAGGTATCTAAAAAGTTCACCCTCAGGTAGGTTAAACCTTACCCTCAGGGAACGAAACGAAGCTATGCTTTGCGCGACAAATAAATCATCAATATTTGCTATTCCCCTCTCTAACCACGTCTTCAAGTGAAGATTGGGAACACAGAGCTCCAAAGTTGAAATGGGTATGTGCTCGATTGTCTTTCTCACGCCAAGGTTGGGTCTCTGGGCCAACAACCTCCACGAGTCTAAAGAGGCTTGCATCGGTGGGGAGATACTGCTGAAATTATAAATTGGGAGCACAGGAGAGGAGGATGACGCTAATAGGGACGCCAGGAGAAGAGAGCGGAGAGGTCTACCACCATTCAGATGGGTTTCAATTTGTAACCAGCTTGGGCCTGGTCCTGGTTTCAACCAGCATCTGGATTGGTTGATATTGGAGGCCTGCAGATATGACCATAGGTTTGGCAGACCCAATCCCCCTTGTTTCCTATTGAGATACAAAATGGAGGCGGCTACTCTCGGTCTCTTACCTCTCCACACAAATCCCGACAGTTGTTTTTGAAATTTTTGCACTTCCGGTCTAGGAATCGGGAGGTTAATTGTGCGGAATATATAGAGTAATTTGGGAAGGATTAGCTTTTTTTTATATTGGTGACTCTACCTATCCACGACGGCTCTTTCTTTTCTAAGGCAGTTAGTTCTCTTTGAAGGTCAGACAGCAAGGGAGAAAGGTTAGCCTGAACAGTTTTGGATAGAGGGGTGCAAATTTTTATCCCTAGGAACGGGATGTTGTCCTCCCCCCACTGGAATGGGGATTCCTTTTGAATACTTAGTTTTAGGGAATTGTCTATATTAATGGCAAGTATTTGAGACTTGTCTATGTTTAATTTGTAGTAGGATACCTTGCTAAATTCCTGAATTATACGGGACACCTCCCTTAGTGATGCAATGGGGTCCGTGAGAAGGAGCAGGACATCATCCGCGAATAAGCTAATTTTATGCTGCCTCTCCCCGGCCGATATCCCTCTGATATTCGCGTTGAGTCTTATCGCCTCCGCCAGGGGTTCCATAACCATTGTAAATAGTAGGGGGGATAATGGGCAGCCCTGGCGGGTGCCATTTGTAATTTGAAAAGGCTTAGAGGTGACCCCATCAACTAAGACCCCGGCAGATGGGGCGCCGTAGAGAGCTCGAATAGCTTTGAGGATATTTCCCCGGAATCCAAACTTCTCCAGAGCAGCGAAGGCGAACCCCCAGTGTAGCCTATCAAAGGCTTTTTCAGCGTCTAAAGTAAGTATTATAGCTGGGGTGTGGTTCGCCTCCGCCACTGCAATCAAATTCAGGACTCGTCTGGTGCCATCTGACGCCTGTCTCCCTTTGGTGAAGCCCACCTGATCTCCGTGGATTATTTGTGGGAGGATTTTTAATAAACGCTGGGCTAGTAGCTTCGAGTAGATCTTCGTATCACTATTTAAGAGTGAAATGGGCCGAAAGTTAGCAGGAGAGGACGGGGGCTTTCCTTGTTTGGGGATTGTTACTATGGTGGCATTTAACATTTCTTTCGGGAGAGATCCCGTCGAAATCGCTTTATTAAATGTATCTACCATACAAGGCGCCAGGTCCGAGCCGAAATCCTTGTAGTATTCATTAGAAAATCCGTCCGGTTCTGGGGCCTTGTGTACTTTCAGAGATCCTATTGTATCTAAGATTTCTAGGAGGGAGACTTGGGAGTTCAATGAACTTAGATGGTCCTCTCCAATGGAGGGGAGATTTATCCCCTCTAGAAATTTGTTGATTTGTTGGGTATCTGGCTGGTGGGTGGAGCCATCCTTGTTCAGATTATAGAGGTTGGAGTAGAACAGACTAAATTCATCTGCTATGGCCTGGGGGTGGGATATTTTGGAATTTGATCCATCTTGTCTGACCAGGAATGGGATTTTAGTTGGCGCCTGTCGTTGTTTTATAATCCTGGCCATCAGTCTGGAAGGTTTGTTATAGGCCGTGTAGAAGTTCATTTTGGAAAAGTTTACAGTTTTAATATAGTCCCCGATCAGTTCCTGGCGAAGACTATGGCGGAGAGACATGAGTTCTCTATGAGATTCAATGGAGGGGAAGGACTGAATATTTTGCTCTACCCTAGCGATTTGCTCCAAGATATTGTTAATTAGGAGCTGTTTCTTTTTCTTATAATGAGAGCTAATCTTAATTAATATCCCCCTCATGAACGCCTTGTGGGCGCACCACGTAGAGAAGACATCTGTTTCTGGGTTCAAATTTAGTGAGAAATATTCGTTGAGCGCTTCTTTGATAAGTTTTTTATGCTCAGGGAGTCTCATGAGGGAGGTGTTAATTCTCCAACTTCCCACAGTCGGGGGGGTTTTTGCTAGCATCAGTGTGAGAAAGATGGGGGCGTGGTCTGACCACGTGGTCCTACCTATATCTGCATTCCTGGTGCACGGAAGGGTCCATTTGTCCACCAGGAATAGATCAATCCTTGAGAAGGATCTGTGGCGAGGGGAGTAATAGGTGCATTCTTTAGCAGTGGAGTTAAGGCACCTATAGGAGTCAAAGAGCGCCTGTTTTTGGAGCCATGTTGATAATGTAGGGGATGTTCTATCAGACGTACCGGTAGAGTCGAATTTCTTGTCAGAGACAATGTTAAAGTCTCCGCATATTATGATTTTCCCTTTTTGAACTCTGCGAATTTTTTTAGCGATCTTATTTAAGAAAGAAATCTGTGAGGAGTTTGGGGCGTAGAGGTTGACCAGGGTTAAAGGGGTGCCATTGAAGACGCCTACCAAAATTATGAATCTGCCTCTTGGGTCAACTATCTGTTCAGTGAGTGTGAGATCTACCGAATCTTTAATAGCGATTATAGTCCCCGCTCTCTTCTCCCGGGCGCAAGAAAAAAAAATTTGGGGGAATTTTTTATGCGTGAAGAGACGGCACGACGCAGAGGTGAAGTGCGATTCTTGTAGGCATAGAATATCGACTTTCTCGCGCAGTGCGTCTCTCCAAGCCGCTGACCTCTTAAAAGGAGAGTTCAGCCCCTTTGTATTTAGGGAACAGATTTTTAACGCCATGTTTCAGGGGGGTGGTATGCTATAGTTTTGTGGGAACACAGATTTTTGTCGATCAATGACCTGTCAAAGAAAGGGTTAGAAACACAAACAGTCATAACAGCAGTGTCTGGCCCATAACACTGGAACATATGGCCAGGAAACATTATTTCTTTTTTAGCAGTAGAGCTAAATATGTAGTGGTGAAAACTTGTAAACAGCGAGCTGGTATCAGCTGTTTTGTGCAGGGGTTTAATCCTGCAAAGGATTGGGGGGGTAAAAAAGTTCACCCGACTAAAAAGAGAAATCTTTAACCTCCAAATTTACGGAGAAGAAAAAACTGGGTTCAGCGGGGTGGCTTGGTTGGTGGGACTTCTTCAAGCGGCTCGCGGAAACGCTGGTTGGACGATTTATTGTGGGGTTCTTCAACAATTTGGAGACCCCAGGAGACTAGGGATTTTTCCCCCTCTTCGGGCTTGTTGAAGATGTGTGTGACGCCTTCTCTGTGCAGGATGAGCTTTGTGGGGAAACCCCACCTGTAGGGGACATTTTCCCTCCTAAGAGTGGTAGTGACGCGGGAGAAGGCTCTCCTAGACTGGATAGTGGCCGCGGATAAGTCCACAAATAACTTGATATTTGAAAATTGTGGGGGTAGAACAGGCATTTTCCGGGATGCACACATCAACGCCTCTTTAACGTGAAAAAAATGAATCCGCGCAATCACATCCCGGGGTACATTCTCCTGCAGGAATTTCGGTTTCTGCAAGCGATGCGCCCTGTCTATAATAAGTTCCTGGACAGGAGTAGAGGGAAGGAGTTTATCATTAACTGCATAAGAAAGTTCTTCAAATCTGGTGGACTGATTTTTTCGGGGATGCCCCTAAATTTGACGTTGTTACGTCGGTTGCGGTCCTCCAGGTCCGCCATTTTTACTTTGATCTGATCGACTTCTTCCTCCAAAGTGTAGTGGGCATCTATCAGTGTATTATGTGACTTGGTCAGCTCTCCCATTTTATTTTCTATATGGGAAGTTCTTTCTTCTACCTCCGTTATTGCATTATTTAAGGAGGCTGAGAACGTGTGTAAGTCCTCTCTCATGGTGCTTCTTAGGGCAAGCATCATTTCTTTTATAAAAGCCTGTGATGCAGGCTGGTCTGAAGTAGGGACCATATCTAGGAGCTCTGCACTGCTGGAGAGAGGCAAAGAGGTGTTAATCGCCTCCTCCAGTCTTTGCCTTCTTTTTTCTGGGCTTGAAGATGGGGAGAGACTGTTCCCAGGGGCTGACATGTGGCCGGGCGCCATTTTAACTGTGTGAGGGGGATTGTATGTGATGGCTGCGGAAGTTTCACTCACCGCTTCCAGATTCAGGGACCGGCGCGCATCACCCCGGCAGGAGCTGGGACCTTCTGTCAGTGTCTCCCGGGGCTGTGCTGGGTCGTCCACGGACCTTTGTGAGCCACTTCTTGAGGAGAAGCGTTCTGCAGCCGGAGTCTTCCTGCTGTTTCGAGCGGTGAAGAAGTCTGTCACCGGGACCGGAGAGGCTTTCGCTGTCCTGCGTCGGGTCATGGCCGGTTGCCAAGGTAAGCAGGAGCGTCTCCGGGGGAGAAGAGGGACCCGCTGATGCTATTTAAGTTGCTTGGAGGTGTCGGACGGAGCGGAGCTCAAAAGCTTGCGACTGCCACCATCCTCAGTCAGGCCACGCCCCTCCTGTATGGCCATATTAATGCACTTTGTAATATACATCGTGCATTAAATATGAGCCATACAGAAGTTATTCACTTACCTGCTCCGTTGCTAGCGTCCCCGTCGCCATGGATCTGTCTAATTCTGATGTCTTCTTGCTTTTTTAGACGCGCTTGCGCTGTGCGGTCTTCTGCCTGGTGAATGGGGCCGCTCGTGCCGGAGAGCTGGTCACCGCGTCGTCATCGTAGCTCCGCCCCGTCACGTGTGCCGATTCCAGCCAATCAGGAGGCTGGAATCGGCAATGGAACGCACAGAGCCCATGGTGCACCATGGGAGAAGACCCGCGGTGCACCATGGGAGAAAACCGCAGTGCATCCCTGGGAAAGGACCGGTGGCCATCTTTGGGAGAAGATTTTTTAAAGTCCTTATTTCATCGGATCGGTGAGTAGCAAGCGGTTTAAAAACCGCTTTAATTTGCTATTTTATGCCAGGGGGTGACAGGGGGAATGGGGTAAGGTAAAATTTTGAGGTTTGCTGCGAGACAACCACTTTAATATATATTTAGTATCACAATAATCCTACTAACCTGCAGAATAAAGGATACATTTTTACTGCACCATAAACACTGTAAAAACAATCCCCCTCTGGCTAAAAAAAAAGTCATTGCATTTTTTAAAATTTCACCCCACTTTATTTTGTTTACGTTTTTTAGCACATTGTAAGGTGTATATTAAGTTGCACTATTAAAAATACAAGTTGTCCTGAAAAAATAAGCCCTTATACAACCATATCAACAGAAAAATATAAGGGCAGTTCTTTTTTTCACTTTGGTTGTAATAAAATGTTCAGTGGCGCACTGTGTATAGACATACTTTTTTAATAAGAGGACTGGTGAAAAAATCAGTTGTCAATTTAAATAGAAATTCCCAGGAGGAATAACAGAGGCACATCGCAACTGAGGTTTTTTGTTTTGATTTAGAAAAGATGATTCAAAATTGTTATTCCAGGGAATTACATTTGCTAAACAGATATGTCAAAGACCTGACAGCTCATTAAAGCATATTATATCATACAGTATATTTCTGCTGTTTAAGTGTAAATGTAAAACAATAAAGTAGAAAATAAATTGAGCGTGCTTGACCAGGAACATCTCCAGTGGGGTTATTAACAGCTGCCTAAAGTCCTATGCTGTCTGCACTGGTTAGTGCTGCATGTAGCCAAGTCAAAATTTCACCTTTATTTATATAGCACATGCATATTATATAGAACTTTACATCACATGGGTGTTAGGGAAAAGAAACCCTATTGTATGTTTAGTAGCCGTTTTGTGTTCTCAGCCAGTATGACAGCCATGATTTTTGCAAAGTACTAAATTCTCAAAGCAAGCTACTAAAATGCTGACCTTTACAATACATACAAAGATAAGTGTGGGTGAACATACCCATCTTCCAGTAGCCATAACACTGTCGCTATCTTTCTGAGTCTAGCCATAAACAAATGATGATGATGATGATGATGATGTGGGAGCCTTGGACTGAAATATTTGCTGACAATAAACAAACAATTGGTTCATGCTAGCATTGGCTATGATTAGTTATATGCTAATAGGTTAATGTTATTGTCATTAGCCTTTAGGGCTCATGTCCACGGGGAAAAGAAGAATTAAAATCCGCAGCGGATTTTAACTCTTCTCCCGCGCGCGGATCCGCACCCCATAGGGATGCATTGACCACCCGCGGGTAGATAAATACCCGCGGATCGTCAATAAAAGTGATTTAAAAAAAAATGGAGCATGAAAAAATCCGGACCATGCTCCATTTTCATGCGGGTCTCCCGTGGGGACGGCTCCCGCGGGCTTCTATTGAAGCCTATGGAAGCCGTCCGGATCCGCGGGACACAAAAATCACATTTTACTTACCCGCTCCGGTTCTTCTCTTCGGCGCCGCGCCATCCTCTCTCAGCCGCGGCCGGATCATTTTGCTTCGGCCCGGCGCATGCGCGGGGCACGTCACCGACGTCATCGTGCACATCCACCGAGCCGAAGAATGAAGATCCGGCCGCGACGAGAGAAGATGACGCCGCCGCGAAGAGAAGAAACGGAGCGGATGGGAGGTGAGTTTATTGTCATTTATTTGTATTTTCAGCGCTCATGTCCGCGGGGCAGGAGGGACCCGCTGCAGATTCTACATGTAGAATCCGTAGCGGGCCCGATTTTCCCCGTGGACATGAGGCCTTAGTCATTCATGACCCTCGGTGACCCTAAAGGCTCCCTCCCTCCATGTTTTTTTGTTTCGCACTGCTTCTTTCAGTTGTGTGATATCCATGCCGGTATCAGCTTTGAGAGTATCAGTCATCGAGTCCTTTGACGGCCAGATCTTCTTTTGACACTGATCTGTCCAAGCATTATAGATTTTTCTAGGTTAATATCATATGCTAATACGTTGATACAAATACAAGTTATGATAGGTTGGATGTTATCACAGTACTTGCTATTTTTGTGATTGGCCTGCTGTAGGGTGTTGTTTCTATTTGAAATAATATATCTACTCAACAATAAACATAAACAGGAATCTTGCTTGTGAACACCATTAGTATGGCACATGTCTGATTCTTCAAGCTCGATATAATTACACTTGTATAATTCGAATACCCACAACATATCGGCAGTGCCAATTGCGTTAACAGGGGTGTGGTCGGCTTTGTAAGCCTATAAATCACCATGACTCTTCTCAGCCAAGTGACTCTCTTCTAGTTATTTGCATATAAAGTGGGATAACTCTGGAACCAAATTATGAAGATACATGGCCTCATTAGGAAAATAAATAATATTTGGAGTGATTGATTTTTCATCCCTTGCAGGCTAGTGAAGTCAGTTTTAGAGGTGAGTGGGGGTGACAGGTTCCCTTTAAGGGACCTCAAAATGAATTTATTCAATAAAACAAGTGTCTGCCAATAGCTACCAAACATAGCATGCATGTTTGAAATAACCAAACCTCCAGCAGACTTCTGGGAAATGTACGCTGTGCTGAAGAGGCCAACCATTCAAACCAGTAAATAAGTGGGAGAGAAGTTACCTTCCAGATGAAAAAAACATTCCTATCTGTAATAAGTGAATTTGTTACTTAAGTTATGGAGTAGTCAACTCATCCACCATATTAACATAACAGACTACACTATGCTTGCTCTCATGCATCTTAAGGTTATAGTTACACTAAGCTGGTGGTGGGATTCACATTCTTGTAGGGCCCTTTAAGGTCATAGCTGGAGCTAAAGTTACTTGAGCTTAAAGGGGTTGTCCCGCGCCGAAACGTTTTTTTTTTTTATTCAATAGGCCCCCCGTTCGGCGCGAGACAAACCCAAGGGATGGGTTAAAAAAAAAAAAAGGTTTAGTACTTACCCGAATCCCCACGCTGCGGCGACTTCTTACTTACCTTACCAAGATGGCCACCGGGATCTTCACCCACGATGCACCGCGGGTCTTCTCCCATGGTGCACCGTGGGCTCTGTGCAGTCCATTGCCGATTCCAGCCTCCTGATTGGCTGGAATCGGCACACGTGACGGGGTTGAGCTACGAGGACCAGCTCTCCGGCACGAGCGGCCCCATTCACCAGGGAGAAGACCGGACTGCGCAAGCGCGTCTAATCGGGCGATTAGATGCTGAAATTAGACGGCACCATGGCAACGGGGACGCTAGCAACGGAACAGGTAAGTGAATAACTTCTGTATGGCTCATAATTAATGCACGATGTACATTACAAAGTGCATTATTATGGCCATACAGAAGTGCTGAACCCCACTTGCTTCGCTGGACAACCACTTTAAGGATGACTCCACTAGTTAACCTACACATCAATTCCCAAAAATTAAAGTTTGGTAGCCTCCCAAAAGAAAGCTTGTTCACACATATATCACTCAAATACCTCTATCAAGGTTTATCAAGGAACTTCTAACTGCAGACAGTCATACTATGCTTATGGAAGTGACCTTTCACTCAATAAAGAATGGAGGAGCTTTTGGCTGATACCCCACTCATCTAATGCGTATTGTGACCTTGTTATCTCCCCTGACATCTTTCATTGGAGAGGCATAAGGATCAAGCAGTTGGATTTCAAGAACCCCTTTCTTTTGCTCTTGGGGAGATAAGCAAGCATAGCTTTTGCTCCCACCCTCTACATTCAGAACATATGCACACTCAGCTTTGCATGCATGTGTATGGGTTGTGCTGAAAGATAGCTGTTGTCCAAATGACACCTATCTTATATGCATGGGTAGCCAAAGAAGTGATAAGACGTATGTTACTTTCATACACATTCCTGGTACATTTTGCTGACATGATTTTGGAGAAGTCTGTGTTTAACCAACAATAATAACTTTTATTCAAATTACAAATAGCATTGAGAAATGCTAATTTTTCATTACATGTCGATCTTTCCACTAGGCTATGTCCTACTAACTATGGTATCTGTTCAGACAGTACATTGGTGTACAGTACTTAATGCTGAGAAAGCTCCACAGTATTTTCCAACATTTTTTTGTTTACCATTTTAAATGACTTTAACAATATATTTCATTTCTTATTTTTTTTTACTAATTCTGAGTTACATGTTTGATAGTCCAGTTTTCACCATTTTATTATTCACTAGTAGAAATAGTCAACAGACCTGTTTTATTTCCTCTTTGTACAATGGAGGGTATAAAGTGCATAATCTTAATATAAAAATAACATTTAAACAACAGACATGCTTGGAAGTATGGGCCTTCAAATAATAAAAGTAATGCAATTACTTATATTAATTCATTGCCTCTAATAATACTGTTCAATTATTATAATGGTATTAAATTATAATGCCATTGCTGTTCCTTCAAGCAGAACTAGATAAATGAGGTTACTGAATTAATTAAATATGAATATCTGTGAATGAGTTTTGTATATTTTCAGAGAACCCTAGGAAAAAAATCAAAGTCTAAATAAATATCAGTCGTCTATTTTCTATAAGTATTGCTGTTCTAAAACATAATATTGTAGTTGTGATTTTAAAATATTATATATGTATTTATGCAATTAGGTTCCCCATATTTAAATTCTATGTGAAGAATATAAATTAGTAGGAGATGTACGTATATGGGGTCTTGGGCACTCAGCTAATCTGCATATGAATCTCAGAAGTGAACCATTCTGACCAATATTAAAGGAAGTCTGTGACCTACAATTAACCCCTTAAGGACATGGCCTATTTTGGCGTTGAGGACGCAACGATTTCTGGCGGATTTTAATCTCCATTTTTCAAAAGCCATAACTTTTTTTATTTTTCCGTTGACGCGGCCGTATAAGGGTTTGTTTTTTTGTATTGCGAACTGCAGTTTTTATTGGTGCCATTTTTGGGTACATAAGACTATATTGTAAAACTTTTATTATGTTTTTGTATGCTAGCATGGAGAGAAAGCGCATACATTCTGCCATAGACTTTGCAGCATAAATGAAACAATACATTTTTTCGGTGGGTCGGTACAATTACAAGGATACCAAAATTCTTATATTTGTTTTAGATTTTTCGACTTTTCTGCAATAAAAAACCTTTTTTTTAAATTATTTTTTGCTAAAACGCTGCATTCAAAGTGCAATAACTTTTTTATTTTTACATGGGCAGAGCTCTGTGAGGGCTTATTTTTTTGAGTTGAGCTGTAGTTTTATTGGCTTTTTTGATCACTTATATTGCGCTTTTGGGAAGCAAAAGGTAAAAAGTAAGCATTTTGTCTCAGTCTTTTAGGGGTTGTTTTTATGCTTTTTGCCATGCAGGATAAAAAGCGTGTTCAATTTATTATACACATCGTTATAGATACAACAATACCAAATATGTGAGATTTTAATCTAAAAAATTTATGCTAATATGGAAAAAAGTACAAAAAAGGGACATTATTTTTATATTTTTAAAAAAATTTTCTGTCCTTGTATGGGACTTGTACAATAGCACCTATAATCGCTATGAGAAGGCATTGCAGGACTCCTGTCCTGCAATGCCTTATCGCTTGTATTGCAATCATAGGCAATGGCAATGACAAGAGTCATTACAAGAATCCGATGACGTCACAGAGGGAGTGTGCTCCCTCTGCGAGACCTTTACATGCTGCAATCTACATAGATAGCGGTAGGTAAGAGGTTAACAGTGGGGGGTCGCTGTCCTGATGCATCCCGCTGTTGCAGCAGGAGGCTGGCTATCAGTGACAGCTGGCTTCCACTGCCAGATAGCGTGGGATCTCTTCTGGTCTTGCGCTATCCACACAACGTTAGTTTAGTCCTGTTGCGTTAAGTACTCCGATGCAAGGACGTACATTTACGTCCGGTGGCGTTAAGGGGTTAACATTAAAGATGAGCGAGCATACTCGTCCGAGCTTGATACTCGTTCGAGTATTAGGGTACTCGAGATGCTCGTTACTCGAGACGAGCACCACGCGGTGTTCAAGTCACTTTCATTTTCTTCCCAGAAAATTTTGCGCCGTTTTCTGGCCAATAGTAACACAGGGAAGGCATTACAACTTCCTCCTGTAAAGTTCCAGCCCTATCCCACCCCCCTGCAGTGAGTGGCTGGGGAGATCAGGTGCCACCCGAGTATATAAACTGGGGCCGCCCACGGCTCGCCACAGATGAACGCTGAGAGACATTAGGGAAAGTGCCGTCTTGCTCTAGCTGCTATTGGGAGAGTGTTAGGCTGTTATATTAGTCTTCAAGAACCCCAACGGTCCTTCTTAGGGCCACATCTGACCGTGTGCAGTACTGTTGAGGCTGCTTTTAGCAGTTTTGCAAATTTTTTCTTTTGTATATCGGGCGTGCAGACCATAGCGTCCTCAGTCTGCAGTCATTTTACTGAGTATAGGGGCAGTACTGGTGAGGCAGGGACAGTGGTACAGGGAAAGAGGTATACTGGCTATATAGGCAGTGGGCTTTTTCAAAAAAATTGGAAAAAAAAATCTTTGGCCTGCCTGTGATTGTGTTCAGTTTACTGCGTGTCTGCTGGGGGGAGTAATCGTTCACTTATTACCCAGCTAGGTGTTACTGCAGCCTTGCGCATAATTTTGTTCTGGCTCCACTGTGCTTTCAATAACCACAGTCATCCTCCAACAGGGAAATCCATATACAGGCTATATAGGCAGTGGGCTTTTTCCCCAAAATTGGGAAAAAATACTATATTTGGGCTGCCTGTGACCGTCTTCAGTTTACTGCATGTCTGCTGGAGGTAGTAGTCGCTAATTAATACCCAGCCTTGCGCATAATTTTGTTCTGGCTTTACTGTGCTTTCAATAACCACAGTCATCCTCCAACAGGGAAATCCATATACAGGCTATATAGGCAGTGGGCTTTTTCCCCAAAATTGGGAAAAAATACTATATTTGGGCTGCCTGTGACCATCTTCAGTTTACTGCGTGTCTGCTGGGGGTAGTAGTCGCTCATTAATGCCCAGCTAAGCGTTACAGCAGGCTCGCGCATAATTGTTTCCTGGCTCTGCTGTGTCCGTTACATGATCGCCGTCATCCTGGCAGAGGGAAAGAGTAAACAATATATACGCTGCATACGGTGTCTGTCTGGTTTTTCACCTCACCATTTTAAAAAATTGAAGCAAAATACTTAAGGCCTACCACTGGCCTTTGGCCACTTGACTGGTTCTGTGCTGTGAATTCCAGTAGCTCAGTCATACACACCTAGGTCTCACTACAGGCTTGCGCATAATTGTTTCCTGGCTCTGCTGTGTCCGTTACATGATCGCCGTCATCCCGCCAGAGGGAAAGAGTATACAATATATACGCTGCATACGGTGTCTGTCTGGTTTTTTACCTCACCATTTTCAAAAATTGAAGCAAAATACTTAAGGCCTACCAACTGGCCTTTGGCCACTTGACTGGTTCTGCGCTGTGAATTCCAGTAGCTCAGTCATACGCACCTAGGTCTCACTACAGGCTTGCGCATAATTGTTTCCCGGCTCTGCTGTGTCCGTTACATGATCGCGTCATCCCGCAAGAGGGAAAGAGTATACAATATATACGCTGCATACGGTGTCTGTCTGGTTTTTCACCTCACCATTTTCAAAAATTGAAGCAAAATACTTAAGGCCTACCAACTGGCCTTTGGCCACTTGACTGGTTCTGCGCTGTGAATTCCAGTAGCTCAGTCATACGCACCTAGGTCTCACTACAGGCTTGCGCATAATTGTTTCCTGGCTCTGCTGTGTCCGTTACATGATCGCGTCATCCCGCAAGAGGGAAAGAGTATACAATATATACGCTGCATACGGTGTCTGTCTGTTTTTTCACCTCACCATTTTCAAAAATTAAAGCAAAATACTTAAGGCCTACCTACCACTGGCCTTTGGCCACTTGACTGGTTCTGCACTGTGAATTCCAGTAGCTCAGTCATACGCACCTAGGTCTCACTACAGGCTTGCGCATAATTGTTTCCTGGCTCTGCTGTGTCTGTTACATGATCGCGTCATCCCGCAAGAGGGAAAGAGTATACAATATATACGCTGCATACGGTGTCTGTCTGGTTTTTCACCTCACCACTTAAAAAAATTGAAGCAAAATACTTAAGGCCTACCACTGGCCTTTGGCCACTTGACTGGTTCTGGGCTGTGAATTCCAGTAGCTCAGTCATACGCACCTAGGTCTCACTACAGGCTTGCGCATAATTGTTTCCTGGCTCTGCTGTGTCCGTTACATGATCGCGTCATCCCACCAGAGAGAAAGAGTATACAATATATACGCTGCATACGGTGTCTGTCTGTTTTTTCACCTCACCATTTTCAAAAATTAAAGCAAAATACTTAAGGCCTACCTACCACTGGCCTTTGGCCACTTGACTGGTTCTGCACTGTGAATTCCAGTAGCTCAGTCATACGCACCTAGGTCTCACTACAGGCTTGCGCATAATTGTTTCCTGGCTCTGCTGTGTCCGTTACATGATCGCGTCATCCCACCAGAGGGAAAGAGTATACAATATATACGCTGCATACGGTGTCTGTCTGGTTTTTCACCTCACCACTTAAAAAAATTGAAGCAAAATACTTAAGGCCTACCACTGGCCTTTGGCCACTTGACTGGTTCTGGGCTGTGAATTCCAGTAGCTCAGTCATACGCACCTAGGTCTCACTACAGGCTTGCGCATAATTGTTTCCTGGCTCTGCTGTGTCCGTTACATGATCGCGTCATCCCACCAGAGAGAAAGAGTATACAATATATACGCTGCATACGGTGTCTGTCTGGTTTTTCACCTCACCACTTTAAAAAATTGAAGCAAAATACTTAAGGCCTACCACTGGCCTTTGGCCACTTGACTGGTTCTGGGCTGTGAATTCCAGTAGCTCAGTCATACGCACCTAGGTCTCACTACAGGCTTGCGCATAATTGTTTCCTGGCTTTGCTGTGTCCGTTACATGATCGCGTCATCCCACCAGAGAGAAAGAGTATACAATATATACGCTGCATACGGTGTCTGTCTGGTTTTTCACCTCACCACTTTAAAAAATTGAAGCAAAATACTTAAGGCTTACCACTGGCCTTTGGCCACTTGACTGGTTCTGCACTGTGAATTCCAGTAGCTCAGTCATACGCACCTAGGTCTCACTACAGGCTTGCGCATAATTGTTTCCTGGCTCTGCTGTGCGCTCCGTTACATGATCGCCGTCATCCCGCCAGAGGGAAAGAGTATACAATATATACGCTGCATACGGTGTCTGTCTGGCTTTTCACCTCACCATTTTCAAAAATTGAAGCAAAATACTTAAGGCTTACCACTGGCCTTTGGCCACTTGACTGGTTCTGCACTGTGAATTCCAGTAGCTCAGTCTTACGCACCTAGGTCTCACTACAGGCTTGCGCATAATTGTTTCCTGGCTCTGCTGTGCGCTCCGTAAGCTAAGTCAGCCTCCAACCACAGGCCAATAAGTGGCAAATTTAATTACAGCGTTCTGTTTCTGCTCTACTCGTAATACACCATGCTGAGGGGTAGGGGTAGGCCAAGAGGATGTGGACGCGGGCGAGGACGCGGAGGTCCAAGTCAGGGTGTGGGCACAGACCGAGCTCCTGGTCCAGGTGTATCGCAGCCGACTGCTGCAGGATTAGGAGAGAGGCAAGTTTCTGGGGTCCCCAGATTCATCTCACAATTAATGGGTTCACGAGGTAGACCTTTATTAGAAACTGAGCAGTGTGAGCAGGTCCTGTCATGGATGGCAGAAAGTGCATCCAGCAATCTATCGACCACCCACTCTTCTACGCCGTCCACAGCTGCAACTCTGAATCCTCTGGCTGCTGCTCCTCCTTCCTCCCAGCCTCCTCACTCCATGAAAATGACACATTCTGAGGAGCAGGCAGACTCCCAGGAACTGTTCTCGGGCCCCTGCCCAGATTGGGCAGCAAGGGTTCCTCTCCCACCGGAGGAGTTTGTCGTGACCGATGCCCAACCTTTGGAAAGTTCCCGGGGTCCGGGGGATGAGGCTGGGACTTCCGGCAACTATCTCAAGAGCTTTCAGTGGGTGAGGAGGACGATGACGATGAGACACAGTTGTCTATCAGTGAGGTAGTAGTAAGGGCAGTAAGTCCGAGGGAGTAGCGCACAGAGGATTCGGAGGAAGAGCAGCTGGACGATGAGGTGACTGACCCCACCTGGTTTGCTACGCCTACTGAGGACAGGTCTTCAGAGGGGGAGGCAAGTGCAGCAGCAGGGCAGGTTGGAAGAGGCAGTGCGGTGGCCAGGGGTAGAGGCAGGGCCAGACTGAATAATCCACCAACTGTTTCCCAAAGCGCCCCCTCGCGCCATGCCACCCTGCAGAGGCCGAGGTGCTCAAAGGTCTGGCAGTTTTTCACTGAGAGTACAGACGACCGACGAACTGTGGTGTGCAAGGTTTGTCGCACCAAGATCAGCCGGGGAGCCACCACAACCAGCCTCACCACCACCAGCATGCGCAAGCATATGATGGCCAAGCACCCCACAAGGTGGGACGAAGGCCGTTCACTACCTCGGGTTTGCACCACTGCCTCTCACCCTGTGCCCCAACCTGCCACTGAGATCCAACCCCCCTCTCAGGACACAGGCACAACCATCTCCTGGCCTGCACCCACACCCTCACCTCCGCTGTCCTCGGCGCCATGCAGCAATGTCTCTCAGCGCAGCGTCCAGCCCTCGCTAGAGCAACTGTTTGAGTGCAAGCGCAAGTATGCCACCACGCACCCGCACGCTCAAGCGTTAAACGTGCACATAGCCAAATTGATCAGCCTGGAGATGCTGCCGTATATGCTTGTGGAAACGGAGGCTCTCAAAAACATGATGGCGGCGGCGGCCCCGCGCTACTCGGTACCCAGTTGCCACAACTTTTCCCGATGTGCTGTCCCAGCCCTGCACGACCACGTTTCCCGCAACATTGTACGCGCCCTCACCAACACGGTTACTGCCAAGGTCCACTTAACAACGGACACGTCTACAAGCACAGGCGGGCAGGGCCACTATATCTCCCTGACGGCACATTGGGTGAATTTAGTGGAGGCTGAGACCGAGTCAGAGCCTGGGACCGCTCACGTCCTACCCACCCCCAGAATTGCGGGCCCCAGCTGGTAGTATCTGCGGCGGTGTATGCTTCCTCCACTAAACCACCCTCCTTCTCCTCTGCCTACGCAACCTCTGTCTCGCAATCAAGATGTGTCAGCAGCAGCACGTCGCCACCAGTCGGTGTCGCGCGGCGTGCAGCACAGCAGTGGGCAATCATCAGCAGGCCGTGCTGAAACTACTCAGCTTAGGAGAGAAGAGGCACACGGCCCACGAACTGCTGCAGGGTCTGACAGAGCAGACCGACCGCTGGCTTTCGCCTCCAACCGCCATGGTCGTGTGTGACAACGGCCGTAACCTGGTGGCGGCTCTGCGGCTCGGCAGCCTCATGCACGTGCCATGCCTGGCCCACATCTTTAATTTGGTGGTTCAGCGCTTTCTGAAAAGCTACCCACGCTTGTCAGACCTGCTTGGAAAGGTGCGCCGGCTCATACCCTGCAACATCGGTTTAATCTGCCAGTGCAGCGACTGCTGTGCGACGTGCCCACACGGTGGAACTCTATGCTCCACATGTTGGCCAGGCTCTATGAGCAGTGTAGAGCTATAGTGGAATACCAACTCCAACATGGACGGCGTAGTGGGAGTCAGCCTCCTCAATTCTTTACAGAAGAGTGGGCCTGGTTGGCAGACATCTGCCAGGTCCTTGGAAACTTTGAGGAGTCTACCCAGATGGTGAGCGGCGATGCTGCAATCATTAGCATCACCATTCCTCTGCTATGCCTCTTGAGAAGTTCCCTGCAAAGCATAAAGGCAGATGCTTTGCGCTCAGAAACGGAGGCGGGGGAAGACAGTATGTCGCTGGATAGTCAGAGCACCCTCATGTCTATATCTCAGACATATTTGGAGGAGGAGGAGGAGGGGGGAGCATGAGGAGGAGGGGGAAGAGACAGCTTGGCCCACTGCTGAGGGTACCCATGCTGCTTGCCTGTCATCCTTTCAGCGTGTATGGCCTGAGGAGGAGGAGGATCCTGAAAGGGATCTTCCTAGTGAGGACAGCCATGTGTTGCGTACAGGTACCCTGGCACACATGGCTGACTTCATGTTAGGATGCCTTTCTTGTGACCATCGCGTTACACGCATTCTGGCCACTACGGATTACTGGGTGTACACACTGCTCGACCCACGGTATAAGGAGAACCTTTCCACTCTCATACCCGAAGAGGAAAGGGGTTCGAGAGTGATGCTATACCACCGGACCCTGGCGGACAAACTGATGGTAAAATTCCCATCTGACAGCGCTAGTGGGAAAAGGTGCAGTTCAGAGGGCCAGGTAGCAGGGGAGGCACGGAGATCAGACAGCATGTACAGCGCAGGCAGTGTAATACTCTCCAAGGCCTTTGCCAGCTTTATGGCTCCCCAGCAAAACTGTGTCACCGCTCCCCAGTCAAGGCTGAGTCGGCGGGAGCACTTTAAGAGAATGGTGAGGGAGTACGTAGCCGATCGCATGACCGTCCTCCGTGACGCCTCTGCTCCGTACAACTACTGGGTATCGAAGCTGGACTTGTGGCACGAACACGCGCTGTATGCCCTTGCTTGCCCTGCGGCTAGCGTCTTGTCAGAGAGGGTGTTTAGTGCGGCTGGGGGAATCATCACGGATAAGCATACCCGCCTGTCAACTGACAGTGCCGACAGGCTTACACTCATAAAGATGAACAAAGCCTGGATTTCCCCAGACTTCTCTTCTCCACCAGCGGACATCAGCGGTACCTAAACAATACGTAGGCTGCACCCGCGGATGGAAGCATCGTTCTCTATCACCATAAAAAACGGGGACCTTTTAGCTTCATCAATCTGTGTATAGTATTCATCCTCCTCCTCCTGCTCCTCCTCCTGAAACCTCACGAATCACGCCGAACGGGCAATTTTTCTTAGGCCCACAAGGCTCAGTCAAATTACTTTTGTAAACAATGTTTATACGTTTAAAGCGTTGAAACTTGCACCTGAACCAATTTTTATTTTATCTGGGCTGCCTCCAGGCCTAGTTACAAATTAAGCCACAGTAACCAAAGCAATTAATGGGTTTCACCTGCCCTCTTGGTTGGGCATGGTCAATTTTTCTGAGGTACATTAGTACTGTTGGTACACCAATTTTTTTGGGCCCTCGCCTACAGTGTAATCCTAGTAATTTTTATGGGCTTCGCCTGCACTCTACTGCTGCTAGTGATATGTTACTGCGGCATGTCTAGACTGCTACTACTACTGAAATGGAAATAATACTGTGCTCCCCCTATACTGCTGCTTTGAAATTGTTACTGGGGCCTGTCTAGACTGCTACTACTACTGAAATGGAACTAATACTGTGCTCCCCCTATACTGCTGCTAGTGATATGTTACTGGGGCCTGTCCCTAATGCTACCGCTGAAATGTTACTAATTCTGGGCTCTGCTTATACTGCTGCTAATGCTATGTCACTGGGGTGTGGAAACGGAGGCTTCCCAAAGACATGATGGCGGCGAGGCCATTTCCCACCAACGCGGTTACTGTTAAGGTGCATATAACCACGGACACGTGCAGAGGACACGTAGTGCCTCAAAAACATCCCCCTCCTCCTCCAACAATGAAAACATTCTTGGCAATGGTCCGTCTGGTGGCAGTCCAAGAATTTCACCTTTAATGACGCAACAAGAGAGCCCCACCACCATCCCCCCGCCATGGCCCACTTAATCCTGGCCACATTCCGAAAACCAACTAAATAAAAACGCACTACTAGGACCGCAGTCGCGACCACATTCCCACCAACGCGGTTACTGTTAAGGTATATATTACCAGTCTGACTGGGGCATGCACTGTGGGCCGAAGCCCACCTGTATTGTATCTGACGTTAGCTCTGCTGAGCAGGGCACTGCAATGGGATACATTTATGTACCGCCGATGGGTTCCAGGGAGCCACCCGTGCTTTGGATCCACACGGACTTCACATTAGGGATTTGTACCTGCCTGTGTCTATGTATTAAAAACCCCAGTCAGACTGGGGCATGCAGTGTGAGCCGAAGCCCACCTGCATTTAATCTGACGTTACCTCAGCTGTGCTGGGCAATGCAATGGGATTTATTTATGTAACGCCGGTGGCTTCCTGGGAGCCACCCATGCTTTAGGTCCACACGGACTTCACATTAGGCATTTGTACCTGCCTGTGTCTATGTATTAAAAACCCCAGTCAGACTGGGGCATGCAGTGTGGGCCGAAGCCCACCTGCATTTAATCTGACGTTACCTCAGCTGTGCTGGGCAATGCAATGGGATTTATTTATGTAACGCCGGTGGCTTCCTGGGACCCACCCATGCTGTCGGTCCACACGGAGTTGTACCTGCCTGTGTCTACTTATAAAGAACCCCAGTCTGACTGGGGCATGCAGTGTGGGCCGAAGCCCACCTGTATTTAATCTGACGTTAGCTCTACTATCTGGGGCACTGCATTGGGACAAACTACAGGAGCAATACAGCACTAATGAGACGTGCACAGCTATGCTAGCATTGGAGTCCGCTGTAGGCACGCGATTGCTGAGGGTTTGTGCAGAGGCAGAGGCCTATGTCCTGGGTGCAGTGAAAGTCCGCTTCCAGCCTAGGATTGCTGAATCTGTGGGCCGAGGCCTATGCCGTGGTCGTGGTGCAAGTCTGCCATGTTTGGCCGCTCAGATCAATTTTTTGTTCATGTCTTGGGTTTCCTAGGACCCACCTATGCTGTTGGTGCAAACTTAGTTCCCATTGCGGTGTTTGACCTGTCTGGCACAAAGGCACTGACTGACTTGGGTAGGGGGCAGAGCACTGACGGCTTTCCCCTTGCAGTGTGGATTGAGCTATGCGACACCTTGACAGAATGAATACTGTGTGGCACATGGATTCCCCATTGCTATGCCCACGTTTGCAGCTCCTGACGGAGGTGGCACAGGATTGGATTTCTCATTGCTTCTGTACAGCATTGTGCGCTATCGCCCCGCCCCTTTTAAAGAGGGTCGCTGCCTGGCCCTGCCAACCCTGTGCAGTGTGTGCCTCCGGTTCCTCCTCATGGCAGATGCACTTATAAATAGACATGAGGGTGGTGTGGCTATGAGGCCAGCGTGTGGCATGAGGGCAGCTGAAGCCTGCGCAGGGACACTTTGGTGTGCGCTGTGGACACTGGGTCGTGCGGGGGGTTGGGCAGCATGTAACCCAGGAGAAGTGGCAGCGGAGTGTCATGCAGGCAGTGATTGTGCTTTTTTGTAGGTAGTGTGGTGCTTAGCTAAGGTATGCCTTGCTAATGAGGGTTTTTCAGAAGTAAAAATTGTTGGGGGGGGGCACTCTTGCCACTATTGTGGCTTAATAGTGGGACCTGGGAACTTGAGATGCAGCCCAACATGTAGCCCCTCGCCTGCCCTATCCGTTTCTGTGTCGTTCCCATCACTTTCTTGAATTTCCCAGATTTTCACAAATGAAAACCTTAGCGGAGCATAGGTCCCATACAAAAATGCTCGGGTTGCCCATTGACTTCAATGGGGTTCGTTACTCGAAATGAACCCTCGAGCATCGGGGGAAGTTCAACTTGAGTAACGAGCACCCGAGCATTTTGGTGGTCGCTCATCTCTAGTTAACATCATAAACCAATCCTAAACAGAGATAAGGTTTGTGCAGGGAAGTCTAACCATACCATTTGTTTACTTTCATGTATCTCAAAAACTCCATAACTCTTTTTTGCATGGTACGTGATGGTGCATAGTATGCAAATTAGTGGTAACTCATCCACTGGATGGTGCAGCTGCTGGAATTGTCCAGGCTCTGTCCTTCATTAGCACATACCATGCCACTTGCATGATGACTGACATCTCCAGCTTTGTGGAGCTGGAGACATGGTAAGTTTTAGATGCTGCACTTGTGCCATATTTCTGGGAAATGGGAACCCACAGAACACAAATTGTTCTTATTGCAATTAATGATATAATTTATTGACACAGATTAATGAGTCCAAGGCATTAGTTAATTCACTGATACAGGTAGTACATAACAGTCAGATGTTATTATGTGTAAGTTTCATTCACATAAGCTTTTTCAACAATATGGTCTCAACATAAAAAGGAAACTATTCAAATATACATATAATTAAATCAATAAAATATATATTGAACAATAAAACAAAAAAATCCATAAAATATAGTCAACAATAAGAAAAGATAAAAAGAAAATACATAGCTACTAGAGATGAGCGAGTATACTTGCTAAGGCACATTACTTGAGCTCGTCTCTAAAGATTTGGGGGCTGACGGGGGGGGGGGAGCAGCGGGGGAGAGCAAGGAGGAATGGAAGGGAGATCTCTCTCTACCTCTCTCCCCCCGCTCCCCGCCGCAACTCACCTGTCACCCGTGCCGGCCCCCGAATCTCTAGAGACAAGCGGGGAGATACTCGGCAAAGGCACTACTCGCTCGAGTAATGTGCCTTAGCGAGTATACTCGCTCATCTCTAATAGCTACCACCCAAAGCATTGCACATATTTAATAAGTGAAATTAAAAAATAAACAAGATGCAATGGAATAAAATATCACAAAAATCTCTCTCTCTCTCTCTCTCTCTCTCTCTCTCTCTCTCTCTCTCTCTCTATATATATATATATATATATATTGTAAAATGTCAGTACACAGAATGACCTGTAGGGGGCTGTATATGGGCATCCTTGTATCAGAAATGATAGATAATACTTGAAATGAGAGCCTGAAGTCCAGCATAAACCAGATTGGCCTGTCAAAAAGTCTAACAGAGAAGGACACCCTCTAGACACCCCTGGTGGGGAATAGTGAACACTGAAATTATGTGATGTTTCAGTACGTGTTTGCTGTGCATGAAATAAAAATAGGTGGAAAGCCAGAATTTGAAGTCACTTGGTGGTCCTAAGCCTTTATGCATGTGGTGCCAGCCATCCTAAATGGATATATATATGGCTGTTATAGGCATAATATATATATATATATATATATATATATATATATATATATATATATATATATATACAGTTAACTATTGTGTGCAACACAATCAAACTCTATGTCTATAGCAGAGCTACTCATGTGTATGCAGGAGCATAAAATCAATGTAATACAAATGAATAATGAACAAGCAAGGTAATTCATAAGCTGTGCTTACATTAACAGACAGTTAAAGGCATAAAGTACTGCTTGTCTCTATAGTAAGAACATTGTTATTAGTTTTTTAAACCCTTTAAAATGAGAAATTTATCATAGAAGGCCTGAAGGTTCAACAACAATTAATAGACAAAATCTCAGAGTTGGAACAAAACAAAAAGAAAAAATAAATTTTCTTAAAATATAACCTTTATTAATATTATTAAAATCAAAGCACTCTAAACAAAATGATCAATAAATAACTGTGATGAGAGGCTACACGACCATGCAGTATCTCATAATATGAACTAGCTATTGTGATAATAAGGATTAAGATATGATGAGTTGATATCTACTCCTCATCACATCAGATTTAGCTGTGTCTTGTTTCTCGAACTCAAATATTCAGAAAAAGACTCGTGTTAATAAAGACTCATTAATAACGACTCAACACGTTTCTGTGTCAATGTAGTGACTCGTTATTAGGAGTCATTTAAATAAACTGTGACCAAGTAGATATGGTAGACAGTAAAAATAATAAAAAACAATTTGTTACTGATCTATTGAGGTTCAGCTCATTGTGTGTTACTTTCCAAGGGGACCAACGTGTGTACTGGAAAGCAGCAGATAAGTGCAATAGTCAAGACACCACCCAGAGGCTCAAATGGGTCTCCACCTTGGAATTGACCTAAAAGATCAGTGCACAAAAAGAGCTTGTATGGTATCAGAAAAGACTAATGGTCAGTTAGCCATCAATCAAGGTAATAAATTAGGGTTTAAAAGCCTTTAGGCATTGCAGTGTGAAAACATACCCCACCCAAGGTCATTGTGTCTGGATGTGTTTAAATGACCAAAAAAGGTGCTCTTGCTGTACAGCCCCAAGATGGTGGCCAACAGCAGAGATTGAACCTATAGACAAACCAGCTAAAAAGGACTTGCACCTAAGGCTAACGTCCTTTTGTCATACAGCCCTAGTGACAGACTGACAGCATAACAGCAAGATAATTACTAAATTTATCCTATCTCGTAACAGAAGTCACAGCTTCAGAATAAAAGAAAAAAGAGTTATAGCAGAGATATATGCCAAAAAGCCATGGTGATTGGCTGCTGGCTGCTTTTGCAGCCAGACTAAGAGTGGCTAGGGTTTATATACTCATAGCTCCACCTCCAACACTGGGGGGGAGCGGTGCTATTAGCCAATGATCTCTCCTCTCCTGTGAAGTAGGAAGAACAGCTTTATCCTATTAGCAAAGATGGCATGGAGGCCCAGTAGTGATGACAATGGGATTACATATATGATAGAAATGTCCATAAATGACATCATGAGCCATGTGACACACCGGCGCGTCACATGACCACTAAGGTGATGTCACTTGAAAGGAGGAAACGCCTCCTGCAGTGTCACTGATCGCATGAGCACACTGAGTATGCAGATACTGCATGCCATTTTAACCCTTGCTTCTGCTCAATCTAGGACAGCAGCTCTAAAATGGTTGTGGATTACCCTGCTGTCCTAGAAGTCAACATGTTAAGGCTTCTAATATTGATGAGACCTCAGCTAAGTGGTTATATGCAGTCATAGCGGCTAGTGCGTTGGTATAAAAAGTTATATGCTGCTTAGCATTATATAGGATTCAAGGAGAGATATATCTAATAGAATTAGGTGATCACTCAGATAATCACTTTTTATATAGAGTACCTAGAGTGCTTATATAACTGCAAATTAGTAACCCAGAGGTCCAAAATTACCCATGCACAGAAGTGCAAACAAATTTGCTCATGCGCATACAAAGCTGGATCTGTCACAGATCAGGAAATTTATCATTCGTGTATCCATGGATAATAGATGGATCTACATCGAGAGTAGATGGACAGTCATTTCCGACAAACATGGTGAGATTACAGGGATCACATAGTTTATAGATGTATACACATCATCAGATGTATATACATGCATAAAAACATCAATCTGCAGAAGGGTTAATTGGAATAAATACGCAGTCTATTCAATAAAGGGAGCAAAGAATAGGACTTCGTTTAGACCTTTAGGTTAGAAGGATTTAAGACTATATATCCATTGGATTTCTCTTTGCATTAGTTTCATTTGGATTGTTTCTATCCCTTGGAAAAAGACTGCATGTGGGTTGTTCTGATGAAATTCCCTAACATGTATGGCTAGTGGGGTGTCTTCTTTTCTTGCGATATAACCTATTGGGCTAAAATGTACCGGCAAAGCTGTCCCATTTCCCAATGTAGTCTTTAGGACATCCACATGTGGCCATACACATTCTGCAGTTAATGTATTCCCTGTTCTTGAAACTCTGCACTATACTCGCACTCGTAAATCTGTTGCTTTTATTGATGAATTGGCACGCCTTTCAACCCGAACACTGTATGTGCCTGGTGCTGATGCCATCGGTAACCAGTTTGTAATCGGAGTGGGTTGCAAGTGTCTGTGGACTAGACGGTCTTTGATGTTACGACCTCTCCTGCATGTAATAAGAGGTCATTGTGCCAGACTATCAGAAAGCGTGCTGTCATATTGCAAGATATGATTTTATGAACATTGTTGGCCTCCTTGTCATACGCGCTGATGATGCAGACAGGATTTCCATCGCCTTTCTTCTCTTTCTTCTTTGATCAAATTAACATCTCCCTATTCTTTGCTGTGGCAAAATCCCAAGTCTTATTTATCGTCATCAGGATAACCTCTGGCTTTAAACCTGGCTGACATATTATCAGCCCAATGGTTGTATTCCTCCAATTCAGAACAGTTCCTCCTACGACAGATTTTTAAAAAAATCTTTTTGGATATGTTTTTAATTTCTATTTTCATTGTATGTAATTCAGATTTTCATTTTTTGTTTGATGATTTCATTTATGATTATTCTTTTGTCATTATGATTTTATGTTAATTTTTTTTGTGCTAGCAGCCATTCTGAGCTGAATGAGCATGCTCTTGTTGGATTTCAGCTGCCAAATGGCTTGAGACCTTACAAGTGCCAGCATAGGAGGCCAGCTGGGAATCTCAGGCACTGCTGACTGTTAATCTTTTTTTTTTTTTTTTAAATCAGATAATTTTTATTGAATTTATATTTTAAATATAATTAGCCTTTCATTTTTACACATTTACACATACATAAACATAATATACATATAATATAGCATTACCCCACCCAAACAAGAGAATTAACCATAGCTTAATTTAAGCAAAACATACAAAAAGGAAAATAAAAAAACACCCTAACTCTTCTCCATCTTCTCACCTCTCTCACTCACACCCTCCAAATCCCATCAGCTTTTTTAGAATACCTCAATGCAACCAGAACTGGACTTAAACTATCGATTATATATATATACATATATTACATATATATATTGTAGCAACCCGGGGATCATTCGCTCTTATCACAGGTAGAAACCAATGCGTTAAACTCCAAATTTCTATTTATTTTCAACTTCTAAGCAATATCAGCTTGCTTCAGCACACCACTTTATGCAAGTAAATCAACTTTAATGTCCTTTTTCATTAGGTTCAATAAACAGTCCAACTGTGGTTCTCACCCACTCTCCAGGGTAGCTTCATACAGTTGTCTTCAGGACTCACTCTGTTTTCCCTCAGGAAAACTTCACCCCAATCTTCCTGAGGCACACAGTCTCTTTCAGCGTCCAGGTCTCTCTCCAGACCTCTTGCTCCCAATCCAGGTCTCCCCCTGGATCTGTCTTGGACTCCCACAGCCCAGGTCCCTCTCACTGGACCTGTCTGGTTCACAACCCAGGTTCCTCTCACTGGACCTGTCTGGCTTGCAGCCCACTTCACCTCTCACTGTAGTAGGAATGAACAGCTATATCCTACTTCCTGACCACACCTGTGGGTCTTTCCCTTGTCTCAGGCACCAGACTGCCTGTCTGTTGCCCCCTACAGGCCGCTCTCTGTAGTGCACCTCTACATCCTGATCACAGGATGGTGACATCATCACATGTTTGTAGTTGATGAGTAACTCACTCACTTGGAATGACATCCGGATGAAGGACTTTTGATTACATCACTGTCATGTGATCAGAGGCAGAGCATGTAACTCACTCTGGATGATCAGGGGCTGAGCATGATGGTGCTTCATCTGGAGTGAGTTTCATGTTCTGCACTGATTACATGATGGTGACATCATCACAGGTCCTATTCCATAGCAACTGAGGCCGTGGGAGTTTGTAGGGGATGCATAACTCACTCACTTGGAATGACTTCCGGATGAAGGACCTGTGATGATGTCATCATCATGTGATTAGGAGCGGAGCATGTAACTCACTCACTCTGGATGATCAGCGGCGGAGCAAGAGTGAGTGAGTTACATGCTCTGTCCCTGATCACATGATGGTGAATCATCAAAGGTCCTGTAAGTACATGGCTGCTGCTCGGCTAGGTGATCATTGGTATTCCATAACAACTGAGGTTGTGGGGGTTTGTAGCGGATGGAATTCTAATGAATACCTACAGCAGATGTGCATTAACAGGACCTGTCATGATGTCACCGTCATGTTATCAGTTATCAGGGTAATCAATGTGTCCAGGACTCTGTTGGGCTACTTTTCATCCCTATTGCATAAAGAATGTATGTAGCAGAGCTGTATGTGATGTACATATAACAATGCTGTGTGTGTGTGACGCACATGTAGCAGTAACACTGTTTCGATATAATTTCCTAATACTTTGGAATTGCCAATCCTCCAGACAATTTATCCCTTTGAAGGGTCTCCGATTTAATTCTAGCAGATTTCTTGTTCCATAATAAACTCCTAAATAATGTATGGAGTCTAAAAAAATATGAAGATATCCAAACCAGAGAATCTTAAAGTATATAAAGGAGTTTTGAAATGAAAACCATTTTTATAAGATTTCCTCTGCCAGTTATTGACAATGGGATATGATTCCAGACCTTGCCTTTATCCTCAAACTTTCCTACCAATAGTAGCAAATTGACAGAAATATAGTCTTGAGGCTTAGAAGATACCACAAATCCCAAATATTTGAATTCCTTTACTGTTTGTAATTGCACATGTTTCAATGAATAGTCTAACATGCATATACGAGATGCATTCCTCAATTTCTCCATACTGCAATCCAACTACATTGGATGATTGTCTTATCAAACCAGCCAGGGGCTCAATTGCAAGGCAAAGAGAAGAGAAGACTGTTGATCTTAGTTTATTTTTATTGTTTTATGATATTTTAATATTTTCTTGCAATATTTAGGGTGCCAATATTAATTGCTTCCCCTCCCTCTGATCATTTATTGTAGAGCTAGGCTCACATTCGTGATTAGCAGTTGGATGAATGATAGTGAGTTGGACTGTGCTGTGCAAGATATTTTCATAGCTATGTCTGTTGTGCTCCAAATATATTAATAAACGATCATTTATCTGTGTTTGCATTGAGCCTGCAGGCTTCTGTGTATAGCATTTGCTGACACAGACATATTAGAGTCTGATGTGGTGGAGCTTGCACTGAGCTCTGATAATGTCATTATGTTGACTTGGTAGGTGGAGCACTGATTAGTGCTGCTATTTTAGATGTCACTGAATGCTGATTGTTGCAGTCCAAGTGCTGTCTATCTTCTTACTATACAGATGGGCAGTGCTTTATGTTGTAAGCTTGCTATGAATGTGAGCACAACTTATGAATTAACTTATTCATTTGCATTGCATGGATTTTATGCTGCTCTTACATATACAGCAGTATCTGCTGCAGACATAGAATTTTTCTGTGTTGCAGACAATAGTTAACTATAGAGATTAGAGATGAGCGAGCACCAAAATGCTCGGGTGCTCGTTACTCGGGACGAAATTTTCTCGATGCTCGAGGGTTCGTTTCGAGTAACGAACCCCATTGAAGTCAATGGGCGACCCGAGCATCTTTGTATATCGCCGATGCTCGCTAAGGTTTTCGTTTGTGAAAATCTGGGCAATTCAAGAAAGTGATGGGAACGACACAGCAACGGATAGGGCAGGCGAGGGGCTACATGTTGGGCTGCATCTCAAGTTACCAGGTCCCACTATTAGGCCACAATAGCGGCAAGAGTGGGCCCCCCCCCCCGCACTGTCAGCGTAAAGATCGCTCTCCTCTGCCATAGCTGTAACAGCTGTGGCAGAGAAGAACGATGTTTGCCCATTGAATTCAATGGAGCCAGCAATACAGCACGTTCCACTGAAAGCAATGGGCTGCAGGCGATCGCAGGATGAATATATAAACCCTTCCCTGCAATTCATCCAGAAATGTGCTACAATAAAAATATATACCGGCTTATAAGGCGACGGGGCATATAAGACGACCCCCCAACTGTCACCTTATACGCCGGGAATACAGTGGAGCAAAGAATAAAAATCATTTCTCACTTCTTCTGACGTTCTGTGGTGCTCCTGCAGGCTGTCGCTCCCTCCTGGTCCACGGCAGAGCATTGCTTTCTGGACATAGGGCTTGAAATCCCCGCCTCCAGAAACACAGCCAATCACAGCCATTCAATGACATTATTGTCATTGGCTGTGATTGGCTGAAGGCACGTGTGTTTCTGGAGGCGGGGATTTAAAGCCCTTCGTAGAGAAAGCAATGCTCTGCCGGGAACCAGGAGGGAGCAACAGCCTGCAGCAGCACCGCAGAGCGTC
Organism: Eleutherodactylus coqui; assembly: GCF_035609145.1. Classification (NCBI taxonomy): domain Eukaryota; kingdom Metazoa; phylum Chordata; class Amphibia; order Anura; family Eleutherodactylidae; genus Eleutherodactylus; species Eleutherodactylus coqui. Next base: position 158,109,771 of record NC_089843.1, on the reverse strand, counting down.
AGAAGAAGTGAGTAATGATTTTTATTCTTTGCTCCACTGTATTGCCGGCGTATAAGGTGACAGTTGGGGGGTCGTCTTATACGCCGGTATATATTTTTATTGTAACACATTTCTGGATGAATTGCAGGGAAGGGCTTATATATTTAAGCCCTTCCCGACAATTCATCCCCGCGCACGCCGGCAGCCCATTGCTTTCAGTGGAACCTGCTGTATTGCTGGCTCCATTGAATTCAATGGGCAAACATCGTTCTTCTCTGCCACAGCTGTTACAGCTGTGGCAGAGAAGAATGATTTGTCTTCTATATGTTCTCAATGGGGTCGGCGCTGCTGCCGCCGGCCCCATTGAGCGCATATAGAGAAGAGAACAGAAATCGCAGATCGCACATAGGTGCAATCTGCGATTTCTATCGCCTTAAGAAGGACCGTTGGGGTTCTTGAAACCTAAAATACTCCTAACACTCTCCCTATAGCAGCTCCACCAAGATACCACTTTCCCTGAACTAATGTCAGAATGCATCTGTGGCGAGCCGCGGGAGGGGCCGATTTTTATACTCGGGTGACACCTGATCTCCCCAGCCACTCACTGCAGGGGGGTGGTATAGGGCTTGAACGTTGCAGGGGGAAGTTGTAATGCCTTCCCTGTCTTTCTATTGGCCAGAAAAGCGCGCAAGTTTCTCAGGGAAGAAAATGAAAGTAACCCGAACACCGCGTGGTACTCGTTACGAGTAACGAGCATCTCGAACACCCTAATACTCGAACGAGTATCAAGCTCGGACGAGTATGCTCGCTCATCTCTAATAGAGATATATTGGCTGTGGGGAGGATTTTGTTTGTTTTATAGATACATTCTGCAATATTTCACTACATTTTTTATTGCATCTCACTTACATATGTGCAATACTTTGTGTAGTAGCTGGGAGTTTACTTTTCTTTTGTTGTTGATTATATTTTATAGGATTGTTTCTTCTAGTCTTGAATACATAGTGCACTGCTTTTATTATATGTATATTTCAATATGTACTTTTTTCAGTTTTTATATTGTAGTCAGTGTTAAAATAGGTCCACATACAAACATCTGACTGTTATGTACTACCTGTACTGGTGAATTCAACTAATGCTTTTGGACTTATTATTGTATCAAGAACTCTCTGTGAGCAGTAGATTTTTCTTCTGTGTAATGATTGGGCTGTGTCTACACCTTCCATTAGCACCTTTAGGGCTCCCACACACTTGCGTTTGCGTTTTTTGTTAACGCGATTGTCAATGGGACTTTCTAATGTTAAAAACGCAACGCACCAAAAACACAAGTTGCACTGCGTTGCGTTTGTAACATTAGAAAGTCCCATTGACAATCGCGTCAACAAAAAACGCAAACGCAAGTGTGTGGGAGCCCTTAAAGGGGTTGTCCCGCGCCGAAACGTTTTTTTTTTTTTCAACCCCCCCCCCGTTCGGCGCGAGACAACCCCGATGCAGGGACGTACAGAAAGCTTACCGGAGCGCTTACCTTAATCCCCGCGCTCCGGTGACTTCTATACTTACCGGTGAAGATGGCCGCCGGCATCCTCCTCCTCCGTGGACCGCAGCTCTTCTGTGCGGTCCATTGCCGATTCCAGCCTCCTGATTGGCTGGAATCGGCACGTGACGGGGCGGAGCTACACGGAGCCCCATAGAGAACAGGAGAAGACCCGGACTGCGCAAGCGCGGCTAATTTGGCCATCGGAGGGCGAAAATTAGTCGGCACCATGGAGACGAGGACGCCAGCAACGGAGCAGGTAAGTATAAAACTTTTTATAACTTCTCTATGGCTCATAATTAATGCACAATGTATATTACAAAGTGCATTATTATGGCCATACAGAAGTGTATAGACCCACTTGCTGCCGCGGGACAACCCCTTTAAGTGGAAAGCTGGAGCAATTATTGAGAATGGTTCTGGCATAGTCGCATGAGCAATGATGACTAGAGCAGGGTACGTCACTGCGCATGTTCTTTTTCTGGAAATGTAGCCCAAGCGCAGAGTCTGGAATGCTTGGTGTCTCCAGCTGTAGGTAACAAGAGACCGCAATCATCAAGTAAGTGGCATGATTTTTGCTGATCAAGGGGTTGAGAGACTGGACCAGTACAGTAACTGAACAGTCCATCAGAAGGTTTGCCACTAATTTGCATACTGCATGTCTTCATCTTTCTGTTGAATTAGGTGATGATGTAGATGTCAGATTTTCTGTAAAATGCATTTTACAGTTGATATCTCACAGTAATGTAAGAAATTAAATTTCCCATGGATAGAGCTGCTCTTCATGGGAAATTTCACTCTAGAAGCACCTTGCACTGTGCCAGCTTTCATTCACAAAGGACTTGTTTTATTGAGTCGATTCATTTAAAGGTGTTTCCTACGGGAAAAAAAATTGAATTTTGTAGATGGATTATACAATTTAGAACAATTGTTCAATTGGAATCATTTGACTAAAATGATCCTTTGCCTAGATATTCCTGTAACGGTCCATTTAGACACAATGATGATCACTCAAAAATCGCTCAAAGAACAGTTTGAGTGACAGCTTTGAGCGAACATTTTGCATAAACTACTAAGTAGCTAGTCAGCTACTTAGTAACTTATTAGCATGCAAATGAAGCCTTTCACTGAATGCAGATAACAACTGGAGGTCTTGAAGTCAGTGATGAATGAATAGAGCCGAAAAGTGCATGATGGGCGCTCATTTAGACGCAGCAATTATCGCTCAAAGATGGCTTTTGAGCAAATTTTCAGCGAAAATTATTGTGTCTAAATGCGCCTTTACATACTTGTTATACTGCACCCTGATGTTCTTTCGATTCCTTCTCAGGAAGTCCATTCATTCTCTAGTAGATAGACACCAGGATAATTCCTGCTATTGTGTAGGCTAGCTGATAAGAATCAGTACAGTAGAAGCTGCTACTTCTCACTCACACTCAACACATCAGTTTGATCTAGGATAGGAGATAGGTACCTATTTCTATGAGCTGGTCAATTAGGAAGGCTGCAAGAACTTTTTTATATTCTATTTCTTTACAAGCTATCCTGTATACAGAATAACAATCACTATAATCACAATGAGAAAAAACTCAATATGCCACACTATTTACCATCCCCTACCCTAAAACCCATGCCTGGAGAGAGGAAGCAAAACAGAATAAAAGATATGGACACATAAACATAAATTTGCTGAATATCAAGCATAGCAACCAATATTTTTCTTTTAACCAAACATTTCTGGATTCATTCTTTGGTTCTAAAAAAACTCTTCTCTGATTACAAAACATCACCCTATTCACCTGCTTGTTCACCTTTCCTAGATTCAGCCTGTTATCCAATGCAAAGGCACCCTGGGGTGCTCCAAGGCAAGTTAAAGAAACAAGCTAGCATCCAAGGAAAGGAATTCACCAAAGCTGCTTGTGAAGCCAGGTGTTGTTCATAAACCATGAGTACACTGATAGAAGGGAAGGATGAGGAGCCAAGCTGCAGTGAACGGAAGAACCATTGAAGACGCAAACCCTCGAGTTTCTGTGTCTCAGGTGAGGACTCTTTCCGGTGAGCTATTTGTCCTGTGGACAGCTTCCCTGCTGTTTGGTTCCTTGCTCTAGCTTCTGTTCCTCAGGAGATTCCACCTAGTTTTCATTAATTAATCAGGCTACTTAAACCTGGTCGTGGCACGCCTCCCTTGCATGATTATATTGAGCCTTTAGCCTTCAGTTAAGCTCCTGTACATATCTGCCTGCTGCTTTGTTGTACCTGCTACTCTGTGTATGACCCCGGCTTCTCATTGACTACATATCTGGCTGCTGCCTTGCTGTACCTGCTACTCCATGTACGACCCTGTCTTCCCACTGACTACACTGTTCCTGCTGAGTTGGCCACAACCTGAGGACTCCGATCTAGACCCTCTTCCTAACACACTCAACACAAGGCTCAGAAAAAGTGTGTGCTGCTATTTGTGTCAGTTGGCTAATGTGCTGACTTACATAAGTACAACAGGTTTTATTCATGAAGTTTTCATACTTGTCATGAATTGCTCAATTCAGTTACTTATACCATGTATCGTATGAATGCCTTAACGATTGAAACATCACAGGTTAACCTTAAGAAAAAAATTGAAAAATACAATATTTCATTCCCCAGGAAACTTTAACTATTACCTTGATGATGGGCTAAACACTCTTTAATTGGGTTACATACAGGTGTTTGTGACAAGTGTAAAAAGACAGAAACAGATACAGTGCATTTATAGACGTCTAGTTTAATGTTTTCTGTTATTGGAACAAAATAAATGGCACTTGTTAGTAAAAGAAACATTTCTATCTTTTACTGGCTAACAAAAGCACTTCCTTTAGCCCATGGGCTTTATCCATTAATAGAGTAGTGACTTCTGCTTACTATCATTATGTCTACTCAATAGCTTGACTTTGCCAACACATATTGATTTGCAAAATGGCCTGTCCACGGGCAACAGCATCATTAATCGCTAAGTGATCTGCAAAACAATTAGAGACCTCCTGGCTGCGGTACAAATAGATGAATGGAGCTGTCTTTATAATTGGATAAGGGTGTATTTATATATAGATGCTGTGTTTTTCAGAAAGGTCTTTAACATTTGCTGCATTCCCAACCCTCTAAAAGGACTCTTGTCTTAGCACTTATTACATAACTGTAAATAGAAAATGGAGGAGAGGATCTAGAATCTATTAAAAAAAACACAGAACTTTCTTGCAGATTAGTAAAATTCTATCAGAAAAAAAAGAGCAGGGCGCAACTTCTAGATGTTACAAATTGTCTTTGTCCTCCTGATGGAATTCTATTGATCTGGAATAGGTATGCTGGAATGTCTCCTTCATTCTTCCATGCAGTTTGAGTTACACTTATCTGTGCATCTATTGTGTAGCTGAGCTGAAATATACCTCTTCTTCGAATATATAAATCAAGTTACAAAAATGCAGGAGAAGGTTTTTTGTCAATATGATATGATGAAAGGACCTTTCAAGAGTATCTGTCACCAATTTTTGTGGTGTAACAATTTATTATATTATTAATATTGTGCATATTTAGATATGCAAGGCATTATATTTTAACGTTTACAAAGGACAAATTCTACCAGGTGAACAGAGCAATAAAGCAGGGGTCTTCTCCAAGGAAAAGATGTAGAGGTGCAGCTGCTTGTGTTTTAGGAAACTTTAATTTTGGAAGAATAGGAGGAGAGGGGTGAGGAGGGAACAAGACATGGGTGAATGTCCCACAACTCTTGGGGCTACCATGAAATGTGAACCAACACTTTCCGCTTCATTCACCACATGTAGGGTATTGACCTTGTGTGCTGTTAAGGATATGCAATACCCCTGGCCATGCTTGCTGGAGCCCATTTCCATGGTCAGGTGCAGTTTGCACTGACAGCGTTCTATAACATAGAGGACATGTTATCACTCACATAGCAGGGCAGGGATGGCTTGTTGGACGAAGAAATGGTGGCTGGGCATCTGATGCTGTGAGTTAGCATGGAGAATCATGTTGAAGTTGTCTCCGTTCAATAGCCTGATGGGCAGCATTTTCATTGCAAGCAACTGTGCAATGTTTGTTTTCACACTCTGTGCTCTTGGATGTTTGGATGCTTTCCCATTCCTGGCTTTGAAGTCTGAGCCCAATCATCATTTGCAGAGGAGAGTCCTAAAGTAGGTGTGCTGATGCCCCTAAACAAAACTGCTTCACTGTGCTAATTGACTACTGCATGAACAGGGAGGGAGATGGAGGAAGAGATAGCTATAGCAGTAGAAGAGGGAGCAGGATGATGCTGACTTTTTGCCCTATGGCCCAGGTGGACTCTCCAAAGCAGCAAATGGTGAAAGTTCATGTGACTGTTCATACACATTGTGCTGAGCTTGGTTACATTCCTGTGCATTTTGAAGTGTTACTGTAGCCGGCACCCGAATCTTTTCTTCTAAGCGGGCAGGTACTCGCTAAGGGCAATGCTCGATTGAGTAATTGCCCTTAGCGAGTATGCTCACTCATCTCTACTGCTGAGAATAATAGTAGCTGATGGTGACAGTAGAGCCTTTATGTTTGTCTGTGACACCCTACTCCGTCTTAGCATGATACTGTACCACAACATCTACCTCTTCCTTCCCCCTCTGTGAGCTGCTATCATGACTCTCCCTATCTGCCCAGCTTGGGTCAACCACCTCATCATCTTCCACCTTCTCTTCTTCATCATCCTTTTCCTACTGAGTGACCTTTATGTCACAGTGAGCACCATGAGCTGGCACCTCCATTTCCCATTCCCCTAAGTATACATTGCCTGTGGAGAGCTAACCATGCACATTGACCCAGCTTCATCTTTCTCCTCAGAGAAATAAATAGTTGGGCAACTGTGCAGTCAATGTCATGGTCTTCTCCCTGTGGTTGCTTGGACTGCTCAGTTGACATTCATGACACTGAATGATCAAACAAATCATCAGATTGATCCATGTGGACTACTTTGGAGGATGTGGGGAATTTAGCATGAGCTGAAGTAGAAGTGGGATGCTCACAGCTCACTGGCGCAGACTGACTGCTATGTGCCTATCACTGGGAGGAAGAGGAGGTGGTGGTACTTAAGGTATGTTGTATCATCCACTCTGTGACCTGTTCTGCGTGCTGTGGATGTCATACATGGGCAAAACCAGTTCCAAGAAATGGCAGCAGGCTTGCCTTGCCTCTTGCAGAACCTGAAGCTGTTGCATCAATGGGAGTTGGTTGAAGTGCCAACTTGGCCTATTCGCTACCACCACTACTGACACATCCCCTGCCCATTGCTTTCTTCATGTTTCCATGTTTTTTCTTTTATTTTTGGTTTACATTTTAGTGTAGTTTTATATAAATTATAAGCCAATTTTGTAGTTTGCAGAAAATCATTGCTAGCTGTGCAAATAATTCATAGTGGCTAGACTGCCATCTATTTTTTCATGTAGTGTAGCTAGGGCTTACTTTCAGGGGGGCGGTTTATATTTTACCCCTCCCCCCCCCCCAAAAAAAGAAAACCATCAGGATGGGGCTTATAATCGTGGTGGGTCTTATTTTTGAGGAAACACGGTAGTAGGTAGATGATCTACCCCCTAACTTTCTTCAGCTAATAAGTTAAAAGCATAGTCTGTGCTTATCACATGCAATTACTGTAGGTTGAATAGAAGAATAACACATACATTAGCTAGGAACTGAACCAAGACCTTAAACAGACCTACATTTTTATAAAAAGATCTTGGAAAGTAGGGTATTTTAACTTTTATTTTTTTATTTTTATAATAGTTATAAAAATTTCATGTAACTTATTTAACATTTTTTTGTCCCACTAGGGCACTTTAATTTGCTGCATAGAGGAAAAAAGGTTTTGCACACCAACATAGAACAGTGTTATTTACTGTAAGAGCAATGAAACTATGGGACTCTCTGCATGAGGATATGGTGATTGCGAGCCAACCTAAAAATTAGCTTTTCTTGAGTGTAACAATATTACATGTTATAGTCACTAGGTCATTTCAGAAGGCTTGTTGATCCGGGGTTTTATTCTGATTGCCAGACTTGAAGTCGGAAAGGAATTTTTTCTCTAGAAAGAGAAAAATGGGCTTCTACTACATGGTCTATTTGTTACTTCATTTGGATCAACATTGTGCAATAATAGGCTGAACTAGATGAATAGTCTTATTTGGCCTTATAAACTATATTGCTATGTATTTATTGAAATAGGCTATAGTCCCTGTGGTCATATGTAATGTGATTAATAACTCTACCTTAAAACAATAAAATAATAACATCTATAAGACTTCTATTAAAGGGGTTCTGCAGGATTAGAAAAGCACGTCTGCTTCCTTAGGGATTAGACACAGGCGCATCAGCGCATGTGACTGAGCCCTTACTGCAGGAAGAAGACGGCAGTACTTCAAGACAGACGACTCCCCGCAGCGCTGAGGAAAGAACACATGACCGGAAATGAAGCCGGGCAGATGTTCTTTCTTCCGGTACTGCAGAGAGACGTCCGTCCTGAAGTGCGGCCGTCTTCTACCTGCAGTGACATGGGCGCCGATGCACCCGTATGACTAAGCCTTTACAGATAAAGTGCTGCACATGTCCTTGGGTTATGCATATATTGAAGCCCAGTTCCATAGAAGTAAAAGAGGATAAACTGCAATACAGCAAACAGCATGTGGACATGCGTGGCTTTGTTTTTAGATTAAAGCAGCCACAGTTATTATAATCTTGGCAATATTTAGAATTAAAATCATTGTTAAAAGGGGTCCTCTGGGTGTGAGATGATTTTATGAAAATGGAAATTAAATCTCTTAAAAACAATTAAAGCACAAGTACTTACCCATACTCTCCCCTGACAATCCAGCACTGCAGAAATGTGATCCTCCTTTGTTTAGGAACAGCTGCCACCTAACTACTGCAGCCAATCAGAGTTCACAGTGGTCAGGTGATTTTTTCCTGGCATCATGACTCCCAGAATGTGAGCGGTGATGCCAGGAGAACAGCATGTAACTGCTGCAGCCTCTGATTGGCTGGAGCAGTCAAGTGACAGCCATTCCTTAACAAAGACCAGAAAGACTATGGGGGTTTAGTGCTAGATTCACATGGGAGAGGAAGGGTAAGTACTGCTGTTTTTTTAGTTTTAAGAGATTTGGATACATTAAAAAATATATGTCTCACACTCAGACAACCTCTTTAAAAAAGCTTTTAAATCTAAATTTACAGAAGTTTTAAGCTTTAAAACATATGAGAATTATGAACTTTGAAACATAAATAATTCACTGGACAACAAAAATGCGCTTTGAAATTTTTTCCTTTCTCAATATAATTAAATTACTCTAATTTTGGGTCAAGAAACACGAATATGATTAGATTTTGTTTATTAGCTCTGGTTTTTAAGATATACTAATCTCAAATCAAAATACTAAAAATACACTTTGAAGTCCATTTGTTTTTCAAAATAACTAAACTACTAGAGATGAGCGAGCGTACTCGTCCGAGCTTGATGCTCGTTCGAGTATTAGGGTACTCGAGATGCTCGTTACTCGAGACGAGTACCACGCAGTGTTCGAGTTACTTCCATTTTCTTCCCAGAAAAGTTTGCACCGTTTTCTGGCCAATAGAAACACAAGGAAGGCATTACAACTTCCTCCTGTGAAGTTCCAGCCCATCCCACCCCCCTGCAGTGAGTGGCTGGGGAGATCAGGTGACACCCAAGTATAGAAACTGGGGCCCGCCGCGGCTCGCCACAGATGCACGCTGAGAGACATTAGGGAAAGTGCTGTCCTGCTGTAGCTGCTATAGGGAGAGTGTTAGGCTATTATCTTCGTCTTCAAGAACCCCAACGGTCCTTCTTAGGGCCACGTCTGACCATGTGCAGTACTGTTGAGGCTGCTTTTAGCAGTTTTGCACATTTTTTTTTTTTGTATATCGGGCGTGCAGACCATAGCGTCCTCAGTCTGCAGTCATTTTACTGAGTATAGGGGCAGTACTGGTGAGGCAGGGACAGTGGTACAGGGAAAGAGATATACTGGCTATATAGGCAGTGGGCTTTTTCAAAAAAATTGGAAAAAAAAATCTTTGGGCTGCCTGTGACCGTGTTCAGTTTACTGCGTGTCTGCTGGGGGTAGTAGTCGCTCACTATTACCCAGCTAGGTGTTACTGTAGCCTTGCGCATAATTTTGTTCTGGCTGCACTGTGCTTTCAATAACCACAGTCATCCTCCAACAGGGAAATCCATATACAGGCTATATAGGCAGTGGGCTTTTTCCCAAAAATTGGAAAAAATACTATATTTGGGCTGCCTGTGACCGTCTTCAGTTTACTGCATGTCTGCTGGGGGTAGTAGTCGCTTGTGTGTGCAGCAGACGCTGGGTCATGTGGGGCGGTTGGGCAGCATGTTACCCAGGAGAAGTGGCAGTGGAGTGTCATACAGGCAGTGATTGTGCCTTGTTGGAGGTAGTGTGGTGCTTAGCTAAGGTATGCCTTGCTAATGAGAGTTATTCAGAAGTAAAAATTGTTGGGGGGGGGCACTCTTGCCGCTATTGTGGCTTAATAGTGGGACCTGGGAACTTGAGATGCAGCCCAACATGTAGCCCCTCGCCTGCCCTATCCGTTTCTGTGTCATTCCCATCACTTTCTTGAATTTCCCAGATTTTCACAAATGAAAACCTTAGCGGAGCATCGGCGATATACAAAAATGCTCGAGTCGCCCATTGACTTCAATGGGGTTCGTTACTCGAAACGAACCCTCGAGCATCGCAGGAAGTTCGACTCGAGTAACGAGCACCCGAGCATTTTGGTGCTCGCTCATCTCTATAAACTACCCTAATTTTGGGTTGAGGAAAATGAATGTGATATTATATTTTGTTTAGTAGACTTAACTCTCGTTTTATTGATACACTAACTTCAAATGAAAGGGCTTAATCATGTGAACGAATTCTCTCTGCTAGTCGCTTGTACTTTCTTTATGGAGCGTCTCTTGTCAAAGTCCAACAGTAGTCCGCAAGCAGAGAACCTTCCATTTTCCCTCATACCTTCATTCCATTTTCAATATATCCTAATGAAATTGCTCTCCATGGTTGTCACTCGTGGCACTGCAGTTGTCAGAGAAGAAGTCTGGGTGAGAAGGTAGGAAATGGATTTTGAGTGATGTTGCAACCTAATCGATGGTACTTTTCTAGAAGTTTATTCACAATCTCAACATAGTTGTCAACTCTTCAATTTCCCAGAAAGCCATGCACAACATCTTTAAATGCCTAACCTTGTGGATCTGAATAAAGGTACATATATTTAACATAAATGGGCTACATCTCAGAGCCAAGAGCTAACTTAAAGTTTTCAATGTTATTTTCGTTTCTTGCATGATGAAATGACTAACAAATACCTATTTTCAAGTCAGAAAGATTTTCACTGTTGACCAGTCTAAGCATATAGAATCACAAAGTAACTACCAGATGGAAATAAAAGAAATGTATATTTTCTGCAATAAAAATGCTAGTGATATAATTACAGGGTTATCTCAATTTCCTCATATTGTTTTATTCTTTGAACTGTTAGTTTCAAGACTGGTGTACAATATTGCATCATGAAAGAGTCACTGATTCGTTTTAGTTCTTCAGTCTGAATCAAATTGATTATATTGAGAATGAAAATGCAAACCAGTTGCGGACAGACAAAAGAGGGCCATCGTGTATTAAAAAGTTTTTCCGTTTCTATGCCAGTAAAGCTCAAACATTAAAGACAGTTAAATCACATAGATTCTTTCTCTATAAAATCAACTTACAGTATTTGAAAAATAGGAGTAAAAGAAGGTAGAGTTGGACATGGATCTGTTTACAGTTCTATGGACTATCCTCCAACAGCATATATAAAACTAGAATTTGGCACGTTGGATCATAACTAGATCCTTTGCTCAGCTGATAGATAAGCTGCTTTCTGCAGCATCTGGCTGTGGCTTGCCTCTCTATTTCCTATGTAATAAACATTCACAGTGAGGGTGAGTGGATTCAAATATAGGGATGTGTGTAGTTTATGTGTACAGTTACTCTAGGGTTTAATGCAATGTCACTCAATTGCAGAATTAAACAAAATAGCATACAAGATACAAGCAAGCAAAAAACAGGCACATATTCAGGGCCTTAAAATGATTTGCTCCACTATTGCATATTTTTAATTTAAAATAGAGGAACTGCATTCTTACAAAAAAAAAAATAAAAATAAACAACAAACATTCCTGAAGTTAGAAGGTAATCAAACACAAAATACGGATCCAGTTTCAATCAGTCTTGCATATAGTTGGGATTTACAATATGTCTAAATACCATATATATATAGTATGTTGCATTGCACAAGACATTTGTTACAAAAGCAATTTCATTGTGTCAGATTTTTGGTTGTTTGTTATTATTTTCATGCCAAGAAAGGGAAATAGCTTACAGTAAATAGAGTAAACTAGAAACACACTTGGGATCTAAAAAGCTACCCACAGTGTGCAGAAACTCATAAAACATATTTTAATCCTTTAGTTTACTATAGAAATTCTACTACATTGCATTGGATTTTCTTTAGTTAGTATGGCAAGATACATTTTAATATATATTTTGGTCACTCACTTTAGAAATAAACAAAATCAATGTTCTTAAACTGCATTCAAGTGAAATGCGTTTTGTATACAAGCTGTGACATTTTTTTCCCAGTGTGCTTAGGACATTACATTGAGACAAATGAGGTATCTTTCTTTGTTTATAATATCATAATACATTCTGAATGTCATTTTATATCTTCCACCATAAGTTAAGAAGAGGAAAAAAGTTAGGCAAATCATCCTGCATGAAGGGTTTATCACAGACATCGATGATATATTGAAAAGGTATTCCACCAATTTCTGATCATTAAAGATACGACTCATGGGACCCCAGCCAGTGTATAGGAATAAAGTAGTAGCAACCTCTCGACTCTTCTCTTGCATGGCATGCTCCAAACAAGATGATAAAGAGTTGTGCTCAGGTTTTTATTCATATGTAATCTGGAAAAAAGTTGAGAATCGGGATGCATAGCAAAATTATGAAGCATGAATGTTTACAAGCACCATGTAAAAGTTTACTTTTATTGTCAACACATACATAAAATAAAACAAATCTAGTCCATTAGTGTGTGTATACCCTTTCAAGCCAAGGAATAGTGTAACATAGCTAAGCACTGACATATTACCCCAAGCCAGACACTGAAAAAACATCACATACCATATATACAAGGTACAAATACTATTAAAATTCCTATTAATTCTACACTGTCACTGTACAAAACCCACTATACCAATATCAGTATTATCAATAATAGCACTATACAAGGGCCATATACGACTGCTTCACTATGATAACATATTGCCATCACATAGTGATGGGATACCACAATACTGTTTCAAAATAAAACTATACAAAGTCCAATATTACCTACCATACAGTGACCATAAAAGCTATATGGTAGATACCAGCTCCACTGGGACACTTTGCAGATCATATAATGATTACAGTGTAGTTATCTCCGGTGATTATTGGTGACTTCCTGTCTGATTGAAATTGTTCAAATCTCCCTTTCTTCTCCATCATGCCCTATTCACCCTGATGACTTCTCCCAAACAAAACTTGTCTATGCAGATTGACATACAATCATCTTTGCCTCCTTGCTTTTCCTGCATCCTCTCTTCTTTTTCCACAATTCTACTAAAATTCACATACCCCTGATGATGCCAGAGTTCTGGTGAAACATTTTGTGGAGCTAGTCTTTTAGCACAGAGCCTCAGTTTATGCTGCAAAACCTCATCTCAGACTTAGTTTATCTGGCAGCATTTATCACACATGCTGGCAGTTCGTGCACTGATCCAATCACTTGTTAGATCTTCAAGACATAGCAGTGTACTGCTGCATGGTAGCACACACCATTTGCAGCGAGTGTTACAGTCGTGACCCTGATATTTGTGCATAATTAGCAAGGCAGGATATGGTTTCTCGTATACCAGTTTTCTCTATTGTATTACATTCACTCACTACATTGGGACTCTAATCTTTTTAATTTATTGCTATTTTAATATATTTTATTACGTATAAAAAAAGTTACTTTTTAATTGGATACAACTATGGGTTTCAGCTTATGGCAAAGGCTGTGTGGGATTGGTGCATCATGTAGTCTAAAAAATAAGGTACTTTATCTTACAGTGCTTAAAGAAACTGAGTGAAGCAGCTAATTTTTCTCTTCCTATTAAATTAAGATGTCTAATCATTGAATCAAAAAGGTGCAGCTGAAAAAATGAAGATTAGAGCAAATGTGATTAGAAATTTGAATATGGTGTGAATATGTATAAAATGTCTTTGATGTGGTAAATGCTGATACATAAAAACCCTTAGGGAAGATACAATACGAGTTACAAGCTGTACATGGTAAACTGCTTTATAATAGCTTATAGTCTTAATGACATGTCAAAGGCACATTATTCTAATAAATTATACATTACAGCTGGTCAGTAGACACAGCAAACAAAGAGTAATGGAGGTGTCATAGTTTTCTTTATTGAGTCTAAGCAGTTATTTGGAAAATGTACCATTTTTATCAAAATATTGCACGTTTTCTTGCTTATAGCTAAATAATTATATCCTACTGTGAAGGAAATTTGAGGTAACATCAATTATACACATTTTATATACATGCATGCTTCCCTGTGTAATATTAAAACAACTGTGTTAAATAGTATGAAATCGCAGCAGTTTATAATGTGAAAAAACATCCATTTTTATTCGACACATTTTATTCCATCCCTGCTGTTCAAAACTCATTGTATATGAGCATTCTCCTCTGTGATGTAAAAGCCTTCAGCAGTTTCATATATATGACTATACGCATAAATAATAAAGTATAATACAATTAATTGAAAATTATTATTTGCCTTCAGTGTAATTAGTGTTGGTAAATTGCTTTATATTTACAAACTGTGATTATTCTGTAAAAGTAAACAATTAATTTAGATGTTCCCAAATTGTTTTGAAAACCATTCCAATGAAAAAATCGCATTACTGAATTGAGAGAAAAGTTTAGTAAATTCCTGTGTATGTGCAATGTTAGGGCTTATTTACACGGCGTTTTCATGGTCAGCTGATATACGCTACCATCTGAGCAGTCCTCCCTTCCCCGCCTCACCGACTCTCTGCCTCCCCATTGCAAAGGGAGTGGTGGGGGCAGAGATAAGCTCCCACCCCCTCCCCGCCACTTGTCTATAGCCAACAGTGGGAGTGGGCGGGACAGAGCGGATCTTAGCTCCACCCCATCCTGCCCCCTCCCATTGCAAATGCTGGGCGGAGGAGAGAGGCAGAGAGCCGGTGAGGGGGAGGGAAGGGGGGAACTTCTTAGATGGAAGTATATATCCTCTGGCTGTGAAAACACCAGCCGATATATGCTCGTGTAAATAAGCCCTTATGAAAATGCAGAAATATTTAACAGACATGTTTGAAAATCAGCATATATATAATGTAGATAATTTTCTCTAGAAATATATTGGTAAGGAAGCGTGCTCTAACTCCTTAAGGACCAACCATTTAATTTCCATTCCCACTTTTTTTATTTTTCATCATTTTTTTGTCGGATATGTTGCATTTGTTATG
The DNA here is from genome assembly GCF_035609145.1 of Eleutherodactylus coqui. Taxonomy (NCBI): domain Eukaryota; kingdom Metazoa; phylum Chordata; class Amphibia; order Anura; family Eleutherodactylidae; genus Eleutherodactylus; species Eleutherodactylus coqui. The sequence continues at coordinate 158,094,594 of NC_089843.1, read as the reverse complement.
GTACCCTAATGTTTTTTCATTCATTGTGTAAGATAAATAAAAAATATATAAAGATAAATATTTTTAACACTCATATAATACACTGCAATACTTCTGTACAATACTCCAGTGCCTAGTGGCAAATACAACTGTGTTGATGGTTCCTCTGTAGTCCAGCTTCCATCCTGTCTTCTTTCAGCAGGGGGAGAAGGGCTGTGATTCTCAAAGTTATCTCAGATTTGTTACTCTCTGATTGACCCATCAATAAAGGGAACATCACTGGTACCTCTGCTGTCCAGCTTCCAGCCTGTCTTCTTTCTGCGAGGGAAGTAGTGCTCCAATTCTCAGAGTTATTTGGAAATTTTAATGCTCCCTGAGCGTCCCATCAATGAAGAGAGCTCCACTAGTACCTTTGTGATCCAGCTTCCAGCCTGTCCTCTGGTTCGAGGGAGCAGCTAGTCCAGTCTAGGCCAATACCTATATGAAGAGGAGTTAATGGACATCAATCCCATCTAGCTTAGAGGTATCCTGGGAGTCTAGATTCTGGCAGAATGTATGGCAGGAAGATTCTCCAATTTCTGGGTCACCAGCTAAAAGTAATGGAAATGGTGAAGAAGAATGTAACTCCAAAAAATCTGCCCACTATTAGGACATACTTACATATCATCACAAAGAGCCTACTAACAGCCTTTATTAAAAATGTCAAAAAATTTGATGTTACTACTTTAATGTCTATGTAACATTTATGCTGCTGGTATTAGCAAGCTACACAGCAAATATTCTATATGATTTCCATACAAAAGACACATAGAGCCTCCTATGGAAATGACACTGTATGTTGCATTTAAAAACCATATTAGAATTACTATATAGCTGATGTAACCACTGTGCACATACAATATTGTGCAAAAGTTTTGGGCAGGTGTGGAAAAAATACTGCAAAGTAGAATGCTTTCAAAAATAGAAGTGTAAGGCCTGACACCCACTGGCAATATTTTCTTTCTTGCGCTGCGAGAGCACGTGAAAACTCTCGCCTCGCAGCGCAAGAAGGATGCCAAAATGAGACCGAGATATCGCCAGTCTTTTCAATGTGGTCATCGGCAGCAGCGCTAGCCCCATTAAAAAGATATGGAGAATACCGCAGACTTCTGCCACAGCTGTTACAGCTGTGACAGCTGTGGCAGAAGTGCAGCATGATATCCCAGTGCTTTCAATGGGATCGGCGCTGCGGCCGGTCCCATTGAAAGCAGTGGTTTGCGGCAAACACTGCAGTATGATTTTCGGGGAAGGGCTTGAAATATAAGCCTTTCCCTGAAAATCATCAATAAGTGGTAAAATTTTTTTTCCAAAATTACTCACTAGAGATGAGCGAGCATACTCGTCCGAGCTTGATGCTCGTTCGAGTATTAGGGTGCTCGAGATGCTCGTTACACGAGACGAGCACCACGCGATCCTCGTCTCAATTAAACGAGCACTTACCATTGAATTCAATGGAGCCGGCAATACAGCTAGCTCCATTGAAAGCAATGGGCTGCCGGCGAGCGCGGGATGAATATTCGGGAAGGGCTTAAAAATATAAGCCCTTACCTAAAAATCATCCTAATCAGCACTCACCCATTCATGAATTCAATTCAAATTATACTCACCTTTCCACTGCAGCCGGAGTTCAGCCGCGTCTGGCCGGCAGTTCTCCTGAACTGCTGTGAGTAGTATTCAGCAGCCGGGGATTTAAAATCCCTGCCTGCTGAATGAGCTGCCTCTGATTGGTCACAGCCTCACCAATCAGAGGCAGCTCTCACTCACACCCATGAGTGAGTGCTGTCTCTGATTGGGTCAGCGCAGGGATGACAGCTGAGAGCTGCCCCTGATTGGTCCCTGTGCTGAGCCAATCAGAGGCAGCACTCACTCACCCATTAATGAATTCATGAATGGGTGTGAGTGAGAGCTGCCTCTGATTGGTGAGGCTGTGACCAATCAGAGGCAGCTCATTCAGCAGGCGGGGATTTTAAATCCCCGGCTGCTGAATACTACTCACAGCAGTTCAGGAGAACTGCCGGCCAGACGCGGCTGAACTCCGGCTGCAGCGGAAAGGTGAGTATAATTTTTTTTTTATTTTTACACATTTTAGGATGATTTTCAGGTAAGGGCTTATATTTTTAAGCCCTTCCTGAAAATTCATCCCGCGCTCGCCGGCAGCCCATTGCTTTCAATGGAGCCGGCTGTATTGCCGGCTCCATTGAATCCAATGGGCTAACATCGTTCTTCTCTGCCACAGCTGTTACAGCTGTGGCAGAGGAGAATGATCTTTATGCTGACAGTGCGGGGGTGGGGGTGGGGGTCTCACTCTTGCCACTATTGTGGCTTAATAGTGAGACCTCGGAGCCCGAAATGCAGCCCTGCATGTTGCTCCTCGCCTGCCCTATCCATTTCTGTGTTTTTTACATGACTTTGGTGATTTGCTAAGATTTTTACAAATGAAAACCTTAGCGGAGCATCAGTCATATACAAAAATGCTCGAGTCACTCATTGACTTCAATGGGGTTCGTTACTCGAAACGAACTCTCAAGCATCACTGAAAGTTCGACTCGAGTAACGAGCACTCGAGCATTTTGGTGCTCGCTCATCTCTATTACTCACCTCTCTGCCACTCAGACGCGTCCTAGCTAAGATAGTGCTATTCATGAATGAATAGCTAAGCACTATCTGTAATTGGCTGAGCGCTCAGCCAATAGCTAAGCACTAGCTGCTGTTGGCTGAGCGCTCAGCCAATCAGCACAGCCCTTTCAGGAGGCGGGGATTTTTAAATCCCCGCCTGCTGAAAGTGCTGGACAGCTGTGTCGGGGAGCCAGCCAGAGGATGCGTCTGAGTGGCGGAGAGGTGAGTATTTTTTTTTTTTACCACTTATTGATGATTTTCAGGGAAGGGCTTATATTTCAAGCCCTTCCCTGAAAATCATACTGCAGGGTTTGCCACAAACCACTGCTTTCAATGGGACCGGCAGCAGGATCCCATTGAAAGCAATGGAATAGCATGCTGCACTTCTGCCATAGCTGTCACAGCTGTGACAGCTGTGGCAGAAGTCCGCGGTAAAGACTGGCAATATCCCAGCGTGATCCCGTTTTAAGTTTTCAGTTACTCTCGCAGCGCAGTGGAGAAAAAATTGCCAGTGGGTGTCCTCCCTAAGGCTGCCTTCACACTGGCATGAAAATCACGCAAGATTTGTGCGTTGCAAGACACATAAATATGAACCCCATTCCTTTTAATGGGGTCATGTACATGAGCGATGTTTTCCTGCATGGTACCGTGCTGCGATTCTATGCAGGAAACAAATTGCAGCGTGTCCTATCTAGCTGCGAGATCTCGCATCACAGCCTGATTGTTTTCAATAGGGTCAGCAGCAGCAGCACCAGCCCCATTGAAAGCAATGGGAGAACTCTGCAATCCTCTGCTGTGGCTGTGAAAACCGCAGTGGGGATTCCCTTCATCCTCGCAATGATGTGAGGTGGTTGTCACATGAAAACGCCTTACATCCACAGGGCTTTCACATGGTGGGGAGCATGATATGGAGGTGATATGCACAGCCCAATATCATGCTCGCCAGTGTCAAGGCAGCCTAAGGCACTTGTCAACGTGTGTTTTATCCATGGATGTGAGGCATTTTTTATGCAAAAACACCTAGCAGCACTTCTCAGGAATTCCGGTCCGCCGGCACTTGCTTCATGCGCGGCAGATGATTGGCAAGTGTTTGCCATTGATTTCAATAGAAAACATCACAACATACTTGCGTGTACATCATATGGCACGTGATGTATTATACTGTTCCATTAAAAACAACGGACATAAAAAAATAGGACATGCAATGATTTCTTACTTTGCATCATCGCTGTGAGGGAAAAAAATAAATAAATCGCTAATGTGTATGACGCCATTCCAAAGAATGGAGTTAACATTCACGCAAATTTTGTGCATCTCACAACACATAAAACTAGCGCAAGATTAACTCTCATCTGAATTTAGCCTTTAAAGTTTTTTGTCAATTAACAAAATGGTAAGGGAATGAACAAAAGAGAAATCTAAGGGCTTCTTCACATTAGTGTGTTTTAGTCAGGATTTTAATGGTTTTGTTTTCTCTAGTGTTAATAGTATGGGTGAATAAAAATAGAACTTGCCCTAACTTTCCCGCATGTAGTTAGTTGCACATACGCCCATATGTTTTGTCCTCAATCAAATCAATATTTGGTGTCACCAACCTTTGCCTTCAAAGCAGCATCAATTTATCTAGGTTTTTGAAAGAACGCTGGATATAGTTCTTAATGACGTTGGCTAGATGTTTGGGGTCATTGTCCTGCTGCAGAATAAATTTGGAGCCAATCACACACCTTCAATTTTTGAATACATTTTTTACTTTGCAGCAAGTTATTTAGCTGCATAAAGCATTTACACAGTACTGTAAATTATATTACTTACCTTGTACTGATCTGTAACTATAGCCTGTACTAGTCTCCAGAGCTGTACTCACTATTCTGCTGGTAGAGTCATAGTGTACATACCAGGGGTGTAAGTACTGATGTAGCAACCATAGTAGCTGCTTTGGGGGCCACCTCTCAGGGCTGGGTCTCCTTGCCACTGCTCAGTAAATTTGGCAGAATGGTTACATTGTAAAATAAAAAAGCACATTATATTCACCACTGACCCCTGCATCTCCGCTGTCCCCACCTCTCTACCCCTTTGACAGCACATGACCACTGCAGTCAATCCCTAGCCTCAGCCATATGAGACCAGGAAATGGCCACAGTGGTCACATGCATCTGAGCATGTGACCAACTGCCAGGAAGTGAAAAGAGTGGTAAGTAGCGCAGCTGTGGGGGTCAGAGGTGAATATAATGTGCTTTTTTATTTTGCAGCATAACGCCATTATGTGTACAGCCAAGAAATATGGAAATTCAACCAACCACCCTCCTGCAAAGTGAATGTGCAGATGATCGTTTAGTGTCCAAACAAGGTGCATGGAAAAGAACTGTGGGCCAAATCCGGAGTATAATCTAAGAAAAAGATTGCTGGAGTTTGTAAACCCTTTACTTGGATAATGCCATTATGCCAAAAATACTGAGTTGTGGCAAGATGTGGCATAAATATTGAGCAAGGGCAAAGGTGGGTATAAATACTGAGTGGGTGGCAAAAGGTGTTATATGTATAGAATGGAGGCATAAACGTGGCCATAAACAGTGAGCAGAGGATTAAAGAGACATCATTACATTATTACTAAGCAGGGGCATAAGGTGGCATTATTACCAGCCAAGGCCACAAGGAAGCAATTTTACTGTGTGTAGGGGGCACTTAAGCAATACTTACTGTCAGGGGCTACAAGAAGGGGGAATAATGTTACTTTTATGGGGCATTATTGGTGACTTTATTACTATTGATAGGAATATTGTACAGAGATGTGGAAAATGAAGGGACTTGCCGGAAAAGCAAGGAGCCAAAGATATCTGTACGTCAAGTTCTGCAGATACAACTTGTAGCCAGGAGAAGTCATCATGGTCGTCTAGGCTGGATTGAAAAGACAATGAACAACTGCAATTACAGAGGAAATCACCTTTTATCACAGGATGTAATGGCATTTAATAATTTAAACAGTCTGCAGAGCACTTGTGTAGCTGTTATTTACTACTTTATGGTCAATGTTTATGTTCAAAGGAAAACCTCATTGAAACTTTTTCTATTGGGCCCAGCCTTTTCTAGTTATACCCCTACTTGATGTTGACACCAACCCTAGATTACAGTTCTGCAGACTTGTAAATATAAATCTGGACTTCAAAACGAACTTTGACTAAGGGTACGTCTAACCATGTACGAAGTAAAAAATAAATTGAAATTTTTATCAATTTTTGCCCCTCCTGGGCTTAAGAGTCGAGTGTTTGGTTCTGTTCACTAATTGACAGTTATTTCTGTATGCACACCTATTCAAAAAAGGCATCAATCAGTAATTAGACCATCCATTGGACTAAATCTTTTCCCACAAAAATCTATATTAATCTGCCTAGCTCCTCCTGTTTACCATGCTGCCTGCAATTTGTGCCTATGCTATTTATGCAGATATGTTTACCAATTAGTATGTACAATGCTTGGAAGTTTTCTTATTATTATTAATAGTATTAGTAGTTGTGCCAGTAGTAGTATTGTGTCAATTTCAATTTACTGCAGCTCAAGAAAAAAATATATTCATTACTATAAAGATTGAGCAACTTCAAAAATACTGAATTATAGCAGCATAGACCTTGTCCTATTTAAGGTGACAAAATACATGCTAACTTATGAATATCCCTTCGATAAGAATGATAGCTTGTTCTCAAGCAGTGTTTCATCTAAGAGGCTTAACTTAAGACATCTCATTGTCTCTGGGGTAATGTATCACTAGCCTGCTCAAGCTGAACTGGTTTTAAAGAATTATAGGAATATACTGATAAATATATTCTTTCAGCTATTGTCCTCTATGGGTAGACTGACATCAATCTGTTGAAGATCAACTATATACAAAACAATTATTCTGAACCACCACAGTTCTTCTGCCTGATAGATTTCGCGTGAGTATAATTTACAAAAAAGAAGTTGTGCAAAATTGAAAATCTCTAATTTCATGGGCCATAATTTGTCGTGCTGAAAAAGCAATAATCTGAACAGAATAAAAGAAAATCTGAAATGTACTAGGAATAAATGTCTGTGTTGACTAATAAATAGTGTTGCTTGTCTTAATCATCCAGGGAGAAAAAAAAGGCCTTATTTTCACCAAATGAAATAGAGTAAGTCTGACCTGATTTTTGGTAACAATCGTGGGAAATTTAATTAACCAAAATGCCTGATACAGAAGTCAGAGTGCAACCAATCAGCAGCTTTGATGATTTTACCAAATGTGTCGTCCATCTTGCATATGGCAACAATTTAACTGGATGCCTGCATCACATGCCCTTGCCATATATAATACTAGCTGATATACCCGGCTTCGTCCAAGTTAATTTGGTACTGGTGTTTATCTGGTGTTCACACGGAAAATCTTATGAAGTCGTGGTTACTTTAGAGATACCGAGGAAAAACATATGTTCACCATTTTGCATAGTTCTCTGCGTTACCCAGGAAACACCAAGTGGAGGTAACCATGCGACGTTTCCTTCATATAAAATGACATCAGGAAGTGAGAGAATTAGATTACGTACATAAAATTTTGACACCAATTCTTGTCGCTTAGAATTGAATAATCGAGTTGTGACTAGAGATGAGCGAGCACCAAATTGCTCGGGTGCTCGTTACTCGAGTCGAACTTCCCGCGATGCTCGAGGGTTCGTTTCGAGTAATGAACCCCATTAAAGTCAATGGGCGACTCGAGCATTTTTGTATATCGCCGATGCTCGCTAAGGTTTTCATTTGTGAAAATCTGGGAAATTCACGAAAGTGATGGGAATGACACAGAAACGGATAGGGCAGGCGAGGGGCTACATGTTGGGCTGCATCTCAAGTTCCCAGGTCCCACTATTAAGCCACAAAAGCGGCGAGAGTGCCCCCACCCCCCGCACTGCCAGCATAAAGATCGTTCTCCTCTGCCACAGCTGTAACAGCTGTGGCAGAGAAGAACGATGTTAGCCGATTGAATTCAATGGAGCCGGCAATACAGCTGGCTCCATTGAAAGCAATGGGCTGCCGGTGAGCGCGGGAGTGAGACACCCCCCCCCCCCCCGCACTGTCAGCATAAAGATCATTCTCCTCTGCCACAGCTGTAACAGCTGTGGCAGAGAAGAACGATGTTAGCCCATTGAATTCAATGGAGCCGGCAATACAGCCGGCTCCATTGAAAGCAATGGGCTGCCGGCGAGCGCGGGATGAATTTTCGGGAAGGGCTTAAAAATATAAGCCCTTACCTGAAAAAGAAAGATTTTAGTGTAAAAAAGAATACAAATGCAGGCATTCTCTTCAATGGAGCCGCTGCTGCTGCCGGCGACTCCATTGAAGACAATGGTCCGCTGGCACACCTGAATTCTTTTTCAGGGAAGGGCTTTACATATAAGCCATTCCCTGGAAATGAATTAAAAGTGATTTAAAAACAAAAAAAATAGATACTCACCTCCCTTCAGCTGGCGGGGCACAGCTGCGTCTTCTCCTGCTGTCCCCTGCACTGTGGTGCTGAACTGCTGTCATTCAGCTGAGAGCTGCGCTGAGCCAATCAGAGGCAGCATTCACTCACCCATTCATGAATTCATGAATGGGTGTGAGTGAGATTTGCCCCTGATTGGTCAGGCTGTGACCAATCAGAGGCAGCTCATTCAGCAGGCGGGGATTTTAAATCCCCGGCTGCTGAATACTACTCACAGCTGTTCAGAGCAGTTCAGGAGAACTGCCAGCTGGCCGCAGCTGAACTCCGTCTGCCAGGACCAGGAGAGTATATATATTTTTTTTTATTTTTACACATTTCTGGATGAATTGCAGGGAAGGGCTTATATATTTAAGCTCTTCCCGAAAATTCATTGTGCGATCACCGGCAGCCCATTGCTTTCAATGGAGCCGGCTGTATTGCCGGCTCCATTGAATTCAATGGTCAGTGCTCGTTTAATCGAGACGAGCACCGCGTGGTGTTCGTCTCGAGTAACGAGCATCTCGAGCACCCTAATACTCGAACGAGCATCAAGCTCAGACGAGTATGCTCGCTCATCTCTACCCATTAACTTTTCATATTTATTTTTTTTGTAATTCACTTTTTTATTGAAAGTTTTTCTAGTACAGAGTAATAGCATTGTACAGGTGCACATTATTTGACTAAAGTATAACATTGCGTGGTTCAGTCGAGTTTTCAACAAACGTATACAAACTTTACAATATTAGCAAAATAACTCTAATCACTAATCTTTGGTCCCGTTGCCCATTCACCCAGGCTTAAAAGCTTTATTTTCTGGGCCAGGGTGGGCGGCGGTGGCCACTCCCTGAACTCGTTCATGCACCTGAGACTTATATTAACTTAATAAGTTATTAAATGATTAATAGAGTGCTGACTAGAGAGGGGAGGAAAGGAAGTGAGGGGAACAAGGGTATGCAAGGAGTGGAAGGAGAATGGATAGGTGGGGGTGGGGGAGGGGTCACTGTTATCCGCATTTATACTTTAACTTTTTATTCTGCGACTTACTCCACTGTGTTATTTGTAACATATTGCTCCGGTGCTCCCAGAAGCACCCCCTTTTTCTTTTCAAATTTTAAATTTTGCAGCAACTCGCCTGAGCATGATCGCCCGGGGGTAGGTGGCCGTAACTCCACCGGGGGATTGCAGAGACAGCCGTCCGGGCGACGCTACATTTAATGCTCTTCGGGGTGGTGCCATCCGGTGATGCGCACCGGAGAATCGCGGTTCGGCAAGAATGAAAGTTAGTCATGTCTAGTATCTGGGGATGTGAAATGGCGTAAGGCAATAGAACCTGGTCGGTTCTCATTATATTTTGCTTTTAAAAATTGTATACACTATATGAGGTAGTGCGTAAACCACTGTTGGCTTTCCTGCTTGCTATTTGGAGATATTGCTAAGCCAATGTCAGAGCGGTCTCCTCGCTAGTCTGGTGGGATCAGCTGAGAAGGACGAAGTAAATCCTCTGTTGCCGCTAATTTCACTAGATAGAAGGAAATTAATCTAGGGAGGAGGGCTGATCGGCTGATGAGGTTTTGAGCAGTAACTTTCCCAGGGAAGCCAGATGTTCAGGTGTGTAGTATAAGTCGAGTTTGTCCAGCTTAGGATCTCCTCAAACTGGTAGATCTGGTTAATCTTATCTTTCCACATCTTAGTAGAAGGAGGTACTGGGTTTCACCAATATAGGGGGATTAATGCTTTTGCTGTTGCTATCATAAAAGCAGCGAGTTTGTCTTTCAGGGGGTTAAATGACTTATTCGGTCTGTTTAATATTATCATGTCTGGGGTAAGATGAAATGTTTTATTGAGAATTATTGCAATTTCGCTTTCAATTTCTGACCAGAAGGGTTTGATTTTTTTACAGTTCCACCAAATGTGTAGATAAGTTCCCGTATTTTCCTGACATCTCCAGCATTTATCCGATTCTGAGAGTTTGTAAGTGAACAGCCATTCATGTGTTTTATACCATCGGGATAGAAGTTAACTTTTCATATTTATGACACAATCAATGCTCGTTCCAAATTTCATGTTTCTATCACCTTGGGAAGTGAGAGATTTAGATTATGTACGTAAAATTTGGACGCTAATTCTTTTGCGCATAGAATTGAATAATGGAGTTGGGACCCATTAGCTTTTCCTATTTATGACATAATCAATGCTCGTGCCAAATTTCCCGTTTCTATGACACCGGAAAGTGAGAAAATTACATTCCGCACGTAAAATTTGTACGCTAATTCTTTTGCGCATACAATTTAATAATGGAGTTGGGACCCATTAGCTTTTCCTATTTATGAAATAATCAATGCTCGTGCCAAATTTCCCGTTTCTATGACACCGGAAAGTGAGAAAATTAGATTCTGCACGTAAAATTTCGATGCCAATTCTTTTGCGCTAGAATTGAATAATCGAGTTGGGATCTATGAACTTTTCCTATTTATGACATAATCAATGATCGTGCCAAATTTCACGTTTCTATGACACCGGAAAGTGAGAAAATTAGATTCCGTACGTAAAATTTGGACGCTAATTCTTTTGCGCATAGAATTGAATAATGGAGTTGAATTAGCTTTTTCTATTTATGACATAATCAATGCTCCTGCCAAATTTCGAGTTTCTATGACACCGGGAAGTGAGAGACTTAGATTCTGTACGTAAAATTTGGACGCTAATTCTTTTGCGCATAGAATTGAATAATCGAGTTGGGACCTATTAACTTTTCCTATTTATGACATATTCAATGCGCGTGCCAAATTTTAAGTTTCTATGACATTGGGAAGTGAGAGGTTTAGATTATGTACGTTAAATTTCGACGCCAATTCTTTTGCGCTAGAATTGAATAATCGAGTTGGGACCCAATTACTTTTCCTATTTTGGAGATAATCTATGCTTGTGCCAAAATTCATGTTTCTACGACATCGGGAAGTTGGAGAACTTTTGGCGAGTCAGTCAGTGAGTGAGTGAGTCAGTCAGTGAGTGAGTCAGTCAGTGAATGAGTCAGTGAGGGCTTTCATCTTTATATATATAGATAGGCAGAGTGTAACCAGCAGCCGTTTTACAGTTGAGCACATGATAAAAAAGCTGCATCACATTTATATGCCTATATAAAACGTGGTCTGTTGTTAATAGGGACAGATATTCTACAAAGGATCTATTACTGTTGGTGTAAAAGCCTGTATAAAAGGACGGAAGTTAAATAAGGTTGATTTGGAGGGACCAGAGAGACTTACTGCCTCACTTACTTCATATGCCTATATAAAACATGGTCTATACCAGTGTTTCCAAACTCCAGTCCTCATGGAGCCCCAACAGGTCATGTTTTCAGGATCTCCTATAGTAAGAACAGCCGTGGCAATGTCTGAGGCACCAACAATAATTACATCACCTGTGTGATACTGAGGAAATCCAGAAAACATGACCTGTTGGGGTTCCATGAGGACTGGAGTTGGGAAACACTGGTCTATACATTAGGAGAGGGTATATTTCTGGTGCTTCCACTGTATATAGCAGCAAAGCAGACAGACAAATTATGCTTTGCCATGGGGTATATAGCAGTTCTTTGTTTTTGGCCTCTGTGGTTGTTCAAAATAACGTGTCTGGATGCTATAAATTATTCCCAGGCCTTACTCAGCTACCTGTGGGGCGATGAGAATTATATTATGCTGCACAAAACACAGACAGTTAATCATATAGAATCTATACTCTGTGGCTTTCTGTTCTCACATATCGTGCTGCCCAAGAATTGTGACCTATTCAGTTGGTGGTGAATTTTTGTGAATATGAAATTTAAAAAAAACAAATAGGGAAACAGCAAAAGACAGTGGATGTTAGCGGTCTCAGATGTCATTCAAAGTCAGAGATTAGGGAAAGTGTTGCTGCTGATGTAGGGAGAGTGTTAGAGTAGGATCCTGTGTTCAAGAACCCCAACGGTCCTTCTTGGGGCTACTCCTTATCGTGTGCATTACTGTTATGGCTGGCTGGGAGCAGTAGTGCACCATTTTTTTTAAGCATCTCGGGCTGTGCAGGCCATTTCAGCTATAGCGTTCTCAGTCTGCAGTGCATTAGGCAGAGTTTAGGGACAGAGCTGCTTCTATAGGGAAAGTTATACACTCCTGATCCTCTCAACAAGAACCCCCACGGTGCTTTTTAGGGCTACTTCTCACCGTGTGCATTATAATTGTGGCTGGCTGGGAGCAGTAGTGCATCAATTTTTTTATTACGCATCTAGGCCTCTTCCCAGCCTTTCACTTATAGCGTTCTCAGCCTGCAGTTCCTTACACGAAGGTCTCACCGTGAAACAGCGCTTTCATATTTCCTAGGCTACTGCAAAGTATTTCAGCTATAGCGTTCTCAGTCTGCAGTGCTTTAGGCAGAGTATAGGGACAGGGCTGCTTATATAGGGAAAGTTTTACAGCCGTGATCCTCTCTACAAGAACCCCAATGGTCCTTTTTAGGGCTACTTCTCACCGTGTGCATTATAGTTGTGGCTGGCTGGGAGCAGTAGTGCATCAATTTTTTTATTACGCATCTAGGACTCTTCCCAGCCTTTCACTTATAGCGTTCTCAGCCTGCAGTACATTACACTGAGGTCTCACCGTGAAACAACACTCTAATACTTCCTAGGCTACTGCAAAGTATTTTTTTTTAGTTATACCGTTCTATGTCTGCAGTGCATTAGACAGAGGTCTCACCATGAAACTGCACTCTAATATTTCCTAGGTTACTGCAAACTATTTCAGTTATACCGTTCTATATCTGCAGTGCATTAGACAGAGGTCTCACCGCTAAACAGTACTCTAATATTTCCTGGGCCACTGCAAACTATTTTAGCTCTGCCACTGTGCAGAGCGTCTCACAATACCCTTTCCTTGGGTGGGTTGAGATAGCCGCAGTTACCAGCACTATCCACTGGCTTTAAGAGTCTTCCCCCACTCCATACAGCCTCTCTTATCTACAAGTTTCTGTGAGCGGTAAATTACCCCAAGGTATCAGCACAAGACAGCAGGTTAATTTTTTCAAGTCACAGCATAGAGCCTCCAGTATCTACAAGTCTCTGTGTGTGGTGAATTAGCCACCGTTGTCAGAGCTGTACAGTGGGGTAATTTTTTGGGCCCTGCTCTATACTTAATCCGCCATGATGAGGAGTAGGGGTAAGGGTCAAGGACGTAGATGCAGACGCAGGTGTCCAAGTGAGGGTGTGGGCACAGGCCGAGTTCCTGGGCGTGGTGAATCCCTACTAATCCTCCTTGACCTGTCTGCTGTATTTTTACACTGTCGACCATAATCTCCTTCTCACTATGCTCCAGTCTATTGGTCTAAAGGATACTGCTCTCTCCTGGTTCTCTTCCTACCTCTCTGACCGCTCTTTCAGTGTTTCCTTTGCTGGTTCTATCTCTGCTCCACTTCCTTTCGCTGTTGGGGTACCCCAGGGCTCAGTCCTTGGTCCCCTTCTCTTCTCTATCTATACTGCCCCAATTGGACAAACCATCCACAAATTTGGCCTCCAATACCATCTCTACGCTGATGACACCCAACTATACACCTCCTCTCGTGAGATCTCTCGACCATTCCTCCAAAATATCACCGACTGTCTGTCCGCTGTCTTTAACACTATGTCCTCCCTTTTTCTCGAACTAAACCTCTCTAAAACTGACCTCCTTGTCTTTCCACCTTCTAACTGACCTCCCCTCGACATCTCCATTCCAGTGTCTGGCACCATCATAACCCCCAGACGGCATGCCCGATGCCTTGGGGTCACACTGGACTCTGACCTCTCCTTTGCCCCCCATATCCAATCTCTGGCCCAAACATGCCACATGCACCTCAGAAATATTGCTAAAATATGTCCGTTCCTAACCATGGACACGCTAAAGACGCTCGTGGTTGCCTCATCCACTCCCGGCTTGGCTACTGCAACTCGCTACTCATTGGCCTCCCCCGCACTAGACTTGCTCCACTCCAATCCATACTAAATGCAGCAGCTAGACTTATTTTTCTATCCCGTCGTTATTCAGACGCCTCTGCATTATGCCAGTCGCTGCATTGGCTGCCCATCCACTGCAGAACTAAATTTAAACTCCTCTACCTCACTCACAAAGCTCTGCATGGCGCTGTGCCACCACACATCGCCTCCCTACTGTCAGTACAACACCCAGCCCGCTCACTCCGATCGGCTAACACACTCAGACTAAACACCCCTGTAATACGAACCCCACATGCTTGCCTACAGGACTTCACCAGAGCAGCACCCATCCTCTGGAATGCTCTACCCCAAGGCATCCGGACAATTCCCGATGCACGAAATAATTTCAGACGTGCCTTAAAAACGCACCTCTTCAGGGAAGTATACCAAATCTCATGACCTAGTCCCTCGCCCCTCCCTATGGTGCCCCACCCTGTTTGCCTTCTAATAAATGATCTGTACATGAAATTTCCTATTGCCTGTGTTCCCCAACCCCTGCACCTCCTGTACCACCCTCAACCCATTTGTGTCTAACCCAATGTACCACACATTGTAATTGTTGCAATTGTTGTATTGTTTTGCATTTATCCATGCCTGAAAGCGCTGCGGAATAAGTTGGCGCTATACCAATAAAGATTATTATTATTATTATCCCAGCCAGCTGCTGCGGGATTAGGAAAAAGGCAAGTTTCTGGGCTCCCCAGATTCATATCACAATTTGCGGATCCGTGTGATAGACCTTTATTACAAACAGAGCAGTGCGAGCAGGTTCTGTCGTGGGTGGCAGAAAACGCATCCAGCAATGTATCGACCACCCAGTCTTCTACGCAGTCCACTACTCCCGGCCTAGGCACTGCAACTCTGAATCCTCTGGCTGCTCCTCCTTCCTCCCAGCCTCCTCACTCCATGAAAATGACATATTCTGAGCAGGCAGACTCCCAGGAACTGTTCTGAGTTGAAAGAAACGGTCCCTCTCTCATCAGAGGAGTTTGTCGTGACTGATGCCCAACCTTTGGAAAGTTCCCGGAGTCCGGGTGATGAGGCTGGGGACTTCCAGCAACTGTCACATGAGCTTTTTGTGGATGATTATGATGAGAAACAGTTGTCTGTCAGTGAGGTAGTAGTAAGGGCAGTAAGTCCGAGGGAGGAGCGCACAGACGATTCAGAGGAAGAGCAGCTGGACGATGAGGTGACTGACCCCACTTGGCTTGCTAAACCTACTGAGGACAGAGCTTCAGAGGTGGAGGCAAGTGCCGCAGCAGGAAAGGTTGGAAGAGGCAATGGAGTGGCCAGGGGTAGAGGCAGGGCCAGAGCGAAGAATCCCCCAACTGTTTCCCAAAGCACTCCCTCACGGCAAGCCTCCGTGCAGAGGGCTAGGTGTTCAAAGGTGTGGATGTTTTTCAGTGAGAGCATGGAAAACCGAAGAACTGTGATGTGCAATTTGTGTTGCACCAAGCTTAGCCGGAAAGCCACCACTACCAGCCTGACCATCACCAGCATGCGCAGGCATATGATGGCCAAGCACCCCACAAGGTGGGACAAAGGACATTCACCGCCTCTGGGTCACACCACTGCATCTTCCCCTGTGCCAAAACCTGCCACACAGATCCAATCCCCTTCCCAGGATGCAGGCATAACCGCCACTGGGCCTGCACCCACACCATTATGTCCACGGACCTCCACTGCATCCAGCAATGTCTCTTAGCGCAGCGTTCAGCTGTCACTAAAGCAAGCGTTGGAGCAAAAGCTGAAATACGTTGCCACCCATCCACATGCACAAGCTTTAAACGTGCTCATTGCCAAATTAATTAGCCTGTATATGCTGCCGTACAGGCTTGTGGAAATGGAGGCTTTCAAAAACATGATGGTGGCGGCAGTCCCATGCTACTTGTTCCCCAGTCGCCACTATTTTTCCCGGTGTGCTGTCCCCGCCATACACCAGCACGTCTTTGACAACATAAATCGTGCCCTCACCAACGCGGTTACTGGGAAGGTCCACTAAACCATGGACACGTGGAAAAGTATTGACGGGCAGGGCCACTATATCTCCCTGACAGCACATTGGGTGAACTTAGTGCAGTCTGGGACCGAGTCAGAGCCTGGGACCACTCACGTCCTACCCACCCCCAGAATAGCGGGTCCTACCTCAGTGATGGTATCTGCAGCGTTTTATGCCACCTCCTCCAAACCACCCTCCCTTCCTCCTCCGCCACCTATACCACTCAATTAAGAAGAGTGAGCACGTCGCCAGCAGTCGGTAGCGCGCGGCGGCACAGTGGTGGGCAAGAGTCAGCAAGCCGTGCTGAAACTGATCAGCTTAGGTGACAAGAGGCACACGGCCCCCGAGCTGTTGCAGGGTATGACAGAGCAGACCGACCTCTGGCTTTTGCCGCTGAGCCTACAATCGGGCATGGTCGTGTGTGACAACGGCCGTAACCTGGTGGCGGCTCTGCAGCTCGGCAGCCTCACACACGTGCCATGCCTGGCCCACGTCTTCAATCTGGTGGTTCAGCGGTTTCTGAAAACCTACCTCCCCTTGTCTGCCCTGCTCGGCAAGCAGCGTAGAGCAATAGTGGAATACCAGCTGCAACATGGGCGACGGAGTGGTAGTCAGCCTCTGCAATTTTTCACTGAGGAGTGGGCATGGATGGCAGACATTTGCCAGGTCCTTGGAAACTTTGAGGAGTCTACCCAAATGGTGAGCGGTGATACAGCCATCATTAGTGTTACCATCCCGCTGCTTTGCCTGCTGAGAGGATCGCTGCTAAGCATAAAGGCCGACGCTTTGCGGTTGGAACAGGAGACAGAGGATGACAGTATGTTGCTTGATAGCCAGACCACCCTCATGTCTATATCTCAGCGCATTTTGGAGGAGAAGGGGGAGGAGGAGGGGGGAAGAGACAGCTGGCCCCACTGCAGAGGGTACCCATGCTGCTTGCCTCTCATCTATTCAGCGTGTGTGGGCTGTGGAGGAGGAGGATCCTGAAAGTCATCCTCCTAGTGAGGACAGTGATGTGTTGTGTACTGGTACCCTGGCACACATGGCTGACTTCATGTTAGGCTGCCTTTCCCATGACCCTTGCATTAGACGCATTCTGGCCAACACGGATTACTGGATGTACACTCTTCTCGACCCATGGTATAAGGAGAACCTTTCCACTCTCATTCCCGAAGAGGAAAGGGGTACGAGAGTGATACAATACCGCAGGGCCCTGATGGAAAAAGTGATGATAACGTTCCCATCTGACAGCGCTAGTGGCAGAAGATGCAGTTCCTAGGGCCAAGTAGCAGGATCAGGCAGCATGTTCAGCACAGGCAGGGGAACACTCTCCAAGGCCTTTGCCAGTTTTATGGCTCCCCAGCAAGACTGTGTCACCACTCCCCAGACAAGGCTGAGTTGGAGGGAGCACTGTAAAAAGATGGTGAGGGACTACATAGCCAATTGTACCACCATCCTATGTGATCACTCTGCTCCATACAACTATTGGGCGTCAAAGCTGGACACGTGGCACGAACTAGCGCTGTACGCCCTGGAGGTGCTGGCCTGCCCTGCCACTAGCGTCTTGTCAGAGAGGGTGTTTAGTGCAGCTGGGGGAATCATCGCGGATAAGTGTACCCGCCTGTCAACGGCCAGCGCCGACATGGTTACACTCATAGAGAAGAACAAAGGCTGGATTTCACAAGACTTCTCTTCTCCAACGGCGAAAAGCAGCGGAACCTAATGATTCTTTTCGCTGCAACTGGAGAAAAATGCATCCTCTATCACCACAAGGAAAGGAGAAATTAGCTTTGTCAATTCCTGTTGTATAGTATTACTTCTCCTAAAACAGCATGCCATCACGCTGAACTGCCAATTTTTCTGCGGCCCAAAAGGCTCTGTTTAAAAGTTTTTTACAATTTTCAAAAGGTTCAAAAGTTTTTATACTTAAACTGAAACCAATTTTTTCAGAGGGCTGCTCCAGGCTCTGTTACAAATTAAGCAACAGCAAGCTCAATCTTTAAAAAATGTTTTTGGGTTTCACCGGCCCTCGCGGTTGAACAATTTTTCAGGGGTACACTTGTACTCTTGGTGCACCAATTTTTCAGGCCCTTGCCTAAACTGTTATTTAACTAATCTTTCAGGCCTTCACCTACACTCTTGGTAAGCAAATTTTTTCAGGTGTTCGCCTATACTCTTGGTACACCAATGTTTCAGGGGTTTGCCTACACTCTTGCTACAGAAATGTTACAGGGGTCATCCTAAACTCTTGCTACAGAAATGTTACAGGGGGCCGGCTATACTCTTGCTACAGAAATGTTACTGGGGTCCGCCTATACTCTCACTACAAAAATGTTACTGGGTCCGCCTATACTTTGGCTACAGAAATGTTACAGGGGTCTGCCTAAACCTTTTCTACTGAATGGTTTGAGTGGTTCGCCTATAGTCTTGCTACAGAAATGTTACTGGGGTCCGCCTATACTCTTGGTACACCGATGTTTCAGGGGTTCGCCTATACTCTTGCTACAGAAATGTTACAGGGGTCTGCCTATACTTCTGCTACAGGAATGTTACTGGGGTCCACTTATACTTTTACTACAGAAATGTTACAGGGGTCCGCCTATACTCTTGCTACAGAAATGTTACTGGGGTCCGCCTATACTCTTGCTACAGAAATGTTACTAGGGTCTGCCTATACTCTTGCTACAGAAATGATACTAGGGTCTGCCTATACTTTTGCTACAGAAATGTTACAGGGGTCTGCCTATACTTTTGCTACAGAAATTTTACTGGGATCCGCCTATAATTTTACTACTGAAATGTTACTGGGGTCCGCCTATACTTGCTACTGAAATGTTACTGGGGTCTGCCTATATTTTTGCTACAGAAATATTACTGGGGTCCACCTATACTCTTGCTACAGAAATGTTACAGGGGTTCGCCTATACTCTTGCTACAGAAATATTACTGGGGTCCGCCTATACTCTTGGTACACCAATGTTTCAGAGGTTCGCCTACACTCTTGCTACAGAAATGTTACTGGGGTCCGCCTATACTTTTACTACAGAAATGTTGTAGGGGTCTGTCTATACTCTTGCTACAGAAATGTTACTGGAGTCTGCCTATACTCTTGCTACATAAATGTTACTGGGGTCCGCCTATACTCTTGGTACACCGATGTTTCAGGGGTTCGCCTATACTTTTCCTACTGAAATGTTACTGGTGTACGCATATAGTCTTGCTACAGAAATGTTACAGGGATTCGCCTATACTTTCACTACAGAAATGTTACAGGGGTCCACATATACTCTTGCTACAGAAATGTTACTGGGGTCCGCCTATACTCTTGCTACAGAAATGTTACTGGGGTCTGCCTATACTCTTGCTACAGAAATGTTACTAGGATCTGCCTATGCTTTTGCTACAGAAATGTTACAGGGGTTCGCCTATACTTTTGCTACAGAAATTTTTCTGGGGTCCGCCTATACTATTGTTACACCAATGTTTCAGGGGTTCACCTACACTCTTGCTACAGAAATGTTACTGGGGTCCGCCTATACTGTTACTACAGTACTCCGCCTATACTCTTGGTACACCAATGTTTCAGGGGTTCGCCTATACTCTTGCTACAGAAATGTTACTGGGGTCCGCCTATACTTTTACTACAGAAATGTTGTAGGTGTCCGTCTATACTCTTGCTACAGAAATGTTACTGGAGTCTGCCTATACTCTTGCTACATAAATGTTACTGGGGTCCGCCTATACTCTTGGTACACCGATGTTTCAGGGGTTCGCCTATACTTTTGCTACTGAAATGTTACTGGTGTACGCATATAGTCTTGCTACAGGAATGTTACTGGGGTCCACTTGTGAGGGTATATATATATATTGCCATATGTGTTTTTTATGTTTTATACCTATATGCAAGTTTTATTCAATTCCAAATGCGAGAAAAAACTTATATGTCGCCTTACATCAGATATCCCAAGGCTTTGCAAGAGATGTTCTAGAAACACAGCAAAAAAGAACCAGACATGAAGGACGCATGTACTTGGCCGTTTTCCCAGAAACAAGATATCAAGATGTTCAAATGTACATAACTTTCACTGTCTTAGGCCGAAATCCGGACTTCTTAGAATTGAGTGGGTGATTCTTTGCACTGGAGTTAATTGAATACGTGATTTTCTGTACGTAAGCCAGAGGCGCCAGTATCAAGATAATGACTGTTATATGATTTTCACTGTCTCAGTCCGCAAATCCGGACTTCCCATATATGGTTATGAGCCCATCACCCCTAGTGGGGATGGGACAAAGGGTATAAGATCTCATGTAATCTGTAATAAAGGACGACGTCGACGTGGGCACAGCTGAGAGCCATGTCCCGTGTGAGAAACTATACCAGACCTCTGTGTGGTGTCTATTCTTACGGCCGGCAACGGGGCAAGTGGGGTGGGCCCGATTGGTGCTGTACTTAGAATATTTTAACCCTCATAAATGGCGCCCGAACAGGGACGGTAAAATCGGAGCTTACAGCGCAATTCACCCGGATCCACGCCACTGAGAAACCGTCCTGCTGCAAACCGAGCCTGATCAACTCACTTAGAACTCCAGGTAAGACAAGCATATATTTATGTTGTGTTTTACACTGCGAGTCTTGCAGCAGGACTGACTATCTGTGGTTTGTGACCGGACGGGTTGGGTTAAGAGTTCTACACGGTAACTCGTGTGGGCTCCGGGTTTGCCGTCATGGACCACTGACCGTGATATGCGCACCAATGGCTCACCCAGAAACTAGTCTGTAGTCTATTTGTTGTTGAAGTCCGTAGCGTTTTAGCGATAGTGGAGATTGTTTGATTGTTTGTTGTATCTGCAGAATTTTTTTTTTTTTTCTCTTACTTTTCATTTGGTCTCACAGACGAAGGAACCCTCTGTTTGAGTTTATTTAGTCGTTAATGGTTTAGAGGAGAGGGAAGCACTCTGTAAGACAGGTCCCATTGACGAAGAAACCCTCCGTTTTAGGTTAGTTTAGTAGTTAATGGTTTAGCTGAGGAGAGGGATGTACTCTTTGGGGCTGGTTCCATAAGAAGAAGATGCCTTCGGTTGTATTGCCATATATAAGGGGCTGACAATTCGGGTCAGAAGGATGCACTCTATGGAGCGTGTTATTATTATTATTGTTGTTGTTCTAATATGCGTAAGACCTTATTAAAGAAGATAGAGCCCCTCAAGGGCTGCCGCCGTGTGGATGAATCTGTAAAATGTAAGAAAACTCTAATGAAAATGTGTGACACCGACCCGCACGGCAGATTACAAAATGGTGTCTGGGAGGAGGTCTTTAGGACCCAGAGGTGCCTTGGAAGATCAAGGTTTGCTAGAAGCAGAGAGAGAGACAGTCAGAGAAGGTATGTACACATTATTTGTTTAAGAAAGTATCCGTAAGTGAAATGTTGAAAAGTACAGTAAGTGATCAAGAGGGCGTCAGGAGAGTGTCTATTGAAGGTTATATTGGCAGTTAGGTAGGGGAGAAAAGTGCTGAAGGAGCAAGCAAGTTGATAAGTAAGTTACAATGCACGTGATTTGTTGGTAAAGAAAGGAAAAAAATGTGTATAATACAAGATAGATAATAGATAATATGTATAATCCATACTAGGTGGATATATGTGTGTATATATATATATATATATATATATATATATATATATATATACTGTAAGTGCAAATAGTTAACTGAGCTTGCTTGTAGGGGAGAAGAGTCTGTTGACATGTAGCTGCGAGCTTGTGTTTAGTCTCCAAGGTCAGGAAGATAACAGCGAGAGAGAAAATGCAATAATAACCCTGGATAATATCTCTGCTTGCGTAAATGGAATGGAGGCTTGAAATGAATTTAATTAGTTATACTGTCTTAGTAGGCAGGGAAATATAGTAATTTCTAATGTATATTCTTACTTATACAGGGGTTGAAAATGAATGTTGCAAGGTCCCAGGATATGTGTTAATTATGATTTCAAAATGCAGGCAATAGTTTAAGCTAAAACTTATTCAGTCTGTGTCTCATAGTCGCGGAGAGATAAGAGATGTTTTAAAAAGGTGGGGGCTTTCAGATTCACTCTGAGCTCAGGGTCACAAGGGGGGCTGAAAAATACCCAGAGATTCTAAAATACTTCAGCGTTTAATACAGCATATAATAGCTTCAGTAGATAAGAAATATAGAATATTTCAGTCACTCAGCAAACTTTTTCACATAATTTGTCAAAGATAGCGCTCATTCACAATCTCATCTCAATAGAATCATGTAATTTATAAGATAATAGCACTCACCTCAATGTTTTTCAACTGATGTATGTTTGTCAAACTTTTTTTTGTCCGTGCATCTGTATGTACTGGTACACCTTCAATAGGGGGTGACGGAGCAGACTTGAGAGAATGGATGGATGAGAGTTAGTGACCCGTGTTCAAGCTGTGGTGGAATGTGTGATGTGGATAATTGACTGGGGATAAAAGTCCTCCCCATGCATGGGACTTTGCTTGGTTGAGATGTGGACGTGTGGACTGTTACGCTGAAATGGAGTTGAGAAGACGGACGCAATGTGCCAATATCGAAGGGGTGGAGCTAGATGATGTAATAGTACGTAGTAAAGTTTCATCCCTCTTGTCCACAAGGGAGGGGGTGAGGATTTTGAGCAGCTAGTAAAAGTTTTTTTTTTTGTTTTTTTTTTGTTTTTTTCTCTCCTGTCTGAAATTTGATAAAGATATTGCAGGCAGGAACAGACTAATAATGAATTCCCTTAAAGGGATCTCACATTTCCAATATTAGTAGGTGTTTGTAGGTTATTCTTCCCCGGTGTAACTTATGTTTCTGTTATAGGTGCTAACTTCTTACAGGCCTTATCTGCATCCATCAAATCTTTTTACAATGTTGTACTAACTTAAACCCGGCTACTATTGTTCCAATTGAGTACCCTGGTTTAAAGGGGGGGAGGAGAAGGCATAGGTGATCTAGGTATTGCAAGTCAGCCATTTTTAAAGTCAGCCATTTTAGGTATTGCAAGTCAGCCATTTTAGGTATTGCAAATCAGCCATTTTTAAATTTTTTTGCAAGTCATTTTTAATTTTTTAAATTTTTTGCAACAAGATTCTGATCTTTTTGAAATAGAATACCAGCCTGATTGTCTAGCAGTGATGCAACAAGAAAATTTAAGTTTTAAAAAAAGTTACTGAAAGCCCTTGTTAATAATGCATATTTTGAGTTGTTTTTTATAGATGGTACCCAGGGTGATTGACGACTCCACACTGGATATACAGTGTTTACACAACAAGATGTCCTAAAAAGCAGAATGTCTCCGCATGTCGCAGTACAAGAAGCGGAATTAAAAGCACTCACGGAGGCGTGTAGAGTGGAGGAAGGTAAGACGGCAAACATTTACACTGACTCCCGGTATGCATTTGGCATAGCTCATGATTAAGGCCCAAAATGGAAGGCCAGACAGTTTTTTACCACAGCAGGACAGCCAATTAAGAATGTTGCAGCGGTGCAGTGTCATGGAGACCCTACTTCTACCTGACAAGGTGGAAAGCTCACACCAATTCCTACACCAGAGAAGCAAGAGGCAACGCCATCACAGGCCACACAGCAAAAGCAGCGGCCCTCAAGCCGTGGAAGAAAAGAAGAAAAGAAGAATTTGATAATAACTTTGGACTTTGACTACTTTGATATGAACTTGGACTTTGACTACACTTGGACTTTGATAAAAACTTGGACTTTGATAAAAACTTGGACTTTGATAAAAAATTTGGCCTTTGATATGCTAAAGACTTTACAGGAAGAAAAAGACAAATGGACTAAAAAGGGACAGCGTATGGTGAACAGTCAACAGAACTTGCTTACCATAGTGCCTGTGCCTCATAATGGCCCAGCTGACGCACGGAAAGACGCACCTCTCAAAGCAGCAATGATGACGACGCTTGAACGAGGACGAGTTGCTCCTGGGTTTTCTGTAGCTGCTGCATCATTTGTCCAGTTTTGCATGATCTTTGCCGTAAAGCAACAGGGCAGAAGTAAATTTGCCACATCACGCTTGCCTAGACCAATCTACCCATTTCAGGGATTGCAAATTGTCTACACTCAGCTCCCACTTGTTGGGTAGCATGAAAATGTGCTTGTTGTTGTTAATGTTTTTCAGGTTGGAGACCTACTCTGTTACCAAAGTAAATAAGCAGGTAACCGCACAGAAGCTCATGAATGAGGTAATCCGCAGATATGGGGTATCGGAAGTGATTGAGTCAAACAAAGGTACATACTTCACAGGTGAAATAATGCAACACATCATGTCTGTTTTGGGTATATTCCAGGCTTTCCACACACCCTACCATCCGCGGAGTAGTGGGAAAGTAGATACAAAAGGCAATGAAGAAAATGGTAAAATTTTGAATTGAGTGTCTTTCATTAGTTTTTCTTTTTCTTAGGAGGATACATGCCACAGTAGCAGAGTTTGGGGAATGATTTTCTTGTTAATTTTGTCATGAGTCTCTCCAAGGAATTGTTAGTAATGCATTCTGCAGTCTCTGCTTTTCTCTCAGGTCCTACAGATGAGTGTCACAATCTGAAACCAGGTGACAGGGTCTATGTGAAAAAATTTGAGAGAGAAACCCGGTTTGAATGTCCCTACCAGATGTTGTTCACCACCCCAACTGCAGTCAAGCTCGAAGGAAAGCCCACTGGGATCCACACTTCGCACTGAAAAAACTAATGATCCTGCATATCCTTTACATGCTATAATGTGGTACAATTCCTCTAACACACACCTTTGACTACTGTACACTAGCCCCCTGTTTCAGGTTTCAGAACAAATTAATACAATCAAATGTGCAATATGAAGCCTACACTGAGGGTGAGAATCCAACACCGCATTGTGCTAAGAGAGAAGTTAACGCTCCAGGTGGTAGCTTTAATCCACATGTACACATAGATGCAATAGGAGTGCCAAGGGGGGTGCCAGATGAATTTAATTCTAGAGATCAGGTTAAAGCAGGTTTTGAGTCCTTATTTGCTATTGGCACTGTTAATAATAATGTAGATTAGATGAATTATATCTATTACAATCAGCAGAGGTTTGTAAACTACACCAGAGATACTTCGCAAGAGTTAATTGACCAGTTAGGGCCCACTACATCCATAGCGTTCCAAAATAGAGTGGCCATGGATATGATTTTAGCAGAAAGAGGTGGGGTATGTAATTTCCTGTATGTGTATTTTCCCTTTGATAAAAAAGAGTATGAGTAAGGGACTGGATAATGTGACACCAAAATTTCCCTTGTTTGAAAAAGATGAAGAGCCAGTTCCGATAATGCCAACCACGTATGTTACCAGAAGAATGGAGAGATGGACTAGTACTGCGTCTGCCTCAGTCCCATAAGATGGACTGTCAGTGGACTTCCCATTTGCCTAGGGAAAGTGCAGAAGACCTTAGGTTCCGGCGAGGGCACACCCTGCGGGGTGTTAACTTGTACAGATAGAGGGTATGGATGCCCGGAAATAAGCCCAGGGAATCCATGGCCTCCTTCTGAGGTGAGGTAGGGATCCCTCCCTTTTAGGAGTAGGGACTTACGGGCAGTGGAGAAACCCTGACGCAAGGGAGAGACGACCGAGGAAAAGTGCAAAGTCTGATGCTTGATCTCCATATTAAGTTTTTTAGGGGGGTTTGTGAGGGTATATATATATATTGCCATATGTGTTTTTTATGTTTTATACCTATATGCAAGTTTTATTCAATTCCAAATGCGAGAAAAAACTTATATGTCGCCTTACATCAGATATCCCAAGGCTTTGCAAGAGATGTTCTAGAAACACAGCAAAAAAGAACCAGACATGAAGGACGCATGTACTTGGCCGTTTTCCCAGAAACAAGATATCAAGATGTTCAAATGTACATAACTTTCACTGTCTTAGGCCGAAATCCGGACTTCTTAGAATTGAGTGGGTGATTCTTTGCACTGGAGTTAATTGAATACGTGATTTTCTGTACGTAAGCCAGAGGCGCCAGTATCAAGATAATGACTGTTATATGATTTTCACTGTCTCAGTCCGCAAATCCGGACTTCCCATATATGGTTATGAGCCCATCACCCCTAGTGGGGATGGGACAAAGGGTATAAGATCTCATGTAATCTGTAATAAAGGACGACGTCGACGTGGGCACAGCTGAGAGCCATGTCCCGTGTGAGAAACTATACCAGACCTCTGTGTGGTGTCTATTCTTACGGCCGGCAACGGGGCAAGTGGGGTGGGCCCGATTGGTGCTGTACTTAGAATATTTTAACCCTCATACACTTATACTTTTACTACAGAAATGTTACTGGGGTCCGCCTATACTCTTGCTACAGAAATGTTACTGGGGTCTGCCTATACTCTTGCTACAGAAATGTTACTAGGATCTGCCTATGCTTTTGCTACAGAAATGTTACAGGGGTTCGCCTATACTTTTGCTACAGAAATTTTACTGGGGTCCGCCTATACTATTGGTACACCAATGTTTCAGGGGTTCACCTACACTCTTGCTACAGAAATGTTACTGGGGTCCGCCTATACTGTTACTACAGAAATGTTGCAGGGGTCCGTCTATACTCTTGCTACAGAAATGTAACTGGGGTCCGCCTATACTCTTGCTACAGAAATGTTACTGGGGTCCGCCTTTACACTTGCTACTGAAAGATTTGAGGGGTTCACCTAAACTCTTGCAACAGAAAAGTCTCATTGGTCCGCCTATAATGTCTGTGCACAAAGGTTTCCCATTGCGGCTTTCAGCTGCCTGACACATACACAGAATGAAGTGTGTGGGGACACATGGATTTCCCATAGCTATTTAACTCGCGGCACCTTGGGTCACACAAGGTGGAGGCTGGGACCGAGTCAGACCCAGGGCCTGCTCACGTACTTCCCACACAGAGCATTGCAGGTCCTACCTTGGTCATGGTTTCTCGGCCACCTCCTCCTCCTGCTTGGGGTCTGGGGATCAGCACTGGGCAACATGTATTTTCCCCACAGTTATCTGAGACAGTGGTTTGGGCCAAACAAAAGAAGCATTAATAAGACGTTCACAGCTGCACTAGCATCCGAGTCCGCTTGAGGCCCACGATTACTGAGGGTGTGAGCCGAGGCCGAGGTCCTGACTGGGGTGAAACTGCCATGTTTGGACACTCTGATTTCTTTATGTGTAATGCCGTCTCTGAGTTTCATGGGCTCGCCTATGCTGTGGGTCCAATAAGCCTTCCCATTGCGTTGTTTTACCTGTCTGGCAGAAATACACTGACTGACTTGGCTTGGGTGAAGACGGCTTTCCTATTGCGGTGTTTTACCTATCTGGCACAAATACACTGAATGACTAGGGCAGAACTGTGGGCCGAGGTCCTGGGCGGAGTGAAACTGCCATGTCTGGGCACTCTGACTTCTTTATGTGTAATACCGTCTTTGAGTTTCATGGATTCGCCTATGCTGTGGGTCCAATAAGCCTTCCCATTGCGTTGTTTTACCTGTCTGGCAGAAATACGCTGACTGACTTGGCTAGGGTGCAGACGGCTTTCCCATTGCAGAGTTTTACCTATCTTGCACAAATATACTGAGTGACTAGGGTGGAAGTGTGGGCCTAAGTCCTGGGCAAGGTGTAACTCTGCCATGTTTGGGCACTCTGACTTCTTCATGTTTAATACTGTCTTTGAGTTTCATGGGCTCACCTATGCTGTGGGTGCACAAAGATTTGCCATTGCAGAATTTTACCTATCTGGCACAAATACACTGACTGACTTGGGTAGGGCGCAGAAGGCTTTCCCATTGCGGTGTTCATCTATCTGACACCTACACAGAATGAATTGTGTGGGGACACATGGATTTCCCATTGCTATGTAACTCTGGGTCACACAAGGTGGAGGCTGTGACCGAGCCTGACCCTGGGACCCGCTCACGTGCTTTCCACACAAAGTATTGCGGGTCCTACCTCGGTCATAGTTTCTCGGGCTTACTATGCAACCTCCTCCTGCTTGGGTTCTGGGGATCAGCAAAACCACTTTTATCCGAGATACTGGATTGGAGCATTCACAGGAAGCGTTAGTGATTTCATGAGACTTTTACAGGCTCACTGTATACCTGTTGTGGCTACTTTTACGACACCTCCTGCTTCAAACCAATTTTTGGTGTTAGTATGCGCTGCTGCATTGTGGAGATGTTTAGAAGTGCTGGCACCTGAGTCCCCTTTATGCCAACGTTTGCGGCTCCTGACAATTTTAAGACAGAGGTGGCACGGGATTGGAATGATGATCGTACGTTAATTTATTATTAATTGTCATCAGCATTTTGGGCTATCGCCCACACTTGCAAAGAGGGTCGCTAAATGGCCCTGCCAACCCTCTGCAGTGTGTGCCTCCGGTTCCTCCTCATCGCAGATGCACTTATAAATCGACATGAGGGTGGTGTGGCTATGAAGTGATTGTGTGGCATGAGGGCAGCTTAACGCTGCGCAGGGAAAATATTGTGTGCGCTGCGGATGCAGGGTCGTGTGGGGGGTTGGACAGCAATACCAGCATGTAACCCGGGAGAAGAGGCAGCGGTGTCACCCGCAGGCAGTGATTGTCCTTGGTTGTAGCTACTGCGGTGCTTAGCTAAGATGTGCCAGCGCCTGTGCCTTGCTAATGAGGGTCTGTCCCAAGTAAATAGTTAGGGGGTTGACCGCTAGGCTCTTGCCCCCATTTTGGCTTAATAGGGGGACCTGGGAGCCTCAGATGCAGCCTGTGGTGTTTCGATGACTTTCTGATGTTTTCAGGTGTTTCACAAATCATCCCCTATGCGGAGCATCGGTCCCATACAAAAATGCTAGAGTCGCCCATTGACTCCAAAGGGGTTCGTTACTCGAAACGAGCTCTCGAGCATTACACATAAGTTCAACTCGAGTACCGAGCACATGAGCATTTTGGTACTCACTCATCTCTAATATAAACCAAAAAGCATCCCAAACAGGGAAACAGCAATTACACATAGTGCATGTCAGTAGCCTCACACTTTGTCCAAAATTGCGAGTTCGGTCACTACAAATTATTAGTAGGCCTTACACAGCTAGCAACAGGATGAGGGGATTTAAATTATGCTGTAAAAAACAGGGACAGCACACAAAGATTCAAGCTATACTCAGTGGACTTATGTTCTCACATATCATGTCGCCCAGCAATTGAGGCCTAGTTAATTTTCAGTGGTTTTTGGTGAATATAAACCAAAAAGAATCCTGTTGTTGTCGCAGGCGAAGGAAGAGGAAGGGACACCAATCTCCTAACTGTCTGACCAGTCAACCAGTACTCAACACTGCATGGAGGGTGGCTTTGGAAATTAAAAGAGGGTGTCTTTTCCAACACATTTCTCCACTTATGTAAAAAGTATAGAGGAGGAAGAAGAGGAGGAAAAGGAGAGAGATAATGTAGGTCTGGCAGCAGGGAAGGGGGCCATGCAGTGTTGCTTTGATTCATCACTAACCCGAGGTATTCTACATGGATGGTGGGGCCAGCCAGAGGACAGCCAACACCCTTAGGCACACTGAGACATATGAATGATTTTATGTTGCAGTGCTTGCAGAAGGACTGTTGTATAGCCCACATCAAAATATCAGATGATTACTGGGTGGCCACCCTCCTTGCTCCTTGCTAAAAGACCAAAATGATAAATCACATTCTGGCAGTGTAGAAGGACCTAAAAATGCAGCAGTATCAGGACAGACTGTTAAGCAGCTTGAGAAAAGCATTTCCTCATGGCAATGGGGATGCATCCACAATGGATCACAGCTCTGTGGCTCATTGCAAATGAGCAGTAAGCTACCGCAGCAGTACTGCCACTAGGGGCAGTGAAAGTCTAACAGAGGCATGACATAGTTTTTTCCCCCCTCATAGGAGCACAGGGTAGATTTCACAGACAGCATTCATCTATTATAGTCCAAGTGTCAGTTCCTGCGTGGATGTACTTAGACATGGCATTGGCCCCTATGACTTCTGGGTGTATAAGATGGACAAGTTACCATAGCTTGCGCAAAATGCTTTAGAGGTGCTTGCATGCCCTGCTGCCAGTGTGCTTTCACAAAGGGTGTTCAGCACAGCTAGGCGTGTGATAACTGACAGACACATCCACCTGTCCACAGATAATGTGGATTGCGTGGTGTTTATAAAAATGAATCAAGCATGGATTTTACCTGCACCTGTATTGCAGATTCCACTAAATAATTAGTACAGTGGCAGGTTTAACCACATATGACTGAACATCGATTTATAATAAATACCCCACTGTACGCTCAATGTGCTGTTGCTGATGGTAGTGCTGCTTCTGCTCCTCTCCTTCCTCTGTTTTCACCATATTTCCTCCTCCTCTTCATCCTCCTTCCCCCAAAATGAAAATGTGTTAATGCACAAGAAACAACTGTAGATCTAAAGCTTTTCTTTGGTGAAGGCCTGTGTTTGGGTGTTCTGTTCATCTAGTAAAATGTTTCCTTTGAAAAATTTATGACCACATCTGCTGTCTCCCTTGACGTAATTTTTGGCAGCTTTACTGTTTTTCCTTGGAGAGGAATAGGAGGCCAATTCTTGGCTGTTCTGTTCACATGGTAGAATAGACCCTTCGAAAATGTATGACATTACTTTTAAAACAAGGACCACACCTGCTGTCTTACTTAGCGTAATTTTAGTAGCACTAGGGCTGTTCCTTGAAGCAGGTTCATGCCTGAGTGTTCTGTTCACTTGTCTTATGAAAATTTATGATATTGTCTTTAAAACAAGCAGCACACCTGCTGTCTTCCTTGGTACAATTTTTGATTTAGGAGAGCCTATGTGGGCCTCTTTTTGCTTCCAGTGACACCCCTGCGCTACGATTCACCTCTACAACACTTTACACTATTTTTATACATGTTGGGAAGGAGCACAGTATTCCTCATATGTGAGGGTGTATTCCCATGCAATTTGGAGGGCTTTGACTGCATTAGGGACCTTCTGGAGGGCAAACAAGTCAACCCAATTTTTGACTATATTGGGAGTCGGAATCAACTCTTTTGATTCCTGATGATTTTGATGAAATCGACCTAATCCCAAAATGAATTGATTATTGCACTATCGCTCATCACTACTAGTAAAGACTAACATAAATAAGCGATAAGCTAAAAAATATGAGTAAAAGAGATGAAAAAGGAGGGTGGAGCAAGACCCAGTGAGGGTGGTGGAATATTTCTGGAGTACAAAGTGTTTCCAATGATGGTGTATTTCAAATGATGGAGGTGCTGCCAACCAGATGACGCTCCACCAGGGTGGGTGTGAGTGTAGCAAAAAGAATGTGGAAAAAAACTGGTGTGAAGGCACCCTCTAAGCTACTAGAGGATAAAAGCTACTAAAAGATAAACCAGCAATTGAAAACGCGTTTAAGGGACGCACCCCTTCGTCAGTTCAACTGGATTGGACACTACAGGATGCCTGGGGGTGACACAATCCCAAAGGTGTTTTGGGTGTGCCAGAGGTCCTGTATGGGGCAGGGGGACAGGGGAGAAAGAAGCACTTAATATGTTAATGCTCTGATTTTTCTTTGTTCTCTTTGCCTACCAATATGCACCATAAACTATTTCTTACATAATAAAATCTTGATCGATATTTAGCTTATTTTAGTATATTCACTTAAGCATGACATCTTCTGAAATGCTATCCTAATCACTGCTGGACAGGAAATATTTCAGAGTCAGCAAATGTGGTTATCCATCTGTCATATATACTAAAAGCTCATCAGTACACTTCACCCAATGGTGACTCACCTTCTTCTTTAATACGAAACAAATGCCAACCTAGTTTTGGGTAGACAGAGTAGTTTATTGTGTTATTGATATGTAGCAAACTGTTCACAAATTACAAACTAAAAAGCATGAAAGATTCTCCAAATATAATCTGTTTACAATATTTATTCATCCCTTATTTCTATCCCTGTTTTTTATGATTTAATTAGAAGCCTGACATAGATTAGTAGGTCATATATAGATATACATGCAGATATATATATATATACAGATAAATACATAGATAAATAGATAATCTCAAAAGTATGGAAATGTCCATATAAAACAAGTAAAATAGATTGACAGATGCTGATCCAATTTTAGACACAAACTGTAGAGGAAGTGTGAAGATGTGTAAGTCCATGTCACCAGCATGCCAGCCATTTTAAAAGCTGTTATCCTAGATTAAACTTCAGTTTTTCAAATGTGAAAGTAGGACTGTGGTGGAAAATTACACCACAAAAACAATAGTATCCTTCATATTACCACAGCTTTATTCAATCTCATATTAAAACAGTAACATTTCTTCTGTATAGGCAAAGTTTTTGACAATGTTGTCCCAAGCGGAAGATGTTGAGATCGTCCTAATTTGTGATAATTAAAGTTCACAGTTAAAAAGAGGTCCTGTGCTCCCTAAACTGGCAAATGTAGATAACTTCAATGTATAAATTTTGCTCACTTACTTGTGCGAGAGGTCCTTTCTGTTGAAACCCCCCTGGCAGGAGTCGTAGACCTTCTTATCAACCATAGCAGATAAAAACCTCTAAATGGCGTCCAAAGGAGGTCGAGAGCAGGTTAGTACCGTGTTTCCCCGAAAATAAGACAGTGTCTTATATTAATTTTTGTTCAAAAAGGTTTAACTTTTTTACATGTATAGCTGCCTGAACACTATTGTAATTGACTTTTTTAATTAACTGTTAGCAGGGCTTAATTTTGGAGTAGGGCTTATAATTTTAAGCATCCTCAAAAAGCCTGAAAAATCATTTTGCATCCTCAAAAATTCTGGAAAATCATGCTATGTCTTATTTTCAGGGTATGTCTTATTTTCAGGGAAACAGGGTATAATGCTGGAAAATATTTATTTAAAACATATACCAACACAAAACAGCAAACAAAAAAATACACTTATGCATCATGGGGGATGGATATAAGTGTACAGAGCAGCATGTTTCAGGGTCCTTCGACTCCTTTATTAAGCTTACCGGTATTCTAAATGGGCATCCTTTTATAATTTAAAATTCCCTGGGGTCTCCTCCCCTCTGTGATGTCATGAGTCTCTGGATGTTGCATGCAGATTACATGTTCACGCCATGCGTGATGATGTGTACTGCTGGAGTTTCTTCCTCTGCTGGTGTCCATGTCATCAGCGTTGAATCTCACACTGGGTAATGGTTGTTCGCTGTGTTCTACAAACCTATATGTGTAGGTCAGCTTCAGCAGTATGTGATCCCACACGTCATCCACCCATGTCACTCTCAAAGGAGCAATATAAGAGGACAAGTCAGGATTCCGTTGCTATAGATGTGTCACAGAACACATGACTTAAACAAGTAACGTGGTCTTGGCGCTGCCTATCAACGGGACTGACATTACTTATAACAATCTATTAATCTAAACCCTATTCATATAAATATTAGAGATGAGCGAGCACCAAAATGCTCGGGTGCTCGTTACTCGGGATGAAATTTTCGCGATGCTCGAGGGTTCGTTTCGAATAACGAACCCCATTGAAGTCAATGGGCGACCCTAGCATTTTTGTATATCGCCGATGCTCGCTAAGGTTTCCGTTTGTGAAAATCTGGGCAATTCAAGAAAGTGATGGGAACGACACAGAAACGGATAGGGCAGGCGAGGGGCTACATGTTGTGCGGCATCTCAAGTTCCCAGGTCCCACTATTAAGCCACAATAGCGGCAAGAGTGGGCCCCCTCCCCCCTCCCAACAATTTTTACTTCTGAAAAGCCCTCATTAGCAATGCATACCTTAGCTAAGCACCACACTACCTCCAACAAAGCACAATCACTGCCTGCATGACACTCCACTGCCACTTCTCCTGGGTTACATGCTGCCCAAACCCCCCCCCTCCCCCCTCCCTGCACGACCCAGTGTCCACAGCGCACACCAAATTGTCCCTGCGCAGCCTTCAGCTGCCCTCATGCCACACCACCCTCATGTCTATTTATAAGTGCGTCTGCCATGAGGAGGAACCGCAGGCACACACTGCAGAGGGTTGGCACGGCTAGGCAGCGACCCTCTTTAAAAGGGGCGGGGCGATAGCCTACAATGCTGTACAGAAGCAATGAGGAATCCAATCCTGTGCCACCTCAATCTGGAGCTGCACACGTGGGCATAGCAATGGGGAACCTATGTGCCACACACTATTCATTCTGTCAAGGTGTCTGCATGCCCCAGTCAGACCGCGGTTTTTTATAAATAGTCACAGGCAGGTACAACTCCGCAATGGGAATTCCGTGTGCACCCACAGCATGGGTGTCTCCCTGGAACCCACCGGCGGTACATAAATATATCCCATTGCATTGCCCATCACAGCTGAGGTAATGTCATGTTAAATGCAGGTGGGCTTCGGCCCACACTGCATGCCCCAGTCAGACTGGGGTTCTTTAGAAGTAGACACATGCAGTTACAACTCCCTGTGGACCCACAGCATGGGTGGCTCCCTGGAACCCACCGGCGGTACATAAATATATCCCATTGCATTGCCCATCACAGCTGAGGTAATGTCATGTTAAATGCAGGTGGGCTTCGGCCCACACTGCATGCCCCAGTCAGACTGGGGTTCTTTAGAAGTAGACACATGCAGTTACAACTCCGTGTGGACCGACAGGATGGGTGGGTGCCAGGAAGCCACCGGCGGTACATAAATATATCCCATTGCATTGCCCATCACAGCTGAGGTAATGTCATGTTAAATGCAGGTGGGCTTCGGCCCACACTGCATGCCCCAGTCAGACTGCGGTTCTTTAGAAGTAGACACATGCAGTTACAACTCCTTGTGGACCCACAGCATGGGTGGCTCCCTGGAACCCACCGGCGGTACATAAATATATCCCATTGCAGTGCCCAGCACAGCTGATGTAATGGCATGTTAAATGCAGGTGGGCTTCGGCTCACACTGCATGCCCCAGTCAGACTGGGGTTCTTTAGAAGTAGACACATACAGTTACAACTCCCTGTGGACCCACAGCATGGGTGGCTCCCTGGAACCCACCGGCGGTACATAAATATATCCCATTGCAGTGCCCAGCACAGCTGATGTAACGTCAGCTTTAATGCAGGTGGGCAAAAAATTAATTGGATTACACTGTAGGCGAGGGCCCCAAAAAATTGGTGTACCAACAGTACTAATGTACCTCAGAAAAATTGCCCATGCCCAACCAAGAGGGCAGGTGAAACCCATTAACCCCTTGAGTGGCAGGTTTCCTACCACCCTGTCGTGCCCACCAGGGCAGGTTTTTTAAAATGATCTAATCATTGAATTTCAACTAGTTTTGCAGTTGCGTCTCAAGAGCCATAACTTTTTTTTATTTTTCCATTGACACGGCCATATGAGGGCTTGTTTTTTGCGGGACAAGTTGTGATTTTTTAAACAGGGGGGAGGAAAAAAAGAAATGGGGAAAAAAGAAAAAAGG
Source organism: Eleutherodactylus coqui (assembly GCF_035609145.1). NCBI lineage: Eukaryota > Metazoa > Chordata > Amphibia > Anura > Eleutherodactylidae > Eleutherodactylus > Eleutherodactylus coqui. The sequence continues at coordinate 158,059,041 of NC_089843.1, read as the reverse complement.
GGCCATGTCCTTAAGGGGTTAAATAATGTATTAACTTCCTTCTCTGGGTCATTACGACGCACATGGATACCACATGTGTGATTGTATTTTTGATTTTTTTACAAAGTAAAGGGAAACAAGTGTTTTTTTTATTTTTTTAATAATTTTTTTACTTTTTTTTTTTTTAATTTTTTAAAATTTTTTTATTTTTTTTTGTCCCTTTAGGGGACTTCCACAGGGACCCATCAGGACCCCTGATCACATTCCAGGGGTCCGATGGTGACAGCCCTTTACATGCTGCAGTGACAGCCCTTTACATGCTGCAGTCACATAGACTGCAGCATGTAAAGGGTTAACACAGCAGAGATCGGAGGTTTTCTCTGATCTCTGCTGTAAGAGCTAGTACCTAGCTGTCCTCGGACAGCTAACAACCAGCTCTCCCTGCCACAGAGACCATCGGCTTGCTTCTGACAAGCCGATGGTCTCTATGGCAACCTGTAAACAAAGCAGGACATTGCCGACATGTCGGCAATATCTTCTGCTGGTTTTTCAAAGCCCTTGCTTTGTTCTCTGTGGGTCTGTGCAGGCAGAGCACAATGTCACAGCTTGTGGCATTGTGCTCTGCAGCTCCCATAGTGATACATAGCCCGGAAATCTTCCGGGCTATGTTGCTATGAGCAGTGGAGCTCGTCACGGAGCTTTTCCGGGCGTGCCACTCAAGGGGTTAATCTCTTTGGTTAATGTGGCTTAATTTGTAACTAGGCCTGGAGGCAGCCCAGTTAAAATAAAAATTGGTTCAGGTGCAAGTTTCAACGCTTTAATGAGCATTGAAACGTATAAAAATTGTTTACAAAAATTGCCCGTTCGGCGTGATTCCGTGAGGTTTCAGGAGGAGGAGCAGGAGGAGGAGGATGAATATAATACACAGATTGATGAAGCTAAATGGTCCCCGTTTTTGATGGTGATAGAGAACGATCCTTCCATCCGCGGGTGCAGCCTACGTATTGTTTAGGTATCGCTGCTGTCCGCTGGTGGAGAAGAGAAGTCTGGGGAAATCCAGGCTTTGTTCATCTTTATAATTGTAAACCTGTCGGCACTGTCGGTTGGCAGGCGGGTACGCTTATCCGTGATGATTCCCCCAGCCGCACTAAACACCCTCTCTGACAAGACGCTAGCCGCAGGACAAGCAAGTACCTCCAGGGCATAGAGAGCGAGTTCAGGCCACATGTCCAGCTTCGACACCCAGTAGTTGTAGGGGGCAGAGGCGTCACGGAGGACGGCCGTGCGATCGGCTACGTACTCCCTCACCATCCTTTTACAGTGCTCCCGCCAACTCAGCCTTGACTGGGGAGCGGTGACACAGTCTTGCTGGGGAGCGAGAAAGCTGTCAAAGGCCTTAGAGAGTGTTCCCCTGCCTGTGCTGTACATGCTGCCTGATCTCCGCGCCTCCCCTGCTACCTGGCCCTCGGAACTGCGCCTTCTGCCACTAGCGCTGTCGGATAGGAATTTTACCCTCAGCTTGTCCGGCAGGGTCCTGTGGTATAGCATCACTCTCGAACCCCTTTCCTCTTCGGGAATGAGAGTGGAAAGGTTCTCCTTATACCGTGGGTCGAGCAGTGTGTACACCCAGTAATCCGTAGTGGCCAGAATGCGTGTAACGCGAGGGTCACAAGAAAGGCATCCTAACATGAAGTCAGCCATGTGTGCCAGGGTACCTGTACGCAACACATGGCTGTCCTCACTAGGAAGATCACTTTCAGGAACCACCTCCTCCTCCTCCTCAGGCCATACACGCTGAAAGGATGACAGGCAAGCAGCATGGGTACCCTCAGCAGTGGGCCAAGCTGTCTCTTCCCCCTCCTCCTCATGCTCCTCCACCTCCTCCTCCTCCTCCACGCGCTGAGATATATACAGGAGGGTGCTCTGACTATCCAGCGACATACTGTCTTCCTCCGCCTCCGTTTCCAAGCGCAAAGCGTCTGCCTTTATGCTTTGCAGGGAACTTCTCAAGAGGCATAGCAGAGGAATGGTGACGCTAATGATTGCAGCATCGCCGCTCACCATCTGGGTAGACTCCTCAAAGTTTCCAAGGACCTGACAGATGTCTGCCAACCAGGCCCAGTTTTTTGTAAAGAATTGAGGAGGCTGACTCCCACTGCGCCGCCCATGTTGGAGTTGGTATTCCACTATAGCTCTACGCTGCTCATAGAGCCTGGCCAACATGTGGAGCGTAGAGTTCCACCGTGTGGGCACGTCGCACAGCAGTCGGTGCACTGGTAGATTAAACCGATGTTTCAGGGTGCACAGGGTGGCAGCGTCCGTCTTGGAGTTGCGGAAATGTGCGCTGAGCCGGCGCACCTTTCCGAGCAGGTCTGGCAAGCATGGGTAGCTTTTCAGAAAGCGCTGAACCACCAAATTAAAGACGTGGGCCAGGCATGGCACGTGCGTGAGGCTGCCGAGCTGCAGAGCCGCCACCAGGTTACGGCCGTTGTCACACACGACCATGCCCGGTTGGAGGCTCAGAGGCGCAAGCCAGCGGTCGGTCTGCTCTGTCAGACCCTGCAGCAGTTCGTGGGCCGTGTGCCTCTTCTCTCCTAAGCTGAGTAGTTTCAGCATGGCCTGCTGACGCTTGCCCACCGCTGTGCTGCCACGCCGCGCGACACCGACTGCTGGCGACGTGCTGCTGCTGACACATCTTGATTGCGAGACAGGTTGCGTAGGAGGAGGAGGAGGAGGAGGAGGGTGGTTTAGTGGAGGAAGCATACACCGCCGCAGATACCACCACCGAGCTGGGGCCCGCAATTCTGGGGGTGGGTAGAACGTGAGCGGTCCCAGGTTCTGACTCTGTCCCAGCCTCCACTAAATTCACCCAATGTGCCGTCAGGGAGATATAGTGGCCCTGCCCGCCTGTGCTTGTCCACCTGTCTGTTGTTAAGTGGACCTTGGCAGTAACCGCGTTGGTGAGTGCGCGTACAATGTTGCGGGAGACATGGTCGTGCAGGGCTGGGACGGCACATCGGGAAAAGTAGTGTCGACTGGGAACCGAGTAGCACGGGGCCGCCGCCACCATCATGCTTTTGAAAGCCTCTGCTTCCACAACCCTATACGGCAGCATCTCCAGGCTGATCAATTTGGCTATGTGCACGTTTAACGCTTGAGCGTGCGGGTGCGTGGCGGCGTACTTGCGCTTGCGCTCAAACACTTGCGCTAGCGACGGCTGGACGCTGCGCTGAGAGACATTGGTGGATGGGGCCGAGGACAGCGGAGGTGAGGGTGTGGGTGCAGGCCAGGAGACGGTAGTGCCTGTGTCCTGAGAGGGGGGTTGGATCTCAGTGGCAGGTTGGGGCACAGGGGGAGAGGCAGTGGTGCAAACTGGAGGCGGTGAACGGCCTTCGTCCCACCTTGTGGGGTGCTTGGCCATCATATGTCTGCGCATGCTGGTGGTGGTGAGGCTGGTGGTGGTGGCTCCCCGACTGATCTTGGCGCGACAAAGGTTGCACACCACTGTTCGTCGGTCGTCTGCACTCTCAGTGAAAAACTGCCAGACCTTTGAGCACCTCGGCCTCTGCAGGGTGGCATGGCGCGAGGGGGCGCTTTGGGAAACAGTTGGTGGATTATTCAGTCTGGCCCTGCCTCTACCCCTGGCCACCGCACTGGCTCTTCCAACCTGCCCTGCTGCTGCACTTGCCTCCCCCTCTGAAGACCTGTCCGCAGTAGGCTTAGCAAACCAGGTGGGGTCAGTCACCCCATCGTCCTGCTGCTCTTCCTCCGAATCCTCTGTGCGCTCCTCCCTCGGACTTACTCCAATTACTACTACCTGAGTGATAGACAACTGTGTCTCATCGTCATCATCCTCCTCACCCACTGAAAGGTCTTGAGACAGTTGCCGGAAGTCCCCAGCCTCATCCCCCGGACCCCGGGAACTTTCCAAAGGTTGGGCATCGCTCACGACAAACTCCTCCAGTGGGAGAAGAACCATTGCTGCCCATTCTGGGCAGGGGCCCGGGAACAGTTCCTGGGAGTCTGCCTGCTCCTCAGAATGTGTCATTGTAATGGAGTGAGGAGGCTGCGAGGAAGGAGGAGCAGCAGCCAGAGGATTCAGAGTTGCAGCAGTGGACGGCGCAGAACTCTGGGTGGTCGATAGATTGCTGGATGCACTTTCTGCCATCCACGACAGGACCTGCTCACGCTGCTCATTTTCTAATAAAGGTCTACCACGTGGACCCATTAATTGTGAGATGAATGTGGGGACGCCAGAAACGTGCCTTTCTCTTAATCCCGCAGCAGTCGGCTGCAATACACCTGGATCAGGAGCTCGGCCTGTGCCCACACCCTGACTTGGGCCTCCGCGTCCTCACCCGCGTCCTCTAGGCCTACCCCTACCCCTCAGCATGGTGTATTACCAGTAGTGCAGAAACAGAATGCTGTAATTAAATGTGCCGCTTATTGGCCTGTGGTTGGAGGCTGACTTCGCTTACGGAACGCACAGCAGAGCCAGGAAAGAATTTTGCACAAGCCCGCTGTAACACTTAGCTGGCTGCGTATTAATTAGGACTACTACCCCCAGCAGAGACGCAGTACACTCAGGACAGTCACAGGCAGCCCAAATATATTTTTTTGTCCCAATTTTTTTTTGGAAAAGCCCACTGCCTATATAGACAGTATATGTCTTTCACATTTTTCACTGTTCCTGCCTCAGCACTACTGGCCCTATACTATGTAAAATTACTGCAGACTGTTTCCCTCTGGACAGGATGACAGCAATGATGTAACGGGCAACGCAGAGCCAGGAAATAATTTTGCGCAAGCCTGCTGTAACACTTAGCTGCCTGCGTATTAATTAGGACTACTACCCCCAGCAGAGACGCAGTACAGTCAGGACGGTCACAGGCAGCCCAAATATATTTTTTTGTCCCAAATTTCTTTGGAAAAGCCCACTGCCTATATAGACAGTATATGTCTTTCACGTCTTTCACTGTCCCTGCCTCAGCACTACTGGCCCTATACTATGTAAAATTACTGCAGACTGAGGACGCAATGCTCTGCACGGCCGATATACAAAAAAAAAACAACTGTGCAACACTGCAAAAAGCAGCCTCAACAGTACTGCACACGGTCAGATGTGGCCCTAAGAAGGACCGTTGGGGTTCTTGAAGCCTAAAATCACTCCTAACACTCTCCCTATAGCAGCTCCAGCATCAGCAGCACTTTCCCTGATCTCTGTCAGAATGCATCTGTGGCGAGCCGCGGGAGGGGCCGATTTATATACTCGGGTGACACCTGATCTCGCCAGCCACTCACTGCAGGGGGGTGGTATAGGGCTGGAACATCACAGGAGGAAGTTGTAATGCCTTCCCTGTCTTTCTATTGGCCAGAAAAGCGCGCTAACGTCTCAGAGATGAAAGTGAAAGTAACTCGAACATCGCGTGGTGCTCGCCTCTAGTAACGAACATCTCAAACACGCTAATACTCGAACGAGTATCAAGCTCGGACGAGTACGTTCGCTCATCTCTAATAAATATCTCTACCTTCACAAATGCATCATTAATTAACTTGTTCAAACACTTCTTTATAATACACATATGGTTAAAACAAGTATTCAACACATTTATGAATTATACATAATAAAATCCAAATAAAAAAATAATAATTATCACATCTGAAAATAGTTAAAATCCTACTATAATCAAAATCATATTATAATAAATATCAGATAAAAAAATAAAATGGAAGCTGAACAATATAATTTTATCACATCTAAAACTAATTGGTATCCTACTTGTAGTCACAATCCTTTTCTAATAAATATGAGATAAAACATAATCCTGTTCTAATAAATATCAGATAAAAAACCCAAACAATACAATATAAATATACCTCATATTTTCTCCAAAACCTACTTTAACCAGTTCGGTACCAAGCTGTATAAGCTGAATATCCAGAACATCTCCTTTTGTTTCAATTTAGTAAAATTCCCATATTCTATTATGTCCACATGGGAAACTTTCATACCTGTAACAATTTTATTATGAAAAGCAGCAAAGTGTTTAGAAACACTGTGTTTAGGATAACTTTTTTGAATTTTAAATCTATGCTGGCTAACATTTGTTCTCAAAGTTTTTGTGGTGTGGTCTATGGATCTTAAGTTACATGGGCATTCCATGAGGTAGATTATATAGGCCGAATCACAATCCAAATGATCCCTCAGCCCAAAAAATGGGAGATCTGGCAAAATAATTATTTCACTAACATTGACCTGGATATTCATACAGCACTTACATCTTTTGGACTTTCAAGGAAAATTTGCTTCACCGAGGGACCCACATACAGTCAAGAACCTTGGGGACAGGAGGGGGCCAAGATGTTTCTTTCGGAATATAACTTTAGGATTTCTCAGATCCCAGAGAAGAGTCACCTTTTAAAATACCCCCATGTTTATTCAAAATAAAATTCAATCTTATATGCTGTGTATAGCGTTTTGAAAGCTGCACCAAAACAGTCTTGGAGTACATTCGCTCTAAATTCTTTTTTACAAGGATCTACTTCTCGGACCGAACAGTTGGTCACCAATACTCTGGTACGGGCCATTTCTATCAAGGATTTTGAAAAATTTATTTTCCAAAATTTCTGTTCATTATATCTCTGAGTAGAGTAACAATTCCTGCGTATGCGCATGAACTGACCAAGTTATATGTTCCTTTTCCAGTGGTGTGCATGTCCACTAGAGAAATATAAATAATTGTTAGTGTCTACAGACTTTAAATGAGTCTTCGTACGTATAACCTCATTTAGAATGTATAATTCTAAATCTAAGAATGCAATTTCACTTTTACTAACAGTACTGGTAAACTCTAAATTCCAACTGTTGTTATTAAGATTATTAATAAACGTAAAAAGTCTAGATTCATCCCTATTCCATATGAAAAGGATGTAATCTATAAACCACTTATAAAAAAATAGTTTATCATAATTTATCTGTTATTCGAAGGCTCCCATATATAAATTTGCAAAGCTTGGGGCAAATATAGTCCCCTTTGTGGTTACTTTTACTTGAAGACAAAAAACTCACCCTTGTATTTAAAATAATTGTTCTTTAATGGAAGTTTTACTACATTGATTAGAAACTTCCTCTAATGTTGAGGCATCAGAGGATCGTCCTTCAAAAAAAGCTCTACAGCTTTCAAGCCTCTTTCATGTGGAATATTAGTGTACAACAACTTAATGTCTAAAATGACCTAGTAGGAAGTATTTTTCCAAGTAATTTTGTCAACCAAAGACAGTAAATGGCTTGTATCTCTAAGATATGCAGGAAACATAACTACATACCTTCCGACAAACTCCGACATGCAGCTGGCGATGAAACCTACCCTGGATTCTATAGGTCTACTTGGTGGATGAATAGGATCCTTGTGGATCTTAGATAAAACATAAAAATACGGAATGTTTGGGCTCTTCAGGCAAAAATAAATTCCTCTTAATCTTTGTAATACTATCTTGAGACCAAGCACGAACTGCAAACTGATATAAAACTTTCTGTATTTCAATTGTGGGATGTATCATTGCACGAGTTTGGCAACTGCACTGTGGGCCTGTTTGGGTGGCACTGGTTGAAATCTTGACATTGAAACGTTTTCTTCATTCACTGGAAGGGAGGACAATGCCAACACGTTTGACACCTAACAGAGTGTGAATTGGCCCATATAAAGAGACAGTAGATGAGCATTGACCTTGTTGGATGAACTAAGTAAAACGCATACTGCCAATACCATGTCAACCTACAGCGGCCAATTGCTACACAGTCTGTTTATAATATTGCCCTCTTATTGGGAAAAAATATTCTATATATTTAGTTGTTTCTATGTTTTGTTTCTATGCAGTTGTTTTATGGGACCAGACCGTAAGGCCAGACTTACATGGGCATAAGCGCATTAATGCACACATCTGTGCTGAAAATTTGCACAATAGGGATTGCATTTTTGCTCTCACCTGTGCATTTTTCAGTTTTTTTCTCGTGCATGTTGTGCGTATTTATCAGCCAAAAAACCACACAAGCATGCTCCCATTGATTTCAATGGGCAATTAAGTTACATTAGTGCCATGTGTCATGTTTGTGCAGACAATGGAGCTCATTGATTTCAATGGCTTCATGCACTTTTCCGTTTTTCTTCAAGAGCATTTTGGTCCCGGAAAAAAAAAAATAGAACATACTCTATTTTTCTATGTATTTGCACACTAAAAGAAGTCAATGGGGAAGGGTGGCTCTAGGAGATGTGTAAAACACCACATAATTCTGCTGGAAAAAGAACACATCTGAAACTAATTAGCTATTTCAATCGGTGCGTCTTGTTTGCCGCGCAAAAAGGAATATGCCTTGTGGGAGTAAAAGATATAGTAAAATATGCCAATGCCGCATAAAAAAGCATTGTTTATTCCGCAACAACTAAGTACTCAGGGCGTTTGCACATGGGCGTAAGCGCGTATACGCTCACTATCATGAGATATATACGCGCAATGCAGGGCTCATGATCGTGGCCTATAGTGCTTGCTCCCAGCAGCGCCATATTGCAGTAGGTCAAGCAGCCTACTTAGTAGATGGGTCAGCTGATTCAGTTGGTGGGTAAGCTGACTCGGTAGACAGGTTTTCTCATTTAGGCATGCAAAATCATGCAGTTCACTGCATGATTTCGGGCAGACAAGGGCCTTTAGTGTGCAATTGCCTACCAAAATAGAGCATCTTATGTTTTTCTCTCCGCGCTTGGTTAATTTTCGGCCGAACAATGATTTTTAGGTGAGCATAAAATCCATTGTTTAGATGGAGAGCTGATAGCAGGGACCACATGCTGTGTTCTCCATGGGGAGCGCTGATTACATTTTATTCAGCTTGCAGCCCTTCAGCAGAACAAATGAGTGGTATGCAGAGAGCTGACCACCTGCTTTTTTCCAAAAACAGCAAATGAAGGTAATAAGCTGCTAATGGGCATTATGCAAAGCGATTGCTAAAACTGTCAATCTCCCTATCTTTTGAACAAATGATGAGCGATCATCTTTGCATGTAAATGGGCCTTTGGTCTTAAAACGACACATTTTGCTTCTGTTTAGACTTTTATTGTTTAAGTCTCTTTTGATCCTATCTTTGAGCATGTGTAGAAACAATTTTGCATTTTATATGTTATTTACACAATGTTTATCCTGGTCTGATTATAACAAGCTTAGACAATTATTGCATTCAGTTATACTATGAATATTTAACAGAGGTAATGTGCTTGAAAAAGTCCATTTATTTTGCCTAATAAAAAACATAAATTGTTTACACTACATCTTTCAACTGTAAGTAATATGTACAACTGTAATTATAATATAATTACTAATACAATAATATCTGCATATTGAGACATATTTCATAAGAGCTGAATACAATACAAGATCGCTGCTGCTTCACTAATGACAGTGCAGAAACTCATTTGAGTGTAGTATTTAGATTAGCCTAATGATGTATAATCTAAATGACACATGAAATCTAAGGTCATTTTACTCCCACAGTAAGGCTCTTTTTACATGGAGCGATTTATCTTTTGCACCAGCGAACAAGCCAATGGTGACAGAGTTCATTTCTTCGCTCATACAGCCTGTTTATACAGGCAGATAAAGCATTCTCTCGCAAATCATTGAGTCGTTCACATTCACTGTACCAGCTAATGTGAAGGACTAAACGATCAATATTTACACGCAATGGTGTATAAGAGCGCGAACAATGATTTGTATGTCTGCATAAAATGAACGACAGATGAGAAGTGAATTAATTTTTGTTCATCGTTCAATCATTGGCCGTGTGTACACTGAACGACTATCATTCAAATTTGCACAATACGATGTTTTGAATTCCCTGCAACTTTAATTTTAATGACACAAGCATATGGTATATAAACCGATGAAGCTAAATTTAACTTGAGTGTGAAAACTTTGGATACATCAGTACTCTTAGTAGTCTTAGGGCTACTTCACATAGGCATATGTGTAACTACGCTCGCCGCTATGGAGTGTAGTTGCCCATGAATAAGCTAAAAAAAATTTCTTTTACCTCTCAGGCTCTGTGCTATTCTGCGCGAGTTTGACAAAAGAAAAGCGGGAAGATAGGTCCTGCCCTATCTTTTTCACAAGTCTCTTCCAGGGTTGATGAGAAAACACTCTGATGTTCAATGACATGAACACCAGATGGACAAACATAATTGTGTTATGGTCCTAATTGATAATGACGCTCAAGGAAAGGAATACTTTATAAATTAGTGTGCATACGTTAGACATTAAGTAAAACAGATTACTTTTTTGAAAACATCCAAAGACAAACAACATACAAATACTACATCTAATGACAGAGTTCAGATTTCGTAATTTTTCTATTGCAGAAACCAGCGTCACAGACAGAAGACATGGGAGCCAATAGCTTAAAAAGAGAGGTTCTAGACATTGAGACCCAGCAAGAGATGCTGCAAACATAAAGTCCAAATGACAAGGTTTTGGGGCATATTAAAATGTATATTCACAAATCCTACAGGCAGTTGAAAAACTTACATAATAAAAACTTCCCAAAGATTCCACCTTCAAAAATAAATTTGACCAACTTTTAAGATCAGCATGTACATATGGTATTATCACTAGAGATGAGCGAGTGTACTCGGAAAAGCACTACTCGCTCGAGTAATTTGCTTTATCCGAGTATCGCTGTGCTCGTCCCTGAAGATTCGGGTGCCGCTGTGGCTGACAGGTGAGTCGCAGCGGGAAGCAGGGGAGAGCGGGCGGGAGAGAGGGAGAGAAAGATCTCCCCTCCGTTCCTCCCCGCTCTCCCCTGCAGCTCCCCGCTCCGTGCCGGCACCCGAATCTTCAAGGACGAGCACAGCGATACTCGGATAAAGCAAATTACTCGAGCGAGTAGTGCTTTTCCGAGTACGCTCGCTCATCTCTAATTATCACCAAGCAAGAATTGGACTTTTTTTTTAAGGCAGATACATCTTATACACCTTTTTCTTACATGCTACCAAAACCCACAAGGATAATCTGACAGTTCTGACATATTCAAACAAGGCAAAATACTACTAGAATCCTGCTGGGAATGATAGTTACAAGTCTACTATGCATGCATTTGCAAGACTACATACAGAGAAGTATTAGTAAGCATGCGAATACTTAGGGAAGCCACTCATAGCAAGAAAGATGCTCCGAAAGAGAATAAATCCATTATTATAACATCATTTTCAGGGGTCTGATGTAAACACCAATAAAGTTGTTTTGGCCTATCTCTATACATGTTGTGTACACAATAAATGTGATGTCCAAAGTCAATATTATCTTGATTTGATAAAAGATGTTGGCCACCTCTATGTATTTACTATGTGTAGGACTCAGGGAAATGAAGCCATCAAATCATAATGCCGTTATAAGATGTTGGAAAATAATTCCAAAATCAATCAACCATTTTAAGGCCAAAATTACATGTATGAGTGCAATACCACACTTGCAAACCCACAATTTTCATGCAAGTGTGATGTGTTTTGCAAGAAAATCAGAAAAGCATGGTTGCACTTGTAATTTTGACAGACATGAAAAATACTCCTGAAAATCACCCAGTATTCCATATGGGGGAAAAACGCATAGCACTTGCAGGAGTCTTGCTTGTACATGCTAGCGCAATGCAATTTTTTTTTTTGTTCCATAGGAAAAATGGTTGATTCTTCAATAGAATCGCCGAAAAATAGGTCATGCTGCAATTTTTTTCTCACATCGCATCTTATTTAAAGGGGTTGTCCCGCGCCGAAACGGGTTTTTTTTTTTTTCAACAGCCTCCCCGTTCGGCGCGAGACAACCCCGATGCAGGGGTTAAACAAGAACACCAGACAGCGCTTACCTGAATCCCCGCACTCCGGTGACTTCTTACTTACCCGGTGAAAATGGCCGCCGGGATCTTCTCCCTCGGTGGACCGCAGGGCTTCTGTGCGGTCCATTGCCGATTCCAGCCTCCTGATTGGCTGGAATCGGCACGTGACGGGGCAGAGCTACACGGAGCTACATGGAGCCCCATTGAGAAAAGAAGAAGACCCGGACTGCGCAAGCGCGTCTAATTTGGCGATTAGACGCTGAAAATTAGGCGGCTCCATGGAAACGAGGACGCTAGCAACGGAACAGGTAAGTGAAAAATTTCTTATAACTTCTGTATGGCTCATAATTAATGCACAATGTACATTACAAAGTGCATTAATATGGCCATACAGAAGTGTATAGACCCACTTTGTTTCGCGGGACAACCCCTTTAAGCACTGCAAGAGAAAAATTGCACGGGGTTCTTTTCCTGTGCAATTTCTGGACATACTGCAATGCACAAAAAGCGTGGAGAAAAATTACCCTGTAAATGCACATTCAAAAGGTTGTAATTCCAATTTACTGCACTGCATTGCTTTTAAGTACTTTATAATCTACTGAGCAGGGGGTTGAACCCGATGACCCAGGAGGTCCCTTCCAACTCTACTATTCTATGATTCAAATATTCTAATGTTTATTTTCAGGCACTTCAGTAATAAATATCAACCTCCCAAGATAATGTTACATAATATTCTACCATAAGGCATATACTTTGTGTGATATTAACACGGGATATACTTTGAGTTCCACATACAAAAAAAAGATATTGCAGATTGATTGAACAGATATTGGTGAGCATTCAAAGCTTGTAATATCTGAATAAGTATCGTAATTTAAAACAAGAAAACAGGAAACCAGACTTGAATTATATCTATAGTTGTATAAAAACTCCCTATCCAGACGATCGCTGATTAAAGACCAAAACTTTTATCCTCTTCACAAATATGCAAATAAAGGTTCTTTGAAATGATTTTAGCACAGCTGTTGAAATTCTCCATTCCATACATCCAAAGAAAATGTTTAAGATCTCTTTGTCTCTTATCTCTGTTTATATCACATCTTAGGAAAGACTTCACAGAAAAAAATCAATTGTATATCTGATGGTGCTGTTACACTATATCTGTTAAATATTGTGTTTGACAATTAAATCAATGTTTTTCATAGAATTCTAGCCATACATACACATAGCATATAATGTTTGAATGCATAGTTTGTCCATGTACTACTAATCACAACACTTCACCCTATGGTTAGCATTGGCCCTTTGACTAAAAACAAGCCATAGACTATAATATTTTCTAAAGGTCAAATGTCTACTTTCTCAGGTGAATCAAAGAAAGCTTCAATGTCAAAATTTCTTTAGCTTCTTTAAATTCTTTAAAACTGAAGGCACACCATAAAATTGGCTTAACCCCAAATCCTGTCAAAACAAACTAAATTTTATTGTGTGAAACAAGCTGTATTATATTTTTTTATTCTAAAGGGGCTGTCCCACTTCTAGCTGTTTTGCTCCAGGAAGTAGACAGCCCCTTATATTGTGCAATGGCCCAGGTTGGTTCCATAGGCTGAGTCCTATAGAGGTGAATAGGACTTTTCCTGCAGTTCCAACCTGGGCCACTGCACAATGTATGGAGCTATCTGCTTCCTGCAGGAAAACAGCTAAAAGTGAGATAACTCCTTTAAATCATTAGATTTAGAATGCATTAAAAAGAGGCCTTCAGAAATTACTTGGCAAACTTTACCTGTTGTATTCCAGAATGCAGGATCATGCTGGAAAGGACATAGAAACTGGAATCAGGATTCAAGTGTGAAGGTGAGCAGCTATGACAATGATACATAGTGAATAGAGGCAAGAAGAAGAAAATGTGGGTTTGCTAATAAAGCTCATCATGAAAAATGAACTTTTGTGTTGTCACCTGTGTGACGCCTGGCTCACAGGATGCAAGTGACAAGGACACAGGGGTAATGGTACTTATGTTATGGCAAATTTGCCTACAGTATTGCCATCCTTTCCTTTCGGAATGAGCACCACAAATATAGAAGCAGTTTAGGAGACTTGGATTCTCTTTAAACACCCTGGCTTTCAGCATTTATTTCATTTACAGCAAAGTTCATTTCATCAACAAAGTCCATTTTTCCATACCCCACCAGAGTGAGAGTCTAGGATCATCCTTCCTGTCAGACTCGAGGCCTCCACTGGTCCACACTGGGCCTCAGGCTTGCAGCCCTTTCAGCTGTGCTGCACTGTCAACTTCCATCTGAGTGTGGCAGGAACTCATACTTTTATGTTATTCTCTGCTACGCCCACAGGTATTCTCTCTAATCTCTACAGCCTGAATGCCTGTCTACATCCCTCGGCAGGCTGTTCTGTGTACTGCAGCTACACAGTATTTCTAGTGCTTCATGCTCATGTGTTTATGCTTATAGTGTGGCATTTTTTCACTTGTCTAGATGATGTGTCCATTGCTTTAAATGAATTGGGTTTTGCTGCAACTTTATGCACAACTAGGTGGCAGTGAGCACCGCCATGCAAGGAAAACTTAGACTAGATGCAGTGCTAAATAAGAGCTGCGGCCTCTTAATTCTCGGTGGATGTCTCAGACGCTAGACCCCACTAATCATGATGTGATGGGATATTCTAATACAACATCACTTTGTAAGACAGGAGTAATCACTTGAGCATCCTTTTCCAGGTCAGTCAATGACTTTTCATCTGTCTCAATAGGTTGACAACATGGTCAATAACAATGGCAGACAGATGACAGTGTTCTGCCATGAAGTACTCTATAAAAGGGGTTTTCCGAGTTGTAGTATATTGGTAAAAGCCTTTCTGCAAGTATTAACATAAAAAAAATCAACATATACTCACCTCTCCCTGTTCATGCTGTTCCCACGTCGAAGCTCGGTCTCGAGCTCCGGTTTCTATTTACAACTGCAGTCCCGCCTAGTTTAATGGATGTAACAAAGGCTGCAGCTGTCTGAAAACTGTATGTGAGAAGCAGCACACACAATTTTACCACAAACTTGGTGGGAAGCGAATAGCTGATGCACGCTCCAAGTAGACTCTGACCACGGATCCAATCTTTAAGCACTTCCAAAGAAAGTAGAAGGAGCAGCAGACTGGTCCAAAAGTAGAAATGCACATCCTCAGAGCACAGAGGATGCTTCTTTATTAGATTCCACTGAGAAACACAGACAATGTTTCAGCTGGACACCCAGCCTTTTTCAAGCCACAATAACACTGTAAGACAGACAAATATATATACACACCCCACCAATGACATCAAATTGAACAGGGTAATTGAAACCCACCGGAATCACAGGTGGTTATCAGGTAATCCGGGCCCGTGGAACCTCTATAGAAACGCTGTGTGGATCCAGGTCCTGCACGGATGGCAGGCACCATATAGGTGTCAGCTTGCCATCACGCGGGGTGCTCAACTTGTCACGTGATCATGTGACTTCCGGAGCCCATTCATAAGTGTGGGCAGCGCCATTCTGGCAGAGACTAAATTCCACTGCGCATGTGCAGAGACTCATATTGATCAATACAGAGCTACAATATCCACGATAGCATTAACCTCTTAATGCCTGCCTGTCACCCATCAAAAAAGCCTGCTGTATAGAAAAGTGCAGTGCCAATATATCCATAAGCAGGAAGTATCTTTTCAATTAATCTAATTCAAAAAGTGCACATATCGGAAAAGAGATCAAATGCAAATAAAATCTTTTATTAAGAAACAAGTTTTCCACTCTTATTATAAATATAGCATAAAAAATCTTGCTATTGGAATAGAAAAGCCATAGGCATCTGGACACCACGCAATGTACCACAGGGTCAACCAACAACGCCCGAAATCCTGAAACAATATACAATAAATGTGCTAAAAATACAGATTCAGATTAGGCATATTCATATAATAAGCAATGGGTTACAGTCAAGTTTCAGGCGGTGTAGCTGAAGCGTATCAAGCGTGTAAATCCACCTGAGTTCCCTAATTTTTAATTGTCTCTCCTCATCACCACCTCTAAGCATACATGGCACATGGTCAATGACCCAGTAGCACAACTGGCTAACCGAGTGGCCCCTCTCTATAAAGCGCGTGGCAACTGGTAAATCAGTTTATTTGGTCCTGATTGTACTTTTATGACTATTAATTCTGTTGCAAACCTCCATTGTCATCTCCCCTACATATAGGAGGCCACATGAACATGTAATGGAGTACACCACATATGAGGAGGCACATTTAAATCTGCCCCCTATGTGGTATACTTCACCAGTCAATGGGTGGGAAAATCTGTCACCCTTAATCATGTTGCTGCAACACGAGCATGAAAGGCATGGAAAATTGCCTTTCTTAGTAGGGAAAAATTTCTGCTGGACAGAATTTGTATTGCTCCCCTCATGAGCAGCATGTAGCAGCATATCTTTCAAATTAGGCCCCCTACGGTACAACATCAGGGGTTTAACTTGAAATTCTTTTATATCCGGACAACACTCAGATGTGCCAATGTTTTCTTATAATTTAAGATATCCTCCCGCTGTGAGGACCAAATGTGGAAATAAATGGAATACGTGTGGATTCTTTTTCTCTCTTATTCACTCTCAGTAAAGATTCCCACCCAACTGTACGTGCCTTGGCACATAAATTCTGTACCAAGTCATCAAGATATCCCCTTTTTTTAGTGAATTTGTCACACATCTGTTGTAGGTGTTTATCAACAGATTCATCACATGTGATTCTACGTACACGTAAGAACTGACTCCACGGGAGAGAATTGACCATTCTACTTGGATGAAAGCTGTTATATAACAATAGGTTGTTTCTATCTTTTGGTTTGGTGTAAATGTCTGTAGTCAATACACCCTCTTTATTCTTAACACATACATCTAAGAATTGTATTACCTCCGTAGAATGGGACAGAGTGAACCTGAGTTCCGGAAAGATCACATTGAAATTACCATAGAAGGTCAGTAGGTCCTTCAATGTGCCATCCCAAAGAAAGAAAATATCGTCTACATACCTCCACCAGGCACGAACAAAAGGCCAGCTTGGGGAAGTATAGACGAAACTCTCTTCAACAAATGCCATGTAAATGTCGGCGTAAGTCGGCGCGACATTTAAGCCCATCGCCGTCCCCTAGCACTGACAGTAGAGCTTACCGTCATACATAAAGATATTACATGTGAGGACCATTGCCAGTAGTGTTAACAGAAATTGAATACACCCATTAGACATCGTAGATCTTACCACTTGATCACGCACTGCCTCAAGACCTCTATTGTGTCGAATGTTGGTATAGAGAGAAATAATATCCAGGATGCTCATAATGGTGGTCTCAGTACACGAGATTTTTTGGACTTTGACCAAAAAATCTGTGGTGTCATGGGTATGTGATCTGGCATTCACAGCAAATTGTCTTAGTATCCAGTTGAGAAAATGAGACACATTATTAAACAGAGATCCTTTACCCGACATGATAGGTCGTCCAGGGGGGATTCAAGACACTTATGGATTTTCGGCAAGGTGTATAGTATGTCTATAACTGGAAATTTAATGAACAATGTTCCTCAATGGACCATCAATCAATTCACCCACCCTCAAAGGCATCATCCAACACCACTTTTAGTTACGCCTGGTATTGTAATGTGGGATAATGTTGGAGAAACTCATATACTACTACCACACTAAGTTGCTGCAAAATTTCACAGTGATAGTACTATGTGTCTAAGACTACCATCGCACCCCCTTATCAGCTGCTCTGATAGTAATCTCCATGTCGGTACTCAACGCTTTGAGAGCCCGTCTCTTCATAGGTTTAAGGTTGTTATTAGACCCTACTCTCAGTTTATTACATCTGAGCCTTTTGATGTCATTCATAACAAGTTTAGAATATGTAGTCACAGCCGACTCCACCTGAGGTGGTTGAAAGGTACTCTTTTTGCGTAGGCCCACAGACCATGACAAAAAGGTTCCCTTGGAATTACCTGGGTTATCAACAGTGCTTACATTATCTCCTTGTTTAGAAAAGAAACTTTTAAGGTGAAGACTCCTAAGGAAGTATCTGCAGTCAATGTCCACCTAAAACCAATCTATTTGAGGTACCGGGCAAAAGGACAAGCCCTTTGCTAGCACCTCTACCTGTACTTATGACAAAGGTTTAGAGAAAATATTGACCACCAGTGAATGATCAGTTGTCAGTTCCTCTGACGGGCTCTTGCCCTGTTTGTAATCCCTGGTTTGTCTACAACAACATCTCCTAGATGTTTTGTCTTGGTTCTTAAAGGCGGGCATTGTGGTAAAAAAAAGTCTGTCTTCTTGCTACACCAGCTTGTAAGGAGTCATCTGTTGAATCGGAACCCGCAGATGAGAACTCAAATTTGGGTGGTCCCCTACGTCGCTGTTTGTGTCTTCCAGCGTTGCCTCTTCCCCTTCTGGACCAACTCTGTGGTTGTCTCATGACATGTCTGCCTCGTGATTGCCAGTTAAACACATATCCGGAAGTGTAGTCATCCGCATCTCTGCTCTATTTGGCCCATTTAATATTTTCCAAGTCATCCTAAAATTTTTGAGCACCCCATTCATTCTTTGCATAAAGGTGGAAAAATCTTCAGTAGACAACAATCGTCTCAATTCTTGTTCCAAAGAGTCCACGTCAGTATTGGCTTTTCTAATGTAATTCTGCAACAATTCCATGTTCAATAACATGACATCAAACAAGTATTGTTAGAAATGCTAGTAAATTTGGCACAAGCATCATCATCATTAGTCATCAACGTAGATCTCAGATGAGACCTAAGACCCCTTTGTATCCTTTTGACTGAATAATACTCTTTGAGAGTTGCCAGGTGTAGACAGCTTGACACAGAATGTTTTTTAGCAGCTTCCCATTTCCTCTGTACCGCCTTGATATTGGGGGAACTTAAAAATCAGCTATCCACATTAGCCCCCTTAAGAATCTGTGCCGCCTCCTCATCCATATATGTGAACGTAGTGGAAAGTCCTGCTGCACCCAAAACAGAATCCATAGTAAAAAATAGAAATATATTACCGCTTCAATTGTGGTGCCCGTCACTGTTGGTCCAGCAAATGTCCAAAAAATGTGAGAAGCAGCACACACTTTTACCACAAACTTAGTTGAAAGCGAACAGCTGATGCACGCTCCAAGTAGACCCCGACAAAGGATCCAATCTTCAAGCTCTTCCAAACAAAGTAGAAGGAGCGGCAGACTGGTGCAAATGTAGAAATTTACATCCTCAGAGCACAGAGGATGCCTCTTTATTAGATTCCACTGAGAATTAGCTGCAGCTAATGTCAGAGCTCAGTGATCAATCTACTTGCAGAAGAGCTTTTACCAATATATTATAACTCTGACAATGTCTTTAAGCATGGTCAGTCATAGAGCATTATTGCCTCCACCATCAAATGCAGCATTGTGATTACCTTTGCCATATAAACTGAAACTAGGAACTCTATCATAACGTTAACTGGTATCACCACCACAAGCCACTGCCATATTATACTGTATTTATACATTTCTGTGAGTCAGACACCAACACTCAAAAAGCTCAATAAGATAAGCAGAAAAAAAGAACAAATGCGACATTTGACTCAAATTAGAATACACTACTTTTTAAATAGAAAGCATATACGGTAAAGAGAGCCATGGAATGTACAGTATAGAAAGGCAAGTTGAAGTATATGATTAGAGAGTTGCCAAGGAGTAAGTTAATTGTGAGAATTTCCAAAACTGCAGTTTTTTTATATATATACTTGTACATTAATATTCTTCAGAAATCACACCACCACTACAAAAGCTTCATCTATTAGCAACATAAGAGAACACAATTTTTCATTATATTATGTGTAAGACTAATCTTAAAGCTTTCATTTTGTGAGGAAAGCAGAGAAAGCACGTGTTGGGGGGGGGGGGGGTTACCTTTTTGAGGATTTTATGTGAATATATTGATTAAATCAATGAGACTAAAGAGAGTAGAAAACTAACTAGACAATCTAATAGCCTTCATTAGTTTTTATTAGAAGTCCAGCAGATGAATGCTCAATATTGACAGAAACACTGTTAATAAGGAATCATTAAAGCATATCATGAACCTATTGCAAGGAGAGAAAATCAGGAGAATAAATTATTATGTCCGCTAGACAAACAAGTTAACAAACTTATATGGTAAAACTTTTTAGATGTTTGTAGGTACACTACAAATATGATGTAAAAGTAGCAGAACATATTCAATTTTATTATAATTCACTGTATGGTTTTATAGTGCAGACCAATAACTCTTGAAGTGAATATATACAGAAGGATATTTGCATTGTTAGGCCTAATTCAAATAGCCATCATATAGCATCATTTTATGGTCTGAATGATGGCTACAATACTTCCTAGTCAGTTCTGCTGAAACATATAAATCAACACAGAATCTTTCCTGATGCACAGTAGTAGTCCATAGAACAGATCAACTTTGCAACAATAAATGTCAATCTATCATTGCCTTCATAAATTTAAGATGTTAATCTACATCTGCTCTGCAAATAACAAGTGCATACCAGCATTATTAACACCACAAAAATGTCCTTAGGTTTTGCCATAAGTAAATCAGTTATCCTCCCATGCATGGAGCATTACATTTGCTCATTATTTCCTTTCCATTTACTATCTCCATGAACTCCACCCTCTAAACTCTAACCACATTCTCGTCTACTCAAAGATACGCTCTACAAGTTATTACCTCTGTTATTACCTCACTCAGTTTTCACCTCGGTACACAATGACTTCTACAATTACTAAAATGTTGGCAGTGCCACTTTTTATGTACGAGCACTTTATCAGATCCATATGCTGTATGGATACATATATTCTAGTGTATAACTGAAAATTTAAAAGTTTGGATTGTAAATTAACCCCTCAAAGACGCTGCCCCTTTTTTTCCCTCTTTCGTTTTTTTCTCCCCCCTTTAAAAAAATCATAACTCCTTTATTTATCAATCAACGTCACTGCATGAAGGCTTGTTTTTTGTGGGACGAGTTGTAGTTTTCAATGGTGCTATTTACTGTACCATATAATGTACTGAAAAACTTTTAAAAAATTCTAAGTGGAGTAAAATGAAAAAACAAAATACCATATATGTGTTTTTATTTTATGATTTAGATTTTTTTAATTACAGATATGGGAAAAGGGGGGTGATTTAAACTTTTATTACTTTTTTTTTACAATTAAAAAAACTTTATTGCTCTTTTTTTAACCTTACTTTTAAGCCCCTCTGGGGGACTACAACATGCAATGCTTTGATCGTTCCTGCAGTATGATGTAATGCTACTACATTACGTCATACTGCAATTTAACAGGCAGCCTATCAAGCCCCCCCACAGGGATGGTTTGATAGGCAGTCTCATAGGGCAGCCCTGAGGCCTTTCAGAAGGTCCCCGGCTGCTTTAACACCTGCACAGTTCCCCCAATCGCGTATATCTATATTACACTCGAGTTCCGCACTAACAAGCAATCAGGTTTAATCAGGGAACCCAAACAACCAATGAGGTTGAATCACACAAGCCAAACAACCAATGAGATTGCTGGAATTGTGAATTGGAACCAATGAGGTTGCTGGAATTGCTGCATAGTGCTGAACTGAAGTGTAATATAGATATATGCCCCCCTGATCTAACCGTAGGGTGGACATACGGGACAGAATTGACAGCGGCATTTAAAGAGTTAATAGCCGCTATTGCCCGCGGCTGTCAGCTGTAATAAACAGCTGATGCCCGCTCTATGGAGAGGTCACCCCGCGACCTCTCTTCATACATACCCCGACGCTCCAGGACGTAAATGTACGTTCTGGAGCGGGAAGGGGTTAAACGTGTATTGCTTTTATTGTTAATTTGTTTCTATACAATACCACGGGATACAAAATCCATACTGACAAGAATTGTTCCTCCTCCGTAGTCTTACCATCTGATATGCATTTCTGTATATGTTTGATAATGTTTAATATATTAATGTTTGGTATTCATTATTGAACAGAATACATTTTGTATCTCTACTTTTTGGATATAATAAAACAGTTTTTGTGTGCTTAGGCATTGCTCACCATGGCAACATAACTTCTGTATAGGAAATGTTATAGATAAGACAGATCCATTATGAACAATTTTGCCATCTTTCGGGGTTCCTTTTTTGTTTTTTTTAACTCAATAAAATAGTACAGCATTCTAGGCTATTCTGATCATCAAATAGCAGTGCAAGCCTAATGGAATATAAGTAATGGACTAGTGAACAATGCCTCAATTGAACTTTCAATTTTATTTTTAACAGGACGATGGCCCTAAAACACACCACCTCTGGGCTAAGACCTATTAGACATAACAGCAATGGAGTGCCCCATTAGATGACTTGGCCTAATTCCCCAAGTTAAATAGTGATACTGTGGATTACATTGGACCAGTAATCATTGCTTAACATCAGTGGTAACCATTATGTTAACATACATAGTAGCATAGTGTGTAAGGCTGAAAAAAGACTTATGTCCATCTGTTTCAGCTTATTATCCCTCCCTCCCAATGCTGATTTAAAGGAAGGCAAAACACCCCATAAGGTAGAAGCTAATTTTCCTCCTTTTAAGGGGAAAAAATTCTTCCCAACTCCAATCTGACAATGAGAATAGATCCCTTGATCAACAAACTTACTGCAGTAAACAGTGACTATAACTTGTAATATTGTTACAGTCAAGAAAGACATTCATGCCCCTCTTAAACTCTTTTAAGTTCACCATCACCACATCCTCAAGTAGAGAGTTCCATGGTGTTACTGTTCTTACTGTAAATAACCTCCTTCTGTGTTGGTCTGGACAGTTATTTGTAAAGAGGAAGAACATGTGCCTCTAGACCTCTTTTGATGCACCTCATGATCCTATTTATCTTGGCAGCAGCTGCCTGACATTGATTGATCCAGTTAAGGTTACAGTGAAAATAAAATCCCCTACTCCTTACCACTTTTCAAAATTACAGAAAAGGGAAATATAAAAAGACAAAAAAATCACAGGGAGTGGCCACATTTCTATTGATGAACTCAAAAGGCAGGTGCAAACACCACATCCCAAACATGCAAATAGCCAAATTGCTATTAGGAGGAGCAGTCACTCACATGCCTTCCTTATAATGAGGGTAGTGGCTGCTTAGTACTTTTCTTGCATAAAAAAACATATACAGGATGACATGCCAAATGATAAAAAGTAAGCATGCATGGTGCACTACACATGTCATGTGACATGGCACCCTGTATACGCTTTTTTTTAAATAGAAGAATAGTACTAAGCAGCCACCCCCCTCAATATAAGGAAGGTGTGTGTTTGGTGGCTCCTCCTTACAGCAGTTTGGCTGTCTGCATATTTGGGATGTGGTGTCTATGCCTGCCCTTTTGTATCAGAATATCAGTAAGTATATGGCTTCTTTCTGTGATTTCATTCGCCATTTTTCTGCTGAAGCCCCTAGTTTATCAAGATCCATTTGCAACTGTATACTGTCCTCTTTTGTGTTAATTACTTTACATAGTTTTGTATCATCTTCCAATATTGATATATTACTATACAATCCCTCCACAATGTTTTTAATAAATATTTTAAAAAGAATAGAGCCGAATATTGACTCTTGTGGTATCCCACTAGTAATGGTGATCCAATCAGAGTGTGTACCATTAATAACCCCCCTCTGCTTTCTATTACTGAGCCAGTTGCTTACCTATTTATACTCATTCTCACCCACACCAAGCATTCTCATTTTATATACCGAACTTTCATGTGGCAAAGCTTTGGAAAAATCAAGATATACAAGATCCAATGACTCTCTCCAGTCCAGTTTAGAACTTACCTCCTCATATAAGCAGATCAGATTGTTTTGACAGGAGCGAACCCTTATAAGGGCTTAGTCACATGGGCACATCGGCGCCCGTGTTACTGCACATAGAAGACGGACGCACTTCAGGACGGATGTCTCTCTGCAGCGCCGGAAGAAAGAATATGTGACCGGCTTCATTGCCGGTCATGTGTTCTTTCTTCAGCGCTGCGGGGAGTCATCCCTCTGGAAGTAGGGCCGTCTTCTTCCTGCAGTAAGGGCTTAGTCACACGGGCGCATCGATGTACGGGTGCCGATGCGCCCATGTGACTAAGCCCTCAACTTGCTGATATGGAGTTATACAGCTAATTTAATTGATGTACTCCTAGATAGCATCTCTTAGAAAGACTTTAAACATTTTACCCACAATAGAAGTTAGACTTACTGGCTTGTAGTTTCCAGGTTCTCTCTTTGACCCCTTTTTGAATATCAGCACCACGTTTGCTATGCACAAATCCAGTGAAACAGAACTTGTCACTATAGTGTCCTTAAACATAAGAAGCAACGGTCTATCATTTTACTTAATTCCCTTAGAATTCGGGCGTGTATGCCATTGGGACTCAGCGATTTGCTTATTTTAATCTTTTAAGGGTGGCTCTACACTTCTTCCTTAGTCATATTGGTGACATTTAATGGAGAGATTACTATATCACTCAACATTTCACCTGATATTTCATTTTTCTGACTGAAAACACTCTCTATAATTTTTCCCTTATTACTTTCTAACACACATAAACTTTCCGTTTTAATCTTTTTGTTATTTATATAGTTGAAGAACAGTTTAGGGTTAGTTTTACTCTTTTTAGCAATGAGTCTCTGTCTCCACCTTTGCTGCTTTTATTTGCTTTTAATATAATTCATTTTTTCCTTATGTCTTTTTAAAGAGGTTTACCAGAATAACAAGTTATTCCCTATCTACTAGATACATGTTCATTTGTATTTTGCATCTGCTACGCCCCCCCCCCCCCCCATATAGTATTTCCCTCCTGCATGCTGCTGGAAACTGGTCTATATACCCTTATATCAGTAAGTATTGCCTTTTTTCAGTGTTTTTTTGTGGATTTTGTCCTTTTCAGTAAATTTACATACACTTAATATAGTCTCGTCTCTGGCCTGGCCCAATGAGAAGTCAAGAAAAAAACAATGGTGGCAGCTTTCGTTATTTATTTGTAATATTTGTTTGCTAGTAGGCATGCACCACATTGATCTTAGTTAATGCATATAACAGAAAAGGCAATACTTAGTTCTAGAACACAGGCATAAATACCACTTCCCAGCATGATGCAGATAAGCCATAATATTAAATGAGGTTGCATGGGTACAAAATATTGACTGCATCCTGCAACAATGAGAAAAATAAGGTACTAGTCTAAATTTAATCAAAATATCAAAATTTACAAACATTTTCAACAGTCCTTATTGTCTTGTGAATTCCTACCCTAGCATTATGAGCAAATCACCAAAATTAGGATCAAAATGACTTCATATTGAAGAAAAATGGCATACTTACATTCTGAATTGTACAGAAAGGAGGCAGCCTTTGGGTATACCTGGCTAAGTAAAGAATTACCAAAGGCACAAAAATAGCCTGGTGGTTATACCTTCACAAAGGAAGAATAATATAAAATTGTATTCTTTATTGACATATATGCATTCAAAACAGACAAAGACACTTTAAAATAAAGGAATAGGTGGCTGAACTAGATTCTTACTAAGGCCATAGAAGAACTAAATATATATTTGCTAGGCAGGCTGTGAGGGCAGTAGTCTTTAGCCACTAGTATATTAACACAACATGCAGTGTTTAGGGAGATGAAGTGACTGTTGGCAGACAGTGATGGGATGCACAGGGTGTCAGTTATTAAGGGTGCTATAGAAGCAGCTGAATTATAAACTTCTGCTATGCAGATTATGCATTAATCCCAGTTATGACAAAGGCTGAAAATGTCAGAGAAGTCTCTGTATATTTACACAGCATGTGAGCTGCTATATTGCTATGCTATCCAGTGAACTGCTATGCTGATTAAGTATTAGGCAAATCAGAAATATGGAAAAATACCTCTACAGCCCCATCTATTTGATGACAGCATTCCTTCAATTCAAAGTGACCTTATAAAAAAGTCTACAATGATTGGGAATATTAACCCTTTGCCATCCAATTTTGGATTCAGGGTTTCCTAGGGGGTTCTCTCTTTCTGCCATTATACAATGGTGCCATCTGCTGGCTAGAGCCAGTACTGTGGTATGGAACATGCTGGGGAGTGCCCCCGACAACAGAGCAGCCAGTAATATACAGTAAGAATACCCTGCCGGACGTCTTCTGACTTCAAAGCTGTATAGCCTTCAATCAGAATGTCTTCAGACGTCAGACAGTTGATTGGAAAGGGTTAAACCAAGCCAGAAACCATGCATAAACAGACTTTTTCAGGGTGTTTGCCCCACATCAGTATGCAGTAGGTTTCTGGCTTAGTCTGTGGGGGGCCTATGATGTGGGTCAGAAGCGGTGTCGTGTCACCTTAAGGAGAGCACCTAAAAAGTTTGTGGGGACACCTAGGGTGTGAGTGGATCAGGGGATGGTATAGTCTCTCCAAGGATTTATGCAAATCAGAAAGATGGGAAAATACCTCTACAGCGCCATCTATTGGATGGCAGCATTCCTTCAATTCAAAGTAACCTTAGAAAATATTAATCACAGTTGTGACAACAGCATGCAGTAATGGGATGCACAGAGTATCGGTTAACATAGGTGGCATAAAAGCAACAGAATTCTAAGCTGCCAGTGAACTGATATACTGAAAAATGCATGAGAGGATCATGGGGATCACTGTGGAGAAAGTGAGCTCCTGCTGCTGGTTGAATAACCATGAATCTGATGACCCATAGATTGGCTCCCTGGATGGGCACTACGTGAAGGACTTTCATGCTATGTCTTTAGGTTCAAAACCTGTGTGGTAGACAGGAAAAAGTCTATGTTATTTAGCGGCCAGACGGCCAGGAACTTGTACGTATTTGCGTACACTATGATGAGTAACAATACTGTGAAGACTGTATTATCGCTGTTGATTTGCCACAATAAAAGGACTGCTTTATCAGGTTTTACTAAACCTCTGCCCTCGACATTGTTTACCGGTGTGCGACCATCCATCTGGTGGAGGAAAGATGGGGATCTGATGAGCTAACAACCCCCAACTTGCCACATTATTTATTTAGAATCGTTCATCTCAATACTTGATTTTTGTTGATGTGCATCTGGAAATGGTGCTTGATGTTTTAATATGAATCTAAATAGCATACAGTAAACAGAGAAAAAACTGAAATCGTAAGAAATGTAGTTGGAAAAAAACCTGCATAATTACAAATAAACATTTATTTTTATGAGTTTTCATTTCCCTTTCATTTGTTTTATAAATGAAATGTGGAATTTAATATCTTTTTTTCTTTTGCTGAGTGTCTTTGTATGTCTGTATGCGTTGGCAGATGCTTGTTATCAATTTAGACTGAAACACAAGGTCAGCACAAGATAAGCACGATCAGTCAAAAAAAATTATTTTGCTAAGATCTACTCTTAGAAATGCAATTACAACATCTTTTAGACGAAGAAAAGACAAAGACTTCTCTTTATCTGACCTGACTGTTTTGTCATATTTGGTTGCTTATGATTTTATCACTGATAATGTGTCTGCCAACTTTGTGTCAACCGTGTGTATAAAGCACTTCATAAAAAGTTTGTTTAGATGAAAATAAGAAATTGGAACATTATGTGACAATTCTACCAATTATGTTTACTGTAACACTAGTTCCTGAACCTGAACCCTGCGCTGCTCAGTTTTTTTCCAATAACAATGTAAACAGCAAACTTGTTTTGTAACAAAATAAAACTTCATGTTGTTCATAGCCCACATACAGAGTTAGGCTAGTTTCACACGGGCAATCATGATTTTGCTGCGAGAAAATCGCGTCTTTGTTACCGCGGTTTTGGGGCGTCAGCAGTGCTTTTTTTTAGAATAATCTTGCATCGCATTGCTGCCACCCATAATACAATCGCACATTATAAACACGTGATTTTTTAATCACAAGAGTCAATAGGACTTCCTAATGTTACAATTGCATTGCAACGCAAGTTTGTTGCGTTGAGATAAAAAGGAGGCTCCGTAGGGAAACATGAGAGATAAAAAAAATGTGCATGGCAGAAAGATATAGCATGATGTGATTTTTTTTGTTCTCTCAACATCACATCACTGAAAACATCACAGATGGGAAGGACACCATTGAAAATCATTGGTTTCATAATCGGCTTCTTTACTGCCACTCACATAAGGTGAAAATCGCCCATGTGAAACCACCCTCAGGATAGATTGTAGACTGTGTCTTTGTTCTAGTCAAAAAAACGGAAGCAAAAAGGAACTGTGGCAGACTGAAAGCAAACTGAAAGCCTTCAGTTTTTTTGAAAACCCATTGAAATCAATGGGGAAAAGAACTGATCAGTGAATTTCAGTTTTGCATCCTCTGAAAACTGAGTAGAGACAGAAACCCCCAACTGAGCCTGTAATTTGTGTGTTTTTATTCACTCCTTGTACCACCAGTGACAAAGGCAATTACTTCCCATTATGTAACTCCTGAGACGCCACAGTGACTGCAGCTACTGAAGAGTGTGACAACCCGGGAGCTACTCGCTTATAGGCACCGCAATCTTCTTTTATAAGATAGATTGTGCCACTCTCACATAGACTCAGGAGACCTGATTTCTTTGAACTCTGGCTTCTGCCAGCTTTATTTGCACACAGCACAGGTTTATAGCATCAACACAGTGCCCGTACACCGGAAAACAACATGTCTGTCTGGGTTTTCAACTCAGTGTCCTTATTGCTATTCCTCACTTGGGCATCTAGGGGGCATCCTCCCCTGTCAGACTTGTGATGGACACTGCCTGGTTCGCACTGGACCTCAGGAATATAGCTCCTGTTGCTGGCTCAGCTGCCTCTTCCTTTGGCTTTCAGCAGGGAACTCAATATAAATGGAGCTCACGCTGATGCCATCTGGGTCTAGACTGGTCATCTATACTACTAGGCAGATTTCCAGTGGGCTGTGGTCCTTGTTCTCATAGTGGGCCACTCTCGCTCCGCCTGTCCCCTTAATATGTATAAATTCAACTTTTGCATGTTCCTGGCTGCCAGCCCAGTTTCTGTGGAGATGTGGAGTAGGAACTTTTATATTTTCCAGCATTTCTCTATGCGGTGGTTTTCATTTTCAGTTCACTTTATAAACAACAACATGAGAACATCACCTGGAGACAGTTGTACTTTTTTGTGCAGTTAACTTTATTAACAACAACTTTAAAATAAAACAGACCCAACTCTTTTCAGATGATATTGTCATGTTGTTAATAAAGTGAACTGAAAAAGAAACCACCGCAGAGAGGAGATGGCGGGGGAAAATATAGGAGCTTCTTCTCCGCAGACACTCACAGACATGGTGACACTGCAGATAGTAATATTGTGCGAGTTCTGCTCCTCAGTAGTCTGCTATGCACCTATTAGATACCTGTTCAGTGTGAGTTCAACACCAGGGGTCATATGACATGACGGCCATTACTACTATTACTAAAGGCAGACCTATCCATGGGCTATATCAGTGTATCTCAACTCCAGTTGAGTGGTTCTGTTATCCACCCTTCATCTGGCTAAAATTAAATTGGCTTGGATGGCACACAATTATAACACACAAATGCAGAAGGGAGGGGGAACACCCCTCTTGATCTACATAAATGTTCACACACAGAAATTTGAGACTTAAATTAACACTAATCTAAAGAAAGACATAGATGCTTAATCAGTCCACTGAGCTGAGGAATGTGACAGTTTTATGATGTCTCTTGAACTGCACTTGAAAAGATGGTAATACTAGCTCTGCAGCACCAAACATTGGATGGCAACATTCTTACAATCAATTTCTGAATTGTTATGAGAAAAACAAAAAAACAGACAATGGTTGGGAAGAGGACAGCCATCTCGACTTCCTTCAGACCTTTCATATTCTCCACTTATGGAGAATACAAGAGTGCCGGGCTGAGGTTCATTCCATTGTTGAGGTTATTAAACATGGCCATAAATTTCCCAAATTCATCTGTGACGCTGTGACTTGAAGTTGCTCTTTGGTAAGATAACTCTCATTTGCTTTATGCTATGTCCGTGATCACAAAAATGTTTTGCCACAGGTAATTCCGTCTTATTCTCTCCAATTGATTGGTGATGAGATCTCATCCTGGCTCTCAGTTTTTGTCCTGTTTCCCCGATATAAAGTCCCCCAACAGGACATTTACTGCACTGGATCAGGTACACAACGTGCTAGCAAAGGCATGCATCTTTTAACATGTGTCTGAAGCTGAAAATGTGAAATAAAGAATAAAAGGAGAAATCTCATGTAGAAGTTGGCAGCTTTAAGGGTTACTACCCACTTGCGTTTTTCTTGCGCGTTTTTTCACGCGATATCGCTGCGGGTTTTTTTCACTCTATTGTCAATAAGACTTTCTAATGTTAAAAACGCATCGCACAAAAATTGCAAAGCACCAACTTGCGATGCGTTTTTAACATCAGAAAGTCCCATTGACAATCGCGTGAAAACAGCGCAGCGATATCGCGTGAAAAAAACGCGTAAAAAAACCATAAGTGTACAGGAGCCCTTATTACACATTGGATTTATGTTTCTGTGGTTGTTTTTAATTTTTTATTTCCCCTTCTGTGATGCATTTTTATTAGTGTAGGGACCCACTACAACGCAAGGAACCGTGAAGTGGTTAGTGGGCTGATGTATCTTGGTCAACATTCAACCAATGCCTTGCATTTATTATCTATCATTCACATGCACTGTGGCATTAAGACTTCAGGAGGAGCCCAGGGTGGCAGTACCAATGTGGTTCACTGATGGAAATACAGGGCAACGTGCCAAATTATCATGGCGTCATCAATAGGTTGCTGCTCTGCATGGTGAACTACATATATCAGAATGGTCTGGCACCCTGTATCCACTATGTGTGGGACTGTACGCCAAGCAGCCACCCCCCTCATTATCAAGAGGCAGTGTGAGTGGTTGTCTTATCGGTGTCCTGCACAGGTGTTATTGGCTCCTCCATTTGGTAGTCAGCTACATGCATGGTGAGAAGATGCATCTATATGCACTCCTCAGTCAGTAAGTAATGGCCATTTTCTGTGATTATGTTCTCTCTACAGGATATACTGAGAGCATGACCTGTTGGGAGGTGCTGAGGACTGGAGTTGAGAAACACTGGGCTATACCATTTTACCACTGCACTGGTATAAGAAAGAGATGTGAGCAGAAATTTAAATACATGTATATTAGAAAATTGAATAGTTTCCTTTTCTGTAACTAAATAAATAAATAAAACATAAAAAGAAGTAGAGAAAGAACAACCCCTTTAAGATGGAAGCCTGGATGGGACCATAGCTTTGTAAATGTGAAATAATGACCACTTTGTTCTCTGTTGCACAAAGTTTTCCTCCCTATCAGTATTTTTAACTAGATAAAAAAGTGCAGAGGACAACTTTTTTCTATCCCGCTAAAAGACTTTCGGGAATGGAAACCTTGTGAATCAGAGACCAAAGTAGTCTCTATTTAATGCATTAAAGGCTTTGGTTCTATCTAGGATTTTGTCTCAATGCTGTTTTTGGCATAAAGATCAGAAACCCAAAGATGCAAGGTGGGGAAAAAGTTATAAGCAAAGAGTGAAAATAGCTCAACTTAGGCAAGATTCACATGTTTAAATATATCCAGGTATGCTACAAAAGATTACAATAAAGGAGCATCGTGAGTGCCCCGGTAGAATAGAGCGGTGGTGTACAAGTGGCCACCACTTCATTCATTGTCCTAGAGAAGTGAGTGGAGCGGTGAATAGGCATGCATGCCACTAGTCCATGCTCCCAGGGGATTTAAGGAAGTACCATTATCATGACTGCTTTGACTCCCAAGAATTTGGACCCCCAGCGATTACATTTTTTTGTAGGATAACCCATTTAAGGGAGTGATGAGAGGATATAAATCAAAATTAGCCACCGCAATTTTTTTTTCAATATGTTTTGGGGCAAAGGGGTGCGATACTACATGTGAATTGGTGTAGTTTGGGTTCCAATGTTGCTTTTTAGTCCCACTCCAGCCCTGAAGCCATTTGTGGGCACACTGGAGTTTTATTTTTGTATACACACTGACTTAAATGGGTGACAAACCTCCGAGAAATTGGACCAAAATAAGACATGCTGCAATTTTTTATACATGCTATCAGTCTGTGTAAAAAATGTATTTCTACATACCCCAGTGTGCTGCCTGTATGCAGTCAGTTGCAAAGACGTGTAGCAGATAGATGTGAGAATCACCCAAGTGAACAAATGCTTACAGGTGGATATTAGCTCTATAACACAGGTAACACTTATCATGTATGGAGAGAACTCAATACCTCTCTCCATAGGCACCCAATGCATATTTGACATACAAGTATATTAGATGTCGCTGAGGAGTTACAAATGCAATTATTATGTTATGAATATGTCATTTTCAGTTTTTGCTGTTTTTGGCTATGTAGAATGTATAATGAAACACATACTGCACAGCCACATTTAGTTGAAGGAGAAAAACTAAGGAGTTAAGGGCATGCACACTACAAAATGTTTCACCTTCAAATCCACTTACAGAAGCACATGTACATTTGCCGATTCAGTCACACATCACGTTAATAGTAATTTCATGCGCAAAAGCACTTGCATGATTCACTGAACTCCAGTACTAGTCAGCCTCTCAATAACATCTTAAAACATATTCAAACTGCATGACCTACTTAGAGAATATAGATTTCGAAAAACTACACAGTTGCATCATTGATTTCAATTAAAGAAGTATTAAAAACTATTATGTATGTTCATAACTGAGTTAATGTACGAAGCTCTATCTCAGAAACTGCATATTTTCACCTATTATAATTACAGTATGACTCCAGTCGTGTAATTATCTTAAATGATATGTTAGGGCTCACCCTGTATTGAACACAGTTGAACATAGATATTCATTTGGTCTACTTGTTTTCATATTACATTTTTTGTTCATTTCCAACCTTGTAAGTGTGTGTGTATCTAGTAATGCTATGTTAATGGAAAAATGGAAAATGTTGTGGATCTTGAAAGGTGGGAATGAATAAAAGCAAAAAACAAAAATGTCAGATCTTCAAGGGGTTAAGTAAACTCATGTCTATTTTTTTAATGGCAGCAGCCTGTCTAAGGGGGCCTTCACACTGGCAAGAAAATCGGGCGATGGTTTCATTCTCTATTGCGATGTTTTCACTTCTGTAATGCTGCATGTCACAAAAAAACCAGCATCATGTCCAGTCTTTTTGTGATATCACCAATTGTTTCCAATTGGCCAGCAGCAGTGCTGGCCCCATCGAAAGCATTGCCGTGTCTGTGGGATTTCTTGATCACCACAGGGAGTCCCCTCATAACTGAACACTGTGATAGCAGTGGCAGGGTGTTCAGTGATGAGGACACTCCCCACGGGGATGAAGGAATCCCCTGCAGTTATGTGAGGCTGTTTTCACATGAATCACGGTCCAATATCGCCCTCGCCAGTGTACAGGAGCCCTTACACAGTAATTGTGAAGCAAATCCTTCAGCAAGCAGCTCTTAACTATATTGCTGCCCCCTCTGTGAAGCTGACGGGTGCCACCTGAGGCCAAAGGCTCAACTTGCCTCATGGTAGATATGTCCCTATTCTGAGGCCTTTTTTTACACAACCATATATACGCCGCTATCACCCAAAAATCACAACCATGTGAAGCATTTGATTCCAATGTATTCATTCACATGAACGATTTTTGGGCCCTTAAAAAAAATTGTGCTTGAAAAAATAGCACACTTTTCGGTTGCCGATTTTATACGCTGCATCAAATTACGATGCGATGCTATGCGAGAAACACATCGCAGCAGGAATTTCCCTGCCGCGCCTGAAGGGATTCCCCACGGGGATGAAGAATCCCCTGCCACTGATGTCACAGAGGATCGTAGAGTTCTCCCATTGCTTTCAATTGGTCCGGCAGCAGCCTCTTTGAAAGCAATGAGATGAAGGTATTCCCCACAGTGATAAGAGGCTATTTTCACATGAGTACGGTTCACATTCATAGGGCTTTAGCATGGTGGAAAGTGCAATAAGGGCTGTGAATCACGGCCCAAAATCAACCTCGCCTATGTGAAACTAGCTTATAGGACACACAAGTGCACCCTCTGGGTGGGGATTTGTATGGAGTGCAATCAGAATCTGATCCGGCTCCATACATGGCGGGTGCCAGCCCTGACTGTGCCACTTTTAGGGTGTGAAGGAAAAGAAGGGATGACAAATAAGAAGTGAGGGCACAGTGAGGGCAACTTTTAGTATCTGAGGGCACAGAGGGGGGCAGTACTACCAGTATTATTGCCACTGTGCCATCCTCAGTGTCCTCATATAATCTACGTATTCTGTCCTCCCTATGAGTGGAGCATAAGTAGACAGGCAGATAACCTTCCCTGCAACACAATGATGATGGACCAATGTCCGCTTTCAACTTTATTGCAAAGTAGAGATAAAACGATGATGCCACTGTGAGCGTGGATAATGAAGATTTCTAGAAGGTATTTAAAACAGTACAGACATGAAGAGAATATACCTAAAAAATGGCTACCGTGGGCTGAGCTGATGATGTCACAGAGGTCATGGGTAAAAGATACAACATCCCACAAAGGACAAAATAAACTGAGGCTCAGTGCACAAATGCCCTCTAGATGGAGCCCTAACAGAAAGTCCAACTAATAACTCTATAAATAAACCAATACCATAATACATTATAACAGTACAGACAATCTTACTGAACAAAGACTGCCGAAGGCACGACACTACGCCATGTGGAATTGTCAGACTGTGTTTGTACTCCCCATGCTGCCCCCACGTCCAATCTCTCATGACAAAGTTACTTTAATTTTCTACTAACACAGATACACGCAGCATACACGCATTTCTCACTAATAACAGCAGCTCAGATTCTCCCACAGCTTTCATCCCATCTCATTACAGGAAACACAAGAGCCAGGGGAAAGAGCTGTGGGATGTTATAAGCGAGTGTGTTATATATGCTGTGTATACCTGGGTGAGTAGAAAATTAAAGTAACTTCACCATGAAAGATCAGGAGTGGGGGCAGTAATAGGTTTAATTGTGGCATGGGGAGCCTTTGGGACCCCCAGGCTTAGGGGCTGTGTTGCCATTACAACCCCTATTGCTACGTTAATGGAGCACTCATTGGGGAAGTGCCTGTGGAAAGGCTATATCCCTCTGAGGGAAATTTTAAAGTTAAAATAACAAAGTTTCTTAGGCTCCACATCTGGTTTAGTCCTCTGATACATCTAATAGTGGCACAGTTGTTCCATATTGCTGTCCAGAGGCCTGATTGGTTGCACTTACTATGCAAGTGAAAGCAACAGACAAAATCCACATCCATTTTACAGATCTAAAAAGCAAAAGTTTAATAAGAGCAACAAGCAGTACCAGGCCTCCATCATGCAGTCACATTACAGCTCTGTGTACACTGTAAGGGCTAATGCCCACAGCCGGCCTTATGCCGTAGTTATTAGGTCCTATTAAACCTAACGGTTCAATGTTCATGCTGTGGAATTCCACCGCGGAATTCTGCAGCATGAAAGAAACTGCGGCATGCTCTAATTGTTTCACAGCAGTAGGATCACCCACACGCATGCGCGCCGGCTCGAGAGACAGGAATAACGAAGTGGATTCAGGAGGTGAGTATGGGGGTTTGGGGGGCGCCATGGCGGACTCCGCTAGCAGAGTCCGTCATGGCCATGGGCATGAGGCCAAATTGTACAGAGCTGTTCTATGTCCCCTATGGAAGAGTTTGGACTTTAATGTAGCTTTTTATGTCTTCAACTTCATTAGTACTTTTCAGGTCAGGTTCTGTTAGAATGTAGCAGCGTCCTGTTTGTTGCCAAGTGCAGCATTATAATATTAGGATTGCATGGAGAATTGTATTCTTGAGCTTTTTGTTTTCTGTCTGCACTTGTGTTAGGGATCCTGGTCGGCACAGGTGCAATTCTTTCTGTGTGCTGTGTCTCTGGGTTGCAGCATGTGTTTGGGTATCTGGGCTGTCTATCATCCAGGACAGTCTATCTATCTTTTTGGAGGGTTATTTAAACTGACACTTACCATCCTAATATTTTCTTTGTGATCATAATCTGCTTCTTCAGTTTATAAGAGAAAGTGTTTGCTTATGTATATATTTCGGCCTTGAATTTGGATTACTCTTTCTGGTTTTCCCTTGGCACTCTTAGCTGGCTGTAACTTGGCTTCTCCATCTTACTATGGCTTTATGTTACTCTTAGATACTAACTAGAGATGAGCGAGCACCAAAATGCTCGGGTGCTCGTTACTCGGGACGAAATTATCGCGATGCTCGAGGGTTCGTTTCGAGTAACGAACCCCATTGAAGTCAATGGGCGACTCGAGCATTTTTGTATGGGACCTATGCTCCGCTAAGGTTTTCATTTGTGAAAATCTGGGAAATTCAAGAAAGTGATGGGAACGACACAGCAACAGATAGGGCAGGCGAGGGGCTACATGTTGGGCTGCATCTCAAGTTCCCAGGTCCCACTATTAAGCCACAATAGCGGCAAGAGTGGGCCCCCCCCCTCCCAACAACTTTTACTTCTGAAAAGCCCTCATTAGCAATGCATACCTTAGCTAAGCACCACACTACCTCCAACAAAGCACAATCACTGCCTGCATGACACTCCGCTGCCACTTCTCCTGGGTTACATGCTGCCCAACCCTCCCCCCCCCCCCCGCACGACCCAGTGTCCACAGCGCACACCAAAGTCTCCCTGCGCAGCCTTCAACTGCACTCATGCCACACGCTGGCCTCATAGCCACACCACCCTCATGTCTATTTATAAGTGCGTCTGCCATGAGGAGGAACCGCAGGCACACACTGCAGAGGGTTGGCACGGCTAGGCAGCGGCCCTCTTTAAAAGGGGCGGGGCGATAGCCCACAATGCTGTACAGAA
This sequence comes from Eleutherodactylus coqui, assembly GCF_035609145.1. Classification (NCBI taxonomy): domain Eukaryota; kingdom Metazoa; phylum Chordata; class Amphibia; order Anura; family Eleutherodactylidae; genus Eleutherodactylus; species Eleutherodactylus coqui. The sequence continues at coordinate 158,022,151 of NC_089843.1, read as the reverse complement.
GCAATGAGAAATATAATCCTGTGCCACCGCCATCAGGAGCTGCACACGTGGGCATAGCAATGGGGAACCTATGTGCCACACACTATTCATTCTGTCAAGGTGTCTGCATGCCCCAGTCAGACTGGGGTTCTTTAGAAGTGGACACATGCAGTTACAACTCCGTGTGGACCGACAGCATGGGTGGCTCCCTGGAACCCACCAGCTGCACATACAGAAGTGAATACAAATCACAAAGAATTACTGAGTGGCAGATATAAAACTTGTATGAAAGATGCAGAAAATGTTTAATACAGTATCCTACAGGATCACTTAAGTCTGCTTACCTCCAAGTCGAGTCCATTCACAAACCATTCAATGCCCAGAAAGTTGACGGCCATGTCTGCATCCCCACTATACACCAGGATGCGATACTTCTGCAGAGAAGGATAAATAGCAGATAATGGCTGTCCAAAAAAAATTGTGCAACGCTGCTAAAAGCAGCCTCAACAACACTGCATACGGTCAGATGTGGCCCTAAGAAGGACCGTTGGGGTTCTTGAAGCCTAAAATAACTTCTAACGCTCTCCCTATAGCAGTTCCGGCACCAGCAGCACTGTCCCTGATCTCTGTCAGAATGCATCCGTGGCGAGCCGCGGGAGGGGCCGATTTATATACTCGGGTGACACCTGATCTCGCCAGCCACTCACTGCAGGGGGGTGGTATAGGGCTTGAACGTCGCAGGGGGAAGTTGTAATGCCTTCCCTGTCTTTCTATTGGCCAGAAAAGCGCGCTAACGTCTCAGAGATGAAAGTGAAAGTAACTCGAACATCGCGTGGTGCTCGCCTCTAGTAACGAGCATCTCGAACACGCTAATACTCGAACGAGCATCAAGCTCGGACGAGTACGTTCGCTTATCTCTAATACTAACTAATCTCTCAAATTGCAGACCAAGCTTCCCTGACCATGTGATTGTCTAGTTTCTTACCTAGGTTAAGGGAATACTAGGGAATCTATTTATGTTCCTGTTATCGGGATCACACTTGTCAGGGCAAATTCTCATATAGGTAAGAGTAGTCAGGGACTATATAGGAGGTGACCACTTGCTGTGTCTGTTTCTCCCAGTCATCCGAATTTGCCTATTAACCCCTTGAGTGGCGGGTTTCCTACCACCCTGTCGTGCCCACCAGGGCAGGTTTTTTAAAATGGTCTAATCATTGAATTTCAACTAATTTTGCAGTTGCGTCTCAAGAGCCATAACTTTTTCATTTTTCCATTGACATGGCCATGTGAGGACTTGTTTTTTGTGGGACAAGTTGTGATTTTTTAAACAGGGGGAAGGAAAAAAAGAAATGGGGAAAAAAGAAAAAAAGGGGCTATGTCATTAAGGGGTTAAATAATGTATTAACTTTCTTCTCTGGGTCATTACGACGCATGGATACCACATGTGTGATTGTATTTTTGATTTTTTACAAAGTAAAGGGAGACAAGTGTTTTTATTATTTTTTTAATAATTTTTTTTTTTTGTCCCTTTAGGGGACTTCCACAGGGACCCATCAGGACCCCCTGATCACATTCCGGGGGTCCGATGGTGACAGCCCTTTACATGCTGCAGTGACAGCCCTTTACATGCTGCAGTCACATAGACTGCAGCATGTAAAGGGTTAACACAGCAGAGATCGGAGGTTTTCTCTGATCTCTGCTATAAGAGCTGGTGCCTAGGTGTCCTCTGACAGCTAACAACCAGCTCTCCCTGCCACAGAGACCATCGGCTAGCTTCTAACAAGCCGATGGTCTCTATGGCAACCTGTAAACAAACCAGTGCAGGAGTTTGCCGACATATCGGCAATATCTTCTGCTGGTTTTTCAAAGCCCTTGCTTTGTTCTCTGTGGGACAGTACAGGCAGAGCACACTGTCACAGCTTGTGGCATTGTGCTCTGCAGCTCCCATAGTGATACATAGCCCGGAAATCTTCCGGGCAGTATCGCTATGAGCAGTGGAGCTGGTCCCGGAAAATTTCCGGGCGTGCCACTCAAGGGGTTAAGGCAACTTTGATATACAGATCTATCAGTTAACCATGACGGTTTCATAAGGAATCATCACATCAGTTAACAATGACAGTTTCACAAGGAATCATCAGAAAAAAATTAAACCGAAACATTGCTTATATGGGAGGAAGAATATATAGAAGCACAAAATCTAAGCCCATTTTCAACCTGTCAAATTTTAGGGTTCATATTATAGCTACAACACCAGGAATTGTAACTATTCTATGATAATATTGGGAATATTTTTTATGTTTCTATTCTTTAGTCGATAAAAAAAGTTTTCTTATAATACACCTAATATTATATGGAAATAGCAAACATCTAAAAATGTAAAAAAAAAGTTAGAAAAAAAATGCAAATGTGTAATGGAATAATATCTCCACATTACCACCTATTGGTAGAGTAGAGATGAGCGAGCATACTCGCTAAGGACAATTACTCTAGCGAGCATTGTCCTTAGTGAGCACCTGCCCGGTTGGAAGAAAAGATTCGGGTGCCAGCGGGGGGAAGGGAGCTGCGGGGGAGAGCGGGGAGGAACGGGGGGGAGATCTCTCTTTCCCTCTCCCCCCGCTCCTACCTGCTCACTCCCGCAACTCACCGCTCACCAGCGCCGGCACCCCAATCTTTTCTTCCAAGCGGGCAGGTACTCGCTAAGGACAATACTCGCTCGAGTAATTGTCCTTAGCGAGTATGCTTGCTCATCTCTAATCCTGAGTCAATATGTGACATTTTAACATAACTTGGGATGCAAGCTGGCCAATTATACCCATGCACATAGAGTTCTTCATCAGTCCACAGTAGGGTTCTGGTTGACTAGCTGAAAGGCCATTAATATAAGCAGAAGACAGAAAATCTTTTTTGAGCAACGTTGTTTTGTTAATGTAATATGACTATACAACAATTAGCTTCTATTTTTTTTCACCCACAACTGTGCATATAAAATGGTTAATTATAATAGGAAAGCCTACTCGCAGTACTATATAAAAATCCTCTCCATAGGATTCCTCATAGGGTATTCATACAGTCTGTTCTCTTTGAAGACTCAAGGAAATGTCATGAATCTGTAATCAACCTGTCATTGAAAATGTTCTATTCCTTCTGTTGTGTCTGTATCTGTCAAATGTCTCTTAATTCCTCTTATTATACCATCGCAATTTCATAGTCGCTCCAATAACATATCTTCAGTAGTAGCAAATATTCAAGGTTTTTTTTCCGCCATTTTTTCTTCATTTGAAAAATAATCTAAGAAGCATGAGTTATTTTGTGACTTTTCATACAATTGAACAGTATAACTACAAATATCTCTAATATACAGCTTAGTTCCACATAAATCCCATTGTTTAAAACACATAACATAGTACTTAACAGGTCTAAACAGCAAGCTCTTCTGTGGGATTGGAGCAGACTGGCTCGTCGTTGCTCTTCACGTACATCAATAAGGCTTGGGCATGCATGACCATACTATCTAAAAAGCCCCACCCATTGACTGGTACCATTTTGGTGAATTAATGCATTTGCTTAAGTTCTCAATGCTTTTAATGCTCTGAATAATCAGTTATGCACCTCACTACATGCATCTAGTCAATAAGGCATCATTGCATCACTGTAAGAATGTTTCATGATAAACAACTTTATGTGAAAGCTTGGCAATTAAAAGAACCATTTTTTTTTTTTAACAAGTCGGTTTTATTACCAGATTTTCACATTTTACAGGTTAAAACACCACCCATCCCCCAACACACACCACTCTTTAACAGGTACATAATAATTTTTTACATGTATGCCACTGTGCACATAGACAAGTCTCCCATTTACTGATAAATGATATAGATTAAGACATCACTGCCTTTTTAAGACTTATGCATTATCTGATAATTGTGCAACAGCATTGTAGAATAAGCCGTCACAAAATCCCGTACCAAAACCTGCATGTCAAAACAAAGATTTTGATGCAGAATTTTGCCATGTTCATTTCCACATCCAAATCTGTACTTTAACAGTGCAGATTTTGGTGCTGAATAATCTGAAAGAGGGCATATTTTGCAATGTTGTTGTGGAATATTCCATCCATGTGAAAGCACTCTAAGCATGTCAAGGGGAAACTCCTCGTGCAGAATTTACAACACAGATTTGACAGGGAATCCACAACAAAAAGTGACATGTCACTTCCTTTTTTCCAAGCATCAATTTGAAATCCATTATGGTATAGACTACAGTAGGGATTCACATTCATACTGGTGCAGATTTCCTGTGTATTTTAAGCCACATGGGTTAAACATCGATTCCATATCAAATTTGTGGCAAATTTCCGCCATGTGAAAATACCCTAAAGAGTCTACAGGGGTGTTCCATCAATGAGGCAATTTGACCCTCCTGCCTCAGGGAGGCCAGCGCCCAATGGAAAGTTGGGTCTGGCAGCACAACGCAAAGGAAAAGAAAGGCCTGCAATGTAGAGGATAAGTTAAGAAGGACGCTTGATAATGTTACATGGGGGGATAAAGCTCAGCGTGTAGCTAGGATGTGTGCTGCTGGGAACTTAAAGGGGTTGTCCCGCGGCAGCAAGTGGGTCTATACACTTCTGTATGGCCATATTAATGCACTTTGTAATGTACATTGTGCATTAATTATGAGCCATACAGAAGTTATAAAAAGTTTTTTACTTACCTGCTCCGTTGCTAGCGTCCTCGTTCCCATGGAGCCGACTAATTTTCGCCCTCCGATGGCCAAATTAGCCGCGCTTGCGCAGTCCGGGTCTTCTGCTCTCTTCAATGGAGCCGCTCGTGCAGAATGCCGGCTCCGTGTAGCTCCGCCCCGTCACGTGCCGATTCCAGCCAATCAGGAGGCTGGAATCGGCAATGGACCGCACAGAAGAGCTGCGGTCCACGGAGGAAGAGGATCCCGGCGGCCATCTTCACCGGTAAGTATAGAAGTCACCGGAGCGCGGGGATTCAGGTAAGCGCTCCGGTAAGCTTTCTTTAGGTCCCTGCATCGGGGTTGTCTCACGCCGAACGGGGGGGGTTGAAAAACAAAAAAAACCCCGTTTCGGCGCGGGACAACCCCTTTAAGGTGAAGGATTTGCAATGATGTCATGAGGGGATGGGAACCAGCTATGGAGACTGGAGGTCCTCAGATGATGGATTCTTGGGTGAGATCTTGTAGCCAGAGAAATGCTGGGCGTCGTACTTCTGTCATCTTATACCTTCTGACTTCCGACAATAAGAGTGTGGATGTGCTGTGAGCTGTAGCTCTCTTACATAGAGGTGGTATAATGTCTTCTAATATCACATAGTGACAACTTGGGCATACTAGGACTTGTAGGTCTCTCTCTTATGTTCCCCTCTGTAACATTCTCTGATAAACAATTGTAACCATACCTTAGGGTATGTTCACACATGGCAGATATGTTGCAAAGCTTCTGCAGTGGAAAATGCACTGCTTATTACAGCAGCACCAAAGTGCATGGCATTTTCAAAAATGGCTTTCACAGGTTGCTGAAAAAAATCTGCAGCATAAATTGACCTGCTGTGCAGATTTTACATCCTCAGGCCTCATTCACATGAACGTATGCGTTTTTACATTCGCCCGTACGCACTGTATAATCGCATAAATGAAGGTTTGACCCAATCAAGTCCCAATAATTATTTACGTGCTTCAAGCCATTCACATGGGGCGCTGCTGCATGTATGTAAAAAAACATGCAGAAGCGATGGAAACCAACGATCGCTTAAAATGTTTGGTGTACACGCTGCAGCAAAAATGACATGATAACTTTATTCTGTGGGTTAGTACAAACACAACAATATCACAGTTATATAGTTTTTTTGTACTACTTTAAAAAAATAAAATATTTTTGAGGAAAAAATGTCTTCTGCTGCTATCTTCGGACTACCATAAATGTTTTATTTTTCCATCAATATACCTTTGTGAGCATTTTTTTGTGGGATGCCATATAGTTTCTATTGATGCAATTTTGGAGTGTATACATTTCTTCCTGGGAAATACCATGACCAAAAATGTGCAATTCTGGCATTGTGTTTTTGTTTATCTAATGGCATTTACCATGATAAATAATCAGTTACTTTGATGGATTGAATTTTTACAGATGCAGAAATACAAAATGTTGTGGACTTTTATTTTTTTTTTTATAGATACGGGAAAAGGTGGTTTAAACATTTAATATTAGAGATGAGCGAGCACCAAAATGCTCGGGTGCTCGTTACTCGGGACGAAATAATCGCGATGCTCGAGGGTTCGTTTCGAGTAACGAACCCCATTGAAGTCAATGGGCGACCCGAGCATTTTTGTATATCGCCGATGCTCGCTAAGGTTTTCATTTGTGAAAATCTGGGCAATTCAAGAAAGTGATGGGAACGACACAGCAACGGATAGGGCAGGCGAGGGGCTACATGTTGGGCTGCATCTCAAGTTCCCAGGTCCCACTATTAAGCCACAATACCGGCAAGAGTGGGCCACCTCCCCCGTCCCAACAATTTTTACTTCTGAAAAGCCCTCATTAGCAATGCATACCTTAGCTAAGCACCACACTACCTCCAACAAAGCACAATCACTGCCTGCATGACACTCTGCTGCCACTTCTCCTGGGTTACATGCTGCCCAACCCCCCCCCCCCGAACGACGCAGTGTCCACAGCGCACACCAAAGTGTCCCTGCGCAGTCTTCAGCTGCACTTATAAATAGACATGAGGGTGGTGTGGCATAAGTGCGTCTGCCATGAGGAGGAACCGCAGGCACACGCTGCAGAGGGTTGGCACGGCTAGGCAGCGACCCTCTTTAAAAGGGGCGGGGCGATAGCCCACAATGCTGTACAGAAGCAATGAGAAATCTAATCCTGTGCCACCGCCATCAGGAGCTGCACACGTGGGCATAGCAATGGGGAACCTATGTGCCACACACTATTCATTCTGTCAAGGTGTCTGCATGCCCCAGTCAGACTGCGGTTTTTTATAAATAGTCACAGGCAGGTACAACTCCGCAATGGGAATTCCGTGTGCACCCACTGCATGGGTGGCTCCCTGGAACCCACCGGCTGTACATTAATATATCCCATTGCAGTGCCCATCACAGCTGAGGTAATGTCATGTTTAATGCAAGTGGGCTTTGGCCCACACTGCATGCCCCAGTCAGACTGGGGTTCTTTAGAAGTGGACACATGCAGTTACAACTCCGTGTGGACCCACGGCATGGGTGGCTCCCTGGAACTCACCGGCGGTACATAAATATATCCCATTGCATTGCCCATCACAGCTGATGTAACATCAGCTGTAATGCAGGTGGGCTAAAAATTAATTGGATTACACTGTAGGTGAGAGCCCCCAACAATTGGTGTACCAACAGTACTAATGTACCTCAGAAAAATTGCCCATGCCCAACCAAGAGGGCAGGTGAAACCCATTAATCGCTTTGGTTAATGTGGCTTAATTGGTAACTAGGCCTGGAGGCAGCCCAGGTAAAATAAAAATTGGTTCAGCTGAAAGTTTCAACGCTTTAATGAGCATTGAAACGTATAAAAATTGTTTACAAAAATTATATGACTGAGCCTTGTGGGCCTAAGAAAAATTGCCAGTTCGGCGTGATTATGTGAGGTTTCAGGAGGAGGAGCAGGAGGAGGAATATTATACACAGATTGATGAAGCAAAAATGTCCCCGTTTTTGATGGTGATAGAGAACGATGCTTCCATCCGCGGGTGCAGCCTACGTATTGCTTAGGTATCGCTGCTGTCCGCTGGTGAAGAAGAGAAGTCTGGGGAAATCCAGGCTTTGTTCATCTTGATGAGTGTAAGCCTGTCGGCACTGTCGGTTGACAGGCGGGTACGCTTATCTGTGATGATTCCCCCAGCCGCACTAAACACCCTCTCTGACAAGACGCTAGCCGCAGGACAAGCAAGCACCTCCAGGGCATACAGCGCAAGTTCAGGCCACGTGTCCAGCTTCGACACCCAGTAGTTGTAGGGGGCGGAGGCGTCACCGAGGACGGTCGTGGGATCGGCTACGTACTCCCTCACCATCCTTTTAAAGTACTCCCGCCAACTCAGCCTTGACTGGGGAGCGGTGACACAGTCTTGCTGGGGAGCCAGAAAGCTGGCAAAGGCCTTGGAGAATGTTCCCCTGTCTGCGCTGTACATGCTGCCTGATCTCAGCGCCTCCCCTGCTACCTGGCCCTCGGAACTGCGCCTTCTGCCACTAGCGCTGTCGGATGGGAAGTTTACCATCAGTTTGTCCACCAGGGCCCTGTGGTATAGCATCATTCTGGAACCCCTTTCCTCTTTGGGAATGAGAGTGGAAAGGTTCTCCTTATACCGTGGGTCGAACAGTGTGTACACCCAGTAATCCGTAGTGGCCAGAATGCGTGTAACGCGAGGGTCACGAGAAAGGCATCCTAACATGAAGTCAGCCATGTGTGCCAGGGTACCTGTACGCAACACATGGCTGTCCTCACTAGGAAGATCACTTTCAGGATCCTCCTCCTCCTCCTCCTCCTCGGCCATACACGCTGAAAGGATGACAGGCAAGCAGCATGTGTACCCTCAGCAGTGGGCCAAGCTGTCTCTTCCCCCTCCTGCTCATGCTCCTGCCCCTCCTCCTCCTCCTCAACGCGCTGAGATATAGACATGAGGGTGCTCTGACTATCCAGCGACATACTGTCTTCCCACGCCGCCGTTTCCGAGCGCAAAGCGTCTGCCTTTATGCTTTGCAGGGAACTTCTCAAGAGGCATAGCAGAGGAATGGTGATGCTAATGATTGCAGCATCCCCGCTCAGCATCTGGGTAGACTCCTCAAAGTTTCCAAGGACCTGGCAGATGTCTGCCAACCAGGCCCACTCTTCTGTAAAGAATTGAGGAGGCTGACTCCCACTACGCCGCCCATGTTGGAGTTGGTATTCCACAATAGCTCTACGCTGCTCATAGAGCCTGGCCAACATGTGGAGCGTAGAGTTCTACCGTGTGGGCACGTCGCACAGCAATCGGTGCACTGGCAGATTAAACCGATGTTGCAGGGTCCGCAGGGTGGCAGCGTCCGTCTTGGAGTTGCGGAAATGTGCGCTGACCCGGCGCACCTCTCCGAGCAGGTCTGACAAGTGTGGTTATCTTTTCAGAAAGCGCTGAACCACCAAATTAAAGACATGGGCCAGGCATGGCACGTGCGTGAGGCTGTCGAGCTGCAGAGCCTCCACCAGGTTACGGCCGTTGTCACACACGACCATGCCCGGTTGGAGGCTCAGCGGCGCAAGCCAGCGGTCGGTCTGCTCTGTCAGACCCTGCAGCAGTTCGTGGGCCATGTGCCTCTTCTCTCCTAAGCTGAGTAGTTTCAGCACGGCCTGCTGACGCTTGCCCACCGCTGTGCTGCCGTGCCGCGCGACACCGACTGGTGGCGACGTGCTGCTGCTGACACATCTTGATTGCGAGACAGAGGTTGCGTAGGAGGAGGAGGAGGAGGAGGAGGAGGAGGAGGAGGGTGGTTTAGTGGAGGAAGCATACACCGCCGCAAATACCAGCACCGAGCTGGGGCCCGCAATTCTGGGGGTGGGTAGGACATGAGCGGTCCCAGGCTCTGACTCTGTCCCAGCCTCCACTAAATTCACCCAATGTGCCGTCAGGGAGATATAGTGGCCCTGCCCGCCTGTGCTTGTCCACGTGCCTGTTCTTAAGTGGACCTTGGCAGTAACCGCGTAGGTGAGGGCGCGTACAATGTTGCGGGAGACGTGGTCGTGCAGGGCTGGGACGGCACATCGGGAAAACTAGTGGCAACTGGGAACCGAGTAGCGCGGGGCCGCCGCCGCCATCATGCTTTTGAAAGCCTCCGTTTCCACAAGCCTATACGGCAGCATCTCCAGGCTGATCAATTTTGGCAATGTGCACGTTTAACGCTTGAGCGTGCGGGTGCGTGGTGGCGTACTTGCGCTCAAACAGTGGCGCTAGCGACGTCTGGACGGTGCGCTGAGAGACATTGGTGGATGGGGCCGAGGACAGCGGAGGTGAGGGTGTGGGTGCAGGCCAGGAGACGGTAGCGCCTGTGTCCTCAGAGGGGGGTTGGATCTCAGTGGCAGGTTGGGGCACAGGGGGAGAGGCAGTGGTGCAAACCGGAGGCGGTGAACGGCCTTCGTCCCACCTTGTGGGGTGCTTGGCCATAATATGCCTGCGCATGCTGGTGGTGGTGGCTCCCCAGCTGATCTTGGCGCGACAAAGGTTGCACACCACTGTTCGTCGGTCGTCAGGCGTCTCTGTGAAAAACTGCCACACCGTAGAGCACCTTGACCTCTGCAGGGTGGCATGGCGCGAGGGGGCGCTTTGGGAAACAGTTGGTGGATTATTCGGTCTGGCCCTGCCTCTACCCCTGGCCACCGCACTGGCTCAGCCTGTGCCCACACCCTGACTTGGGCCTCCGCGTCCTCGCCCGCGTCCACATACTCTAGGCCTACCCCTACCCCTCAGTATGGTGTATTACCAGTAGTGCAGAAACAGAACGCTGTAATTAAATGTGCCGCTTATTGGCCTGTGGTTGGAGGCTGACTTCGCTTACGAAACGCCAGGAAATAATTTTGCGCCAGCCTGCTGTAACACTTAGCTGGCTGCGTATGAATTAGGAGGACAACTACACCCAGCACAGACCCAGAACACTGAGGACAGTCACAGGCAGCCCAAATAGATTTTTTTCCCCAAATGTTTTTGCAAAGGCCCACTGCCTATATTCAATAAATATGTCTTCTGTCCCTGCGTCACCACTACTGGCCCTGGAGTATGTAAAATAACTGCAGACTGTTGCACTGTGGACTGGAATACAGCGGTGATTTAACAGCCAACACAGAGCCAAGAAATAATTTTGTGCAAGCCTGCTGTAACACTTAGCTGGCTGCGTATGAATTAGGAGGACAACTACACCCAGCACAGACCCAGTACACTGAGGACAGTCACAGGCAGCCCAAATAGATTTTTTTCCACAAATGTTTTTGGAAAGGCCCACTGCCTATATACACTGTATATGTCTTCTGTCCCTGCGTCACCACTACTGGCCCTGGAGTATGTAAAATAACTGCAGACTGTTGTACTGCTGACTGGAATACAGCGGTGATTTAACAGCCAACACAGAGCCAGGAAATAATTTTTCGCAAGCCTGCTGTAACACTTAGCTGGCTGCGTATGAATTAGGAGGACAACTACACCCAGCACAGACCCAGTACACTGAGGACAGTCACAGGCAGCCCAAATAGATTTTTTTTCCCAAATGTTTTTGGAAAGGCCCACTGCCTATATTCAATAAATATATGTCTTCTGTCCCTGCCTCACAATATATGTCTTCTGTCCCTGCCTCACAATATATGTCTTCTGTCCCTGCCTCGCAATATATGTTTTATGTCCCTGCCTCACCACCACTACTGGCCCTGGAGTATGTATAATTACTGCAGGGCGCAATGCTCTGCACGGCCGATATACAAAAAAAAAAAAATGTGCAACGTTGCAATAAGGAGCCTCCACAGTACTGCACACGGTTAGATGTGGCCCTAAGAAGGACCGTTGGGGTTCTTGAAGCCAAAAATACTCCTAACACTCTCCCTATAGCAGCTCCGGCACCAACAGCACTTTCCCTCCTCTATGTCAGAACAAATCTGTGGCGAGCCGCGGGAGGGGCCGATTTTTATACTCGGGTGACACCTGATCTCGCCAGCCACTCACTGCAGGGGGGTGGTATAGGGCTTGAACGTCGCAGGGGGAAGTTGTAATGCCTTCCCTGTCTTTCTATTGGCCAGAAAAGCGCGCTAACGTCTCAGAGATGAAAGTGAAAGTAACTCGAACATCGCGTGGTACTCGTTACGAGTAACGAGCATCTCGAACACGCTAATACTCGAACGAGTATCAAGCTTGGACGAGTACGTTCGCTCATCTCTATTTAATATCCTTTAATATCCTTTATTTTTTAGAATAGTTTAAAAAATTCATCTATTTGTCCTTTTTTTTGTTTCCATGGCGGACTTGTACTTACAATGATTGCATTGGTTGTATCATATATTGCAGTACTTCAGTATTACAGTATATGGTATTCTGCAGGCATTCTGGGGAGAGGTGGGCCATGTGGGGTGTTATTTTTCTGTTTACTTCAGGCATCAGAAAGGCTATACACATGCCTGGGAGTGTATAAGTACCCATAAGGAAAAGATACCGGCACAAAAAATTATGCATTCAACGGTCCATAAATACTTGGAGATGACCTTATATGCTGTGCAAAGGGCCTGTTTAGACATTAAAAAACCTATCTATGTCAGAAACCACATTCAGGCACATGTAGGCCAAAGTATTTCTAATAGCAATGGGAACAATTTTATTTTTAACAATAACCTGGGTGAAAAATATATGGGAAAGTTGGTATTTAGAATTTTGATTGAATCTGTATAACGTCCTACCGGCGCTGGATAGGAGCCACTTGTGTAGTAGCTGCAGGGAATCGGAGAGTAGTCAGGAGGAAGCTGGAGGTCTTCAGCAGGTAGTGTCTTTTGCAGTACAATGGATGAGGCAGGAAGCATAATCAGATGAGAAGCCAGGAGTCGTCAGCAGGTAGTTCCGTTTGCAGGATAGGAGCGGGTAAGGAGAGGAAGCTTGATAAAGTCAATGGAGAACAATAATCATACAATACAGGAGTGTCAAGCCCATGCTTTTATAGGAAGTCCTAGAACAATGGCTGGATAGTAGGATCTGGAAAACAAGGTCAAAGTATGCAGAAGGTTTTGTCCAAAGGCCAGGATAACTCAATAAGAAGGGCTATTGCTTGGAGTGCAGGAGATTCCTGGTTTGAGTCCTGACAATCTGGGTTACTTGCATGGGTTTCTGAAGCACATATAATGTCACAATTTCCTTTTTTAATCTAGCTTCCCTCCAGAACACAGAATATTTAAAGGCACTGTTGAGTCCCTTAACATTAGGGGATAACACCATAAACACCCTAATGGAAGTGTAACAGAGCAAGCTTATACACTCATTGTAAAAAAAAAAAAAACACAGAAGAAGTTTTCGGAATTGAAGGAAACTTTATATGTGTGATTGTAGCGTTGATATAATTATTACAATATAAGAGCAAATAAATAATTTATTGTGGAAAAGTGAACACTTGAAGGGAGGCTCTAGGAACCTGTTGTGCAGCCTCTGCCTTGGATGCAAGACATAATATGAGTGGGCATAGGAGACATACAGGTTCTGCTATCAATACCAGTCAGCTGCTGCAAAAGCAAATAAAGTATTGGGTGCATTAAAAGAGGTATAGGGGCAAGGGATGAGACCATTATTCTTCCACTATATAAGGCAGTAGAGAGGATCTTTTGATCCACTGACAAATATGAGTAGCACCTTTATTACAGAACCCTGTTTTTATCTGGAACATTTTAAGGCACTTAGCGGAAGGATATTTTGTGTAATTAAAAATCTTGGGGTTCATTAAAAAAGGTATAGGGGTGAAGGACGAGAACATTATTCTTCCACTATATAAGCCACATGTAAGGCCTCACATGGAATGCTGTGTACAGTTCTGAACACCAGTGCTGAGGAAAGATGTTGCAGTGCTTTAGGGGGTTCAAAGAAGGGCAACTGTAAAAACTGCCAGATGTATAAACTTAGAGCTGTTTGCAAAAAAAAACTATCAAACTAGAACAATTATTATATATTACTGCAACTAATATAACAAGTGGTTTCTTCATGTTCATCACACAATGCCACTTTGTATGACTACTACAATTAGAATTATTCAGCTCCCTGAAGAGAATTCCTCATAAAAGCATGCAATTGCAAATCAGGTATTCTCTCAAGCACACTTGATGCAACTAGTCAAGGGTGTCATTAATTTCATTAGGTGTGCTTAAGGGAAAACACATGAAATACCTAGATTGGATAGGGCTTTGTTGACTGCGGCATTTGATTGCATGTTAGAAATATGGCGGCATTAAGAAGGTTAGAACATATTACAGTGTTATTTATAAACCCTCAGATAATGGAGGGGGTAGCATAGTAGTCCTTGACCATTCCTTCTATTAGGATATGTGCTATCAGTTTCCTAAAGACAGACTATGTTATGCTATTTTACAATCAGATAACCCTGATGGATTTATGGATTCTGATAGAGGGTTTGAAAAATGGCTTGATATCAAAAAATCAACTTGATTGTATGTTAATAAACAATTCACAAATTCCAACATTTTATGCTCTCCTGAAAGGCTGTTGTTGTGGAAACCAAATCGATTTCTCTAATTTCACTGTCTGTTCCAAATTGGTTATCAGAGAAAACATGCACGGGAAGAAACTTGACGATGAGACAATGCTGTATCAAAGCCAATGTGCTTTTGGTTCATATTAGGAAGTAACACAACTTTTTACAGACAAAGCATTGCATAAGAAAAGAGAAGTGTACAGAAGGATAATCACATTCACACCAAATTGGTTAAATACATAAACAAAATGACATAACAGTAGAGATACACTGGCCACCTTGAGAACAGGTCTAGGCAGACCAGAAAATTCTCATACTTGCCCACTCTTGGGTTGGATGTAGTCTATTTGAAGACCCTGGAATGGGTAGTCAGGACGAGGGGTGCACTTCATGGGAGTCTTTACAGACCTACCCATATTGTTTTGTGCACAAATCAGGCAGCCCTGTGTATAATTGGCCACCGTGACGCTAAGTCCTGGTGCATACCAGTGACTAGCGACCACATCTGTCATAGCTGTTTTTTGACAGGTATGTATTTCCATGGGAGGCCTGAGCCATGATGGAATAGAGGGCCCATGGTAGACAGTTTGTTGGATATAATGCATGCTCCTCCAAGTTTCTCAGTCCCTCCTTTTTGTTCCCATTGTTCCTTTGCCTCTTTTATGCCATCCTTGGAGTGGACTTTTGTTTTGATTACAGCCACTTTCTCAGGCAGCAAGAGGGATTCCATCAGTACCTGTACACTTTTACTGTTTTAATTGGTTTTCCATTTGCTGTCAAGAATGACCTTGCTCTCTTGATGAGTCCATAGTCATGCGCAATGCCAAAGACATAGCGTAAGTCGATGTAAATGTTAGCCGTTTTCCCGTTAGCCTGCTTGCATGCTTCTTTCAGAGCTCACAATTCAGCTTCTTGAGCTGACATGTGAGGTGGAAAGGGTTCGGCCTTGACCACATCATGTAAGGAGACCACAGCATAACCTGTATGGAACCTGCCGTCTTGACCATAGCTTGAACCTATATTTCCTGGTTTTGAGATGTGATAATATTCAATCCCATGTGACTAGTGATAGTTCCTCTGGAAAATGTAAAAAATAGATGACAAAACAAAGCTCACATTACTGCACCAGGAGTACTCTGGTTTGGCAACAAATTTTAAATGAGATTTTGGAAGTTATTTCTAACTTCTTATTCCACTTAGGGGAAGTGTACAGAGAGAGAGACTGCTGATAAGGCAACTGGGTAGATACATTTATCCGGCAATCATATTTACTACAGCATAAAAGTTTAACCAGTGCTGCTAATAATTCTAAATCTGTTCCAGGGGTTTCAGCCATTCTACACAGAGGAATAGTGTCAGTTCAGAATGAAGGCCAGAGGTTTATGCATGCCTAGAGGCTCATCTGCAATTCAGAGAACATCTGTGATAAGATAGCTGTGTAATGAACTGTGAGTAGTACTTATTTATCTGGGGAAGGCATTTTCAATAATACAGTGCCACTCACATTAAAATATAATTTATTGGAAGGTAGCTGTGCTTAAAGTTTGGCTCGTTCTATAGAGATTTTTTAAATACACTTTTTTCCATCCATGGTGAGGAGATAATCCATGAGTGGGCATGAGCAAACTTTTCAAAAGTTTTGCTGTAGTTCAGAAAAAAGTTTGGTCCTTAACAGAGCAGAAGGAGGAGGAATGGTGTGTCAGTAGATACCACTGTTGCTTTGCAGTGCTGGGAGCTCCATGCTCAAATCTGACAACATCTGCATGGAATTTGTATATTATCCCTGTGTTTCATAATGATCACTTTCATGTATATAGCATATGCATATACCACAGTGCTTTACATCACTTGATTGTCTCGGTCTCTATCAGTACTCACAATCTAAATTCACTGATTAGTATTATGTTTTTGGAGTATAGGAGTAAACCCACACAAAAACAGAGAGAACATTAAAACTACATGCAGATGTTGTCCTTAGTTAGATTTGAACCTAGGACCCCAACACTGAAAGGCCACTGAGCCACCATTCCTTCCTCCATTCCTCATCTCTCCTCCTGAGGGCTCTTTTACGTCAGGACAATAAAACGACCGTCTGAGGCATTGGTTTCCAATGCATTCGTTCACACGGGCGAATATACGGCACATAAATACGCAGACTGTTAAAAATGGAACATACGTAACCGAAATACAACCGGTGTATATACGGTGGCTAAAAATATAGTTCTGGAACTATCTTTTGCCCAATATACGGTGGCGGATCCTATAGACTCCTAGGGGAGCAGGGAAAGAGAAAGGAGGGGGAGGCATTTTAGCAACGTCCAATGCTGCAAAAAGCTTACAGATGCCTCTATATAGGCGTTGAAAGGCATTGCAAGAGTTTTGGCAGAGCGAGGGTTTTCGGAGCTGCGACGTACTTATTCGCTAAAAGCGTTGCTCCCGGTCATGTAAATGGGAGAGAAAATTCTGGCTGTGAGAGCGGAAAAATGGCTGTTCATGCAATTTTACAGCACGGCCAAGAAAACGTAAAAACGCATACAGCCGTGTGAAAGAGTCCTGAGCTATTTAAATGAAGTGCCACATGATGTAAAAGTAAATGTGATTCATCAGTAGTAATGAGCAATTAGTGGAATAATTGGTTTGTGTCAGGATTGGGTTGACTACACCAAAATTGGCATGAATTGAAACGGTCCATTCTGACTCCCATTAAAGTCAATATTAGTAAAATATGTCATAAATTACGCTACTCTCCCCCCCCCTCCTTACCTCCTTCTTCCTCACCCACCTCCCCTCTCCTCTACTACACAGCCACCCCCCTTCTCCCCAATTTGCTTAAGTTCTACTCAACCACTTTCACTGATATTACCCCCCACATTACACCTTCACACACACCACCTTTCTACCTCATGACACACCACATCCGCGTTGAGTCGAGGATCACTCTTAGATGATCCGACTCCCACACACCTTTTAAGGTTAATTTCACACAAGTAACAAACACGGTTTAATAGTCTGCAAGAGACTGTTTTCGATAATATTTAACTGTTGAAGTTAATCCCTGAAGTCTGGAGCTATTTTACATTCCCCTGTTGCGGCGACAGGAATCTCCACCACAACGGACAATCGCACCCCTTTACTGTACTGCCAACCAGGCTTCGGGACAGTTATTGCGTTTTATGCATGTCAACCACTTGCAAACTTGTATGTTTAAAATTCTGAATAAACACATTTTGATAGTAAAATATGTCATAAATTTTCCAAGGGCAAATTCTTCCAGTTGAACAGCAACACGGCAGCAAGTGGGGTCATACACTTCTGTATGGCCATATTAATGCACTTTGTAATATACATCGTGCATTAAATATAAGCCATACAGAAGTTATTCACTTACCTGCTCCGTTGCTAGCGTCCCCGTCGCCATGGATCCATCTAAATTCGCTGTCTTCTGGCGTTTTTAGACGCGCTTGCGCAGTCCGGTCTTCTGCCTGGTGAATGGGGCCACTCGTGCCGGAGTGCTGGTCCCGCGTCGTCATCGTAGCTCCGCCCCGTCACGTGTGCCGATTCCAGCCAATCAGGAGGCTGGAATTGGCAATGGACCACACAGAGCCCACGGTGCACCATGGGAGAAGACCCGCGGTGCATCGTGGGTGAAGATCCCGGCGGCCATCTTGGTGAAGGAAGAAGGAAGACGTCGCAGAGCGGGGATTCGGGTAAGTAATATATATATATTTTTTTTAACCCATCCCTTGGGTTTTTCTCGCGCCGAAAGGGGGACCTATTGAAAAAAAAACAAAAAACATTTCGGCGCGAGACAACCCCTTTAAGCAAGAGGGCAGTTTGAAGTGCAGATTGAACCAAATTATAGGCAGCGTAAGCATATAGGAAAAATGGTACCTTCAGATGTTGTGCAAACATACAAACTCCATGTAGCCATTGTGAGATATGAACCTAGACCCAAATGGTTCAGTATGAAAACCTTTTCTTCAGTAAAAACAGTGACTTCCATAAAATTTCTTTGCAGACTGTTCACTTGCAGACAAGTGTCGTTGCATAATTTGGGTATATTTGTGCGCCAACTCTACTGGATATTAAACGGCTTTCTTTTCATCAATGGCATCATAGACAGACTTGTTATGCAATGTAATTGACAGGCACGTGATTGGCAAAATTAGCCACATAGTATAAAAAGTAAGCTTTGCCACTGAGTAAATATAATGTGGCAGATATATGAAACAGTCTAAAATAGAAACTACCTTTGTTGTTCACAGCAACAAATCACAGTGCAACTTTCATTTCTCATAGTGCTCTTGCAAAATGGAAGGAGCACTGTGATTCGTTGTTATGGCCAACAAATATAGTTTCTCTTAGATAGTGTCATAAATGTGACCCAAGGTATTTCAAGAATATACACTACCGTTCAAAAGTTTGGGGTCACCCAAACAATTTTGTGTTTTCCATGAAAAGTCACACTTATTCACCACCATGCGTTGTGAAATGAATAGAAAATAGAGTCAAGACATTGACAAGGTTAGAAATAATGATTTGTATTTGAAATAACATTGTTTTTACATCAAACTTTGCTTTCGTCAAAGAATCCTCCTTTTGCAGCAATTACAGCATTGCACACCTTTGACATTCTAGCTGTTAATTTGTTGAGGTAAGCTTGTGAAATTGCACCCCACGCTTCTAGAAGCATCTCCCACAAGTTGGATTGGTTGGATGGGCACTTCTGGCGTACCATACGATCAAGCTGCTCCCACAACAGCTCAATGGGGTTCAGATCTGGTGACTGCGCTGGCCACTCCATTACCGATAGAATACCAGCTGCCTGCTTCTGCTGTAAATAGTTCTTGCACAATTTGGAGGTGTGTTTAGGGTCATTGTCCTGTTGTAGGATGAAATTGGTTCCAATCAAGCGCTGTCCACTGGGTATGGCATGGCGTTGCAAAATGGAGTGATAGCCTTCCTTATTCAGAATCCCTTTTACCCTGTACAAATCTCCCACCTTACCAGCACCAAAGCAACCCCAGACCATCACATTACCTCCCCCATGCTTAACAGATGGCGTCAGGCATTCTTCCAGCATCTTTTCATTTGTTCTGCGTCTCACAAACGTTCTTCTTTGTGATCCAAACACCTCAAACTTGGATTCATCCGTCCACAACACTTTTTTCCAGTCTTCCTCTGTCCAATGTCTGTGTTCTTTTGCCCATCTTAATCTTTTTCTTTTATTGTCCAGTCTCAGATATGGCTTTTTCTTTGCCACTCTGCCCTGAAGCCCAAAATCCCGCAGCCGCCTCTTCACTGTAGATGTTGACACTGGTGTTTTGCGGGTACTATTTAATGAAGATGCCAGTTGGGTACCTGTGAGGCGTCTGTTTCTCAAACTAGAGACTCTAATGAGCTTATCTTCTTGCTTAGTTGTGCAACGCGGCCTCCCACTTCTTTTTCTACTCTGGTTAGAGCCTGTTTGTGCTGTCCTCTGAAGGGAGTAGTACACACCGTTGTAGGAAATCTTCAATTTCTTAGCAATTTCTCGCATGGAATAGCCTTCATTTCTAAGAACAAGAATAGACTGTCGAGTTTCAGATGAAAGTTCTCTTTTTCTGGCCATTTTGAGCGTTTAATTGACCCCACAAATGTGATGCTCCAGAAACTCAATCTGCTCACAGGAAGGTCAGTTTTGTAGCTTCTGTAACGAGCTAGACTGTTTTCAGATGTGTGAACATGATTGCACAAGGGTTTTCTAATCATCAATTAGCCTTCTGAGCCAATGAGCAAACACATTGTACCATTAGAACACTGGAGTGATAGTTGCTGGAAATGGGCCTCTATTCACCTTTGTAGATATTGCACAAAAAAACAGGCATTTGCAGCTAGAATAGTCATTTACCACATTAGCAATGTATAGAGTGCATTTGTTTAAAGTTAGGACTAGTTTAAAGTTATCTTCATTGAAAAGTACAGTGCTTTTCCTTCAAAAATAAGGACATTTCAATGTGACCCCAAACTTTTGAACGGTAGTGTATGTAAAAAGAAAATGGAAAAATCAGATTGCATAAATATCAGTTTATATCAAACAAATCTTAAAGTGTTATTTAACACTTAAAAACTTTTGTATTGTGCATGTTCTCATTGAAAACACAAATCTTTGGTGCTCCGCCAGAGTGACCATTAAGTTCTTGATCACCTCTCTTACCAAGGCCCTTCCCCCTGATTACTTAGTTTGGTGGGTTCCAAACTGCTTACATTTAAGAATTATGGAGAACTGTGCCTCCATACAATACTGTCTTTGAGCTCTACAGACAGTTCTTTTCACCTCATGGCTTGGTTTGGGCTCCAATATGCATTGTAAGTTGTGAGACCATGTATAGACAGGAGTGTGTATTTTAAAATTATGTCCAATGAACTGAATTTACGTAGACTCAATTTGAAGTGTAGAAACATCCCAAATATAATAAAGAGGAAAGGGAGCCAAATTTCAAGTATCAAACCAAAGGGTCTGAATACTTATGTCACTGCAAAATGTTAGTTTTGTCACTTTTAAAAAATGTACAAAGATTCCTGACATTCAGTTTTCACATTGTCATTATAAGATATTGAGTGCAGAAAGATGGGGAAAAGCAATTTTTATTTTTAATTTATATACTTATATAAAATTAGAAGTATGGAAACTCACATAGAGGAAATTGACTATGTTTACTCTCTTTTGCTTGTGTGACATCCCGTAATGCCCTTTTACATGCAAAGATAATATTTCAAACGAATGAAAGATTGAAAGATTGAGCAATCTGTTTCCATAAAGTGTTAATGGCTGTTAATGGCCATTAACACCTTATCATCTTCATTTGCATGTAAAAGGACCTCCAGGAGTTGTTTGCAAAGGAAAGCATGTGTTTAAATACAAGCACAGCTGTGCAAACAGCTGCAGTCCCATTCCATCGTTTTCACAGCTGCCTACACATTCCATTGTTCTCCTCATGGCTCACGTTAACATGCCTTGGGGAGAACATCCTGCAGTCTTTTGCAAGATGAGTGAAATACATTCAAGTGTAATATATTTGCCAAGTCTTTCAGCGGCTGAATGATGGAATTTACATGAAACAAAAATCCATCGTTCAAACAAAAAGTGTACCATGCCTGCGTTTACATGTAACGATTATCGCTCATTTTTGGCCATTTAGATGAATTTAGAGCGATAATCATCACATTTAAAAGGGCCTTTACACTGAACACATGGTTATCTCCTACTCCCCTCTTCCCCTACCTGATGTACAGGAAGTTACCCATAATGAGCCTTATCTTCACTGCTCCATGTCTCTTTCTTCTTTCCTTGTCTCTTGGAAGGACTCTGTTTTACATGTTGTGTTTTGCAGTGTCAGTAATGGTCATTTTATACAGGACGAACTGTCAGGCAAACAGTGCCTGACAACTTGTTCCAAAAGTAAGTGAGACAGCAGCACTCCAAGCAACCCAGCTGGTAACGCTGGGGGGAACTCACCAACCAAGCTCAAAGATGCACACTCCAGCAGGATGTGGACCCTTCATCCAGATAATAACTGTGTATACAGATCCTTTTCAAAGTCGGAGCAACATATGGGGTGCAGATATAAAATTTCTCCAAAGATACTTTCTTTATTCAAAGCATATTTCTTTATTATTTTCTTCCATAAAAGTGCAGCAGAATAAGTTGGCACTATACACAGGGGCGTAACTATAGGGGATGCGGTTGCACCCAGGCCCAGTAGCCTTAGGGAGCCCGTTAGGCCTCTCCTCTCCATATGGAGAGCCTAGTTCTATGAATAAAGCATTATAGTCGGGGCCCCAGGAGCCCCCAATCTTTATAATGATATAAAGATTTTAAATCTTTTAACCGCTGTCCACGGTCTTTGTCAAGTCACTAACGCATACAGACATATCACATCTTAAATAACACTAGTGCACTACAACCATCACAAATTGCAATCCCACTTTAAAATCATGCCCTCTCACCTCCCAATCCAATACAGGCACCAGAGTTGTTAGCAGCTTTGAGCACTGATTTCCTCTATGTAGCCAAGCTTGGTCACTGTGTGTGCGCCGTACCTCCCTCCTACCATCATCAGATCGCATCCTCCGGGACGGTGTGCTATAA
Source organism: Eleutherodactylus coqui (assembly GCF_035609145.1). Classification (NCBI taxonomy): domain Eukaryota; kingdom Metazoa; phylum Chordata; class Amphibia; order Anura; family Eleutherodactylidae; genus Eleutherodactylus; species Eleutherodactylus coqui. The sequence continues at coordinate 157,999,791 of NC_089843.1, read as the reverse complement.
CCCACGCATAATATTGTGAGAACTGTCATCCTAAGTCTCGCATATGCGCACTGTCATTCATGCACTGCCAGCCCCGTCCAAGGGGGTAACACACTGCCTACCGTAACCAGGGGGCGTGCCCATACATACCTCTGTATCATCCATCCTGCTAGATAAACACCCATAGACCTTTACAAGTCCTGGATCATAACTACTCCATCTGTGTGTATGTCTAATGTTGTTTGTCCATACACTCGATAATCAGGATGTCACATATATGCAGATATCCTGAAGTTTACTGGATTAACCTCAATACTTGTTATACCTATTATAACGATATTTTGAACCATATCACCTCTCACCATAGGAGAGAATAATCTATTTTCCCATACATCCACCAAAAATAGTTTAACTACATAGATGTTAGCAACTTAGACCTTATTGTAATATGCCATACAGAACATCATACAGTTAAACTCCTCATGTACATTAGTGTGCACCACCTAACTGCCTTCAATAAAAAACAGTGGTGTTCATAAATCAACCAACTTCACTCCTTAATCCCGAGAATATGTGTATCATCATCCACATTCTACTTAAATCAGTGCACCGTGCCGTCAACATACTCCTTGGGCTCCAGGCTGTATATATATAAAAAAATAAAAACACAAGATTAATAAACCTGGCAAAGGACAAAATTCCATCAAATACTGTAAATAACTGGAATCACTCACCCATCATATCACCCAAGCATATAGCTATATCAAGCATATAATAATGGGTTGTAATTTGAGATGAGCGAGCACACTCATCCGAGCTTGATGCTCTTCGAGCATTAGGGTACTGGAGATGCTCGTTACTCGAGACGAACACCATGTGGTACTCAAGTCAATTGCATTTCCTTCCCCGAATGTTTAGCACCATTTTCTAGCCAATAGACATACTGGGAAGGCATTTCCACTTCCTGCTGTGACATGTCAGCCCTATCCCACCCCCCTGCAGTGAGTGGCTGGCGAGATCAGGTGACCGCCAAGTATATAAGGCAGCCCCACTCACTGCTCGCTTCAGATGCACGCTGGCAGAGGTTAGGGAAAGTGCTGCTGCTAATATAGGGAAAGTGTTAGAGTAGGATCCTGTCTTCAAGAACCTAAATGTGCCTTCTTAGGGCTACGCTTCATTGTGTGCATTACTGTTGTGGCTGGCTGGGAGCAGTAGTGCACTATTTTTTTTTTTTAAAGCATCTCGGGCTGTGCAGGTCATTTCAACTATAGCGTTCTCAGTCTGCAGTGTATTAAGCAGAGTTTAGGGAAAGAGCTGCTTAAATAGGGAAAGTGTTAGAGTAGGATCCTATCTTCAAGAACCCCAACGCTCCTTCTTAGGGCTACATTTGACCTCGTGCATTATAGTTGTGGCTGGCTGGGAGTAGTAGTTAGAGATGAGCGAGCACCAAAATGCTCGGGTGCTCGTTACTCGAGACGAACTTTTCGCGATGCTCGAGGGTTCGTTTCGAATAACGAACCCCATTGAAGTCAATGGGCGACCCGAGCATTTTTGTATTTCGCCGATGCTCGCTAAGGTTTTCATGTGTGAAAATCTGGGCAATTCAAGAAAGTGATGGGAACGACACAGCAACGGATAGGGCAGGCGAGGGGCTACATGTTGGGCTGCATCTCAAGTTCACAGGTCCCACTATTAAGCCACAATACCGGCAAGAGTGGGTGCCCCCCCTCCCAACAACCTTTACTTCTGAAAAGCCCTCATTAGCAATGCATACCTTAGCTAAGCACCACACTACCTCCAACAAAGCACAATCACTGCCTGCATGACACTCCGCTGCCACTTCTCCTGGGTTACATGCTGCCCAACCCCCCCCCCCACACGACCCAGTGTCCACAGCGCACACCAAACTGTCCCTGCCCAGCCTTCAGCTGCCCTCATGCCACGCCACCCTCATGTCTATTTGTAAGTGCGTCTGCCAGAGGAACCGCAGGCACACACTGCAGAGGGTTGGCACGGCTAGGCAGCGACCCTCTTTAAAAGGGGCGGGGTGATAGTCCACAATGCTGTACAGAAGCAATGAGAAATCCAATCCTGTGCCACCTCCATCTGGAGCTGCACACGTGGGCATAGCAATGGGGAACCTATGTGCCACACACTATTCATTCTGTCAAGGTGTCTGCACGCCCCAGTCAGACCGCGTTTTTTTATAAATAGTCACAGGCAGGTACAACTCCGCAATGGGAATTCCGTGTGCACCCACAGCATGGGTGGCTCCCTGGAACCCACCGGCGGTACATAAAAATATCCCATTGCATTGCCCAACACAGCTGAGGTAGTAATGTCGTGCTTAATGCAGGTGGGCTTCGGCCCACACTGCATGCCCCAGTCAGACTGGGGTTCTTTAGAAGTGGACACATGCAGTTACAACTCCCTGTGGACCCACAGCATGGGTGGGTGCCAGGAAGCCACCGGCGGTACATTAATATATCCCATTGCATTGCCCAACACAGCTGAGGTAGTAATGTCGTGCTTAATGCAGGTAGGCTTCGGCCCACACTGCATGCCCCAGTCAGACTGGGGTTCTTTAGAAGTGGACAGATGTAGGTTAAACTCCGTGTGCACCTACAGCATGGGTGGCTCCCTGGAACCCACCGGAGGTACATAAAAATATCCCATTGCATTGCCCAACACAGCTGAGGTAGTAATGTCGTGCTTAATGCAGGTGGGCTTCGGCCCACACTGCATGCCCCAGTCAGACTGGGGTTCTTTAGAAGTGGACACATGCAGTTACAACTCCCTGTGGACCCACAGCATGGGTGGGTGCCAGGAAGCCACCGGCGGTACATTAATATATCCCATTGCATTGCCCAACACAGCTGAGGTAGTAATGTCGTGCTTAATGCAGGTGGGCTTCGGCCCACACTGCATGCCCCAGTCAGACTGGGGTTCTTTAGAAGTGGAAACAGATGCATTTACAACTCCCTGAGGACCGACAGCATGGGTGGGTGCCAGGAAGCCACCGGCGGTACATAAAAATATCCCATTGCATTGCCCAACACAGCTGAGGTAGTAATGTCATGCTTAATGCAGGTGGGCTTCGGCCCACACTGCATGCCCCAGTCAGACTGATGTTCTTCAGAAGTGGACACAGATGCATTTACAACTCCCTGTGGACCCACAGCATGGGTGGGTGCCAGGAAGCCACCGGCGGTACATAAAAATATCCCATTGCATTGCCCAACACAGCTGAGGTAGTAATGTCATGCTTAATGCAGGTGGGCTTCGGCCCACACTGCATGCCCCAGTCAGACTGATGTTCTTCAGAAGTGGACACAGATGCATTTACAACTCCCTGTGGACCCACAGCATGGGTGGGTGCCAGGAAGCCACCGGCGGTATATAAAAATATCCCATTGCATTGCCCAACACAGCTGAGGTAGTAATGTCGTGCTTAATGCAGGTGGGCTTCGGCCCACACTGCATGCCCCAGTCAGACTGGGGTTCTTTAGAAGTGGACACAGATGCATTTACAACTCCCTGTGGACCGACAGCATGGGTGGCTCCCTGGAACCCACCGGCGGTACATAAAAATATCCCATTGCATTGCCCAACATAGCTGAGGTAGTAATGTCGTGCTTAATGCAGGTGGGTTTCGGCCCACACTGCATGCCCCAGTCAGACTGGGGTTCTTTAGAAGTGGACACAGATGCATTTACAACTCCCTGTGGACCGACAGCATGGGTGGGTGCCAGGAAGCCACCGGCGGTACATAAAAATATCCCATTGCATTGCCCAACACAGCTGAGGTAGTAATGTCGTGCTTAATGCAGGTGGGCTTCGGCCCACACTGCATGCCCCAGTCAGACTGGGGTTTTTTAGAAGTGGACAGATGTAGGTTAAACTCCGTGTGCACCTACAGCATGGGTGGCTCCCTGGAACCCACCGGCGGTACATAAAAATATCCCATTGCAGTGCCCTACTCAGCAGAGCTAACGTCAGATACAATACAGGTGGGCTTTGGCCCACAATGCATGCCCCAGTCAGACTGGTAATATGTACCTTAACAGTTACCTCGTTGGTGGTAATGTGGTGGTGACTGCGGACCTAGTAGCGCGGTTTTATGTCGTTGGTTTTCGGAATGTGGCCATGATTAAGTGGGCCGTGGCGGGGGGATGGTGGCGGTGCTCTCTTGTAGTGTCGTTAAAGGTGAAATTCTTGGACTGCCACCAGACGGACCAATGCAAAGGTATTTGCCAAGAATGTTTTCATTGTTGGAGGAGGAGGGGGATGTTTTGGAGGCACTATGTGTCCTCTCCACGTGTCCGTGGTTATACGCACCTTAACAGTAACAGCGTTGGTGGGAAATGGCCTCGCCGCCATCATGTCTTTGTGAAGCCTCTGTTTCCACACCCCAGTGACATACCATTAGCTGCGGTATAGGCACAGCCCAGAATTATTCACATTTCAGCGGTAGTATTAGGGACAGGCCCCACAAACATATCACTAGCAGCAGTATAGGGGGAGCGCAGTCTTAGTTCCATTTCAGTAATAGTAGCACTCAAGACAGGCCCCAGTAACAATTCCGAAGCAGCAGTATAGGAGGAGCGCAGTCTTAGTTCCATTTCAGTAATAGTAGCACTCAAGACAAGCCCCAGTAACAATTCCCATTGCAGCAGTTTAGGGAGATAACAGTCTCTTTCACATTTCAGTAGCTGCAGTATAGACAAGACCCCAGTTACATTTATGTAGCAAAAGTGTAGGCCAACCCCACACACCTTTCTGTACCATGAGTGCAGGCGAAGAACATAGAAATTACAATGATTACACTGTAGGTGAGGGGGGCCCAAAAAAATTGGTGTAGCAACAGTACTAATGTACCTCAGAAAAAATTGGCCATGCCCAACCAAGATGGCAGGTGAAACCCATTAATCGCTTTGGTTAATGTGGCTTAAGTGGTAACTAGGCCTGGAGGCAGCCCAGGTTAACGAAAAATTGGTTCAAGTTAAAGTTTCATTGCTTGTAAGAGCATTGAAACGTATAAAAATTGTTTGGAAAAATTATATGAGTGAGTCTTGTGGCCCAAAGAAAAATTGCCCGTTCGGCGTGATTACGTGAGGTTTCAGGAGGAGGAGCAGGAGGAGGAGGAGGAATATTATACAAAGATTGATGAAGCAGAAATGTCACCGTTTTGGATGGTGATACAGAACGATGCTTCCATCCGCGGGTGCAGCCTACCTATTGCTTAGGTATCACTGCTGTCCGCTGGTGGAGAAGAGAAGTCAGGGGAAATCCAGGCTTTGTTCATCTTGATGAGTGTAAGCCTGTCGGCACTGTCGGTTGACAGGCGTGTACGCTTATCTGTGATGATTCCCCCAGCCGCACTAAACACCCTCTCTGACAAGACGCTAGCCGCAGGACAAGCAAGCACCTCCAGGGCATACAGCGCGAGTTCAGGCCACGTGTCCAGCTTCGACACCCAGTAGTTGTAGGTGGCAGAGGCGTCACGGAGGATGGTCGTGCGATCTGCTATGTACTCCCTCACCATCCTTTTACAGTGCTCCCGCCGACTCAGCCTTGACTGGGGAGCAGTGACACAGTCTTGGTGGGGAGCCATAAAGCTGTCCAGGGCCTTAAAGAGTGTTGCACTGCCTCTGCTGAACATGCTGCTCGATCTCCGCACCTCCCCTGCTACCTGGCCCTCGGAACTGCGCCTTCTGCCACTAGCGCTGTCGGAGGGGAATTTTACCATCAGCTTGTCCGCCAGGGTCCTGTGGTATAGCAATATTCTCGAACCCCTTTCCTCTTCGGAAATGAGAGTGGAAAGGTTCTCCTTATACCGTGGGTCGAGCAGTGTGTACACCCAGTAATCCGTAGTGGCCAGAATGCGTACAACACGAGGGTCACGAGAAAGGCATCCTAACATGAAGTCAGCCATGTGTGCCAGGGTACCTGTACGCAACACATGGCTGTCTTCACTAGGAAGATCACTATCAGGATCCTCCTCCTCCTCCTCCTCCTCCTCCTCCTCCGCCTCCTCCTCCTCAGGCCATACACGCTGAAACGATGACAGGCAAGCAGCATGGGTACCGTCAGCAGTGGGCCAAGCTGTCTCTTCCCCCTCCTCCTCATCCTCCTCATGCTCCTCCTCCTCCTCCTCAACGCGCTGAGATATAGACAGGAGGGTGCTATGACTATCCAGCGACATACTGTCTTCCCCCGCCTCCATTTCCGAGCGCAAAGCATTTGCCTTTATGCTTTGCAGGGAACTTCTCAAGAGGCATAGCAGAGGAATGGTGACGCTAATGATTGCAGCATCGCCGCTCACCACCTGGGTAGACTCCTCAAACTTTCCAAGGACCTGGCAGATGTCTGCCAACCAGGCCCACTCTTCTGAAAATAATTGAGGAGGCTGACTCCCACTGCGCCGCCCATGTTGGAGTTGGTATTCCACTATAGCTCTACGCTGCTCATAGAGCCTGGCCAACATGTGGAGCGTAGAGTTCCACCGTGTGGGCACGTCGCACAGCAGTCGGTGCACTGGCAGATTAAACCGATGTTGCAGGGTGCGCAGGGTGGCAGCGTCCGTGTGGGACTTGCGGAAATGTGCGCAGAGCCGCCGCACCTTTACGAGCAGGTCTGACAAGCGTGGGTAGCTTTTCAGAAAGCGCTGAACCACCAAATTAAATACGTGGGCCAGGCATGGCACGTGCGTGAGGCTGCCGAGCTGCAGAGCCGCCACCAGGTTACGGCTGACGCTTGCCCACCGCTGTGCTGCCACACCGCGCGACACCGACTGCTGGCGACGTCCTGCTGCTGCTGACACACCTAGATTGCGAGACAGAGGTTGAGGAGGAGGGTGCTTTAGTGGAGGAAGCATACACCGCCGAACATACCACCACCGAGCTGGGGCCCGCAATTCTGGGGGTGGGTAGGACGTGAGCGGTCCCAGGCTCTGACTTTGTCCCAGCCTCCACTAAATTCACCCAATGTGCCGTCAGGGAGATGTTGTGGCCCTGCCCGCCTGTGCTTGTCCACGTGTCCGTTGTTAAGTGGACCTTGCCACTAACCGCATTGGTGAGGGCGCGTACAATGTTGCGGGAGACGGGGTCGTGCAGGGCTGGGATGGCACATCGGGAAAAGTAGTGGCGACTGGGAACTGAGTAGCGCGGGGCCGCCGCCGCCATCATACTTTTGAAGGACTCCGTTTCCACAACCCTATACGGCAGCATCTCAAGGCTGATAAATTTCGCTATGTGGACGGTTAACGCTTGAGCGTGGCCGTGCGTGGCGGCGTACTTGCGCTTCCGCTCAAAGACTTGCGCTAGCGACGGCTGGACGGTGCGAGACAATGCTGGATGGGGCCGAGGACACCGGAGGTGAGGGTGTGGGTGCAGGCCAGGAGACGGTAGTGCCTGTGTCCTGAGAGGGGGGTTGGATCTCAGTGGCAGGTTGGGGCACAGGGGGAGAGGCAGCGGTGCAAACCGGAGGCGGTGAACGGCCTTCGTCCCACCTTGTGGGGTGCTTGGCCATCATATGTCTGCGCATGCTGGTGGTGGTGAGGCTGTTGGTGGTGGCTCCCCGGCTGATCTTGGCGCGACAAAGGTTGCACACCACTGTACGTCGGTCGTCAGGCGTCTCTGTGAAAAACTGCCAGACCTTAGAGCACCTCGGCCTCTGCAGGGTGGCATGGCGCGAGGGTGCGCTTTGGGAAACACTTGGTGGATTATTCGGTCTGGCCCTGCCTCTACTCCTGGACACCGCACTGCCTCTTGTAACCTGCCCTGCTGCTGTCCTTGCCTCCCCCTCTGAAGACCTGTCCTGAGTAGGCGTTGCACACCAGGTGGGGTCAGTCACCTCATCGTCCTGCTGCTCTTCCTCCGAATCCTCTGTGCGCTCCTCCATCGCACTTACTGCCCTTACTACTACCTCACTGCAAGACAACTGTGTCTTATTGTCATCGTCGTCCTCACCCAATGAAAGGTCTTGAGATAGTTGCCGGAAGTCCCCAGCCTCATCCCCCGGACCCCGGGAACTTTCGAATGGTTGGGCATCAGTCACGATAAACTCCTCTGGTGGGAGAGGAACCACTGCTGCCCAATCTGAGCAGGGGCCCGAGAACAGTTCCTGGGAGTCTTTCCGCTCCTGAGCATGTGTCATTGTAGTGGAGTGAGGAGGCTGGGAGGAAGGAGGAGCAGCAGCCAGAGGATTCGGATTTGCAGCACTGGACGGCGCAGAACTGTGGGTGGATGATAGCTTGCTTGAAGCACTTTCTGCCATCCACGACAGGACCTGCTCACACTGCTCATTTTCTAATAAAGGTCTCCCGCGTGGACCCATTAATTGGGCGATGAATGTGGGGACGCCAGAAACGTGCCTCTCTCCTAATCGCGCAGCAGTCGGCTGCGATACACCTGGATCAGGAGCTGGGCCTGTGCCCACAACCTCACTTGGGCCTACGCGTCCTCGGCCGCGTCCACGTCCTCTAGGCCTACCCCTACCCCTCAGCATGCTGTATTACCATTGATTTCCCAGGCAGGAAATAAATTGGCGCAAGCCTGCAGGACAAATAGAATTTTTCCCTTTTTTTTAAAGGGAAGGCCACTGACTATATTCAATCAGATAAGAAATATATATGTTCCACAGAAATGCAGTTATATGAAGTGCAGCAGAGCGGTGATTTTTCCCAGGCAGGAAATAAATTGGCGTAAGACTGCTGTTAAACGTAGCTGGCTGCGTATGATTTTTTTACTATCTCCACCCACCACACACGTACACAGAACGCTGAGGACTGACAGAGGCAGGCCAAATAGAATTTTTCCCTTTTTTTTTAAAGGGAAGGCCCACTGACCATATTCAATCAGATAAGAAATATGTATGTTCCACAGAAATGCAGTTATATGAAGTGCAGCAGAGCGGTGATTTTTCCCAGGCAGGAAATAAATTGGCGCAAGACTGCTGTTAAACGTAGCTGGCTGCGTATGATTTTTTTCACTATCTCCACCCACCACACACGTACACAGAACGCTGAGGACTGACAGAGGCAGGCCAAATAGAATTTTTCCCTTTTTTTTTTAAAGGGAAGGCCCACTGACTATATTCAATCAGATAAGAAATGTGTTCCACAGAAATGCAGTTATATGAAGTGCAGCAGAGCGGTGATTTTTCCCAGGCAGGAAATAAATTGGCGCAAGACTGCTGTAAAACGTAGCTGGCTGCGTATGATTTTTTTACTATCTCCACCCACCACACACGTACACAGAACGCTGAGGACTGACAGAGGCAGGCCAAATAGAATTTTTCCCTTTTTTTTTAAAGGGAAGGCCCACTGACTATATTCAATCAGATAAGAAATGTGTTCCACAGAAATGCAGTTATATGAAGTGCAGCAAAGCGGTGATTTTTCCCAGGCAGGAAATAAATTGGCGCAAGACTGCTGTTAAACGTAGCTGGCTTCGTATGATTTTTTTACTATCTCCACCCACCACACACGTACACAGAACGCTGAGGACTGACAGAGACAGGCCAAATAGAATTTTTCCCTTTTTTTTTAAAGGGAAGGCCCACTGACTATATTCAATCAGATAAGAAATGTGTTCCACAGAAATGCAGTTATATGAAGTGCAGCAGAGCGGTGATTTTTCCCAGGCAGGAAATAAATTGGCGCAAGACTGCTGTTAAACGTAGCTGGCTGCGTATGATTTTTTTACTATCTCCACCCACCACACACGTACACAGAACGCTGAGGACTGACAGAGACAGGCCAAATAGAATTTTTCCCTTTTTTTTTAAAGGGAAGGCCCACTGACTATATTCAATCAGATAAGAAATCTGTTCCACAGAAATGCAGTTATATGAAGTGCAGCAGAGCGGTGATTTTTCCCAGGCAGGAAATAAATTGGCGCAAGACTGCTGTTAAACGTAGCTGGCTGCGTATGATTTTTTTACTATCTCCACCCACCACACATGTACACAGAACGCTGAGGACTGACAGAGGCAGGCCAAATAGAATTTTTCCCTTTTTTTTTTAAAGGGAAGGCCCACTGACTATATTCAATCAGATAAGAAATCTGTTCCACAGAAATAGTAACATAGTAACATAGTATGTAAGGCCGAATGAAGACATTGTCCATCTAGTCCAGCCTGTCTATCCTACTGTGTTGATCCAGAGGAAGGCAAAAAACCCCAAGGCCAGAAGCCAATTAGCCCTTTTGGGGGAAAAATTCCTTCCCGACTCCCTAATGGCAATCAGACTGTTCCCTGGATCAACCCCTAATAGTTCCTACCTGCCTGTATACCAGGATTGACACTTAACCTAATATTTATATCCTGTAATATACTTCTTCTCCAGAAAGACATCAAGTCCCCTTTTAAACTCCTCTATCGATTTTGCCATCACCACTTCCTCCGGTAGAGAGTTCCACAGTCTAACTGTTCTTACAGTAAAGAACCCCTTTCTGTGTTGGTGATGAAACCTACTTTCCTCTAATCGTAGCGGATGTCCTCTTGTTACCTTTGTGGTCCTGGGTGTAAACAGATCACGGGAGAGATCCATGTGTTGTCCCCTCATGTACTTATACATGGTTATTTGGTCGCCTCTTAACCTTCTTTTTTCTAGAGTAAATAGTCCCAATTTGGATAGCCTCTCTGGGTATTCCAGTCCCGTCATTCCATGTATTAGTTTAGTTGCCCTTCTTTGAACCCCTTCAAGCACTGTGAAATGCAGTTATATGAAGTGCAGCAGAGCGGTGATTTTTCCCAGGCAGGAAATAAATTGGCGCAAGACTGCTGTTAAACGTAGCTGGCTGCGTATGATTTTTTTACTATCTCCACCCACCACACACGTACACAGAACGCTGAGGACTGACAGAGGCAGGCAAATAGAATTTTTCTCTTTTTTTTTAAAGGGAAGGCCCACTGACTATATTCAATCAGATAAGAAATGTGTTCCACAGAAATGCAGTTATATGAAGTGCAGCAGAGCGGTGATTTTTCCCAGGCAGGAAATAAATTGGCGCAAGACTGCTGTTAAACGTAGCTGGCTGCGTATGATTTTTTTACTATCTCCACCCACCACACACGTACACAGAACGCTGAGGACTGTCAGAGGCAGGCCAAATAGAATTTTTCCCTTTTTTTTTAAAGGGAAGGCCCACTGACTATATTCAATCAATAATATATGTCTTCTGGCCCTGCCTACACAATTCTCTCCCTGTAGTATTACTGCAGAGCGCAATGCTCTGCACAGCTAATTTTGAAAAAAAAAAAAATGCTACACTGCTAATAGCAGCCTGCACAGTACTGCACACGGTTAAATGTGGCCCTAAGAAGGACCGTTGGGGTTCTTGAAGCCTACACTCACTCCTAACACTCTCCCTGCCTAACCACCACTTCTGTCCCTGGACTATTACTGCAGGGCGCAATGCTCTGCAGACAGCCGATTTTGAAAAAAAAAAAATTGTGCAACACTGCTAACAGCACCCTCCACAGTACTGCACACGGATAGATGTGGCCCTGAGAAGGACCGTTGGGGTTCTTGAAGCCTACACTCACTCCTAACACTCTCCCTACAGCAGCACCAGCAGCAGCACTTTCCCTCAGCTAACTCACAAGGCATCTGAGGCGAGCCGCGGGAGGGGCCGACTTTTATACTCGGGTGACATCTGATCTCCCCAGCCACTCACAGAAGGGGGGTGGTATAGGGCTTGAACGTCACAGGGGGAAGTTGTAATGCCTTCCCTGTCTTTCAATTGGCCAGAAAAGCGCGCTAACGTCTCACAGAGGTAAGTGAAAGTAACCCGAACACCGCGTGGTGCTCGTTAAGAGTAACGAGCATCCCGAACACGCTAATATTCGCCCGAGCATCAAGCTCGGACGAGTACGTTCGCTCATCACTAGTAGTAGTGCATCAATTTTTATGTTACGCATCTATGCCTGTTCCCAGCCTTTCAGTAATTGCGTTCTCAGCCTGCAGTGCCGTACAACCAGCTCTCACTGTGAAACTGCTCTCTAATATTTCCTAGCCTACCGCAAATGACTTCAGTTATACCGTCCTGTTTCTGCAGTTCATTAAACAGAGTGTTGGGGCACAGCCAGTTCTATAAAGAAAGTTATATAGACTATACAGTTCTCCTGATCCTCTGTGCAAGAACCCCAATGCTCCTTCTTAGGGCTACATCTGACCGTGTGCATTATAGTTGTGGCTGGATGGGAGTAGTAGTGCATCATTTTTTGTATTACACATCTAGGCCTGTTCCCAGCCTTTCAGTAATTTCATTCTCAGCCTGCAGTGCCGTACAACCAGCTCTCACTATGAAATTGCTCTCTAATATTTCCTAGCCTGCTGCGAAAGACTTCAGTTATACCATTCTGTGTCTGCTGTGCATTAGACAGAGGTCTCTAAACAGTACTGTAACATTTCCTGGGCCACTGCAAAGTATTTCAGCTCTGCCGCTGTGCAGAGCGTCTCACAATACCCTTTCCTTGGATGGGTTGAGATAGCCGCAGTTACCAGTACTATCCACTGGCTTTAGAGTCTTCTCCCACTCCATACAGCCTCTCTTATCTACAAATCTCTGCGAGCGATAAATTACCCCTAGGTATTAGCGCAAGACAGCGGGTTAATTTTTTCAAGTCACAGCATAGAGCCTCCGCTATTTTCAAGTCTCTGTGTGCGGGGAATTAAGCCACAGTTGTCAGTGCTGTACAGTGGGGTAATTTATTTGGGCCCTGCTCTATTCTTAATCCACCATGAGGAGGAGTAGGGGTAAGGGTCGCAGACGTCCAAGTGAGGGTGTGGGCACAGGCGAGTTCCTGGGTGTGGTGAATCGCAGCCGGCTGCTGCGGGATTAGGAGAGAGGCAAGTTTCTGGGCTCCCCAGCTACATATCACAATTTACGGGTCCGCATGGTAGACCTTTATTACAAACAGAGCAGTGTGAGCAGGTCCTGTTGTGGATGGCAGAAAACATGTCCAGCAATGTATACGCCTATACCTTTGCTACAGAAATGTTACTGGGGTCTGCCTATACTTCTACTACAGAAATGTTACAGGGGTTCGCCTATATTTTTACTACAGAAATGTTACAGGGGTCTGCCTATACTCTTGCTACAGAAATGTTACAGGGGTCTGCCTATGCTGTGGGTGAACAAAGACTTCCCATCGCTGTGAGCAGGTCCTGTCGTAGATGGCAAAAAACACGTCCAGCAATGTATATGCCTATACTTTTGCTACAGAAATGTTACTGGGGTCTGCCTATACATTTACTACAGAAATGTTACAGGGGTTCGGCTATACTTTTACTACAGAAATGTTACAAGGGTCTACTTATACTTTTGCTACAGAAATGTTACTGGGGTCCGCCTATACTCTTGGTACAGAATTGTTACAGGGGTTCGCCTATACTTTTACTTCAGAAATGTTACTGGGGTCTGCCTATGCTTTTGCTACAGAAATGTTACTGGGGTCCGCTATACTCTTGCTATAGAAATATTACTGGGGTCTGCCTACAACTTTTCTACTGAATGGTTTGATGGGTTCACCTATACTCTTGCTACAGAAATGTTACTGGGGTCCGCCTATACTTTTTCTACAGAAATGTTACTGGGGTCTGCCTATACTTTTGCTACAGAAATGTTATTGGGGTCCGCCTATACTCTTGCTACAGAAATGTTACAGGGGTCTGCCTATGCTGTGGGTGCACAAAGACTTCCCATCACTGTGTTTTACCTATCTGGCACAAATACACTGACTGACTAGGGCAGAAATGTGGGCCGAGGCCGAGGTCTTGATGGGGTGAAAATCTGCCATGTTTGGGCACTCTGATTTCTTCCTGTGTAATACCATTTTTGTGCACTGACAGCATAGGCGAGCCCAATGAACTTGAAGACTTCCCCTTGGGGTGTTGAGCTATCTGACACCTACACAGAATGAATAGTATGTAGACACATGGATTTCCCATTGCTATGTAACTTACGGCACCTTGGGTCACACAAGGTGGAGACTGGGATCGAGCCCGACCCAGGGCCGGCTCACGTACTTTCCACACAGACTATTGCGGGTCCTACCTCGGTCATGGTTTCTTGGCCTTGTTATGCCACCTCCTCTTCCTGCTTGGGGTCTCAGGATCAGCACTGGGCAACATGTATTTTCTCTCATGTTACCACAGTTATCTGAGACACTGGTTTGGGCCAAACAAAAGGAGCGTTACTGCATTAATGAGACGTTCACAGCTGCACTAGCATCCGAGTCCACTTTATGCCCATGATTACTGAGGGTGTGAGCCGAGGTTGAGGTCCTTGGCAGGGTGAAACTGCCTTGTTTGGGCGCTTTGATTTATGTGTAATACTTTCCTTGGGTTCCAGGGGCTCGCCTATGCTGTGGGTGCACAAAGACTTTCCATTGCGTTGTTTTACCTGTCTGGCACAAATACACTGACTGACTAGGACAGAATGTGGGCCGAGACCGAGGCCCTTAGCAGGGTGAAACTCTGCCATGTTTGGGCACTCTGATTTCTTCATGTGTAATACCATGCTTGAGTTCCTTGGGCTTGCTTATGCTGTCAGTGCACAAAGACTTCCCATAGCTTTGTTTTATCTGTCTGGCACAAATACACTGACTTACTAGAGCAGAAATGTCGGCCGAGGTCCTTGACAGGGTGAAACTCTGCCATGTTTGGGCGCTCTGATTTCTTCCTGTGTAATACCATCTTTGTGCCTTGCTAAGGAGGGTTTGTCCGAAGTAAATAGTGGGACCAGGGAGCCTCAGATGCAGCCATGCATGCTGCCTCTGCTCTTCCCTATCCATTTCTGTGGTGTTTCCATGACTTTCTGATGTTCTCTGGTGTTTGACAAGTCATCACCTATGCGGAGCATCGGTCCCATACAAAAATGCTCGAGTCGCCCATTGACTTCAATGGGGTTCGTTACTTGAAACGAGCTCTCGAGCATTACAGAAAGTTTGACTCGAACAACGAGCACCTGAGCAATTTGGTGCTCGCTCATCTCTAGTTATAATCAATGTTCAAACCCTTTGGGTGCAATTAATCCGTTTCGAACATCCCTTTCGCCTGCAACAATTTAAGTTGCTTGTCACGATTTTCCCCTCTGATACTACTAGGGACAGAATCAATTACTCTGTACCGCAATTGACTAGTTGTATGCTGCTGTTCCACAAAGTGTTTAGGTATTGGCAAATCTGTTTTACAAGTCCTGACCACAAATCCTTTTTTTGACTTCATTCGTGGTCTCCCCAAAGTACACCAAGCCACATGGGCAAGTGATCATGTAGACCCCAAATGTAGAAAGGCATGTGAAACAACCTTTTATTTGAAACTGTTTGCCAGTGCGTGGATGTGTGAAACTGTCTCCTTTTATCAAGTTACTACAGCATACACAGTTCAAGCACAGGTAATTCCCTTTTTTCACACTTGTTAGTGTTTGTTGTTTAAACTGGCTATTATGCTGCCACACATAATGCACTAGCTGATCTTTCAAATTGTGAGCATGTCGATATGCCATTATTGGTAATTGTGAAAATTCCATTTTTTTAGGATGGCAACTAGACAATAACTGCCTATGTCTGCCAATAATGTTTCTGATCCTTCCACTCAGAGCCCCATAAGTAGATGCAAATGGAATCCTTGATGTTTTTACATTGCGACTCTTCACCATTAGCAGATCATTGCAGTCAGTATCTCGTGCTTTTGCCCTGTGTCGATCCGCAACTTCTCTTAACACCTTAAACTCTTAACACCTTAACACCCTGTCCAAGAATCGTGAAACGCTGTACAACGAGCCCCTCCCAGATATGATGGGACATTCTAGGGGGGCTTCAAAATTCTTATAGGCAGGGTGTACAAGATAGGTACAAGGTACAAGATAGGTACAATCTGAGCCATGGGCAACAAAAAATCAAGTGCTTCCTCTAACACCTCCCCGAACTCACTCAATACAGTGGGGTTGGATTTTATTGTAATACCTCATATACATCAGAGTTAGACACTTGTGAGAGAATCTCCTTATGGTAATACTCAGTATCCATAATGACGATGGCTCCTCTTTTATCCGCTATCCTAATGGTCAGATTTTTGTTATTAACCAAATCCCTTAACAATTTTTAACTCACTGTTGTTCAAATTGCTGTTACATTTGAACCTGTATTGTTGCGCCCTAAAATTAGCCAGGTCACTCGTTATCATTTTAGAAAAGATATTGATGACATGATCTGAATTAGGAAGCTGGAATTCGCTAGAGTTGTGCAGTCCAACATCCACCGACATGAACCCATCATGGGAGTTGGACTGCACAACACCAGTGGCACCACCATCAACTTGTTTGGAGAAATGCATTTTTAATCTCAATTTTCTAAAAAATGCACGACAATCTACATCCAGTCTTGCTACACAGAGGTAATCAGTGCTCACAGCTGCTAACAACTCCGATGCCTGTGTTGGATTGGGCGGTGAGAGGGCGTGATTTTAAAGTGAGATTGCAATTGGTGATGGGTGTGGTGCACTAGTGTTATTTAAGATGTGATGTGTCTGTATGTGTTAAGGACTTGACAAAGACCGTGGACAGTGATCCAAACATTGTCTGTCTTTTATGGAAGATAACAAAGAAATATGCTTTGAATAAGGAAAGTATCTTTGGAGAAGTTTTGTATCTGCACCTCATATGCTGCTCTGACTTTGAAAAGGATCTGACAACTTATCCCATTGATGATGGCTCTTGGGACAATTATAGCACAAATAATCACTAGAAACAGTAAATTTGGGTGATAGTTGTACCGTATACATGCAGCCACCAACAGGGTACTAAACGAGAAATCGCTCACTTGTCGGGGTCACTTGGTTTTAAGCTCACATAAAAACAAACGACTATCAGCCTGTATAAATAGGCAGTCGGTCATCTTTGAACAACTGCCTGCTTGCAGTGAGTGGAGGCAAGCAACCGAAAGAGATCTCTGGCCGCTCCACCTGTATTCACTGCATGACTATTACTCCTGTGTGAGGCGCGATGGCTGTCATCCCATGTAAGGGGCCTTTACACCTTAGATTAGAGGGACATGCAGACAGCTGTAAATAGAGGCAATGTATTTGAGAGGAGAGAGAAATCATGGGTAATTTAGTTCTAATTCTTTACAAGGCAATCCTGCCCACAGCAAGCTCTGATAGCATCAATCAGTGATGCTATACAGAGGTGGGCAAGACCATAAAAATGAAAAATAACTATTCCTGATGTATGATAGCATCACCTGGAGGCCATTGACACTCATAAATACACTCTTCTATATTTTTTATTATCTCAGAAGACCCCTTTAAGGGGTTAATGTTATAGATGATTGATTGTATACTCTGAAACAGACTACTTGTTTCTTATATGAATTTTCTCTAACAAATTAATGATTGTGCACTCTTGGCCCAAAAAAGTTTCTTCATTCAGTTAGGGTGCAACAACCATAAAACCCACATACAAGTTTGATAAATACATTATATGATACACTCAAGTTCTAGGTTTGCAGGACTAAATATTTAAAGTGTAGCTTTTATTTTGTTTAGTTTTATTAACCTGAATAGATTAATCATTAGACAGAGTTTACAAAGCTTGAAATCCCTCCTTTGCTTTCACATAGCTACTGACTTAAACAAGGGTTGGGTTGCGTAATTAAGCAATCAGCAAGACAGAAGGCCGCTATGCCTTATGGCTATACAAATTAATTTAAAAGCTTATGAAAGATACATTATTAGATATCTTGACAAATTTTTTAATTATGTGCACTATAGTATAATATCCATAACGAATAAAGATGTAAAATTCATATCTAAGCTAATAGTAAATAGACAGTGGAAAAGCTATAAAGGTTCTAATGGTTGCCTTTATGACTGGGGCCCTAAGCTAGAGAGCCCACAGGCTTCCCTTTACGCAGTAAGTTATCGTATATATATATATATATATATATATATATATATATATATATATATATATATATCATGAGGGAACATAAAACAATGAGGAGTACTTGACACCCAAGAGAACTTCTGCAATTATAGGAGACCGAGGGGGATTTCCAACAGCTGACACATAAAGGACCTTCTGCAGTGACAGGAAGGAGGCAATAAACAGCAGCCAAGATGCAGTCAGGTGGACCAGACTGATGTAGACACTCTACCCTGGTTCCACTTCCTGATTGTTGCTGGAGCACCACAACAATGCCATTGAAATGAACTATAACGCACACCATGCCTCTAGAAATAAAGATTGATATATTGTACATTATGCTCCCAGAAATTACCCTACTGTGCTCCCTGAAATGAATGAATCAATAAAACACTCTACCCCCCAAAATAGAATTGAAATTATAATGCACTGTGCCCCTAGAAATAAATTAGAATAGATTGTGCCCCATTAAATTAATACTCTTTTCTTCTCTGTTCAAGTCTAGGCTGCCATGAGGATGTCCTCCAGCCACAACGTGTCTCTACAAATTCTCCCAATCTTACCGCTATTGCTGATCAACCTGTCAATGCCCCCACACAGTAAGGTTGGCTTCACATGAGTGCAAGCGTATTTGCATGGCTGAACGTTGTATTTTGCAGAGTGAACAACACTCTCTTATTATGTGTTCATTTGTGTATTTTACTGTACTTTTTGCCTCCACAAAAGTGGCAATCAAAGATGCACTGATTGAAATGCTAATTAGTCCCAGATGTGTTCTTTTTCCTGCCCAATTACGCAATGTTTCAAGCATCTCCTTGCATATTGCGTACTCATTTGCACATCTCCAATTGACATCTTTGGAGACCTTTAGTGCGCAAATACCCATAAAAATAGAGCATGTTCTACTTTTATTTGCACAATCAAAATACGCGTGCGAAATACGGAAAATTGAATGAACCCATTGAAATCAAAGGGTTCTACTCTCTGTGTATTGTGCACACAAATATGTTCCATGTGAAGGCGGTCTACGGGAGTCTTTTTAACTATGCTGTGGAATTTCATCTAGGGGGTTCATTACAGCCCGAACAGAACCATTAGTTGCTCTTAGTGAAACAAACACCACTCTGGTGTTCATCTCACATGCGTTTAATTTGTTTTTGTTTTATTTGTAGTATCGAATAGCATAGTTGACTACGCTATTCTATACTCAAAATATAATGAAAACTAATAGAACCCTTGTCAAATGGACACTGGAGTGGTATCTGCTTCACTAATGACAATTAATGGTTCTGTTTGGGTGTTTCGTCACAATACTGGTTTTGGCATGTGTGATGTAGCCCCCTAATGGAATCCTACACTGTAGTGAGAAGTGATGTGGGAACACCCCATAATAGTGTGCCCAAACACTAATTAGTCCCCTTTGTGAACCCTCACACAGTTTAATTAGTCCTCTTTGTCGGGAAGGGGGGCTAGACAGAGCAATTAGTCCCAATTCCTACTCTTTTAGATGGGCCTACACCTTTAAAATAAGCATAATGTGCTCACTCCTCACATTGCTGGAGTCTGGACTTACAACTTCATAATCACCTGCTCTCATGCTGTCCACATCGTGTGCACAGCCCAGCAGATGTTTGTGTAACAGCAATACTGCATCCCTGTCAACTCCTCCTCTCGAACACCTTAGAGAAGAAGGAACCAGAGAGGTGCTAAAAGGGAAGATCAGTTACACACGCTGCCGCTGCCGGACCCTGCACCAGATTGAGATAGCAGGAGATTTTGGAAGCTGCAAAAAGTGGGCCCTGGCAGCTGCCCAAGTTTGCAGGGAGCTGGCGCCAACCCTGATTACTAAACATGAGGGCACAGAGGGTAACTATCACTTAACATGAGAGCAGTATTAATAAATGTAGAGCCACTGAGGGCAAACTACTACTAAGTACTTGAGCATAGAGTGTGTACTATTACTGATTGTGGGGGCAAAAGGGGCACTATAGCTGAGCATAATGTATGTGGTGGCAAAAAAAGGTCAGCTGTCACTTTCTATGAGCATAAAGGGCATATTATTACTGTGTGGGGGCACAAATGAGGGTACTATTACTATGTGAAAAAGGATGCAATAGTACTGTGTGGGACACAAAGGGGGGCACTAGTACTGTGTAGGGGCACTAAGATGGACATTAGGACTTGGCTGGAAGTTTTCACCATTGTAGTCTGGGCCAGATGGAAACAAGAGAAAATAGGCACCTACAATCAGAGACAGCGTCACCTGTGTTCACTGGTGGTAACTGCACTTAAACCACTTTTCACATGTAGAACATGTATCTGAGCATTATTTGGTGACTGTGTTATTTATAGTTATACTACCATACATAGACTTGAGATGCCATATTTAAGCTAGCTCTGTTATAAAAATATTCTTATGGATGCTGTCTCTGATGTGTACATACATCGGGGGGGGGGGGGGGGGGGACATGCAGTATGTCTTGGAATTTGTGACCCTGATGTGTGTAGACTCAAGCAATGTCCCTCATTGCTAGTGCTGCATCAGTGGGTTACCCACTTGACCCAGCAATACAGCTTGAAAGTTGGAGATGAGCTGTAGTAAGAAAAAATCCCTGAGGGGTGGCGAAAAATCTGAACTTTTGCACCAGGGACCATGAGCCTTTAGCTATGCGTCTATACATATAATAACAATAATATTGTCTATATTAAAACAGATATATCAACAAGATTTTTAGAAGAAAACTTGGGTTAAGAAATATAAAAAACTTCTTAGCTCTCTTTGATTTAGGAAAAACAATTTTAAAAAAACAACAGCATTTGATAATAGAAACAGTGGATGCTGTAAAGGCTTTTGATATTTCTTGTATGTGGCTGTGTAAAGCTCTCAAAGCTCAAATATATACAGCACATCAAGTATTGTAGCAGCTCATACTAAGATAACAAAAGGGGCAAAGCAGGAAAGTCCCCTTTACCTTTTTTAATTAAGCAAAAGAGCTATTGATACAGTACGGTTTGAACATGAGACGTTAACAAAATGTAAGTAAAGCAGAAGAAAAATTTTGCCTCTTTTCTAAGGAAATAATACAATTTTGTGTAGTCCAAGAAATCATAAAATATAGTTTTTTTAATGCGATGTTCTTTCATTATTTAAACCCTGTGTGCCACACATACATCATCACACCCTATGAAATTAGCACATATATAACTGTTCACTGCATACGCTCTATATGAAGTGGGCTTAAAAGCCAAACCAGTTCTATATGTTGTAACGATCAGCTGCAAACTGAGATCACAGAAAACTCTGTGGGCTCCTACACACTGGCGAGGGTGCTATTGGGCTGTGATTCACGACCTGATATCGCCCTTACAATCCTTCTGAAAACTCCTTAATGCGAGGTGTTTTCACATGGAAACAGCCTCACAACACTGTGGGAGTTCCCTTCATCCTCAACACGGCTGTCACAACCACGGAAGCAGATCACAATGTTCTCCCACTGTTTTCAATGGGGCCTGCACTGCTGCCACTGGCCCCATTGAAAATATGTGGAAACCCCTGGATGTGACAGCCTCACATCCCTGCGAGGCTGAAGGAATCCCCCACTGCAGCTGTCACAGCCGCAGCAGGGAATCGCAATGTTATCCCATTGTTATCATAGGGGTTGGTGCTGCTGCCATCGGCTCCATTGAAAACAATGAGCGATATCGCAAAATGAAAGAACAAGCTGTGATTTGTTGTTTTAAGGCCTCAGTAAGACGGGCGTTTTTTCGCGCGTTTTGCGCATCGCATGTCGGATGCGCATGCGCAAATCGCGTGACCGGAGGCGAAAAATCACGGGAAAAATCTGCACCTACCCGCGTTTATCGTCGCTGCAAAACGCCCGTCTGACCGGAGAAAAATCGCCGTGCGCATCAAAATGCGCATGAAACTTCGTCTGACCAGCGAAAAAAATGATTTTGGTGCGCACATAAAACGGCGAACGCAGATAGGCGCGATTTGCGAATCGTCGTGTCCTATAATTTTTCGCAAAAGCGGACATGTGACCGATATCATAGCGAACTATGGGTTCTATATCTATTGCAATTAAATATCATGAGCGATCAGTATTAAAGTGTTAGCTATTCCATTCCCCGCGATAAAATCACAGGGGTGCTGTCTGGGTGTCAAAGCAGCCTGGGGGCCTTCTGAAGAACCCCAGGAGTGGCATAATTTGGTTATTAAAGATTTGCCTGTAGCATGTTCTTAATAGACTGTTAAAATACAGCATAATACAATACTATAGTATTACATTATATTGTATAAGCGATCAAAAGATAACATGATCGAGTCTCTTGTAGAGTCTAATAAAAAAGTAAAAATTGAGTAAAATAAAGATTTGATTAATTATTATAAAATAAAAAATATCAAATGTTAAAAAAATCTAAAAATTGGTATTGCTACACCCATAAAGATCCAATTTATTAAAATATCACATTATTAAGCCTTTTGTCTTTTTAGTCACTCCATCTCCAGGAAGAAACTAAATAAAAAGTTATCAAAAAGTTGTATGTTCCTCAAATTGGTACCAATACAAACTACAGGATGAAAAAAAAACTAGCAGACTTAAGAGCCCATTGACTCAAAAAGAGTTATGGTGGTCAATATACAATGGCAGAAAGCAGTTATATATTTAACGCCTTCCCGTTCCAGGACGTAAGGGTACGTCATGGAGCGTCGGGGTATGTATGCAGAGAGGTTGCGGGGTGACCTCTCTGTATAAAGCATGGATGTCAGCTGTAATAAACAGCTGACACCCGCGGACAATAGCCGCTATCGGCCATTCAGTCGATCGCAGCTATTAACCCTTTAAATGCCACTGTCAATTCTGACAGCGGCATTTAAATCCCCCGAGCTATGTTCGGGGGTCCCGTACGGCCCCCCAGCGGTGAGATCGGGGAAGCCGTGCAGGTGTCATTGCAGCCGGGGGCCTTCTGAAAGGCCCCAGGCCTGCCTGAGCAGACTGCCTATCAAGCCATCCCCGTAGGGTGGCTTGATAGACTGCCTGTCAAATGGCAGTATGACATAATGCTATAGCATTATGTCATACTGCAGGAGCGGTCAAAGCATCGCTGGTTGTATTACCCCAGGGGGACTTATTAATTGTAAAAAAAAAAAATAACGTTATAAAAGTTTAAATCACCCCCCTCTTGCTATATCTATTATTAAAAAATCTAAATCATAAAATAAAAATATGTATTTGGTATCGCCGCGTCTGTAAAAGTCCAATCTATCTAAGTAGCATATTATTTTTCCTGCACGGTGAATGTTGTCCGAAAAAAAAAAATAAAGAACGCTAGAAATTCACTTTTTTAGTTACCCTGTCTCCCAGAAAAAATACAATAAAAAGCGATCAAAAAGTCGTATGTATTCCGAATTGGTACTATCGAAAACTACAGGACATCCCGCAAAAAATGAGCCCTCGCTCAACTACGTCGACAAATAAATTAAAAAATTATTGCAGGCAGAAGATGACCGCAGAAAATAATTGAAAAAAAATAAATATCTTTGAAAAAAAGAGTAGTACAGTAGAAAAAACCCTATACTAGTTTGGTATCATAGTAATCGTACTGACCCATAGAATAAAGTTATCATGTCACTTTTGTTGCAGTTTGTGCACCGTAGAAACAAGACGCACTGAAACATGACAGAATGTCTTTTTTTTTTTTTCATTTTACTCCACTTAGAATTTTTTTAAAGTTTTTCAGTACATTATATGGTACAGTAAATGGCATACTTTAAAAATACAAGTCGTTCCACAAAAAAACAAGCCCTCATACAGTGATGTCGATGGATAAATAAAGGAGTTACGATTTTTTCGAAGGGGGAAGGAAAAAATGAAAATGGAAAAAGAAAAAGGGGCCCCGTTATTAAGGGGTTAAAAAAAGGTATGTTTTTTTTTAATAGTACTACATAAAAAAACTTGATAAATTTAGTAATCATACCAACCCACAGAATAGAGACAAGACGTTATTTATAATGCATCACAAATGTTGTAAAAATAAATCCCCTTCAAAAAGGTGCATTTGCAGTTTTTTTTCTACATTTCATTTTGCTTAGAAGTTTTGAGTCTTCCAATACATTATATGGTATGTTAAATGCAACCATTGAAAAATACAACTTGTCGCACAAAAAACAAGCTCTCGTTAAGATGTGTTGTTACGGCTTGTCAGTCGTGACATGGTGGCCTCGACACAGACCAAGACCCATTGCCTTGATATGCAAAACAAGGGTTAATGCCCCATGTGCAGAGACTGCTGGTTGCTGTCTCTCTTTGCTGCATGATACGTGCTGGATTAGTCATGTCTGGGAGAAGGTTGGAGGTGTGCTTCTCTTATTGCTGTGCTAGTCTTCAGGTGTGGAGCATCTTTATATTCTCACCCCTCCTAGTGCTCAGTGCTGCTTATTCAGCTTCATAGAGGAGTAGTGGAGAGTGGAGCTCCTCTGTGCTGGGTGTACTGCTACTTCCAGATAAGATGTTGCCGTTTACTTTTCAGTTGTATTTTCTGTTTTCATTTCTGTATTTCTTGGCTGTTCGGTTAATCTCTCTGGGGGCCTCTATAGGGACACTCAGGGCCCAGGATGAAGACCATGGGGCCCCCTCTATCGAGCTGATTATTCCGCTTCTAGGCAGGTACCCGCCACCCACCTGCTAGGTTAGGGCCAGGCTTCCTTCTCCCTGGAGTGGTGCTACTGTTCAGCATAGCATGGTGGCTATCTCTTTCTAGTACTCTTGTGTCACACAGACTTCACATACTTGTTTTCGTACTCCTGTTGTGGTGCGCACTGTTCTACAGTGCATAGTAGTATTCAACTGCAGTGGTTGTGAACGTCACCCTGCGTCCGTGCTGAGCATGGTGCTTGTGTGCTGCACGGATGTGACATGTGTCACCTAAAAATAAAAAGTTATTATTTTGCAAAAGAGAGAATACCAGAACTGCAGAATGTGACCTGAACTCAGGAGCATCAATATAAGGGTAGCTGTTTGGACAAACACCCCTACAGTTTTTGATGAACTGTAGTTGTTTGAGCTAAAGCAGAAGTGGACCTAGGAGGAAAGAGTTATAAAAGTTAGAGATGAGCGAGCGTACTCGTCCGAGCTTGATACTCGTTCGAGTATTAGGTTGTTCGAGATGCTCGTTACTCGAGACGAGCACCATGCGATGTTCGAGTTACTTTCACTTTCATCTCTGAGACATTAGCGCGCTTTTCTGGCCAATAGAAAGACATGGAAGGCATTACAACTTCCTCCTGTGACGTTCCAGCCCTATACCACCCCCCTGCAGTGAGTGGCTGGCGAGATCAGGTGTCACCCGAGTATTAAAATCTGCCCCGCCCGCGGCTCGCCACACATGCATTCTGACATAGATCAGGGAAAGTGCTGCTGATGCTGCTGCTGCTATAGGGAGAGCGTTAGGTGTTATTTTAGGCTTGAAGAACCCCAACGGTCCTTCTTAGGGCCACATCTGACCATGTGCAGTACTGTTGAGGCTGCTTTTAGCAGTGTTGCACAATTTTTTTTCTTTTGTATATCGGGCGTGCAGACCATTGCATCCTCAGTCTTCAGTCATTGTACAGAGTATAGGGGCAGTACTGGTGAGGCAGGGAAAGAGGGAAAGGTGAAAGAGATATATTGTCTATATAGGCAGTGGGCTTTTTCAAAAAAAATTGGGGAAAAATACTATATTTGGGCTGCCTGTGACCGTCTTCAGTGTATTGCGTGTCAGCTGGGGGTAGTAGTCCTAATTAATACGCAGCTAAGCGTTACAGCAGGCTTGCGCAAAATTGTTTCCTGGCTCTGCTGTGCCCGTTACATCACCGCCGTGATAGCGCCAGAGGGAAACAGGAAACATAATATACGCTGCATACAGTATCTGTCTGCTGTTTCAGCTCACCATTTTAAAAAAAGGGAAGCCAAATATTTAAGGCGTACCACTGCCCTTTGGTGACTTGACTGCTTCTGCGCTGTGAATTCCACTAGCTGAGTGATACGCACCTACGTCTCACAATGTCACACTTTGGTGTGCGCTGTGGTCACTGGGTCGTGCGGGGGGTGGGGGGGGGGTGGGCAGCATGTTACCCAGGAGAAGTGGCAGCGGAGTGTCATGCAGGCAGTGATTGGGCTTTGTTGGAGGTAGTGTGGTGCTTAGCTAAGGTATGCATTGCTAATGAGGGTTTTTCAGAAGTAACAATTGCTGGGGGGGGGGGCACTCTTGCCGCTATTGTGGCTTAATAGTGGGACCTGGGAACTTGAGATGCAGCCCAACATGTAGCCCCTCGCCTGCCCTATCCGTTTCTGTGTCGTTCCCATCACTTTCTTGAATTGCCCAGATTTTCACAAATGAAAACCTTAGCGAGCATCAGTGATATACAAAAATGCTCGGGTCGCCCATTAACTTCAATGGGGTTCGTTACTCGAAACGAACCCTCGAGCATCGCGAAAAGTTCGTCTCGAGTAACGAGCACCAGAGCATTTTGGTGCTCGCTCATCTTGAATAAAAGTCTTTTTCTCATGTTTCTTAATCCTTTTGAAGCAACTTCTGGTTTTGGCTTAAAAAACTGCATTAAAACCTACCACATAAGAAAACACTGTATATGTGAAATCACCCTAAGGTATTTTAATTTTAATATTAATAAAGAGAAAATTAGAAGATTATGATTCTTCATAACATCGCAGCAATTTCTTTAATGAGGTGTATGGTTTTTAATGGTTTATGGAACACTATATCAACTAAAATACGTAATATAGTAAAAAAAATAAAAAACGACACCTCCTTCTGGGTAGTAAGAATATTAGGTTTTCCGGGAATCTTTATTTTTCGTAATAACTGCCAATATCTAGCCATTTCAAATTAAATGCTTTTTGAAAAATACAGTACTGTGCAAAGTTTTATGCATGTGTAAAAAAATGCTGCAAAGTAAGCATACTTTCAAAAATGGAAGTGTTAATATTTTTCACTTAACAAAATGCTAAATGAATGGACGAAAGAGAAATCTAAATCAAATCAATATTTGTACACTTGCACAAAGTCAGAAATTTCGTAGAATTACAGTCAGGTGTATGATTAACCTTTTATACCAAACAGGTGGAAATGATCATTATTTTCCTATGTAGGTTGAAACTGAAACACAAACAGCTGTATAAGAGGGGACTAAGGCTGCGTTCACATATGACGTGTTTGTTGCAGTTTTTATTTGCGGCTCCTTTGCAAATACAAAAGTGCATGCAGTTTTCAAAAATTGCAGGCGTTTTTTTAGAAAAATGCATCAATTGTTAAAAACCATATGCTGTTTTTTGCTGCACTTTTTTATTGCAGAGGACCACTAAAAAAAAACTGCAACAAAAATGCCACGTGTAAATGCAGTTTCAAAGAAAATAAGTAGAAAATAAAGTTTGCTAATTATTCTAAATAAAAAAAGGATACTAATATTTTAAATCAAATATTTTCCTGTATTCATAATTAAAAATGAGGGAAGGGGGTGTACGGAGGCAGAAGCAGAAGGAAGCAGCGTGAAGGACCTCCAGGCTCAGCGGTGATTTCAGCAGCTCAAAGCAAACACATTAGCCCACAAATTGCTTCCAAAACACTGTTGACGGAAGCAGGAGAGCTCAGGTCCCCAGCACCATGCCTAGAGTGAAGAAAAAGGGACTTAGTCCCCAGAAACTGACTGCATATTGCACTGCAGCAGCCCCTGTCCAAGATGGAGACATGTGGTGAAGGCAGCATAGTAAAAGCCAGACAGTCCCTTACAAAAGGGGATGGCAAGTCACTACCAAAGAGAGGGGACTTACAAGATACACAGGGAAAACTAAGACAACAAATCCTCCAGCAAATAACTCCATCTACACAAGAGGATGACTCACCTTTATCTCATGAGGGAAACAGCAGTCTACAGAGTAAACAAGCTGAACAAACTGAGTCCTTCTCTCAGCACAAAGGAGCAACAAAAGTAAGTCATTCCTCTCTTACTTTATTTAACAAATCTCCTGACACATCGCCCTAAAGGGACCATAATGCCTACATCCATCCTAAAGCCTTAAAACAAATGTACCAAGACTTAAAGGATTCTATACACAGAGACATTAAGGAAGCAGTATCAGCCATACATGCTGACTTCATTGCTATTGTTAACTGAACAGCCCATTTAGATCAAAAAATTGAGGAATTTGTACTCGCACATAACACACTGCTGGACGCACACAAAGAAACAGAAGATGATATCACCAAGATTAAAGGGGTTGTCCCGAGGCAGCAAGTGGGTCTATACACTTCTGCATGGCCATAATAATGCACTTTGTAATGTACATTGTGCATTAATTATGAGCCATACAGAAGTTATAAAAAGTTTTATACTTACCTGCTCCGTTGCTGGCGTCCTCGTCTCCATGGAGCCGACTAATTTTCGCCCTCCGATGGCCAAATTAGCCGCGCTTGCGCAGTCCGGGTCTTCTCCTCTTCTCTATGGGGCTCCGTGTAGCTCCGTGTAGCTCCGCCCCGTCACGTGCCGATTCCAGCCAATCAGGAGGCTGGAATCGGCAATGGACCGCACAGAAGCCCTGCGGTCCATGGAGACAGAGGATCCCGGCGGCCATCTTCAGCAGGTGAGTATGAAGACGCCGGACCGCCGGGATTCAGGTAAGCGCTGTGGGGGTTGTTTTTTTAACCCCTGCATCGGGGTTGTCTCGCGCCGAACGGGGGGGGGGGTTTAAAAAAAAAAAAAACCCGTTTCGGCGCGGGACAACCCCTTTAAGGTAAAACTGGCTGATTTAGAGGACAGATCTAGAAGAAACAATATTCGCTTCAGAAACGTTCCTGAAAGCATTAAAGACTCTCAGCTTACTGAAGTCCTCACAGATCTGTTTGTCACTATTTTACCAGATGCAAAGGAATTTGAACGTCTAATAGAGTTCATAGAGTACGTAAACCAAAAAATATTCCAGCAGAAGGTCCTAGAGATGTTTTAGCTAGACTACATTTTTATCACTTTATGGGAACCCTACTAAGAGTCGTACCTCAAGCCACTAACTTACCAGATCATTTCAGCCACATAATGCTATTCTCAGATCTATCACCTATAACTCTGGCAAGAAGGAGAGAATTCGCTCAGTATTCAAAAATTTTAAGAGAAGGAAAAAATCAATACAAATCAGGTTTTCCTGTAAAACTTTAAGTTTTCAAAAACGGAATCACTCATGTTGCTAACTCTCCAAAAGACGCAGAACATTTACTTACGAAAAAGTCCCTGCTGCTTTCAAACGAAAATAACCGATCCACTCCTAAAAAGAGATCTACATCTCTGACATAAGAATGGAACAAAGTATCTACACACAGATCCAAGAAAAAACGTGAATTGTACATTTCCAAGTATTTCAGTTTTTTTCTATACACTTTATCAATGTGCTTAGATTTTGTGAAAACACGACTTAAGAACTACAAAATAAACCGCTGAACCGTGCGCCTTAAAATGTTTATTCTTTTATTTCTCCTTTTATCCGTAACCCCCTCCTTACAATACTTTATTTTCTACAAATTTACCTAGTATATCTAAGTTTTTCACAAAGAACCAGGACTGATGGATGTTTTCCATTTTCTAATTTTTGTTCTCGTTGTTCGTTTTGTTTCAACAGGTTTATTTCTCCAAGTCAGTATGTTTTGTTTTTTTGTCTGGGCATTTAGTTGGGATAATTATCATGTTTTATATATGGTGTTCACATCAAGAACAGACAAACCTCAGACACAACCAGACATTTTATTGATCTGATAGAAGAGGCGGAGAGAGAGCAGAGGCCTTCTCTGCTTCTATCCTTGGATGCAGAGAAGGCCTTTGATAGAGTGCATTGGAGTTATTTACTAGCAACCCTCAGGAAATTTTGCTTTGAGGGAGATTTTCTGTCAGCAACAATTTCTCTATATTCTAATCCCATTGCCTCAGTTTACTCCTCTGGTTTTCTATCTAAATCCTTTGTAATCAACAATAGTACTAGACAGGGATGTCCTATGTCCCCACTGATTTTTTCACTGATTATGGAACCTTTTTCAGAACACATAAGATCTTCTCAAACTGTACGGGGGATTCAGATGGGTGACATAAAACATAAAATCGTTTTATTTGCTGACGATGTAATACTTGTTTTATCTGACTCAGTGGTATGTCTTCCAGCAGCTAGTTATATAACTCAGAAATGTTCAGAGGTATCTTATTACAAAATTAACTCAGATAAATCACATATGCTCAATTTGGGTATTAAAGATTTAATCATATTATCACTTTCCCAGAAATATAAGTTTAAATGGGCCAAGGAATCTCTTCTTTATTTGGGAATCCAATTAACCTTTCCTGCTTCAAAATTATTCTCAGCCCATTATACTCCCATACTCATAATGTTGAAAAATGACTTAAATAACCTGAGCACTAGTGGCATTTTCTGGATGGGAAAAATATCAGCTGTGAAAATGATCATACTACCCAAAATACTCTAGTACTTTAGAAATGTACCTATACTATTACCTACCCTATACCTTAAAAAAAAAACAATCTATATTCCAGAGTTCTATATGGAATAAGAAAAAGCCCAGAGTCTTACTGACTGGAAAATATTGAAAATATTGGATAATCACCAAAGATTATCCCACAGCCATTTTAATAAACAAAAAGTGTAGTACATTTTGTATTCTTGTACTTGCACTGACTCATATAATAAAGTTATAATGCCATTTTTGCTGCTGTGTGTATGTCATAAAAATAGTACATGACCCACCACGGGACATAATATGTGGGCTACTCTCCTTCACTGACACACAAGCAATTCTACTTGCGTCCAGAGACAGAGATCAACTAAGCTATCAAGGATCATCAATTCAGATATACCAGGACCTAGCTCCCTCCACCCTTGCTAAAAGAAGGCTTATGAAACCTCTTCCAGAAGACTTAAAGGGGTTGTCCCGCGATAGCAAGTGGGGTTATGCACTTCTGTATGGCCATATTAATGCACTTTGTAATATACATCGTGCATTAAATATGAGCCATACAGAAGTTATCCACTTACCTGCTCCATTGCTGGCGTCCCCGTCGCCATGGTGCCGTCTAATTTCAGCGTCTAATCGCCCGATTAGACGCGCTTGCGCAGATGGGTCTTTTCCCTTCGGCTCGGTCCGGCAGCAGCGGTGTTCTGGCTCCGCCCCCTTGTACGCATCATCACGTAGCTCCGCCCCATCACATGTGCCGATTCCAGCCTCCTGATTGGAGGAGCCATTGCGCTACACCCATCAGTCCCCTTTGTCTTTGAGAGCAGTCTGTTTGATGTGGAAGGCTGCATGCTCTTTATAAAAGGGCAAATTTTTGCAGAAACTTACACCTTAGTTAAGCTATATGTCCCTAACAAACACCAGATATCCTGGCTTACGGATGCCTGTTTCGATCTCACTTAGCCCCACCTCTCCATCTCGAGCATGGTGCTGGAGATTAAACGAGTCTTTATTGGAGAATCGGGAAGCAGTCAAAAACATATCCTCGCATCTAGAAATTTTTTTTAGAGAAAACAAACTCTCTCCAGATAAGCACCCCTTGGTTTGGGAAACTCACAAGGCTTATATTAGAGGCATATTTATAGCTATGGAAGCTGCACAAAAAAAACAAAAACAGAAGGAGATAGAGGATATACTAACCCAGATAGCTATATTAGAACAGCTGTCCAAACAAAAAATGCTCCCATGGCGATAAGGGTGGCCGATTAATGTCTTCCTTGATTAAAAAAAGCTAGAGCAAATACGCACATATCAGGAATAAAGGATCCATTAGGGACAACTCATAAAGAACAAACCAAATAGCCCAAATTTTTCAGGACTGCAACTTAAAGTTATACAATTTGACTAAATCCGACAGGCACCTAGAAGAGGTCAAAAGCAAAAAATTAGAGGATCTGCTGGCATCTATAACCCTTCCCTCTTTAAACCAAGAGGAAGCTGCTACCTTGACTTCCCCAGTTTCGCTTGAAGAACTCACATCCGTACTAAACAGTTTCCCGTTGCATAAAAGCCCACGCCCTGACGGTCTTCCTTTAATCTATTACAAAAAATTTCAGGAAATAATTTTACCACACCTAACGTTGTTTCTGAACACTGTACTGGAAGGGGCTCTGCTGCCCAAACAGACACAAGAAGCCTTTATTACTCTTATTCACAAAGAAGGGAAAGATCCCCTCCTGTGTGGTAGCTACAGACCCATCTCTCTCTTAAATCTTAATATCAAAATATGGGCAAAACTACTCTCCAGAAGAATTAATAAATATATTCCCAATTTGATTAATGATGAACAATCAGGATTTGTTAAGGGTAGAGAAGGAAAAGATAACTCAATACGCCTACTACATGCTATAAAATACACCCAAAAAAGCAAGATCCCATTAATTTTTTTGGAAATCGACGCTGAAAAAGCGTTTAATTGACTTGATTGGAACTTTATGCGAGCAGTTTTAAATAAATTTAATTTTTCCCCTTCTTACATTAATGCGATTTTCTTGCTATACTTAAGTCCTCATGCCAAGATCAAAGTCAATAACTGTTTTTCCCCTCCCTTCCCCATTACAAACAGAATCCGGCAGGGCTGTCCTCTGTCCCCCACTCTTTTCATTCTTTCGTTAGAAGTTCTCCTACAATGGGTAAGACAGAGTGAGGAGATTGAGGGAATCAGAATCAAGCACCTTTCATTTAAAGCTGCAGCATTTGCAGACGACATCTTGTTTGCTTTAACCAATCCAGAACAAGGTCTGCTGACACTCAATAAGATTTTACAAACTTACGCCTGTTTCCAATTTTAAAGTTAATGTCTCGAAATCTACAGTGCTTAATATCACACTACACCCAGACACAGCTAACAAGCTACAATCCTCCTCTCACTATACGTGGACCAAAACCTATATTGAATATTTGGGGGTTAAGATCACTAAAGACCTAGGGAAGCTATATGATTATAACTTTGCTCCTCTTCTTACAGAAATAGCAATTCTATTAAAATCTTACGATTTACCAGTAATTTCCTGGTTTGAACGCAAAAACCTATTACAAACTCATATAGTCCCCAGAATAATATAGAAATTACAGATGCTCCCAATCTATCTACCCATCTCCTTTTTTAAACAGAACAAACAAAGCTTTTCTAGATTCATATTGAGGCATAAAAGACCCCGTCTGGCACACCGAATACTGGTTCAGAGGAAGGAGCGAGGTGCAATAAACCTACCAGACATGGCCCAATACTATAAATCAACAGATGGATGGAATTGACAAAGCCTTCAAAAAATCGAGTTGTGAGTCTCTTAGCCCCAGCTTCTTATCGAGCATCATTTGTTACAGGTATGTGACTCCCTTCACAGAAAATATATAGGAAAGCTTCTTTTGACCCCCTGTTGAGAGGTGCATGTGAGGTCTGGCACTCTCTCCGAGGGGAATTGGCTCCAACCCTATTCCCAATTACTCCTCTATGCTTAATACCAAATTATCTGGGTTTGGAACTGGATGTACATACAAAACATATATGGTCCCTTTTAAGTGACCTTTCAATTGCAGATCTCTGGACTCAACGCACATTGAAGTGAGAGCAACTCTTGGAGAGACTGTTCTCTCAGGTAGCCCCCTTGCAAAAAATGCATCTGTGTAAAATTCTGGATAGATTCAACACTGAGTTCCCATCCTCCCGTCCACTCACAGAGCTTGAGCATACTACAGTAGCACAATGTAGCGCCAGTAGGAAGATTGCACTCCTCAAAAGAAAATTTATTATACAACAAGTCGACATCAAACCGATTTTCATTATATCCAGGGAAAAGGAGCTCAGTGTTGAATTGTCGGATGAGGAGTTTGTGTCTAGTCTAAGCAGCTCACCTGGCTATTCTAAAGTAAACCACTACAAGCTGCTGACAAGATGGTACAAGTCACCCGAGTGGCTGTTCGCTCATAATCTATCTAAATCTAATCTTTGCTGGCGGTGCAATGAACACGTGGGCTCTTTAACACATATCTGATGTTCCTGCTCAGTTTTAAAACCTTATTGGAAGCAGATAGAAAAAACCATATGTGACATAAATGGAAGCTCTTTCAGACTTACCGCTGAAAATGTGATTCTTTCCAAACCCTCCATTGACTATATAAACCTTCCAGGAGCAATCTCACCACACATTTAATTATGGCAGCTAAGTCTTTAATTCCATTCCTATGGCTTCAACCCATAGCTTCCTCTTTCAACCAATGGGTAGCAAAAGTCAATGAAATTTGCAGATTTGAGGAACTGTCAAGTTGGGCTAATAGATGCCATAACAAATTTGAATCTATCTGGCTGTAATGGAAGCTACATTTTTAATCTCTGTCTTAAACTATTTAAACAGCTCAGGGAAATACTTGTGCTATTTTTTTTTTTTTTTTGGGGGGGGGGCCTATGACTGTTGAAAATCTCATTGCTTTCACGTTTACTTGGGGATTGATGGCTGATACTCCTAGCTAAAGCATGAGCCTTAGCCACAAGGCTATGGTCCTACTTTATTTGGTCTCTCCGTCTCTTACCTCTAGCCTATTTGTTTAAGTCAGAAGTATCACTGCATTTTATATAATGTAACTCTCACTGTCCTTTACCACCCCCAGTCCACCCCACATTTCCCTTCCTACAAAGTCCCTCCCCCCCTTTACCTATACCTCCTCAACCCCTGTTCTTCTTTTTTTTTCTTTCCTTCTTTCGTCTCATCTTTAATTGCATTTATTGTGTATTCATGTAACAAAAATGTTGAAAATAGAATTTCATTTGCATAGCAGCAATACAGTGATCGCAATTCTATGCAACAACATGTACATTTATGTTTTTCACTGTATTGTACTTGCAATTGATTTCAATAAAAAAAGAATTTATAAAAAAAATAAAAATAGTACACCTCCAAAATAGCAAAATTGTGTTTTTTTCCATATCATTTCACTTGGAATTTTTATTGTAAGTTTTTCAGTACATTTTATCATACATTAAATAATACCAATTAAAAATACAACTCTTCCTGTAAATAAACATGCCCTCGGATAGCTGCATTGATGAAAAATAAGAGGTTTCTTTTAAGTGCTTAGGAAAAGCCAAGCATCAAACAAATAAAAAAGGCTGCATCCTTAATGGACCTTTCACATGAGACAAAACATTCTGCAGCAGCATTACAGAATATGAGGCCATTGCATTCCACACAAAATCCACACTGCCAACTGTAGATTTTGATGTGGAATTGCTGGCAGGATTCTGCTACTTCCAATTCTACATCAAAATCCACACGTTAGCAGTGCAGATTTTGGTGTTGAATATTCTGCAGGAGGTTTTCCATTGAAAACAATCTGAAACACTTCCCGATCCTCCAGTGTGGCTGATCGCAACCTCACAAATGATGGGAGGCTTTTTGACAGAAAAATTCCTCTCATCCGTAGGTACATCGCACATTCACGAGTGCGATATTGGGACAAGTTTCACTGCCCGATATTGCGATCGGCCGTGTAGGAAGCCTATAGGAGAGATTTTTTTTGTGACAATTATCGAGCTATCCACAGGATTCTCAACATAAGTAGCAAATACACCTGACATTAAAAAGGAATACAGGAGAGCATGTAGATAATGAAGATGGTTTAAAAAATTGAAGATTTTTATATTGCAGAATTGCTGCCCATAAACATGCCTAAAGATGGGCTTGCTCTTTTCAAAATTTTTATGATGTAATTTGACTTTTGTGTTTGGGGCATGTTTATAAAACAGATCTTGGGGTGAGTTCTTATAACTGGTTTTATTTTCCAGTAGACCTCTGAGAAAATGAAAGGTTGGGTCTTATTGGTTGCTATCACCAACTTCTCCACCTTTCGATTTGCACCAAGTTTGATAAATCTTCCCATTCACGCTCTACTGTCAGTCTAAAACTATAAACTTATTTATTGACCTGGATTTTTAATTGTAGTTCATAGACAATTTGTAACTGCTAGAAGAATGCCTGCAACAGATTAATGATCATTTCAGCTGTTATGCAAATTAATTTACTATTGAACACCATGGAATAAGCTATAAATCTGATAAATGTTCCCGACCCTGCTGTGTTTTTCACGGGGCTAAAGTGAATATATTTTGCTTTGAAAACAGCTAAATCAAAACAATGTGAGTTTTATAATTTAATTTGTAATATGCTGAAATTCCTTGTCACTCTAGGATTTCGTTGTCATGTATTGTCAGTCATCAAAGTTGCAAAGTAAAGCAGAAAATGAACTATATTGCATAGCCAGAATCCTAATGCAGCTCTGTTCATAAAGAATCTTTAATAGAGATGAGCGAGCACCAAAATGCTCGGGTGCTCGTTACTCGGGACAAAATTTTTGCGATGCTCGAGGGTTCGTTTCGAGTAACAAACCCCATTGAAATCAATGGGCGACTCGAGCATTTTTGTATATCGCCGATGCTCGCTAAGGTTTCCATTTGTGAAAATCTGGGCAATTCAAGAAAGTGATGGGAATGACACAGCAATGGATAGGGCAGGCGAGGGGCTACATGTTGGGCTGCATCTCAAGTTCCCAGGTCCCACTATTAAGCCACAATAGCGGCAAGAGTACCCCCCCCCCTCCTAACAATTTTTACTTCTGAAAATCCCTCATTAGCAATGCATACCTTAGCTAAGCACCACACTACCTCCAACAAAGCACAATCACTGCCTGCATGACACTCCGCTGCCACTTCTCCTGGGTTACATGCTGCCCAACCCCCCCCCCCCCCCCGCACGACCCAGTGTCCACAGCACACACCAAAGTGTCCCTGCGCAGCCTTCAGCTGCCCTCATGCCACACCACCCTCATGTCTATTTATAAGTGCGTCTGCCATGAGGAGGAACCGCAGGCACACACTGCAGAGGGTTGGCATGGCTAGGCAGCGACCCTCTTTAAAAGGGGCGGGGCGATAGCCCACAATGCTGTACAGAAGCAATGAGAAATATAATCCTGTGCCACCGCAATCAGGAGCTGCACATGTGGGCATAGCAATGGGGAACCTATGTGCCATACACTATTCATTCTGTCAAGGTGTCTGCATGCCCCAGTCAGACCGCGTTTTTTTATAAATAGTCACAGGCAGGTACAACTCCGCAATGGGAATTCCGTGTGCACCCACAGCATGGGTGGCTCCCTGGAACCCACCGGCTGTACATAAATGTATCCCATTGCAGTGCCCATCACAGCTGAGGTAACGTCCGATTAAATGCAGGTGGGCTTCGGCCCACACTGCATGCCCCAGTCAGACTGGGGTTCTTTAGAAGTGGACACATGCAGTTACAACTCCGTGTGGACCGACAGCATGGGTGGGTGCCAGGAAGCCACCGGCGGTACATAAATATATCCCATTGCATTGCCCATCACAGCTGAGGTAATGTCATGTTTAATTCAGGTGGGCTTCGGCCCACACTGCATGACCCAGTCAGACTGGGGTTCTTTAGAAGTGGACACATGCAGTTACAACTCCCTGTGGACCCACAGCATGGGTGGCTCCCTGGAACCCACCGGCTGTACATTAATGTATCCCATTGCAGTGCCCATCACAGCTGAGGTAACGTCCGATTAAATGCAGGTGGGCTTCGGCCCACACTGCATGCCCCAGTCAGACTGGGGTTCTTTAGAAGTGGACACATGCAGTTACAACTCCCTGTGGACCCACAGCATGGGTGGCTCCCTGGAACCAACCGGCGGTACATAAATATATCCCATTGCAGTGCCCAGCACAGCTGATGTAACGTCAGCTTTAATGCAGGTGGGCAAAAAATTAATTGGATTACACTGTAGGCGAGGGCCCCCAAAAATTGGTGTACCAACAGTACTAATGTACGTCAGAAAAATTGCCCATGCCCAACCAAGAGGGCAGGTGAAACCCATTAATTGCTTTGGTTAATGTGGCTTAATTTGTAACTAGGCCTGGAGGCAGCCCAGTTAAAATAAAAATTGGTTCAGGTGCAAGTTTCAACGCTTTCATGAGCATTGAAACGTATAAAAATTGTTTACAAAAATTATATGACTGAGCCTTGTGTGCCTAAGAAAAATTGCCCGTTCAGCGTGATTACGTCAGGTTTCAGGAGGAGGAGCAGGAGGAGGAGGATGCATATTATACACAGATTGATGAAGCTAAAAGGTCCACCTTTTTGATGGTGATAGAGAACAATGCTTCCATCCGCGGGTGCAGCCTACGTATTGTTTAGGTTTCGCTGCTGTCCGCTGGTGGAGAAGAGAAGTCTGGGGAAATCCAGGCTTTGTTCATCTTGATGAGTGTAAGCCTGTCGGCACTGTCGGTTGACAGGCGGGTACGCTTATCTGTGATGATTCCCACAGCGGCACTAAACAACCTCTCTGACAAGACGCTAGCCGCAGGACAAGCAAGCACCTCCAGGGCATACAGCGCGAGTTCAGGCCACGTGTCCAGCTTCGACACCCAGTAGTTGTAGGGGGCAGAGGCGTCACGGAGGACGGTCGTGCGATCGGCTACGTACTCCCTCACCATCCATTTACAGTGCTCCCGCCGACTCAGCCTTGACTGGGGAGCGGTGACACAGTCTTGCTGTGGAGCTAGAAAGCTGTCAAAGGCCTTAGAGAGTGTTCCCCTGCCTGTGCTGTACATGCTGCCTGATCTCTGCGCCTCCCCTGCTACCTGGCCCTCGGAACTGCGCCTTCGGCCACTAGCGCTGTCGGATGGGAATTTTACCATCAGTTTGTCCGCCAGGGTCCTGTGGTATAGCATCACTCTCGAACCCCTTTCCTCTTCGGGTATGAGAGTGGAAAGGCTCTCCTTATACCGTGGGTCGAGCAGTGTGTACACCCAGTAATCCGTAGTGGCCAGAATGCGTGTAACGCGAGGGTCACGAGAAAGGCATCCTAACATGAAGTCAGCCATGTGTGCCAGGGTACCAGTACGCAACACATGGCTGTCCTCACTAGGAAGATCACTTTCAGGATCCTCCTCCTCCGGCCATACACGCTGAAAGGATGACAGGCAAGCAGCATGGGTACCCTCAGCAGTGGGCCAAGCTGTCTCTTCCCCCTCCTCCTCATCCTCCTCATGCTCCTCCTCCTCCTCCTCAACGCGCTGAGATATAGATAGGAGGGTGCTCTGACTGTCCAGCAACATACTGTCTTCCCCTGCCTCTGTTTCCGAGCACAAAGCGTCTGCCTTTATGCTTTGCAGGGAACTTCTCAAGAGGCATAGCAGAGGAATGGTGATGCTAATGATTGCAGCATCGCCGCTCACCATCTGAGTAGACTCCTCAAAGTTTCCATGGTCCTGGCAGATGTCTGCCAACCAGGCCCACTCTTCTGTAAAGAATTGAGGAGGCTGACTTCCACTGCGCCGCCCATGTTGGAGTTGGTATTCCACTATAGCTCTACGCTGCTCATAGAGCCTGGCCAACATGTGGAGCGTAGAGTTCCACCGTGTGGGCACGTCGCACAGCAGTCGGTGCACTGGCAGATGAAACCGATGTTTCAGGGTGCGCAGGGTGGCAGCGTCCGTCTGGGACTTGCGGGAAATGTGTGCAGAGCCGGCGCACCTTTCCGAGCAGGTCTGACAAGCGTGGGTAGCTTTTCAGAAAGCGCTGAACCACCAAATTAAAGACGTGGGCCAGGCATGGCACGTGCGTGAGGCTGCCGAGCTGCAGAGCCGCCACCAGGTTATGGCCGTTGTCACACACGACCATGCCCGGTTGGAGGCTCAGTGGCGCAAGCCAGCGGTCGGTCTGCCCTGTCAGACCCTGCAGCAGTTCGTGGGCCGTGTGCCTCTTCTCTCCTAAGCTGAGTAGTTTCAGCACGGCCTGCTGACGCTTGCCCACCGCTGTGCTGCCACGACGCGCGACACCAACTGCTGGCGATGTGCTGCTGCTGACACATCTTGATTGCGAGACAGAGGTTGCGTAGGAGGAGGAGGAGGGTGGTTGAGTGGAGGAAGCATACACCGCCACAGATACCACCACTGAGCTGGGGCCCGCAATTCTGGGGGTGGATAGGACGTGAGCGGTCCCAGGCTCTGACTCTGTCCCAGCCTCCACTAAATTAACCAAATGTGCCACCAGGGAGATATAGTGGCCCTGCCCGCCTGTGCTTGTCCACGTGTCCGTTGTTAAGTGTACCTTGCCAGTAACCGCGTTGGTGAGGGCGCGTACAATGTTGCGGGAGACGTGGTCGTGCAGGGCTGGGACGGCACATCGGGAAAAGTAGTGGCGACTGTGAACTGAGTAGCGCGGGGCCGCCGCCGCCATCATACCTTTGAAAGCCTCCGTTTCCACAACCCTATACGGCTGATAAATTTGGCTATGTGCACGTTTAACGCTTGAGCGTGCGGGTGCGTGGCGGCGTACTTGCGCTTGCGCTCCAACACTTGCGCTAGCGACGGCTGGACGGTGTGCTGAGAGACATTGGTGGATGGGGCCGAGCACAGTGGAGGTGAGGGTGTGGGTGCAGGCCAGGAGACGGTAGTGCCTGTGTCCTGAGAGGGGGGTTGGATCTCAGTGGCAGGTTGGGCACAGGGGGAGAGGCAGCGGTGCAAACCGGAGGTGGTGAACGGCCTTCATCCCACCTTGTGGGGTGCTTGGCCATCATATGTCTGCGCATGCTGGTGGTGGTGGCTCCCCGGCTGATCTTGGCGCGACAAAGGTTGCACACCACTGTTCGTCGGTCGTCTGCACTCTCAGTGTAAAACTGCCAGACCTTTGAGCACCTCGGCCTCTGCAGGGTGGCATGGCGCGAGGGGGCGCTTTGGGAAACAGTTGGTGGATTATTCTGTCTGGCCCTGCCTCTACCCCTGGCCACTGCACTGCCTCTTCCACCCTGCCCTGCTGCTGCACTTGCCTCCCCCTCTGAAGACCTGTCCTCAGTAGGCGTAGCAAACCAGGTGGGGTGAGTCACCTCATCGTCCTGCTGCTCTTCCTCCGAATCCTCTGTGCGCTCCTCCCTCGTACTTACTCCAATTACTCACTACCTGAGTGATAGACAACTGTGTCCCATCGTCATCGTCCTCCTCACCCACTGAAAGCTCTTGAGACAGTTGCCGGAAGTCCCCAGCCTCATTCCCCGGACCCCGGGAACTTTCCAAAGGTTGGGCATCAGTCACGACAAACTCCTCTGGTGGGAGAGGATTTGGAACCATTGCTGCCCATTCTGGGCAGGGGCCCGAGAACAGTTCCTGGAAGTCTCCCTGCTCCTCAGAATGTGTCATTGTAATGGAGTGAGGAGGCTGGGAGGAAGGAGGAGCAGCAGCCAGAGGATTCAGAGTTGCAGCAGTAGACGGCGCAGAATTCTGGGTGGTCGATAGATTGCTGGATGCACTTTCTGCCATCCACGA
Organism: Eleutherodactylus coqui; assembly: GCF_035609145.1. NCBI lineage: Eukaryota > Metazoa > Chordata > Amphibia > Anura > Eleutherodactylidae > Eleutherodactylus > Eleutherodactylus coqui. Next base: position 157,958,484 of record NC_089843.1, on the reverse strand, counting down.
CAGGACCTGCTCACACTGCTCATTTTCTAATAAAGGTCTACCGCGTGGACCCATTAATTTTGAGATGAATGTGGGGACCCCAGAAACGTGCCTCTCTCCTAATCCCGCAGCAGTCGGCTGCGATACACCTGGATCAGGAGCTCGGCCTGTGCCCACACCCTGACTTGGGCCTCCGCGTCCTCGCCCGCGTCCACGTCCTCTAGTCCTACCCCTACCCCTCAGCATGCTGTATTACCAGTAGTGCAGAAACAGAACGCTGTAATTAAATGTGCCGCTTATTGGCCTGTGGTTGGAGGCTGAGTTCCCTTACGGAACGCACAGCAGAGCCAGGAAACAATTTTGCGCACGCCTGTAGTGAGACGTAGGTGCGTATGACTGAGCTAGTGGAATTCACAGCGCAGAAGCAGTCAAGTGGCCAAAGGCCAGTAGTAGGCCTTAAGTATTTTGCTTCTATTTTTTTAAAATGCTGAGCTGATACAGCAGACAGATACTGTAGGCAGTGTATAATATTATGTATACTCTTTCCCTCTGGCGGGATGACGGCGATCATGTAACAGAGACAGCAGATCCAGGAAACAATTTTGCGCAAGCCTGCTGTAACGCTTAGCTGCGTATTAATTAGGACTACTACCCCCAGCAGATAGATACTGTAGGCAGCGTATAATATTATGTATACTCTTTCCCTCTGGCGGGATGACGGCGATCATGTAACAATGACAGCAGATCCAGGAAACAATTTTGCGCAAGCCTGCTGTAACGCTTAGCTGCGTATTAATTAGGACTACTACCCCCAGCAGATAGATACTGTAGGCAGCGTATAATATTATGTATACTCTTTCCCTCTTGCGGGATGACGGCGATCATGTAACAGAGACAGCAGATCCAGGAAACAATTTTGCGCAAGCCTGCTGTAACGCTTAGCTGCGTATTAATTAGGACTACTACCCCCAGCAGACACGCAGTAAACTGAAGACGGTCACAGGCAGCCCAAATATAGTATTTTTCCCCAATTTTTTTGAAAAAGCCCACTGCCTATATAGCCTGTATATCTCTTTCCCTGCCTCACCAGTACTGGCCCTATACACTACAATAACTGCAGACTGAGGACGCAATGCTCTGCACGCCCGATATACAAAAAAAAAATAAAATTGTGCAACACTGCTAAAAGCAGCCTCAACAGTACTGCACACGGTCAGATGTGGCCATAAGAAGAACCGTTGGGGTTCTTGAAGCCTAAAATAACTCCTAACGCTCTCCCTATAGCAGCTCCGGCACCAGCAGCACTTTCCCTGATCTCTGTCAGAATGCATCTGTGGCGAGCCGCGGGAGGGGCCGATTTATATACTCGGGTGACACCTGATCTCGCCAGCCACTCACTGCAGGGGGGTGGTATAGGGCTTGAACGTCGCAGGGGGAAGTTGTAATGCCTTCCCTGTCTTTCTATTGACCAGAAAAGCGCGCTAACATCTCAGAGATGAAAGTGAAAGCAACTCGAACATCGCGTGGTACTCGTCTCGAGTAACGAGCATCTCGAACACGCTAATACTCGAACAAGTATCAAGCTCGGACGAGTACGTTCGCTCATCTCTAATCTTTAATGAAAATGATTTGGACCTATAGTTGTGGTGAACATTTTTAGTACTCTTCATTGTTTTGTATAACAAAGCCAATATCTTTAGAAACAGGCTGATATTTTCTAACTAGTGATGAGCGAGCATACTTGCTAAGGGCAATTGCTCGATCGAGCATTGCCCTTAGCGAGTACCTGCCCGCTCGGGAGCAAAGATTCGGGTGTCAGCGGCGGGCAGGGAGCGGCAGGGGAGAGCGGGGAGGAACGGAGGGGAGATCTCTCTCTTCCTCTCTTCCCCCCGATCCCCCCTGCTGACTGCCTCAACTCACCTGTCACCCGCGCCGGCAGCCCAACCTTTTCTCCCGAGCGGGGAGATACTTGCTAAGGACAATGCTCGATAAGGTGTACAAATACATTCAACATTTTGCCAGTCAACATACATGCATTCATTTCTAAAAGGAAATAAAGATTTAGCACAGTCTGTGACATGGACAAGATGAAAAGTATCATTTCCTAATACTTGGTTGCACAACCTTTGACAGTTGTAGTAGTTTTTAGCAGTTTGTTTACTCTTCCACTGCAATTTTCTCAAGCACTTGACACTAGTCAGGGTTTCATTTCCCAATAGCAGATTTCCATTCGTTCTAAAAATTCTCATTTGGATTGAGATCAATACTCATTGCTGGCCGTTTTAAACAGTCCTCTTTTGACTCTTAACTAGAGATGAGCGAGCACCAAAATGCTCGGGTGCTCGTTACTCGAGTCGAACTTTCAGTGATGCTCGAGAGTTTGTTTCGAGTAATGAACCCCATTGAAGTCAATGGGCGACTCGAGCATTTTTGTATATGACTGGTGCTCCGCTAAGGTTTTCATTTGTGAAAATCTTAGCAAATCACCAAAGTCATGTAAAAAACACAGAAATGGATAGGGCAGGCGAGGAGCAACATGCAGGGCTGCATTTTGGGCTCACTATTAAGCCACAATAGTGGCGAGAGTGAGACCCCCCCCCCCCTCCTCCCCCCCCCCCCCCCCCGCACTGTCAGCATAACGATCGTTCTCCTCCACTTTTAATTCATTTCCAGGGAATGGCTTATATGTAAAGTCCTTCCTAGAAAAAGAATTCAGGTCTGCCAGCGGACCATTGTCTTCAATGGAGTCGCCGGCAGCAGCAGCGGCTCCATTGAAGAGAATGCCTGCATTTTTATTCTTTTTTACACTAAAATCTTTCTTTTTCAGGTAAGGGCTTATATTTTTAAGCCCTTCCCGAAAATTTATCCTGCGTTAGCCTGCAGCCCATTGCTTTCAATGGAGCCGGCTGTATTGCCGGCTCCATTGAATTCAATGGTCAGTGCTCGTTTAATCGAGACGAGCACCGCGTGGTGCTCGTCTCGAGTAACGAGCATCTCGAACACCCTAATACTCGAACGAGCATCAAGCTCGGACGAGTATGCTCGCTCATCTCTAGTCTTGTACCATTTAGGGTGAATTCCCACGTACAGATTCCCATTGCGTTATCCGCATCAGGAATGCACACGTGATTTCCACAGTGGCAAGCTTCTATAGAAACTAATAGGTTTCTGCTTGCCAATGCAGACATGCTGATTTGTATTGTGGCTTTCTGCGAGCATGAAAAAATTGCGGTATGTTCTATTCTATCACAGATTCGCCGCGGGAGGGCTACATTGATCTTATTTTATTGATGTATACCGCAGATTTACAGTGATTTTGTAGGTGGTTACTATGCCAGTTGCTAGGACAACCAGGAAGGAGGCAGAGAACAGGAAGTTCAGAGCTGCAGTAAGGAAGAGCACACACACGAGGCAAAAATGGTGGATATGGGATGCCTGGTAGCTCTTATGGAGGACTTCCCTCTCATATGGGATATGAACTCCAGGATTACCAGGACAAAAACCTTAAAGAGCGCCAGTGGGAAAAGCTTGCTGGGCAAATGTTTGGTGAGGCCTGGACGTCGGCCAGTGTAACTGCAAAAAAGATGCTATGTAAGTATTGATGTCCCAAGTGCTTTGCTTGACTATTTTTTTTTAGTAGACGAGATAGAAAAGAAATGGCGCAGTGCCTGCGACCAGTTCCTGTAAGGAATTCACAATAGTGCTGCAGAGTGGGTCATCGGGCAAACCCAAGCACCAATACATGTACTATCAACAACTTCTGTAGTTAAGGACAACCATTGCAATGCGTCCATAAGTACAATGTTGTTTTTCGTGTATACACTTTTTTGGTTAGTAATTTGAGTGTGATGTACCATATTTTTAATGCATTTTAGTATATATGCAGTGATTTAAATTTCAGAGCTGTATGTGTAATTTTATTGGCATAGCAGAGCGGTATAAGTTATGTGCTTGGAATAGCAGAGCGGTATAAGTTATGTGCTTGTAATGTGTTAACTGCCGATCTACTATTGCAATGTGATTGACATAGAATAGCTGTATCTGTCATTTCCTTGGAATAGTAGAGCTGTATTAGTAATGTGCTTTTAATAGTAAAGGCTTATTTGTAATGTGAGTGTCTCTCCCTGTGTGTCATCCCCACCCCCAACCCACATCCCTTCTTTATGTTACTGACTCAGCTCCTCTTTGTCTGACTTTCTTTCACACCATCCCTACCCAGTCTCTTACCCTCCTTTCCCCACCTGCTTGCCTTGTCTGAGAGACGATTGTGATAAGAAGTATAACTGATAAGGGCACCAACTAATTAAGGCTGTTTTTCTTTCTTTTCTCAACAGTTCCAGTGACAATGTTAAAACTGTTTTATCCTTTACCTCTTGGAGATGGCAGTGCCATCAAATTGCCCAATGAAGCTGCATGCCTTGATAGAGAACTACAGGCACCAGCAGTAAGAGCTGGAAGTGGCAAGTCTGCCGCTGCCGCCTCCACCACCAGAAGCCCACCAATACCCACAGCACCTGCATTATTTGCACAGTGGGCCATACATGGAGGTAATGAATGTGGTTTATGGTCCCACTACACAGAGATATGGTGCACCAGGAATATCAAGGCCAGCATCTGTTTCAACCTATTCCTTCCTGAGTACTGGCTAGAGTGAGAACTGATGTGGGCCAATCAGAACCCGATAGGTTTCAAAACTTTTAAAGAAAAAATAAATAACATGGAGTCCCTGTTCGTGTTTGTACAGAAAGTTTTATATTGTTCCCCTTTTAACAAGGATATGGGAACAGGGTCTTGCAACAATAATGGATGGTGACCGCTTTGCCCATTGTGTTTGTACGCCACCGTATCCATGCTTCTATGATGGACTACAACAAGTATACGGGAACAGAGTGTTGTAAAACAATCAAGGGAAAAGTGGGGAACATCTAATATTGTTACAACAGACTGTTCCCATATCATTGTTGGATTCAAACAAGGATACGGGAGCAGGGTGTAGTACAACAAAAATGGGAATACCAGGAAAACCCTGTTCCAACACCTTGTTTCTGTGTCCATGTTTGAATTCAACAAAGATACGAGAAAAGACTGCTGCAACATTATTGGATGTTTCCAGTTTTCCTGTTATTGTTGTACAAAAGCCTTTTCCTGGATCCTTGTTGGATTCAAGCAAGGATACGGGAACAGGGTGTTGTAAAACAATAATGGTAAAACTAGGGAACATCCAATATTGTTCCAACACTCTGTTCCCGTATCCTTGTTGAATTCAAAGAAGAATACGGGAACTAGGTGTTATACAACATTAATGGGAAAACCAGGGAAAATCCGATATTATAACAACAGACTGTTCCTGTATCCCTGTTGGATTCAAACAAGGATAAGGGAACAGGGTGTTGGACAACAACAATGGGAAACATGGTGAACATCCACTATCGTGGCAATTCCCTCTTCCCGAATCCTTGTTGGATTTCCAACAGGGATACAGAAATAGGCTGTAATATCAATTGTGCATATGGTCCGTGTGTACCCATTGTGGTTGTATGTTTGCCAATAAATATATGGTAATTGTAAAGCAGAACCACGGTGACTTTAATTAGCAAGCATGCGCTTTCGAGTTCCATCTGAATAGTACCTAGGAAAATTTGCCATTTACTAGTGAGAATTTGAAAGGCACATTTGACAAAACGCTGAGCCCTGTGAGTTGGTATTAAACATTCTTCGTCTGGTGCCTAACCCTCTGCAGGGAAATGGCCGCAGAGCATAGGTTGACAGGCCAAAAGCCTCATTCACGGCAATTACGATTGGGGTTGTCAGACCTGAAGCATCAGGACGCAAGCGTAGCTCTGGCAGGCCCAGCTGGTTGGAAAGAAGCTGCCTGCCCATTTTGGAAGATCTGTAGATGCAAGCATCTGCAGAGCTTTCATAGGTCCCGATATCAACCAATAGAAATCGGTAGTCACTTTCAGCAACCGCCAACAGGACTACCAAAAGTAATGCTTGTAATAAAAAAAATCGGGACCCTGAGTGCCACGGCTTTTTTGCATGGATGTGCTTACCATCCAGGGCTCCGATGCAGTTAGGAAACTGTGCTGCTGCTTTAAAACGTGCAGCAATATCTAGCCATTCTTGCACGGAGGAAGATGACATCATGGACCACTTCAGACGCACCCAAATTAAGTTGCAGGTTAACCTGGTGATCCTACTGATGGTGCTATGCCCCAACTGGAACTCAACAAGCATAGATGCAAATGAGTTTCCAGTGGCAAGGAATTTAAAATGACAAAACAGAAAAAATTAGTTTGACATTCCTAAAGAACACAGCAAGCTTACAGAAAAGAGGATCACAATTACAGAAAAGAGGATAAAGATACATGCAGACAAAAATATTTAGACATTCCAGAACAAAGACAGCATTTTTGGTGAAAGAGGAGGAAAAAACTGAGACAATTACTAGGCATTCATAAAGAATAGAGATGAGCGAACGTACTCGTCCGAGCTTGATACTCGTTCGAGTATTAGCGTGTTCGAGATGCTCGTTACTCGTAACGAGTACCACGCGATGTTCGAGTTACTTTCACTTTCCTCTCTGAGACGTTAGCGCGCTTTTCTGGCCAATTGAAAGACAGGGAAGGCATTACAACTTCCCCCTGCGACGTTAAAGCCCTATACCACCCCCCTGCAGTGAGTGGCTGGGGAGATCAGGTGTCACTCGAGTATAAAAATCGGCCCCTCCCGCGGCTCGCCTCAGATGCGTTGTGAGATAGCTGTGGGACAGTGGTATCGTGTTGGAGCTGCAGTAGGGAGAGTGTTAGGAGTTAGTGTAGGCTTCAAGAACCCCAACGGTCCTTCTTAGGGCCACATCTAACCGTGTGCAGTAGTGTGGAGGCTGCTTTTAGCAGTGTTGCACATTTTTTTTTTTTGGTATATCGGCCGTGCAGAGCATTGCGCCCTGCAGTAATAGTCCAGGGACAGAAGTGTGGAGGCAGGGAGAGCATTAGGAGTTATTGAAGGCTTCAAGAACCCCAGCGGTCCTTCTTAGGGCCACATCTAACCGTGTGCAGTACTGTGGAGGCTGCTTTTAGCAGTGTTGCACTTTTTTTTTTTTTGGTATATCGGCCGTGCAGAGCATTGCGCCCTGCAGTAATACTCCAGGGATAGAATTGTGTAGGCAGGGCCAGAAGACATATTATAGATTGAATATACGCAGTGGTCCTTTTGAAAAAAATATTTGGAAAAAATCTATTTGGCTTGCCTGTCACTCTGCTCAGTGTTCTGGGTCCGTGTCTGCTGGGGGTAGTATTTCTCCAAATAAATACGCAGCCAGTTAAGTGTTACAGCAGGCTTGCGCCAAATTATTTCCTGGCTCTGCACTCACCGGTCTGTTGCAGTTAATAACAGTGCAACACTGCAGTTCCGTGACACACACATCAGGGACAGAATTGTGTAGGCAGGGCCAGAAGACATATTATAGATTGAATATACGCAGTGGTCCTTTTGAAAAAAATATTTGAAAAAAATCTATTTGGCCTGCCTGTCACTCTGCTCAGTGTTCTGTGTCCGTGTCTGCTGGGGGTAGTAGTTCTCCAAATAAATACGCAGCCAGCTTAGTGTTACAGCAGCCTTGCACCTAATTATTTCCTGGCTCTGAAATCACCGGTCTGTTGCAGTTAATAACAGTGCAACACTGCAGTTCTGTCACACAGTCCAGGGACAGAATTGTGTAGGCAGGGCCAGAAGACATATATTATAGATTGAATATACGCAGTGGTCCTTTTGAAAAAAATATTTGAAAAAAATCTATTTGGCCTGCCTGTCACTCTGCTCAGTGTTCTGTGTCCGTGTCTGCTGGGGGTAGTAGTTCTCCAAATAAATATGCAGCCAGCTAAGTGTTACAGCAGCCTTGCGCCTAATTATTTCCTGGCTCTGAAATTACCGGTCTGTTGCAGTTAATAACAGTGCAACACTGCAGTTCCGTCACACAATCCAGGGACAGAATTGTGTAGGCAGGGCCAGAAGACATATTATAGATTGAATATACGCAGTGGTCCTTTTGAAAAAAATATTTGAAAAAAATCTATTTGGCCTGCCTGTCACTCTGCTCAGTGTTCTGTGTCCGTGTCTGCTGGGGGTAGTAGTTCTCCAAATAAATACGCAGCCAGCTAAGTGTTACAGCAGGCTTGCGCCTAATTATTTCCTGGCTCTGAAATCACCGGTCTGTTGCAGTTAATAACAGTGCAACACTGCAGTTCCGTCACACAGTCCAGGGACAGAATTGTGTAGGCAGGGCCAGAAGACATATTATAGATTGAATATACGCAGTGGTCCTTTTGAAAAAAATATTTGAAAAAAATCTATTTGGCCTGCCTGTCACTCTGCTCAGTGTTCTGTGTCCGTGTCTGCTGGGGGTAGTAGTTCTCCAAACAAATACGCAGCCAGCTAAGTGTTACAGCAGCCTTGCGCCTAATTATTTCCTGGCTCTGAAATCACCGGTCTGTTGCAGTTAATAACAGTGCAACACTGCAGTTCCGTCACACAGTCCAGGGACAGAATTGTGTAGGCAGGGCCAGAAGACATATATTATAGATAGAATATACGCAGTGGTCCTTTTGAAAAACATATTTGGAAAAATCAATTTGGCCTGCCTGTCACTCTGCTCAGTGTTCTGGGTCCGTGTCTGCTGGGGGTAGTATTTCTCCAAATGAATACGCAGCCAGCTAAGTGTTACAGCAGGCTTGCGCCAAATTATTTCCTGGCGTTCCGTAAGCGAACTCAGCCTCCAACCACAGGCCAATAAGCGGCACATTTAATTACAGTGCTGTGTTTCTGCATTCCTGGTAATACAGCATGCTGAGGGGTAGGGGTAGGCCTAGAGAACGTGGGCGCAGCCGAGGACGCGGAGGCCCTAGTCCGTGTGTGGGCACAGGCCGAGCTCCTGATCCAGGTGTATCGCAGCCGACTGCTGCGGGATTAGGAGAGAGGCACGTTTCTGGCGTCCCCACATTCATAGCACATTTAATGGGTCCACGCGGTAGACCTTTATTAGAAAATGAGCAGTGTGAGCAGGTCCTGTCGTGGATGGCAGAAAGTGCTTCCAACAACCTATCGTCCACCCAGAGTTCTGCGCCGTCCACTGCTGCAACTCAGAATCCTCTGGCTGCTGGTCCTCCTTCCTCCCAGCCTCCTTACTCCATGAAAATGAGACATTCTGAGGAGCGGGCAGACTCCCAGGAACTGTTCTCGGGCCCCTGCTCAGATTGGGCAGCAGTGGTTCCTCTCCCACCAGAGGAGTTTATCGTGACTGATGCCCAACCATTGGAAAGTTCCCGGGGTCAGGGGGATGAGGCTGGGGACTTCCGGCAACTGTCTCAAGACCTTTCAGTGGGTGAGGAGGCCGATGACGATGAGACACAGTTGTCTATCAGTGAGGTAGTAGTAAGGGCATTAAGTCCGAGGGAGGAGCGCACCGAGGATTCTGAGGAAGAGCAGCAGGACAATGAGGTGACTGACCCCACCTGGTTTGCTACGCCTACTGAGGACAGGTCTTAAGAGGGGGAGGCAAGGGCAGCAGCAGGGCAGGTTGCAAGAGGCAGTGCAATGGCCAGGGGTAGAGGCAGGGCCAGACAGAATAATCCACCAACTGTTTCCCAAAGCGCCCCCTCGCGCCATGCCACCCTGCAGAGGCCGAGGTGCTCAAAGGTCTGGCAGTTTTTCACTGAGAGTGCAGACGACCGACGAACAGTGGTGTGCAACCTTTGTCGCGCCAAGATCAGCCGGGGAGCCACCACCACCAGCCTCACCACCACCAGCATGCGCAGACATATGATGGCCAAGCACCCCACAAGGTGGTACGAAGGCCGTTCACCGCCTCCGGTTTGCACCGCTGCCTCTCCCCCTGTGCCCCAACCTGCCACTGAGATCCAACCCCGCTCTGAGGACACAGGCACTACCGTCTCCTGGCCTGCACCCACACCCTCACCTCCGCTGTCCTCGGCCCCATCCAGCAATGTCTGTCAGCGCAGCGTCCAGCCGTCGCTAGCGCAAGTGTTTGAGCGCAAGTACGCCGCCACGCGCCCGCACGCTCAAGCGTTAAACGTGCACGTAGCCAAATTTATCAGCCTGGAGATGCTGCCGTATAGGGTTGTGGAAACGGAGTCCTTCAAAAGTATGATGGCGGCGGTGGCCCCGCGCTACTCAGTTCCCAGTCGCCACTACTTTTCCCGATGTGCCGTCCCAGCCCTGCACGACCACGTCTCCCGCAACATTGTACGCGCCCTCACCAACGCGGTTACTGCCAAGGTCCACTTAACAACGGACATGTGGACAAGCACAGGCGGGCAGGGCCACTATATCTCCCTGACGGCACATTGGGTGAATTTAGTGGAGGCTGGGACAGAGTCAGAGCCTGGGACCGCTCACGTCCTACCCACCCCCAGAATTGCGGGCAACAGCTCAGTGCTGGTATCTGCGGCGGTGTATGCTTCCTCCACTAAACCACCCTCCTCCTCCTCCTCCTCCTCCTCCAACGCAACCTCTGTCTCGCAATCAAGATGTGTCAGCAGCAGCAGCACGTCGGCAGCAGTCGGTGTCGCGCGTCGTGGCAGCACAGCGGTGGGCAAGCGTCAGCAGGCCGTGCTGAAACTACTCAGCTTAGGAGATAGGAGGCACACGGCCCACGAACTGCTGCAGGGTCTGACAGAGCAGACCGACCGCTGGCTTGCGCCGCTGAGCCTCCAACCGGGCATGGTCGTGTGTGACAACAGCCGTAACCTGGTGGCGGCTCTGCAGCTCGGCAGCCTCACGCACGTGCCATGCCTGGCCCACGTCTTTAATTTGGTGGTTCAGCGCTTTCTGAAAAGCTACCCACGCTTGTCAGACCTGCTCGGAAAGGTGCGTCGGCTCTGCGCACATTTCCGCAAGTCCCACACGGACGCTGCCACCCTGCGCACCCTGCAACATCGGTTTAATCTGCCAGTGCACCGACTGCTGTGCGACGTGCCTACACGGTGGAACTCTACGCTCCACATGTTGGCCAGGCTCTATGAGCAGCGTAGAGCTATAGTGGAATACCAACTCCAACATGGGCGGCGCAGTGGGAGTCAGCCTCCTCAATTCTTTTCAGAAGAGTGGGCCTGGTTGGCAGACATCTGCCAGGTCCTTCGAAACTTTGAGGAGTCTACCCAGGTGGTGAGCGGCGATGCTGCAATCATTAGCGTCACCATTCCTCTTTTATGCCTCTTGAGAAGCTCCCTGCAAAGCATAAAGGCAGACGCTTTGCACTCGGAAACAGAGCCGGGGGAAGACAGTATGTCGCTGGATAGTCAGAGCACCCTCCTGTCTATATCTCAGCGCGGTGAGGAGGAGGAGGGGGAGGAGGAAGATGAGGAGGAGGGGGAAGAGACAGCTTGGCCCACTGGTGAGGGTACACATGCTGCTGGCCTGTCATCCTTTCCCCGTGTATGGCCTGAGGAGGAGGAGGAGGAGGATCCTGAAAGTGATCTTCCTAGTAAGGACAGCCATGTGTTGCGTACAGGTACCCTGGCACACATGGCTGACTTCATGTTAGGATGCCTTTCTCGTGACCCTCGCGTTACACGCATTCTGGCCACTACGGATTACTGGGTGTACACACTGCTCGACCCACGGTATAAGGAGAACCTTTCCACTCTCATACCCGAAGAGGAAAGGGGTTCAAGAGTGTTGCTATACCACAGGACCCTGGCGGACAAACTGATGGTAAAATTCCCATACGACAGCGCTAGTGGCCGAAGGCGCAGTTCCGAGGGCCAGGTAGCAGGGGAGGCGCGGAGATCAGGCAGCATGTACAGCACAGGCAGGCGAACACTCTTTAAGGCCCTTGACAGCTGTATGGCTCCCCAGCAAGACTGTGTCACCGCTCCCCAGTCACGGCTGAGTCGGCGGGAGCACTGTAAAAGGATGGTGAGGGAGTACGTAGCCGATCGCACGACCGTCCTCCGTGACGCCTCTGCCCCCTACAACTACTGGGTGTCGAAGCTGGACACGTGGCCTGAACTCACGCTGTATGCCCTGGAGGTGCTTGCTTGTCCTGCGGCTAGCGTCTTGTCAGAGAGGGTGTTTAGTGCGACTGGGGGAATCATCACAGATAAGCGTACCCGCCTGTCAACCGACAGTGCCGACAGGCTAACACTCATCAAGATGAACAAAGCCTTGATTTCCCCAGACTTCTCTTCTCCACCAGCGGACAGCAGCGATACCTAAGCAATAGGTAGGCTGCACCCGCGGATGGAAGCATCGTTCTGTATCCCCATCAAAAACGGGGACCTTTTCGCTTCATCAATCTGTGTATAATATTCCTCCTCCTCCTCCTGCTCCTCCTCCTGAAACCTCACATAATCACGCCGAACGGGCAATTTTTCTTAGGCCCACAAGCCTCAGTCATATAATTTTTCTAAACAATTTTTATACGTTTCAATGCTCATTAAAGCGTTGAAACTTTCACCTCCACCAATTTTTATTTTAACTGGGCTGCCTCCTGGCCTAGTTACCAATTAAGCCACATTAACCAAAGCGATTAATGGGTTTCACCTGCCCTCTTGGTTGGCCATGGCCAATTTTTCTGATGCACATTAGTACTGTTGATACAGCAATTTTTGTGGGCCCTCGCCTACAGTGTAATCAAATGAATTTTTAGCCCACCTGCATTACAGCTGACGTTACATCCGCTGTGTTGGGCAATGCAATGGGATATTTTTATGTACCACCGGTGGGTTCCAGGGAGCCACCCATGCTGTGGGTCCACAGGGAGTTGTAACTACATGTGTCCACTTCTAAAGAACCCCAGTCTGACTGGGGCATGCAGTGTGGACCGAAGCCCACCTGCATTAAACATGACATTACTACCTCAGCTGTGTTGGGCAATGCAATGGGATATATTTATGTAGCACCGGTGGCTTCCTGGCAGCCACCCATGCTGTGGGTCCACAGGGAGTTGTAAATGCATCTGTTTCCACTTCTAAAGAACCCCAGTCTGACTGGGGCATGCAGTGTGGGCCGAAGCCCACCTGCATTAAACATGACATTACTACCTCAGCTGTGATGGGCAATGCAATGGGATATTTTTATGTACCGCCGGTGGGTTCCAGGGAGCCACCCATGTTCTGGGTCCACAGGGAGTTGTAAATGCATCTGTTTCCACTTCTAAAGAACCCCAGTCTGACTGGGCCATGCAGTGTGGGCCGAAGCCCACCTGCATTAAACATGACATTAATACCTCAGCTGTGTTGGGCAATGCAATGGGATATTTTTATGTACCGCCGGTGGGTTCCAGGGAGCCACCCATGTTCTGGGTCCACAGGGAGTTGTAAATGCATCTGTTTCCACTTCTAAAGAACCCCAGTCTGACTGGGCCATGCAGTGTGGGCCGAAGCCCACCTGCATTAAACATGACATTAATACCTCAGCTGTGTTGGGCAATGCAATGGGATATATTTATGTACCGCCGGTGGCTTCCTGGCACCCACCCATGCTGTGGGTCCACAGGGAGTTGTAAATGCATCTGTTTCCACTTCTAAAGAACCCCAGTCTGACTGGGGCATGCAGTGTGGGCCGAAGCCCACCTGCATTAAACATGACATTACTACCTCAGTTGTGATGGGCAATGCAATGGGATATTTTTATGTACCGCCGGTGGGTTCCAGGGAGCCATCCATGTTCTGGGTCCACAGGGAGTTGTAAATGCATCTGTTTCCACTTCTAAAGAACCCCAGTCTGACTGGGGCATGCAGTGTGGGCCGAAGCCCACCTGCATTAAACATGACATTACTACCTCAGCTGTGTTGGGCAATGCAATGGGATATATTTATGTACCGCCGGTGGCTTCCTGGCACCCACCCATGCTGTGGGTCCACAGGGAGTTGTAAATGCATCTGTTTCCACTTCTAAGGAACCCCAGTCTGACTGGGGCATGCAGTGTGGGCCGAAGCCCACCTGCATTAAACGTGACATTACTACCTCAGCTGTTTTGGGCAATGCAATGGGATATATTTATGTACCGCCGGTGGCTTCCTGGCACCCACCCATGCTGTGGGTCCACAGGGAGTTGTAAATGCATCTGTTTCCACTTCTAAAGAACCCCAGTCTGACTGGGGCATGCAGTGTGGGCCGAAGCCCACCTGCATTAAACATGACATTACTACCTCAGCTGTGATGGGCAATGCAATGGGATATTTTTATGTACCGCCGGTGGCTTCCTGGCAGCCACCCATGCTGTGGGTCCACAGGGAGTTGTAAATGCATCTGTTTCCACTTCTAAAGAACCTCAGCCTGACTGGGGCATGCAGTGTGGGCCGAAGCCCACCTGCATTAAGCACGACATTACTACCTCAGCTGTGTTGGGCAATGCAATGGGATATTTTTGTGTATCGCCGGTGGGTTTCAGGGAGCCACCCATGCTGTGGGTGCACACGGAATTCCCATTGCGGAGTTGTACCTGCCTGTGACTATATATAAAAAAACGCGGTCTGACTGGGGCATGCAGACACCTTGACAGAATGAATAGTGTGTGGCACATAGGTTCCCCATTGCTATGCCCACGTGTGCAGCTCCAGATGGAGGTGGCACAGGATTGGATTTCTCATTGCTTCTGTACAGCATTGTGGGCTATCGCCCCGCCCCTTTTAAAGAGGGTCGCTGCCTAGTCGTGCCAACCCTCTGCAGTGTGTGCCTGCTTTTCCTGTGGCAGACGCACTTATAAATAAACATGAGGGTGGCGTGGCATGAGGGCAGCTGAAGGCTGGGCAGGGACAGTTTGGTGTGCGCTGTGGACACTGGGTCGTGGGGGGGGGGATTTGGCAGCATGTAACCCAGGAGAAGTGGCAGCGGAGTGTCATGCAGGCAGTGATTGTGCTTTGTTGGAGGTAGTGTGGTGCTTAGCTAAGGTATGCATTGCTAATGAGGGCTTTTCAGATGTTAAAGTTGTTGGGGGGGGGGCACTCTTGCTGCTATTGTGGCTTAATAGTGGGACCTGGGAACTTGAGATGCAGCCCAACATGTAGCCCCTCGCCTGCCCTATCCGTTTCTGTGTCGTTCCCATCACTTTCTTGAATTGCCCCGATTTTCACAAATGAAAACCTTAGCGAGCATCGGCGATATACAAAAATGCTTGAGTCGCCCATTGACTTCAATGGGGTTCATTACTCGAAACGAACCCTTGAGCATCGCGAAAAATTTGTCTCGAGTAACGAGCACCCGAGCATTTTGGTGCTCGCTCATCTCTAATAAAGAACAAAGGAAAAGCAAGGCTATGGAAAAAAGGAACACAGCACACATACACAAAAAAATTAGACATTCCTAAACAAAGGAGAAAGCATTTTTCAAAGAAGCACACAGAGATACAAATCTTATAAGAGAATTCACAAAAACCACGCAAGATGAACTTACCGCAGGGTGACCAGTTGATGCTACTCCGGTGAGATATTTGTAATAGTGAAGGTTAGTCCAGGCTGCAACTCCTCAAGCAAATTGTCAAATGTTTCCACCGACATGAGGGGGAAGGCTGAGAACATGTCCAGGTGGGCATGCAAATCTACATAAACGCTTCCAAAGTGCCCCTTTTGTTGCTGCTGAGACAGTATTGGATGCACTCAGAACCTCCGCTTTTTCCTGGCGGGCTCTTCCTCCTCCACTGTCATTTGAAGACCATCCCAAAAAAGGGTCGTGGATGAGCCAGGCCCACAGTGCTATTAATGGAACATACATTCTTCAAGAGACAAAAGCAGCTTACAGCATCAGCAGGACAAAGAGACTGAATGTGTGTTTTCCTTCTTTTACATGAGCTTTTCCAAAGAGATGGGCAAGTTTAGGGAGTGGTTACTGTATAGGGAGTAAGCTTGCGATTTTTTCACACTCAGATAATTCGCTGTACTACCACGTAAATATGTGCGGAAAAACACTAGTATCCAC
The DNA here is from genome assembly GCF_035609145.1 of Eleutherodactylus coqui. NCBI lineage: Eukaryota > Metazoa > Chordata > Amphibia > Anura > Eleutherodactylidae > Eleutherodactylus > Eleutherodactylus coqui. The sequence goes on along the minus strand of NC_089843.1, from coordinate 157,942,569 downwards.
AATCAATCGCAGGCAATTTTGTTTAGATTCATACTACTCCCGCAGGGTTAATCCACAAGCGTATCTCACATTGCTCATGGGTATGAGGCCTTTGGCTGCTTGTGTTTGGGGATAATAGCATTTCTGGTCTGCTCACACGGTTCTCTTGTCTTTGCCCTTGAGAACAAGGAACAAGGAATAAAATTTTTAGGACCGTTTTAGTAATTGTTCCTTGTTCATAATGGCAAATACAAGGAAACTGCCTAAGCAGATCAGAAATGCTGTTATCACCAAACACAAACAGCATAAAGGGTACAAGGCTATTTCCAAAGATACATCAAAACTTCAACAAGCTGAAAATGGTAGGCCACCATTTACTGACAAGATGGCAACAGGTGAGTAGAATTTCCAATTAATCACAGGTTATGTCATAACAAATAATCTAAGCAGTTGCCGAAACCAAAATAAAGTGGGTCTCTGCTCTTTTCCTATAATGGCATTTACTTTAGTCCTTAATGAAACATTACTTTTGCAGTTAAATCTGTTAGTAATTCAATTATTTAATTATTTTAGGTAAATGATTTTTCTGATAACTCCAAGCCTAGTACTTTCGAATGTCATAAAGCTTTTTTTAGAGGAGAGTTCCTAAACATTAGTAATGGACTGAAAAGACAAAGAGAAAAAGTCAATTCCCTCCTTATACAAATCTCCACTAGAGATACTGTACAAACAAGCAAAACTACACTTTCTTCAGGAGGATCTCCAAACACTGAGAAATCAGTTGAGAGATCTTCTTAATGTCAAAGCCATGAGGACTCTGCAAATACAAACTTAATGCCCACTGGGATGAAACTTCTAAAGTTACATTGCTGCTGTTAAAAAATCAGATAAGACTTTTTATCAGTGCCAATCCATTTCTAGTTTACACATTACAGATACAGAAATAGCCAAAAAATCTTGCACCTTATGTGAAACTTTTAGAATTTCACTTCTAACATGAACAGCTCCTGTTTACCTTTAAAACAAATGCATATTTGTATCTTTCTTAGGCCTTAGTCACACGGGCGTTTTTTCACGCGATTTGCGGATCGCATGACGGATGCGCATCCGCAAATCGCGTGACCGGTGCGGCAAATCGCCCGCAATAGCCCGAAAATCTGCTCCTAGCCGCGTTTCATTAGAAACGGGCCGGAGCTGTCCAGCATTCAATGGAGACGGCAATAGAGCTGGCTCCATTTAAAGCAATGCGCTGCGGGCGAGCACGGGATGAATTGTCGGGAAGGGCTTAAATATATAAGCCCTTCCCTGCAATTCATCCTAAAATGTGTAAAAATAAAAAATATATATATACTCACCTTCTCCCGGCAGCCGGAGCCGTCCTGCAGTGGGTGTGAAGGGGGTGTGAGTCAGACCTGCCCCCTGATTGGCTCAGCGCTGAGCCAATCAGAGGCATGTCTCACTCACACCCATTCATGAATTCATGAATGGATATGAGTCAGACCTGCCCCTGATTGGCTCAGCGCTGAGAGGCAGCAGTCACTCACCCATTCATGAATTCATGAATGGGTGTGTGAGTGAAACCTGCCTCTGATTGGTCAGGGTTGTGACCAATCAGAGGCAGATCATTCAGCAGGCGGGGATTTTAAAGCCCCGCCGGCTAAATAGTGCCGAGAAGCAGTTCAGGAGAACTGACAGCGGCCGCGGCTGAACTCCGGCTGCAGCGGAAAGGTGAGTATACATTTTTTTTTATTTTAACACATTTTAGGATGAATTGCAGGGAAGGGCTTATATATTTAAGCCCTTCCCAACAATTCACCCCGCGCACGCCGGCAGCCCATTGCTTTCAATGGAGCGGCTGTATTGCCGGCTCCATTGAATTCAATGGGCAAACATCGTTCTTCTCTGTCACAGCTGTTACAGCTGTGGCAGAGAAGAATGATTTGTCTTCTATATGTTCTCAATGGGGTCGGCGCTGCTGCTGCCGGCCCCATTGAGCGCATATACAGAAGAGAACAGGAATCGCAGATCGCAGATAGGTGCGATCTGCGATTTCTGTTCTATAATTTATCGCACGAGAGCATAAAAAGCGCTCATGTGTCCGATACCATTGCAAAGCAATGGTTTTATAAAATCGCCGGACGCATGCGCATGCGCAAATCGCGGCTAAAAACGCCCGTCTGACTAAGGCCTTAAACTAAGTTATACTCCAGACACTTTCTGAAGCTATCAGGGTCAGAAATACTATCTACAATCTCAAATTGAAAGAAACCTGGCCCAGATAGGTTTCCTATCTTAGGCCGAGGTCAGACAAGCGTGGTTTACATGCTACTAAGCAATGTGTAAGCCGCACTGCTGCTAGCCTGAAAAATATGTCTCTAGCTCTGTGGAGCAGCTCAGTAATACATCCGTGGTGTGGGCTGCGTGCTTTCACGGCTCCCATAGGTGCATATAGAAAGCACCCTGCACAGCACACATCATTTGCTGTCTGTTCTTTTTTAGAAGCGCAGATCCTGCGCTTCTAACAAATGTCTGTGTGAGTGCTTCCTTATCAACCTATTGGTTGCTATAGCAGTGTGGTTTACATGCTGCTGTAGCAGCATGTAAACCACACTCATCTGACCAAGCCATAATACTATAAAAAAGTGAGACATTTTACTCCCCAGGTTCTTAAACCTTTGTAAGGTCCTATTACGTGGTACTCTCATACATAAGCAAATGAAGAAGCATCGTAACCCCTTAAGGACATGCCCCCCCCCCCCCCCCCCATTTTCAGTTTTTCCTCCCCCCTTTTAAAAAATTATAACTCTGTATTTATAAATAGTACTATTCATTGTACCATATAATGTATTGAAAAACTTTAAAAAAAATTCTAAGTGAAGTGAAGTGGAAAAAAAAATCTTTGAGTGCGTCTTGTTTCTACAGCGTACACACTGCAACAAAAATGTCATGAAAACTTTATTCTATGGGGCAGTACATTTACTATAAAACCAAACTGTTATAAACTTATAACTTTTTTTGCTGTACTACTTTTATTTTTTAAATGTTTTCCATTATTTTCTGTTGCCATCCATTGTTACCATTCTAGAGTACATACGACTTTTGATTGCTTTTTACTACATTTTTCCTAGGAGATGAGGGGACAAAAAAAAGCACAATTCTGATGTTCTTTTTTTTCTGATGGCGTTCATGGTGCAGGGTAAATAATACATTACTTTGATAGATCCAACTTTTATGGATGCAGCAATACCAAATATGTATTTTTGTTTTATTACTAAGATTATTTTATTATAAATATGGAAAAAGGGTTTTTTGTTAAACTTTTATTACTTTTTAAAATACTTGTTTTTTCTTTTTTTTATAGTCCCCAGAGGGGACAAGAACATGTGATGCTTTGATTACTCCTGCAGCATGATGTAATGCCTTAGCATTATATTATACCGTGATCTGATAGGTATTCTGTAATGACAGCCCTTGGGCTCTTCAGAAGGCCCCTGGCTGCCATGACACTCATGCGGAAACCTGCGATTTAATCGTGGGGGGGCATACCGGACCCTGGAACACTGGTGGGGGAATTTAAATGCCACTGTGAGAATTGATGACGGCATTTAAAGAGTTAATAGCTCCAATAAACATCGGGGCTTATTGGAACTGTTGGAGGTGGGTGCCGGCTGAAAGAAGCTGCCAGCAGCGGCTATGCATTGAACTAGATCACCCCGTGATCTCCCTTCATACATACCCTAAAGCTACAGGATGTAACTGTACGCCCTACAGTGGTAAGGGGTAAATAATTACTAAAGAAGGTAAATCTACAGAACTTTGCCTAAGCTACAGGCCTGTACCACCACTTAAAGCAGATCTAAAATGGTGGGCTACATGTATAGCAACTAGAATACTAGAGATGAGCGAACGTACTCGTCCGAGCTTGATATTCGTGCGAATATTAGGGTGTTCGGGATGCTCGTTACTCGTAACGAGCACCATGCGGTGTTCTGGTTACTTTCAGTTTCCTCTCTGAGACGTTAGTGCGCTTTTCTGGCCAATTGAAAGACAGGGAAGGCATTACAACTTCCCCCTGTGACGTTCAAGCCCTATACCACCCCCCTGCAGTGAGTGGCTGGGAAGATCAGATGTCACCCGAGTATAAAAGTCGGCCCCTCCTGCGGCTCGCCACACATGCCTTGTGAGTTAGCTGAGGGAAAGTACTATCGTGCTGGTGCTGCTGTAGGGAGAGCGGTAGGAGTCAGTGTAGGCTTCAAGAACCCCAAAGGTCCTTCTTAGGGCCACATCTACCTGTGTGCAGGCTGCTGCTAGCAGTGTTTTTTTTTTTCTCAAAATCGGCAGTGCAGAGCATTGCACCCGGCATTAGGGACAGAAGTGGTGCATAGGCAGGGAGAGTGTTAGGAGTGAGTGTAGCCTTCAAGAACCTCAACGGTCCTTTCTAGGGCCAAATTTAAGCGTGTGCAGTACTGTGCTGGCTGCTGTTAGCAGTGTTGCATATTTTTTTTTCTAAAAATCGTCTGTGCAGAGCATTGCACCCTCCATTGATACTACAGGGACAGAATTGTGTAGGCAGGGCCACAACACAGTTATTGTTCATTGAATATACGCAGTTCCGCCATTGTCTTTCCTGACTGGCAAATACCTGCTCTGCTAGAGTTAATAACTCTGCTACACTAAAGTTGTGTGTCACTTTTTCAGGGCCACACTACAGTTCTAAAAGTTATTGTTCATTGAATATACGCAGTGGGTCCTTCCCTTTGCAAAAAAGGAAAATAAATTATATTTGGCCTGCCTGTGTCAGTCCTAAGGTCTCCGTGTACGTCTGTGCTGCGTGGACAACGTACAAAAATCAGACGCAACCAGCTACGGTTTACTACAGGCTTGCGCCATTGTCTTTCCTGACTGGCAAATACCTGCTCTGCTAGAGTTAATAACTCTGCTACACTAAAGTTGTGTGTCACTTTTTCTGGGCCACACTACAGTTCTAAAAGTTATTGTTCATTGAATATACGCAGTGGGTCCTTTCCTTTGCAAAAAAGGAAAAGAAATTATATTTGGCCTGCCTGTGTCAGTCCTAAGGTCTCCGCGTACGTGTGTGCTGCGTGGACAACGTACAAAAATCAGACGCAACCAGCTACGGTTTACTGCAGGCTTGCGCCATTGTCTTTCCTGACTGGCAAATACCTGCTCTGCTAGAGTTAATAACTCTGCTACACTAAAGTTGTGTGTCACTTTTTCAGGGCCACACTACAGTTCTAAAAGTTATTGTTCATTGAATATACGCAGTGGGTCCTTCCCTTTGCAAAAAAGGAAAATAAATTATATTTGGCCTGCCTGTGTCAGTCCTAAGGTCTCCGTGTACGTCTGTGCTGCGTGGAGAACGTAAAAAAATCAGACGCAACCAGCTACGGTTGAGTGCAGCCTTGCGCCAATTTCTTTCCTGCCTGGGAAATACCTGCTATGCCACAGTTAGTAACTCTGCAACAGTAAAGTTCTGTGACAGTTTTGCAGGGCCGCAACACAGTTATTAAACTTATTATTCAGTGAATAGACGCAGTGGGCCTATCCTTTTAAACAAAAGGGAAGAAAGTATATTTGCCCTGCCTGTGTCAGTCCTAAGGGCTCTGGGTACGTGTGTGCTGCGTGGAGAACGTAAAAAAATCAGACGCAACCAGCTATGGTTGAGTGCAGCCTTGCGCCAATTTCTTTCCTGCCTGGGAAATCAAATCACTGGTAATACAGCATGCTGAGGGGTAGGGGTAGGCCTAGAGGACGTGGACGCGGCCGAGGACGCGGAGGGCCAAGTGAGGGTGTGGGCACAGGCCGAGCCAGTGTGATGGCCAGGGGTAGAGGCAGGGCTAGACCGAATAATCCACCAACTGTTTCCCAAAGCGCCCCCTCGCGCCATGCCACCCTGCACAGGTCAAGGTGCTCTACGGTGTGGCAGTTTTTCACAGAGACGCCTGACGACCGACGAACAGTGGTGTGCAACCTTTGTCGCGCCAAGATCAGCTGGGGAGGCACCACCAACAGCATGCGCAGGCATATGATGGCCAAGCACCCCACAAGGTGGGACGATGCCCGTTCACCGCCTCCGGTTTGCACCACTGCCTCTCCCCCTGTGCCCCAACCTGCCACTGAGATCCAACCCCCCTCTCAGGACACAGGCACTATCGTCTCCTGGCCTGCACCCACACCCTCACCTCCGCTGTCCTCGGCCCCATCCAGCAATGTCTCTCAGCGCAGCGTCCAGACGTCGCTAGTGCCACAGTTTGAGCGCAAGCGCAAGTACGACGCCACGCACACGCACGCTCAAGCGTTAAACGTGCACATTGCAAAATTGATCAGCCTAGAGATGCTGCCGTATAGGCTTGTGGAAACGGAGGCTTTCAAAAGCATGATGGCGGCGGCGGCCCCGCGCTACTCGGTTCCCAGTCGCCACTACTTTTCCCGATGTGCCGTCCCAGCCCTGCACGACCATGTCTCCCGCAATATTGTACGCGCCCTCACCAACGCGGTTACTCCCAAGGTCCACTTAACAACGGACACGTGGACAAGCACAGGCGGGCAGGGCCACTATATCTTCCTGACGGCACATTGGGTGAATTTAGTGGAGGCTGGGACAGAGTCAGAGCCTGGGACCGCTCACGTCCTACCCACCCCCAGAATTGCGGGCCACAGCTCGGTGGTGGTATCTGCGGCGGTGTATGCTTCCTCCACTAAAGCACCTTCCTCCTCCTCCTCCTCCAACGCAACCTCTGTCTCGCAATCAAGATGTGTCAGCAGCACGTCGCCAGCAGTCGGTGTCACGCGGCGTGGCAGCACAGCGGTGGGCAAGCGTCAGCAGGCCGTGCTGAAACTACTCAGCTTAGGAGAGAAGAGGCACACGGCCCACGAACTGCTGCAGGGTCTGACAGAGCAGACCGACCACTGGCTTGCGCCGCTGAGCCTCCAACCAGGCATGGTCGTGTGTGACAACGGCCGTAAGCTGGTGGCGGCTCTGCAGCTCGGCAGCCTCACGCACGTGCCATGCCTGGCCCATGTGTTTAATTTGGTGGTTCAGCGCTTTCTGAAAAGCTACCCCCACTTGTCATACCTGCTCGGAAAGGTGCGCCAGCTCTGCGCACATTTCCGCAAATCCCAGACGCACGCTGCCACCCTGCGGACACTGCAACATAGGTTTAATCTGCCAGTGCACCGACTGCTGTGCGACGTGCCCACACAGTGGAACTCTACGCTCCACATGTTGGCCAGACTCTATGAGCAGCGTAGAGCTATAGTGGAATACCAACTCCAACTTGCGCGGCGCAGTGGGAGTCAGCCTCCTCAATTATTTACAGAAGAGTGGCCCTGGTTGGCAGCCATCTGCCAGGTCCTTGGAAAATTTGAGGAGTCTACCCAGGTGGTGAGCGGCGATGCTGCAATCATTAGCGTCACCATTCCTCTGCTATGCATCTTGAGAAATTCCCTGCAAAGCATAAAGGCAGACGCTTTGCGCTCGGAAACAGAGCCGGGGGAAGACAGTATGTCGCTGGATAGTCAGAGCACCCGCCTGTCTATATCTCAGCGCGTTGAGGAGGAGGAGGAGGAGCATGAGGAGGATGAGGAGGAGGGGGAAGAGACAGCTTGGCCCACTGGTGAGGGTACACATGCTGCTGGGCTGTCATCCTTTCAGCGTGTATGGCCTGAGGAGGAGGAAGAGGAGGAGGAGGAGGATCCTGAAAGTGATCTTCCTAGTGAAGACAGCCATGTGTTGCATACAGGTACCCTGGCACACATGGCTGACTTCCTGTTAGGATGCCTTTCTCGTGACCCTCGCGTTACACGCATTCTGGCCACTACGGATTACTGGGTGTACACACTGCTCGATCCACGGTATAAGGAGAGCCTTTGCACTCTCATTCCCGAAGAGGAAAGGGGTTCGAGAATGATGCTATACCACAGGGCGCTGGTGGACAAACTGATGGTAAACTTCCCATCCGACAGCGCTAGTGGCCGAAGGCGCAGTTCCGAGGGCCAGGTAGCAGGGGAGGCGCAGAGATCAGGCAGCATGTACAGCGCAGGCAGTGCAACATTCTCCAAGGCCTTTGCCAGCTTTATGGCTCCCCAGCAAGACTGTGTCACCGCTCCCCAGTCAAGGCTGAGTCGGCGGGAGCACTGTAAAAGGATGGTGAGGGAGTACGTAGCCGATCGCACGGCCGTCCTCCGTGACGCCTCTGCCCCCTACAACTACTGGGTGTCGAAGCTGGACACGAGGCCTGAACTCGCGCTGTATGCCCTGGAGGTGCTTGCTTGTCCTGCGGCTAGCGTCTTGTCAGAGAGTGTGTTTAGTGTGGCTGGGGGAATCATCACGGATAAGCGTACCCACCTGTCAACCGACAGTGCCGACAGGCTTACACTCATCAAGATGAACAAAGCCTGGATTTCCCCAGACTTCTCTTCTCCACCAGCGGACAGCAGCGATACGTAAGCAATACGTAGGCTGCACCCGCGGATGGAAGCTACGTTCTCTCTCACCATCCAAAACGGGGACATTTCTTCCTCATCAATCTGTGTCTAATATTCCTCCTCCTCCTGAAACCTCACGTAATCACGCCGAACGGGCAATTTTTCTTAGGGCCACAAGGCTCACTCATATAATTTTTCTAAACAATTTTTATATGTTTCAATGCTCTTAAAAGCGTTGAAACTTTAACTTGAACCAATTTTTCGTTAAACTGGGCTGCCTCCAGGCCTAGTTACCACTTAAGCCACATTAACCAAAGCGATAAATGGGTTTCACCTGCCATCTTGGTTGGGCATGGCCAATTTTTACTGAGGTACATTAGTACTGTTGGTACACCAATTTTTTGGGGCCCTCACCTACAGTGTAATCATACCAATTTGTATGTTCTTCGCCTGCACTCATGGTACAGAAGTGTGTGTGGGGTTGGCCTACACTTTAGCTACATAAATGTAACTTGGGCCTTGGCTATACTGCAGCTACTGAAATGGAACTAAGACTGCGCTCCCACTATACTGCTGCTTCAGAATTGTTACTGGGGCCTGTCTTGAGTGCTACTATTGCTGACATGGAACGAAGACTGCGCTCCCGCTATACTGCTGCTTCGGAATTGTTACTGGGGCCTGTCTTGAGTGCTACTATTGCTGACATGGAACGAAGACTGCGCTCCCGCTATACTGCTGCTTCGGAATTGTTACTGGGGCCTGTCTTGAGTGCTACTATTGCTGACATGGAACGAAGACTGCGCTCCTCCTATAATGCTGCTAGTGATATGTTAGTGGGGCCTGTCCTAATGCTACGGCTGAAATGTTACGAATTCTGGGCTCTGCCTATACCGCTGCTAATGGTATGTCTCTGGGGTGTGGAAACAGAGGCTTCCCAAAGACATGATGGCGGTGAGGCCATTTCCCACCAACGCGGTTACTGTTAAGGTGCATATAACCACGGACACGTGGAGAGGACACGTAGTGCCTCAAAAACATCCCCCTCCTCCTCCAACAGGGAAAACATTCTTGGCAAATGCCTTTGCATTGGTTCGTCTGGTGGCAGTCCAAGAATTTCACCTTTACCGACACTACAAGAGAGCCCCCCCACCATCCCCCCGCCACGGCCCACTTAATCCTGGCCACATTCCGAAAACCAACAAAATAAAACCGCGCTACTAGGTCCGCAGTCACCACCACATTACCACCAACGCGGTTACTGTTAAGGTACATATTACCAGTCTGACTGGGGCATGCAGAGACACCTTGACAGAATGAATAGTGTGTGGCACATAGGTTCCCCATTGCTATGCCCACGTGTGCAGCTCCTGATGGCGGTGGCACAGGATTCTATTTCTCATTGCTTCTGTACAGCATTGTGGGCTATCGCCCCACCACTTTTAAAGAGGGTCGCTGCCTAGCCGTGCCAACCCCTTTGCAGTGTGTGCCTGCGGTTCCTCCTCATGGCAGACGCACTTCTAAATAGACATGAGGGTGGTGTGGCATGAGGGCAGCTGAAGACTGCGCAGGGACACTTTGGTGTGCGCTGTGGGGGGGAGGGGGGGCGGTTGGTCAGCATGTAACCCAGGAGAAGTGGCAGCGGAGTGTCATGCAGGCAGTGATTGTGCTTTGTTGTAGGTAGTGTGGTGCTTAGCTAAGGTATGCATTGCTAATGAGGGCTTTTCAGAAGTAAAAGTTGTTGGGAGGGGGGGGGCCCACTCTTGCCGCTATTGTGGCTTAATAGTGGGACCTGTGAACTTGAGATGCAGCCCAACACGTAGCCCCTCGCCTGCCCTATCCGTTGCTGTGTCGTTCCCATCACTTTCTTGAATTGCCCAGATTTTCACACATGAAAACCTTAGCGAGCATCGGCGAAATACAAAAATGCTCGGGTCGCCCATTGACTTCAATGGGGTTCGTTATTCGAAACGAACCCTCGAGCATCGCGAAAAGTTCGTTCCGAGTAACGAGCACCCGAGCATTTTGGTGCTCGCTCATCTCTATAGAATACCAATTATCCTTAACCCCTAGTGCCCAAGGACTTCTATATATACATCCTAAATGTGTAGCATTTGTATGGAGTGAGATAGGGAGCTGAGCCTGGACCATGCATGGTCGATGTAGGTTGTCTTTGACAGTTAACATCTGGCGGCAACAACATGAGATCAACATTCACACCAATCATGGCTGTTAACCCTTTAAATGACTCTATCAATTCTAACAGTAGCATTTAAATGACCTGTTGGCTTTCAGGAGTCCCAAACAGCACTCCATGTAATGATTAAACTAGAGGTGCTGTTAAGTTGTCATGGCTGCCCAAAGTCTTCTGAAGGCCAATTGCTTATCATATATTTCTTCTAATTAAGAAAGGCCTGTAGCACATCTTAGTAGATTGCCTAGTGGTATATAGTATAAGTGATCGCAAGTTCAAGCCCCATATGAGTACTATTCAGAATAAAGAAAAAAAACTAAACATATTTGGTATTGCCACATCCATAAAAGTTCAATCTATTAACACATTACTTAGATGTAAAGGTGAATGTCATCAGAAAAAAAATACACAACGCCAGATATGTCCTTTTTGTGTCAACTTGTCTCCAAACAAAAAATGAATAAAGAGTGATCAAAAAGTCATATGTGCTCCAAAATGGTACCAATAGAAACCACAGGTCATCCAGCAGAAAACAAGCCCTCACACAACCGCATCAATAGAAGGAGTTACTAGCTACTTGGCTTATAAATGCTTCTAACTACTCATCCTACTTAAATAGGACATTGATCATCAAACAATTCACAATTACAGGAGAAGGTTTATCAATTGTATAACTTGGAAGAATTTTATAGCTGGAAGGTTGATTCCAGGCAAAGATTTCTTGAAACATAGAAAAACTGGATTGAATGTAGTTGCTCTTCAGGGATCACTGGTCTGATTACCCATTACTCTTTAAGGCTGAGGTCAGGCAAACATGTTTTACACGTTGCTAAGCAATGGGTAAACCATGCTGCTGTCCTCCTGAAAAAGATCTCATGATCAGGCTGCTTCTAGCTCCATGAAGAAGCCCAGTCACACATACGTGGTGTCGGCTGCGTGCTTTCACGGCTCCCATAGGAGCCTATGGAAAGCTCCCTGCACAGCACGCACCAAACAGCTGACAGGCGAGTCGGCACTCGCTGTCCATTCTTTTTTATAAAAAAACGCAGATTCTGTGCATCTAAAAGGGTCCATATGAGTGCTTCCATAGCAAACTATTGGTTGCTATAGCAGTGTGGTTTACACATTGCTGTAGCAGCATGTAAACCACGCTCAGACCTGTGCCTTGATACTTTGAAATGTTCTTTGCATTATTATATTATTTTTATGGACTTTTAAAAAAAAAAAATCTTCACATTCTTTGAATACACTTTTAACAATCCAATGTAACCTTTACATGCACTTTACTTTACTTATCGATACTTTATCTATTTACCTATTACATAATTGGTATCCTGCAAAGTACTAATTCTTCTTGATATGTTTTTATGCTTGTTAAAAATTCCTAATAAACAGTGATTTGATAGTAAAGTGATACCAGGTTCATTATCCTTGTTGCTATATTTAGGGTGCACCTCTCATTCAAGTGAGAAAGCAGCATAAAAGAAATGGGGGAGGGGTAAAAGGACATGAGGAAGAAAGATCATAACCTGCTACTGCAATCTCTCCCTTTGTATAGCTTCCAGTGAACCCAGGGAGTGTTGGGTACCTTTCTTTATGTTATCACTAATCATGCTCGTTGTGATCGTCTAGGCGATAACATTGGATTGCACTATCTTGGCCTGATTTTTATCTGAAAATTGACAAAAAATCATTTTTCAAAAAGTGTGTGCTGAGTTGGTAGCACTCTTGTTTTTCAGTGCCAGGATCCTAAGTTCAAATCCCATTAAGTATAGTATCTGTATGGACTTTGAAAAATTCCATCAAGATGCTGCTCTCGGTCAGATTTTAATCTAAAACTCAAGTGCCGCAAAGTCACAGTGCTAACAACCGAGTTACCACTCTTGTTCATACTGCTCTGAATGAGAAGAATAGCAGCAAGAATAAACACAAACAGAACATAAAAAACTCATTCAGATGTTGCCTTTGGTCAGATTTAGACGTACGACTCTGTCACTGCAAAACAGCAGTATTAACAATTGAAGCACCACGCTTTTGCTCCAGAGCAGGAGAACAGAAATAATAAATACAAACTAAACATAAAAACGCCATTCGAATGTTGCCATTAGAAAGATTTGAACCTAAAAACTGCAGCAAGAGCTACCATGCTTATTCTTCTTTCTCTGTCTTCCTCTGTGTTCTTCCTCAAGTGGAAAAGGAGAATAAGAAGAAAGTGAAGGAGAATGATGGGAAGGAGTAGAAGGAAATTAAGAAGGGTGAGGAGAAGTAAAAGGAGATAAAGGAGATAAAAGAGAATAAGAATACCTTCTTCTTATTCTTCTTTTTCTCCTTCTCCTCCTCCAGAGAAGAACAAGGAGGAAGAAGCTTGGTGGCTCCGTGGCTAGCACTATTGACATATAGCACTAGGTTCCTGGCTAATTAAGGACAACATCTACACAGAGTTTGTGTGTTCTCTTCTTTTATTCTTCTCCATCTTCTGCTCTGGAGAAGGGAGTGGAAAGAAGAAGTGTGGTGGCTCAGTTTTTTCTGTTTTGTAGTGCTATAGTTCTAGGTTCAAATCTGACAAAGGGCAACTTCTGGATGTTATTTTTATGTTTTCTTTGTATTTTTCTTCCTGTTCTTCACCTCCTCTGGAACAGAAAGGACAAGTGTGGTGGCTCAGTGAATAGCTTTGCAGTGCAAGAGTGCTAGGTTCAAATTTAACTAAGGGCAATAACGGTATGCTGTTTTTATTATTTTCTTTGTTTATTTTTGTTGTTGTTCTTCCCCTCATTTGGTGCAAAATAGACAAGTATGGTGGCTATGTTGTTAGCAATGCTGCTTTGCAGAGCTGGAGTTGTAAGTTCAAATCTGACCACTGCCAACATCCAGATGGAGTTTTTCAAAGTCCATACAGATGTTATCCTTGGTGGGATTTGAGCTAAGAACCCCAGCACTGATAGGCAAGAATGCTAGCAACTAAGATACACACAGTTTTTACTCTCAGTAATTTACATGGGAGGTGGAATCCGCCATCCCGATTCATGATCATTTTACTTCCTACCTACTTCATCATTCAAAAAATACTGACTCCAAGAGGAACACATTCACACAGTGAGAATATGAGCAGTTGCAAATCTAATGCTGACTCTGTGACTCAGATGTTTACCAGCCTCTGGATCAGAGAGATCTTTGGTATAATTAGTTCTTGTGAATATATGATTTTATACATAAGAGAGAGAGTTATAGATATTGATGTAGATATGTGCGTAATTGGCACGTGTGAATGCTATGCCTCTGAATATTTAATGTTGTACATTTTTATGCTTTTGTATTCTTTAATCAAAGTTAAAGTTGAATGCAAAATTGAATAATGACACCAATGATTGTAAAGTGCTGGGTGAGATTTTCACAATGTGGCAAGCATGTATTCTCTCAGAAAATATATGATAACAAGGAGATAATATGAATTGCATTTTTTAATTAAACATATATTTTAAGAATTTTCTGTGTTTTTTTTTTTTTTGGTCACAATTAGAGATGAGCGAACATACTCGGTTCTGGTGTTTTTGGACTCGAGCACCGCTTTTTCTGAGTAACTGACTACTCGGACGAAAAGATTTGGGGGGGCGCTGGGGGGCGGCGTGGTGGAGCCGGGGGTAGCAGTGGGGAACAGGGGGGGGGGCTCTCTCTCTATCTCCCCCCACTCCACTCTTCAACCCCCCGCACACCCCCGGCACCCCCCAAATCTTTTCGTCTGAGTAGTCACTCGGAAAAAGTGGTGCTCGAGTCCAAAAACACCCGAACCGAGTACGTTCGCTCATCTCTAGTCACAATCTATATTTTAAAAAACTTACAAAATCCTGCATTTTTAACGCTGAGCGCAGAACCTTATAGTAGTCTGGCACTTCCTAATATGTGTAGAGAAAGCTTTGCAAAAATTATCTCACTAACATCCTAGGCAGGATTATACTGAAAGGATACACCTATAAATAAACCCAAAAGTACTGGTGTTACCAGAAGGTGCTGTGAGCCTACCAGGGAAAACCAGGAGAAGTGTTTCACAGCTCATTACACTTTCTGGTAAAACCAGCACTTTTGGCTTTATTCTTCAGCCCCGAGAGTTATATCTAACCCAGCTTGACTGACGAAGGGGCCTACCCCGAAACACATATATGCTGGTTTTAATTGACACAATAAAAAGAGAAGATGGATAAATCGTATCCCACTGCCTGTTGAAATTCATTGAAGAGTAGCATTGTTTCTCCATTTGATCCATTTTTTCCAACCGGTTGGTGCCTCAATCTAGTGGAGCACCTCCTAGTGAAATTAACTTTCACACAAATCCACACCCCCTTTTTTTCTTCAGCTCCTTGAGGCTTCTGGTCCCAGGGCTCTGGACCCTCACACACACCAGGTTTGCTCCACCCCTTTTCTATCTCTTCTTCCTCCCTCTAAAATGACCTCTGCACAGGTTACAGAGTATGCCTAGACCCATACAAGTCCATAGGTCCTCTTGTGTCCATTATGTGAATGGCCCATGAGACTACTGTAAAGCATATCTTCTAAATGTTCTCAATGCTGTTTAATATAGCTCAGAAAGATGGCAGCCCCCAAAGTAATTCATATACAAAGAAAAAAAGTATGAGTCTCCATCTATGGTGCAGTTGGACCTTTGGCTGCTCATAGGCCAGTTCTAGCAACCCTGGACAGTTTTGAAACTTTTTGCAGCTAACAAAAGTTGGCAGATTCTATCACTTTTAGTAGAATCTAGCAAAAACCTAATGTGCATTGAAAATGAACCATATTCTTAATCTGCATCTGATGTCTCCAAAATCAAGGATGGGGCAGAACTGACAAAATCCTTTTGTTTCCTCTTAGATGAATGACACTATAAATGTCCAGAAATTAATTAATGATTATTATAGTTATGAAGCACACTCCATTAAATCTTTCTTAGGGACCTTTCACATGAGGCAGAATATTCTACCAATGTGTTGTGGAATATGGTGTCCCTGAATTCTGCACCAAACTCTGCACAGTTAACTGCAGATTGTGATGCAGAATTACTTGCTGAATTCTACCATTTTCTATCCCGCATCAAAATCTGCATGTTAGCAGTACAGACTTTATTGCTAAATATTCCACAAGAGGGCATATTGTGTAACACTGTTGCTAAATATTCCATCCTGTGTAAAAGGTCCATTAGAGATCTATATTATAGAGGAAATAAATATAATAACCCCCAAACTTGTATGTTTTCTTTTAAGATTTAAAAGTTGATTTGAAGTTGAAATAGAACAAAAAAACTCTTACTGTGAAGTAGACTAGAAAATCTGACTGTGAAACCCCTTAGGGAATGTGGTTTTTTAGAGCAATTTTTACAGGCTTAAAATTCAATAAACAGCATGTTCAATGACTTGCAGTATTCTTCTCGTCAGATTTTATTGACTTCAAAAGACCATTGAGTCAGTGTATTTTCCAACTAAAAGAGTTAATTATAATGTTCAACTGAATTTCAGAACAGAAAATATGTATAGTGCTATTAAAGGTGCAATTGTTTTCAGAGAACTATTCTAAAGAGAGTCCCAAGTGATATCTTTAACAGATTATATTGTTTCTCTGGTGCTTACTTTTTTACACAGCCTTATGGTAGCTGGCACCTAAAAGAGTTGTCTCAGTTATAGAAAAATTCGAGAGATGTCAAGAAATAAAAACAAGATAACAAAATAAGCTATAATCACCAGTCCAATCCCAGACTTACCCAGCATTGCCACTAAGGTATATGCCACTGTTAATATGCTGCAGTAGTAATCTATTCATATACACATATGACGGCTGCAACCAATCCTTAGCCTCAGCAGTGTTAGACATATCACCATTGCATCTTGTAAACAAAGCCCTGCGAAGAAGACTGATGCAATAGCAGTGGACTTGTGGGGGATCAAGCCTGTGAGTATAACTAATTTGTAGTGCTTCTTTTATATTTCCTGCACTAACCACAAAGTTTTAAAAACTTGGACAAGCTCTTTAATTCAAATACATTAGCAATACCATGTGGGATGAATGCAATAAAAAGCATTAAGCATTTTTTATTAACAAAATGAGGCTTCGATTTTGATGTTTGACCCCCTATATGCTGCGGCATCTAACAAGCTTGATAGAGAGAATGGGCTAACTCTTTCAACAAAGTTCTACAGATCTACCATTCCAAAGCATTGTACCAAGCGATCAATTGATTGCATCTTGATGTCCCCTAAAAGGCAAAAATTAAGTTCAATAAAGTTTAATACAGAGAAATAAAAATGTTGTGATTCTCAGTATGCGGAAATACAAAAAAATGTGTTTTTGTCCCTAAAATATGTGTTACGTTGTGCTCCTGGGACCTGTAGTACTATGGGTTTCCAGGAGCACACCTTCAGAGGTGTGAGATAATTGAGCTGGCTGGGTGTAGAGTTTCTCCAGCCAGCCATCCTTATTGGTCTGCTGCACATATATACCAGCCCCTCTGGCTAGAGGATGCTGGTTTCCCAACGCCCTGGTGTTTGCTTCCATGCATAGTGTTCTGTATGGTGTGAGCAGTGATGTGTTCTGTGGGTCTATGCAGGTAACCGAACATGTGCTATGAACAGTTATGTTCTGCATGGTGTGCATTCCCTGCTGTGTTGGGGTGAACTGTGTCCTGTCGGCTTGGATCGTTTACCATGTAGAGCTAGTTAGGTCCTCAGGTTCCAATGTGGGACCATCCCTATTGGGATGATCGACCCACTTGCAGGTAGGAATTCTGTGGTAAGTTGTCTAGTGAGAGTAGGGACACATGAGACAATGAGGACCCTTGTCGTTGGCTCATGGGCTTAAGTGTCTTGGCATAAATATGAACCAATACCTCATACTATATCTATTCCATCTTTTTATGCTTGCAGGTATGCTAGATGAGTGAATGAAGAAGCTATAGCTCCTTGAAGCTTGGAATAGCAAAACTGAAAAAAATAAATGCCCAAAATAGAACACACCTTAAAGGGTTTTCCAGAATTAAAGTATTGATAACCTACAGATGTAACAATGCCAACCCTGTTGGATGGTTTGCTAAGTTAAGGGGGCTGTGCAGTTATTGGGCAACATTCCCCATGCAGCTCTGTGCTAAAATAAAAAAAGGATCTGTTGTCAGAGCTTGAACCCAAGAGCTCCTCTGTTCCAGTCAGCAGCTCTATCTGCTGAGCTATTCAGCTCCCTAGGCAGCTCCCCCTGCTAAACCTTGTCCTTGTTCATAGTCTCTGCTTCTGTTTCCCTGATTGCCTCCACCCTATCCCTTGATTGCACGCCCCATATAAACCTGGCCTAGCACCTGCTATCCTTGTGAGATTATTGTGCTGTTTGTCTATAGTAAAGCTCTACTACCTACAGCTACTCCCTACATCATTGCTGTTACCCGTTACCAACCTCTGACTAAATCCTGACTATGCTACCTACCTGCTCCCTCATACTGCAACAGACATCTACCCACTACCGATCCCTAACTTTTCTTGACCACGCTATTTGTCCACTCCGGTTAATTGTCTACACAAGCTGGCTTTGCTACTCTATTTGCATAGCATGGTGTTTGCCATTAAGTTTGAATGGTAGTCACATTATGCAAATAATATAGCTGTATGTATCTCAGTAGCGTCTACATCTGTATCCTCAGAATATCTGGCTCTGGCAAACAGCTGATTAACAGGGGTGCTTAGTATTCAATTTATATTTTATTATTTTTTATATGTTTTATGTTGTTTACCTTATTTTTAAATAAACGTAAAGAAACTATTAATTTCATTCATTGGTGATTTCTGATGCACGTACCTGGACATTGAGGACACCTGGTGGATCCTGAGGTCTCCTGTTTGGAGTAAGTAACCCTAATGATTGTGAATTTACAATTTAACAAGCATACAAAGTAGTGCAGGAGCTTTTTTTCTTGTTTTCTTTCTAATTCTTATCTCTGTGACTGCGGTTCTGATGCCCTGGGTACCTCCACTGTCACTCTCTCTACATTTCTGAGACCCAGGGGGGATTGGTGCTTGTGATTGTCTTTGGAGGCTTTCTTCGACTTTTGGGTGTGTAGACTTGTCATCCAGATGGGTTCTCCAAACCAGGTGAGTCCACTCTTTCCATTACTGTAATTTGTATTTTACCTATTCATCTATATATTTATTCCTCCCTCAGAAAGCAGACACACTCATCTATTAATCTGTTATTGATGACTTACTGTGAGAATAGGTCATCAATATTTTAATTTTGCAAGAATCAATTTAAGGGGCTAGTAGCCTTAAATAACTTTATTGTCAATGCACATTTACTTAAAAGATAGGTTTCTTTAATTCACCCAAGGAACTCAACAGATAAAAGAAAAATATTTCATGAAATGTCTAATTATTTGAAGGTGAATGCTGCATCGGATATTTAAAACATATGAAAAAGTTCATAAACTTTAACTGGTCTAATCTGTATAACATGCATATATTGTCAGTCCCAATCTCTTGCAATATACAGTAATTAAAATATCCTGGTTAGTACTTGTTTTAAAGTTCCAGTGCCATTTAGATTCTTGAGGAAACATATTTGCAACTGACTGCACATTAATCCATTACAATAAAAGGTGCAATACAGATGTGCGTATATTTACATGGATGTAAAAAAAATGCAGCATGTCGTATTCTAGTTCAACGTCCTGGATGTATAGCACACTGAGGATATCTAGCAATCAATCGCGGAGCTCTATCATTGGCTGCTGCAGCCTGTAAGCATTATGTCAGCAAGAAGACCTAGAGTCCCCAGCAGCAGACAATCTGAGAGTTGTAAGTATAAGCTCTATATCATGTTTTTTATACAGGGAACTCGTTTTTATAAAGATTGTTTATCTCCGAAAACTCCTTTAAAAAATAATTATCCTTAAATTCATTTTTTTACTTCCAAACTTCTACCAAAATTTACTACCTTAAATTCTTTTTACTACCAACAGTATTTCCTTTGCTTACTAATCAACTAGAAAAGTAAAATGTGGAGTGATTTAACTGATATAAAAAAGAATCCCTTCTCTCCTTCATATAACCTAGACATTAGCTTTCAGTTTCAATTATAATGGATATGCTATTTATGGGCACTTCAAATGCCGTGAAAACATGTCTTTAAGAGAAACTCCACAGGAGGTCAGAAGACATCAGAGTAAACTGCAGGACAAAACAGTTAATGTACTCAATCACAACAGTTGGTTGTACAAACCTTTACTGCCACAAACATGCAATCTTAAAAATAGACATAAACACTGTAAAATACTTTCTTCATGCACTAAAGACAAAAAGTCACAAACAGGATTTTAAATTAGAAAAAGCACATCAAACTGCAATTCCTCTATGCAAAAGAAGAAAATATATGTCTATATGCATTAATTTCATAAAAACATATCCATTATTATCACACTTTTAGTGATGCATATTCATATTAATACTCTGATAAATACTTTATTTTTATCTATATGTAAGGCATAGGAAACAACCCTGCGCGATTGCTGTCAGGTTGAACTGTTACAGTTCATGTGACTGCTGTTAACACAGACACAACACAGCCAAATATATATGGCCATCTGAATGAGCTCTTATAAAGATGAAGGCACATATCATAGGCTCACAATATAGGTTCCTATAGAAGCGTTCACATGGACAATTGCTAGATCTAACAAACATAGGACATGCGACTGCAAACTCACATGTCAGCTCCAAGGTGCGTACAAAGATAACACCAGTCCTGTCTTTGCTGCATGCTTTGCATACACCCCTTGAGCGGTCTGCTAATCATGTCCTATGAGCAACGGTTAAAAGATCTGGGAATGTTTAGCTTGCAAAAAAGAAGGCTGACTGGAGACTTAATAGCTGTCTACAAATATCTGAAGGGCTGTCACAGTGCATAGGGATCAGCCCTATTCTCATTTGCATAAGGAAAGACTAGAAGCAATGGGATGAAACTTAAGTATGTAACCCTTTCCAATCTACTGTCTGACGTCTGAAGACATTCTGATTGAAGGCTGTACAGCTCAATGTCGGAAGACGTCCGGCAGGGTATTCTTACTGTATATTACTGGCTGCTCTGTTGTCGGGGGCCTCTCCAGCATGTCCCATACCACAGTACTGGCTCTAGTCAGCAGATGACGACATTGTGTAATGGCAGACAGAGAAAGCCCCCTAGGAAACCTTGAATCCAAAATTGGATTGCTAAGCGCTAAAGGGAGGAGACACTAATTAGATATTAGAAAAAAGTTTCTGACAGTGAGGGTGATCAATAAGTTGAACAGGTTACCACGGTAGGTGGTGAGTTCTCCTTCAATGGAAGTCTTCAAGCAAAGGCTGGACAGACATCAGTCTGGGAGGATTTAGTGATCCTGCACTGAACAGGGGGTTGGACCTGATGACCCTGGAGGTCCCTACCAACTCTACCATTCTATGATTTCTATTGGACCTGGAAAGCACGCAGCCCGCACCTTGGATCGTGTGAACGGGCTATTTCAAGTAGCTTGAATTTACCCATTCACGTGATCTTTACAGCTGTATAGCCGCAATCTTTTCTCACTGCTATACAGCGCCCGTATGAAAGAGCCCTAAAGAGTAGGTGAAGGGAATGGTTTGGCTTCTTATTCCTACTCCACTTTCCACTATAATGATCATAAAGCTTGCTAATGTGATATTTTCATGGAACTCGGTATTTTCTTGATATAGTATTCATTATTAAAATACAGAACAATCCCTATGGACGCTAACTGTGTGTGTCTGTATTGTATGTGTGTTCTTATTCAGAACAAGATTAGACGTATATGAAAAATATATTCTTTTTTTAGCTACAAAGAAAAATTCATTTAAGGATTGCATTTAGCCTTTTGCCACTCTGTTGCCACTGCACATGCATCAATTATCAAATGAAAAATAATGTATATTCATTTTATATGCAAAAGTATGTTTTGTATAATAGCATTATACTAAGATTGTTGATATAGTATAATATTTATCAAAGAATTCTTTTGTACACAATTCATATGTACCAATTTCACAATTCATATGTAACATATTTATTATATTCAGTTTAGTCTCAAGCAGTATGGTCAGATGGAAGAAAAACTGTTTATTATCTTGGAATTTACAATTCTGCTTAGGGGAATGCACTGTTTATTCAAGAGTTCATAAACACTTTTAAACCATCTGTGAGCCTCAGCTTTATGCTTTCTGAAATGACAGTCCTGTCAAAATTTTTACAAGCAAAACTGATCTTCATAGATGAATGGATGAATATGTATTTCCCTTTGTATTGAAACATCGAGAATTTGGCGTATTTCAGACTAAATTCCATATGAACTATACTACTTAAAATAGTTATACAATTCTAGCTATATAACACAACTATAAAATATAACTATAAAATTTCACATGTTTTGCAGGGAATTTAACCCTAGGTTTATGCTGACCTATCTGAGCGCATCATAAACTATTGAAAATGCAGAGCAAAACACATAACATAAAAACAGAATAGAGGAGAAGCAGGACTATTACAGCTAAGAACTATATAAAGCATACAAAGGCACTGGGAGATAAGGGAGGTAAACAAGTGACTCAAGAGTGACTCACCAGCTGTCACGTGATGTCATCACCAGCTTGTTCGCTCTTGTGCAACCTATTTAGACAGATTCATTCAATGAATGTCATTCACTTCTCATTAAGTGTTTCACTCAGGAAAATGTATATATGAGCTATTTATGTGGAACTGTATCAAAGGTTTTAATGAAATGCAGACATGCGATATCCACGTTACTTCCGTCATCCACCACTTTTGTGACACAGTCAAAGAAATCAATATGATTAGTTTGACATCATCTGCCCTCAGTAAAGGTATTTAGTGATCATCGTGAAGATGAGGTGCACTACACAGGAATAATTTTTCTTCAAACTCTTTTCTGAATAAATGAAATTACCAACATTGGGAAGGAGTCAAATGTCTGATTTGGTTTCTTAGGGACCGTTTTTATCCAATTGAACAATCCAATATTTTTAACCTGTTTTCCAAAGTTCCAGTATTTGCTCCAGTCATTTCCACAGTTCCTATTCTGTATTTTAATTTTTTTCAAGTTCCTACAATACCTACTTGCTTTTTTGCTGTGCAGTGATAGGTAGGTGGTCCCAACTGTTGTCTGGTTGATGTCTTCTGCAAGCAGCGTGTCCTGGACCCAGAGAAGGTTTCCATGGCTGTTGTTGTCTGTGTTCCACCAACGTCTATGGCATCCATAGTGCCACGTGTTCCTACAAAGCATAAGTGGGTTTGCCAATCTACTCATGAAAAGGATGCCTCCCTTGCCCTATCATCAGCCTTTCAACCAGTCGTTTAGGGTTTGCCCCATACTGTGAGTGATTGTTTTACAGTTTCTTCACCAATACAGAATGGTTAACTTGTCTCCCAAAAATTGAATAAAAGTGATCAGGAAGATGTATGCACCCAAAAGTAATAAAAAGTACAGCTCAACCCACAAAAAAAAGCCCTTACTCAGCCGAATAAGCAAAACAATTAAAAAGTTACGGATCTGAGAAAATGGCAATGAAATGCAAGTTTTGTTCAGAAAACAGGTTCTTTGTTTTTTAAAAGTGTTAAAACATTAAAAAATGATATTCATTTGGTATCACTGTAATCATACTGACCCACAGAATAACATTTACATTTTCACTGTACCATGAACATTTAGGAAGTAAACCCCTGCAAAATTGTGCAATTGTTCTTTTTATTTATTTTAAGTCACTTAAAAATTTTTAAAAGTATTTTTCAATGCATTATATGACACAATAAATGAAAGCTTTCAATACAATACAACTTGTCTTGCACAAACACGCCTGCATACAGCAATGCTGATTGAGAAATGTTAAAGTTATTACTTTTGGAAGGTGGGAATGAAAAAAATTAAAATACAAACAAAAAATCGTCGGTCTTGAACAAATTAATTAATAATGAACCATCATGGTGCTTTAGGGTCCAAAGTAAGATTATTATATGATTATACTGAAACATTTTCTGTTTTAAAGCTGCTTTTAAATTACACTAAATTATGTGGTAATTAAAGTAAGCAATGGTGTTGTTAGAGGATAAAAATATTATATTTGTGTTCTTTATAAGTTGGCTATGCTTTTTATATACAAATTAACTTTAATAAAAGTTAATTTGTAAATAATACAGAATTAAATACAGAATTAAAAAGAAATAAGCTTAACAGTAGTATTACTATGCTCTCTTTTTGTTATGCTCCCTTTACTTTTATACAGGGTATACTAATCATATAAAACATGAAACATACAATGAAAATTAAAAAAAAAACAGACTGAAAACTTTCCTCGAAGCTAAAAAAGTTGATTTTCTTGATATAACAAAAAAAAAATTACTTTTGAAGATGCATCTGTATCTGTAGTTGTGCTGATAAAAAAAGAAAAAGATGCACTGTGGGCAGCGCCTTGATAGGAGGTCACTGATATAATAAACGAATGAGGAAATAACTCACCTGGTGCCAGAGGGACAATCCCGGTATTAGCGGGGATATCCCGATGGTACCTGTAGTACAGGTGTGCCTTAATCCTGCAGAGATCCAGGAGTTCCAGGGAGGATGCCTTGAAACTTCCCCAGATACACTCCTGTGTATGTAGGTAGATTATAGGAAGAGTATAAAGGAATGCAGATCACCCCAAAAAAAGTTTCCTTCATGAGTGCGTGAGTGCTGCCTCTAATTGGCTGAGCGCAGGGACCAATCAGAGGCAGCTCTCAGCTGTCATTCAATAACTGAGAGCTGCCTCTGATTGGTGACAGTGCTCAGCCAATTAGAGGCAATGCATTCAGAAGGCGGGGATTTTAAATCCTCGCTTGCTGAATACTCCTCAGAGCTGTGCAGGAGAAGAGCTGGCTGGACACGGCTGAGCCCCGGCAGCTGAAGAAAGGTGAGTATGATTTTTTTTTTATCTCCACTTTTCCTTGTTTTTCAGGGAAGGGTTTATATTTAAAGCCCTGTCCTGAACAACAATTACAGGATGCTGGCAGCTGGATCCCCTACCGCAGCAGCTATCTGTGACAGCTGTGGTAGGGAATTCTTTATTCCCCGCAGGAATGAAGAATTCCTTTGCTGCATCTGTCACAGATGTAGCAGGGGTAGCAGAAAATTATTTTTCCTCACAGGGATGCAGGACACATCTGCTGCCTGCGGCAGATGTGTTCTTCATCCCTGCGGGAACACGGCAGTGGTGGACAGGTAAGTATTTTTTTTTACACTAAAATTCTTGTTTTTTTAGGGAAGGGCTTATATGTAAAGCCCTTCCCTAAAAGACAATTCAGGGGTGCCAGAAGACCATTGCCTTCAATGGAGCCACCTGCAGCAGCCACTGCTCCATTGAAGGCAATGTACAGACCTTCATACACGCGTGTTTTTGCACGTACATAGGTGTGCACCTATGTACGCACAAAACACGCTTGTGTGAAGCCACCCTAAGGCCTCATGTCCACGGGGAAAATCGGGCCCGCTACGGATTCTACATGTAGAATCTGCAGCGGGTCCCTCCTGCCCCGCGGACATGAGGGCTGAAAATAAGAATAAATAAGAATTTACCTATCCGTAGCGGGCGGCGAAGCTCTGCTCTTCCTCACGGCCGGATCTTCTTTTTCGGCCGGCGGATGAATTCCTGACGCCGGCGGCACGTCGCCGGCACGTCATCGACGTGCCGCGCGCATGCGCCGGGCACATCCGCCGAGCCGGAGCAAGGGAGATGCGGCCGTGAGGAAGAGAAGAGCTTCCCGGCCCGCTGCGGGTGAGTAAATGCTTTAAATTCCTATTTTAGGTCTCCCGCGGATCCGGACGGCTTCCATAGGCTTCAATAGAAGCCCGCGGGAGCCGTCCCCGCGGGAGACCCGCACGAAAATGGAGCATGGTCCAGATTTTTTCATGCTCCATTTTTTTTTAAATCACTTTTATTGATGATCCGCGGGTATTTATCTACCCGCGGGTGGTCAATGCATCCCTATGGGGTGCGGATCCGCGTGCGGGAGAAGAGTTAAAATCCGCTGCGGATCCTAAATCATATTTTGCCCGTGGACATGAGCCCTAAGGGGTTAAGCACAGTCTCATTGTAGGTTAGGTTTAAGGCTAATTTCACATACTACAGGTGCATTTACCATATGCGTCTGTAATATGGACAGTCGACCTGGCCTGACAGCAGGTCTTCTGATCCAAACTAAGAGTATTATAGTCAGTAATATTGACGATTGTCCCTAGCCTGGCTGTGGGTGTCACAGCCACATATGGAAGGACCTTTTATCTCAAAAAATCACAAAAATCTGAGCATTTGCTCATCTAATCACTCCTCTATGACATTTAACAAATGATGTAGTTATTCTTGACTATGGCATCCAAACATTTTTACATAAAAATATGTTTTTAAGTTTTTCTTAGGGTGGCTTCACATGAGCGTGTTTTTGTGCGTGCATATGCGCGCACAAAAACACGCGTCTATTACAACACATGCATTCCCTATGGCGTGTTCACATGTCTGTGTTTTACAGGTGCGTGCCTGTAAAGATAGGGCATGCGTGCACCATAGGGAATGCACGCATTGACTTCAATGGCGCTGTGGCTGCTGTCGGCGGCTGCATTGAAGTCAATGGTCTGCCGGCACCCCTTAATTGTTTTTCAGGGAAGAGCTTAAAATATAAGCTCTTCCCTGAAAAACAAACATTTTAGTGTAAAAAAAAATATATATATATACTTACCAGTGACAGATGCGGCAAAGGAATTCAAAATTCCTGCGGGGAATAAAGAATTTCCTACTGCAGCTGTCACAGATGACAGCTGCGGTAGCGGAACCAGCTGCCAGCACCCAGTAATTGTTTTTTAGTATAAGCCCTTCCCTGAAAAACAAGGCAAAGTCCTCTTGGCGCTGTCCCAGACTCTGCAATGCAGTTCTTTCAGCAGGAGGGGATTTTAAATCCCTGCCTGCTGAAAGAGCTGCTTGTGATTGGCTGAGGCTCTCAGCCAATCACAGACAGCTGCTTCTGATTGGCTGAATGAATTGCAGACGAGAGCTGCCTGTGATTGGCTGAGCGCCTCAGCCAATAACAAGCAGCTCTTTCAGCAGGCAGGGATTTTAAATCCCCTCCTGCTGAAAGAACTGCATTGCAGAGCCGAGGACAGCACTAAGAGGATGCAGCTGAACATCGGCAGCTGAAGGTAGGTGAGTATGTGGTGTTTATTATTTTTTACACTACTTTGCCTTGTTTTTCAGGGAAGGGCTTATACTTAAAGCCCTTTCCCTGAAAAACAATTACTGTGTGTCGGCAGCTGGATCTGCTACCGCTGTTGTCATCTGTGACAGCTGTGGTAGGGAGTTCTTTATTCCCCACGAGGATGAAGAATTCCTCTGCCTCATCTGTCACAGATGCAGCTGCAGCTCCATTGAAGGCAATGCGCACTTGCATACATGCGTGTTTTTGCGCATACAGGGGTGCACATCTATGTACGCACCTATGTTCACACATGCACACACTCGTGTGAAGCCACCCTTATATAAGGTTTTAAATATTGAAAATAATGAAAAAAGGAAAAAATTATACATAATTTGTGTTCCCACATCCATAACAACTCATAGGTAAAATCTGTAAAAAAAATCAGCTTCCCAGTTGTGTTGAGCAAAATGAACCAGTAGAACCTTGGAGCAGGTTGTACTTTGCTAAAAGTTCAGTTTAGTACGAACTCATCTTTAAATGCACCCATCTTTTAGCAAAGTTCTACCTGAGGGCTCACTCAGACAAGCATTTTTTTTATGCACACCTATGTGCGCAAAAAAAAGGGCTCCACACATTAGCAAAATGTGCATGACCATAGCTCCATGCCCATTCCTTTCAATGGAGCCAGCATTGCTGCCGCCAGCCCCTTTGAAAGCAATGAGGTACAGACAAGCCCCTTTGAAAGCAATGAGGTACAGACAGCTTTAAATATAAGCCCTTCCCTGAAAATCATCCCTAGGTGTAGAAAAAAACAAACAAAAAAACATCTAGCAGCGCTGTCCAGCACTGACAGGTCTTGTCTCTGCAATCCTGGCACTTATCTAAAGCACTTTCGAGAGTGCTCTTGAAAGTGCTGATCTGATTGGCTGAGTGCTTAGCCAATCACAGGCAGCGCTCAGACATTCATTGAATTGCAGCTGAGCACTACCTGTAATTGGTCACAGCGCTCAGCCAGTCAGAGGCAGCACTCAGCCATTCATTGAATTCCCTGAAAATTTTTAAATCCCTGTCTATTGAAAGTGCTTTAAATCAGTGCTGGGATTGCAGAGACAAGACGTGTCGGAGCCCGAACAGTGCTGCTGGGTGAGTAATGTTTGTTGGGTTTTTTTCTACACCTAGGGATGATTTTCGGGGGAAGGGCTTATATTTAAAGCCCTTTCCCAAAAATCACAGCAGGGGGTGCCTGCATCCCATTGCTTTCAATGGGGTCGGCAGCAGCAGCGCTGGCCCCATTGAAAGCAATGGGAGAACATCATGTTCCTTTGCTGTGGCAGCTGTGGCAGGGGGTTCCTTCATCCTACAGAGAGTCCCCTTGTCACTGAACACTGTGTCAGTGCTGTCACAGTGTCCAGTGATGAGGAGACTCTCCGCGAGATTTTTTTCCCGGTGCACGGATGCCCTATCTTTTGCTGGTGCAAGTATTTTGTGCCTGTAAAAGACGGACATGTGAACACACCATAGGAAACCAATGATTCTATCAGTACATTTTAAAGGGAACCTGACGCATACTATGAGCCCCATATACTAAAGGTGTGGACTAGTGGCGCTGACTTTTGGGAATGGGCTGACAAGTGAGTATGAGAGTCACATCCCTGGATTTAGTGCCCCGTATCCTATCAGCCTATAAACTTTAGTTTATGAGGCTCATAGGATGTGACAGGTTCCCTTAAAAAATATGTGCACAGGATATCTCACAAAAATTAAGGAGTCATTTTCTTTTATAGTTTTGAACAGATAAAAATAACAGAAGGATGATTGTTTGGTTTGTTATACCGTATAACAAGTGAAGCAAACAAAGACAATATGTTGTATCTTTAGTGGCATATTCACTAATGAGAGACATACAGTTTCTGACAAGGTCAACATTAAGACAGCTGCTATGTTAAATGCAATATGCTGAGTACATTCTAAGAAATATAATAATTGCATTTATTGATGTTTGTTGAAGTATTTCATGTATAGTATGTTTATTGTTTTATAAATTCCTCAATACATTTAAAATGAAACTCTGCTACCATACACAATTTACTCACCAGAGATTGGAGCTGAAAGCAGAGCTGCAAGCGGGAAGATTGCTGGGATGAGCTGGGTTTAGCTGCTCGGAGGACATCGCCAGACCAGAGATTGGAGCTGCAAGAAAATAATTTGCACATTTCCTGTGCATTCTGGGAAGAGCAAAGAATCACTGCAAGCGGGAAGATTGCTAGGATGAGTCAGGTCTAGCTGCTCGGAGGACATCGCCAGACCAGAGATTGGAGCTGAAAGAAGATAATTTGGACATTCCCTGTACACTTAGTAGTATCTTATAGGTTATATATCTTTACTACAATTCTTGACTTTCAGAAGTCTGGAAGTGGACATCAACTGACAACGTGGAAAAGGAGAAGAGCCATTTGGTGAGCTGCAATGTATGCTGTATGTTTACAGGCATACCAGAGGAAAAGCCAAACTTCACCTGCCAGAAATGCAAGCTCGTCTCTCTACTGCAGAAAAAGGTGCAGGGTCTTCAGGAGAGAATAGCTGCATTCAAACCTATTAAGGAAGGTGCGGATTTCCTTGACAGAATAGAAGAAAGTCTTCGAAATGCTGAAGGAAAAGAAATGTCCAGTGTACCTGCAGAAGCAAAGGAATGGAAGCATGTGACCCAAAGAAGCAGGAGGATCAGGAGTCAGCCAGCACCCATTCTGCTCGGTAACTGGTACGAGATTCTCACGCAGGGGGGTCTGGTACTGGTTCTGAGCAGAAATAGGTACAGAATGAAATGACTTTACCCACAAAGCACAGAGCAGAGGAGAAAAAGGTACAGCAAGAAATGACTTTACCCACAAAGAACTGTGTAGTAAGCACACAGAGTCTTCCTGAATGGAGAAAAAGAAGTGCTGTTGTGAATAAGAAAAGGAGAGCTGTCATTGTGGGGGATTCCCTATTGAGAGTAACAGAGGCTGCTATCTGCAGGCCTGACATAGCCTCACGAGAGGTGTGCTGTCTTCCAGGTGCACAAATTAAAGATGTGTCTGATAGGGTGTCAAGACTCTTCAGTCCTACAGATCACCACCCATTCCTACTAATACATGTAGGAACAAATGACAATGCAAAAAAAGGACCTTGCAACTACCTACAGAGACTTCGAAGACCTTGGAAAGAAGGTGAAGGAAATAGAAGCACAGGTGGTCTTCTCATCCATCTTCCAAGTGGATGGCCATGGAATAAGAAGATGCAACAGAATTCTAGAGGGGAACAACTGGCTATGTCCATGGTGCCATCAGCAAAGATTTAGATTTCTAGACCATGGAGTGAATTACCTATATGATGGACTGCATGCTATAGATGGGTTGCACCTTACAAAAATAGGTAAGCATATATTTGGTGGGCGCCTTGCTTCACTCATTAGTAGAGCTTTAAACGAGAACAATATTTGAAGGGAAATGAAAGGCCAGTTAAAGCTATACAGCTAATTAGTACATTTGAGAACCTCACTATTAGAAGTGGAAAGAAAGAACACAGACAAAAAATTCAGAAGGAAAGTAGAAGAGCAAGAGACACCGATCACAAACTAAAATGTTTTTACACAAATGCACAGAGCATGGGAAACAAGGAAAATTGGAGCTCCTAGCACAAGAAGAGAAATATGATGTCATAGGCATTGCAGAAACTTGGTGGAATGATACACATGATTGCAATACAAGGCTTGAAGGGTACAACTTATTTATAAGAAACAGACCTAAAAAAGGAGAGTAGGTATTGTATTGTATGTTAGGAAAACATTCATCTCTCTCAGGTAAAAGTAATGGATTCAACAAATTCTTATCCACTGATGCTGACAACTTTATCTTCTAAAAGATAGAATAGAAAACAAGGGCTGGATTTTCCTAAGGACAGGAATGCCCAAGAAGGTTGGGAAATATTGTGAAATGAGATTCCCAAAGCACAATCGTTAACAATCCCTAAAAGAAGGAAGAATGGAAAGCATTTAAAGAGATCAGGCTGGATAAACAAAGAACTTGTGCAAATATTAAAAACAAAGAAAAACATGTTTAACAAATGAAAAGAGGGGGGAATATCTAATGGCCCATTTAGACACAACAACGCATCACAGAAGGGGAAATCAAGAATTAAAAACAATCACAGAAAAATGGCCGTTACTTACTGACTGAGGAGAGCATATAGATGCATCCTCCTCTCACCATGCAGGTAGCTGACTACCAAATGGAGGAGCCAATAACACCTGAGCAAGACACCGATAAAACAACCACTCACACTGCCTCTTGATAATGAGGGGGTGGATGCACATAGAAGGTGTGTGTGGAGAATTATAAAATCACCCATGCTCCTCTAGGAAATATTCAAATGGGAAGATTGAACAATACCTGTGCAGCGACACCTTTTAGAAGGCAGCATTCCTGCAAGGCAATGTAAGACTTGTGTGAAACTCAAACCCCACACTTCCAATCTTACCTCCTTAACTGAAACACCTTTTAATCTATTCATCTATTTTAATCTTGAATAAGTAATCAGAACAGAGGTTTACTTACTTTTTCTCCCTGTATTGTGGATGTTTACTCTTTAAAAGACATACAAATATTTGGGCATTATTAGATCACTTAGATTGTATTTGTCTATAAGGCCTCATTTAGAGCAGTTTGTATTTTGCACACGCATAATGCACACTTCTAAAAAAAAACAATGGGTTCCTATAGAAATGTTCATATGCTGGAAATTGAAGCGCAAGACAGTGCACACCTAAAAAAGATAGGACATATGTGCGCGGTTTGCAGGAGTTTCCATTGACTCCTATGGGAGCAGGAGTTAATTGAAACTCCTATGCTGTCGATAACTTCCCCTCTGCTTACAGCAGGGCATTTAAAAAGTGTTTCTGGGCCAGAAGTACCTTTTAAATGTCCTCCTGTAGCCCCTTAGTTCCTGTGAGGATGAGGGGACTCCCAGAGGGTTCTGTTAATCCTCGCAGGCTGTCCCCTCATCACTGAACACTGTGACAGCACAGCGTTGAAAGCAATTGGATAAAGGCAACCCCTGCACAATGATTTTTTGGGGGGGAACTTGAAATATAAGCCCTGCTCTGAAAATCATCCCTAGCTGTAGAAAAAAAAGTGAACTCACCTAGAAGCACTGTCTAGCTCTTCTCACTGTCCCCGGCAGTCTTCTTCTGTATTCTGGTGACTGGAGATTAAAAAATCCCCACCTCCAGAAAGCTCTGCCTCTGATTGGCTGAGCACTGTGACCAATCAGAAGGAGCACCTCAGCTGTCATTCAATGAATGGCTGAGCGCTGCCTCTGATTAGTCACAGCACTCAGCCAATCAGAGACAGTGCTTACAGGAGGCAGGGATTTTACAATCCTCGGCCAGAAGAAAATGTTTTAGAACAGTGCCTGGGAGCTGGGGAGAAGACGCGCAAGAGCCCGAAAAGCGCTGCTAGGTGATGTATGATTTCTTTTATTTTTTCCTACAGCTTGGGCTTATTTTCAGGAAAGGGCTTATATTTCAAGCTCTTCCACAAAAATCCCTGAGGGTTGCCTTCATCCCATTGCTTTCAATTGAGTGGCAGTGGCCCAATTGAAAGCAATGAGATAGCATGGCGGTCCTTTGCCACAGCTTTGACAGCTGTAGCAGGGGATTCTTTTATCCCCACAGGGAGTCCCATCATCACTGAACACTGTAACAGTGCTGTCACAGTGTTCAGTGATGAGGGGAACCTTCATGGAGCAGCTGCTCCAGTGAATGGGCAAAGTTTCATGCGCAAACTTTGCCTTTTCACGCGTTTTCCGCATAAGCTAGAAGCTCAATTTTTTCACGTACATAGGTGCCCAAAAAAGCATGCTCATCTGAATAAGGCCTAATTGTGACTTAATCATATTAGGAACACATTTTATTAGTAATCAATACAGAAATCAAATGTTTCCAAAAAGATTTACTTACTTTTCCTGCATTTTTATTTTTTGTATCTTGTTTCTATATTATTTGCATATCTTGTATGTATCGTTTGGTGTTGTATGTTTTTTTTTTTCTATGATATCTTGTATGTCTTTTGATAGCTTGCATTTGTTTGTTTGTCTTTCTGCATCTTTTTGTACATGATGAAGTTCACACTTGCCATCTTCCCTCTGCTCCTCCCATTGGCGATAATGCTCGTTCTCCTCTTCTTTCCTGCAGGCACCCAGCTCCGGTGTCTTCCTAGTCTCTATCTGTTGCCCAAAAGGGTGCACGCACACATATGCCTGCGCTCGTTATGGGCCAGCATACAATTTCCTAAATCTTTCCTTGTCTATCGGGAAGTATCCCTGGCTTTGTCAGGGACTCTCCGACAATGAAGGTGCCTGCATTTTTGGTCTTTTGGGTCCAGCTTTAGGTGCTATTTTGGTTATACTGGGAGAGATGACTGAAAGGACTGGAGGTTAGGCACAACACTGTAAATGTGGTGGAATTTGGAGATCATAGATAGTGTAGTATGGATTTATTATCGAAGCACCTCTACCATTTCAAACACTTATCAAATTATGTGCAACAATCTGTAAAGCATTATGTGTTCTGACACTTTGCGTGTTTTTGTGTGTGCATACGCGCGCACAAAAACACGCTTCTATTAGAACTAGTTTTACAGGTGCGTGTCTGTAAAGAAAGGACATGTGTGCACCATAGGGAATTTTAGTGTAAAAAAAATAAATTAAAAAAGAAACTTACCTGTTCGCGCTGCCATATCCCCGCAGGGACAAGAAAAAGAATTCACTACTGCACATGTCACATTTGTGACAGATGCAGCAAAGGAATTCTTCATCCCTGCGGGGAATAAAGAATTCCCTACGACAGCTGTCACAGATGACAGCTGCGGTAGGGGATCCAGCAGCCGTCATCCGGTAATTGTTTTTCAGGAAAGGGCTTTAAATATAAGCCCTTCCCTGAAAAACAAGGAAAAATGGTGATAAAAATTTAAAAAATAAATACTCGCCTTTCTTCAGCTGCCGGGGCTCAGCCGCGTCCAGCCGGCTCTTTTCCTGTACCGCTCTGAGGAGTATTCAGCAGGCGGGGATTTAAAATCCCCACCTGCTAAATGGGCTGCCTCTGATTGGCTGAGCACTGTGACCAATCAGAGGCAGCTCTCAGCTTTTGAATAACAGCTGAGAGCTGCCTGTGATTGGTCTCATGTCCCCGTGAAGATGAGCAGATCGTCATTCTCTGCCACAGCTGTGACAGCTGTGGCCGAGGATTTCTTCATCTCCCCAGGGGGTCCCCTCATCACTGAATACTGTGACAGCATTGAATTCAATGAATGGCTAAGCACTCTTTAAATCCCTGCCTGCTGAAAGCACTTCAGAGCAGTTCAGAAGAAGATGTGGCTGGATGCGCCTGAGTCCCGGCATCGGCGGGGAGGTAAGTATATTTTTTTTAGTTTTTACACATTCTAGGGATGATTTTCAGGGAAGGACTTATATTTAAAGCCCTTCCCCGAGAATCACTGCAGGGGCTGCCAGCATCTCACTGCTTTCAATAGAGCCCGCTCTAGCGCCGGCTCCATTGAATTCAATGGGATTGCATTGTAGTCCTCTTCATCTCTGTGGGGAGTTCTCTTGTCATTGGACACTGTGACAATGCTGTCACAGTGTTCAGTGATGAGGGGACTCCCCGCTGAGATGAAGAAATCCTCGGCCACAGCTGTAGCAGAGAATCGCAATGTTCTTTGTATGTCAACGGGGCTGAAACCCCAGGATGTGACAGCATCCAGGGGTTGCACATTCAAAAAATGCAGAATGCCGCAGTTATTTGTGTTTTAAAATCTGCTGTTCTATATTTACCTCTGCGCATTTTTGTGCGCAAGTAAAAATCGGGCATGTGACCCCTGCTATTGAAAAGCATTGGTTCTATTGTGCTCAAATTATAGTACAGGTCGTTACAGACACGATGATTTCACACATGTGGGGTGTTTCTTAAAAGTTTAATTTTTTTTAATACAAATAGGGGAAATGAATAAAAAAGTTTTTTTTGGTATTTTTTACACCACTTTCTTGTTGTTCTTTTATACTGTTAATGTCCCTGAAGGGGACTGGAACTATAGCAGCTACAATTGCTATGATAATGCATTGCAGGACTTCTGTACTGCAGTGCCCTATCGCTTGTTATAGTGATCATAGGCAATTGCAAAGCCGAATGCCTGTATCTACATCGATCGTGGCATGTAAGGGGTATACAGCGGGGGTTTCTTTCTCTATGTAACCCCACTATTGCAGCGGGAGGCCGGCTATCAGTAGCAGCCGGCTTGCACTGCCGGATGGCGTGGGCTCACTTCCAAACCTTCTCAATCCACATGACGTAAGGTTACGTCATGTTGCGTTTAGTACCCCGCTGCCATGACTTAAACTCACATCCCGTGGCATTAAGGGGACAATGCTGCAGGCTAAGTCTCATTAACTTCAATAGGACTCTAAAGTACCAACTTGGGCCACTGCAGAAGTGGGGCAACCTCTTTATCAAAATATACGTAAACTAACTTCAGAAGGGAATTTAATCCCAAAAAACAATAAATCCACATTATTAATATAATGTTCACCCCATACCACCACATGTGCCTCTCCTCATGTGTCCCTCTCTTCCACCACTTGTCTTTTATTTGCCCCTCTCCCCAGTGCCACCACTTATCTTACTTTTTTCCTCCATCTTCCACTTTGCCACCACTTGTTCCCCCTCTTGCCAAAACACCACTTGTGTTCCAGTATTACCTACCTCTGCTATGCCATCATTGTATCCCTGTCTCCTCTTACCCTCAACAACTATTTGCCTCACCTCCCCAACCACCCTATACTAAGATATGACCCCCTTGCCCTGTATCCAATTTCTCCCTCTCCCCCTGTTCTGCCACTTGTTCCCAAATGTGCCCCTCTCTTCCTCACCTCTGTTAGCCAGGTGAATTGTTTTGGCCAGGACTCCTGTAAGCCTCTCAACTCATACTATTTTGTACAGAGAGCAATGAGCATGTTGCTTCTAATGTAAGCACTTATTGGTGCACTGACCTTCTGGCTTGAGATGAGATGGCACCTTAGGCAGTCACCTATCTCTGCCTATCCTTGGATTTGGCTATGTACTTAACTGTGATAGCCAGCGTTAACATTTTAGCATTTTTTTCTATAGTAGATCTTTTGTGGGATCAGAACAAATGACTGGTCTTCACTATCCACTCATGAACCTTTGGCACCCATAACTCAGTTGTTCGTTGACCATTTTTTCCCCCCTGGACTACTTTTTGTAGGTAATAACTACTGCATACCTGGAACATACTATAAGCCCTGTTGTTTTAGAGGTGTTGTAACCCAGCCTTCTAACTACCACAATTTTGCCTTTCCCAAAGTTGCTCTGATGCTTACTCTTGCCAATTTTCTTCCAAATTACAACTCATTTACTTCAAGAAATGAATATTCACTTGCTACCTAATCTGTGTCACCCCTTGAGAGAAACTGGGATTAGTGATGTATTTTCTTACTGCAGTAATTTATAAGATCTATTAATATTTAGGCATGGTTCCAGATCCTTTTAATGTTTTTATAAAAAAATAAAATTAGTGTAAAGAGTGAAATATTTGACATGGAATAACATTCTGTTAATTGAAACTCTTGATGTAAATTAGTAATTTGCAAGTTATACTAACCTTCCGCTTTACACATATATTTCAGAAATTAACACATGACTGGAATTTATTTCTTTTAAACTCTGAAATTAATAGACTATACCTAAACCATAACCGGACACTGAATAACATAGATAAGCATATAGATATTTGTTCATTTTTTATGATGGAGTTATAGGTATAGCACAGTCTTTTTAAAACAGTAGGTAATGTATTTACAAGCAGTTCATTCCTTATTTTCGACAGCTTAGACAGGCACAAACTTTTAGTACAGAGACAATTATTACTTGCATAGTTTGTTTTCTGGGTAACTCAATATTCAAATGTATTGTTCAATAAATATGACAATTAGGGCTCCCACCCACTGGCGTTTTTTTCTCCACTGCAATGCGATTATAAAGTTAAAGTCTCGTATCGCAGTGCGAGAAAAATGCCGGCAGATACCCAAAAATCGCTGGGATATCGCTGCGACATCGCTAGTCTTTTCAATGGGGCCAGCGGCAGCAGCGCTAGCCCCATTAAAAAGATATGGAGAATGCCGCGGACTTCTGCCACAGCTGTGGCAGGAGTTTCCTTCATCCCCGCGGGGACCGCAGGGAGGAAGGAATCCTCTGTCACAGCTGTGACAGCTGTCACAGCTGTGGCAGAAGTCTGCAGCATGCTATCCCATTGCTGCCGATCCCATTGAAAGCAGTGGTTTCTGACAAGCCCCGCAGAATGATTATCGGAGAAGGGCTTGAAATATAAGCCCTTCCCCGATAATCATCAAAAAGTGGTTAAAAAAATAATAAAAAAGTTACTCACCTCTCCTGCTGTCAGCCGCGTCCTCCTGCTGGCTCCCCGACACTGCTGTCCAGCACTTTCAGCAGACGGGGATTTAAAAATCCCCGCCTACTGAAAGGGCTGTGCAGATTGGCTGAGGGCTCAGCCAATAGCAGCTACTGCTTAGCTATTGGCTGAGCGCTCAGCCAATGACAGATAGCTCTTAGCCATTCATTCAACAGCTGTCACAGCTCTGGCAGAAGTCTGCGGCATTCTCCATATCTTTTCAATGGGGCTAGCGCTGCTGCCGCTGGCCCCATTGAAAAGACTAGCGATGTCGCAGCAATATCCAAGCGATTTTCTTGCACTGCTCTGCGAGAGTTTTCACTTACTCTCGCAGCGCAGTGGAGAAAAAAACGCCAGTGGGTGGGAGCCCTTAGTGATAAGCAAACTTTCCAAAAGTTTGGTTCGTCTTATTTGGGCAAAAACTTTGGTTTGATCTGAATTAGTTTGAACTGAACCCTAAGTTCACCAAAACTGATGTATAACAGAAGAAGAATAACACATACCATTTTAGTAGTTCTGGCTCTTGTTGAAGCAAACATTTAGCGGAGTTTGAACTGAAACAGTGTTCAACTGTTTTAGCTTGCTCAATACTAGTAAAAATATAACAAGAACAGAAGAATAAATAAAAAAAATGAATGGCCTTTTTGGGGAATAAGGGAGTGGCCAGGGTGGCTGGAGACTAGTTGCTGTGATGCCTCTATATACTGCTCATTGAGAAATCAGCATCTTCCTACTTCTCCTCCCCTTTCCATAGACGTTTATGGGCAACATGAGTCATCACTTCTCTTTTCTTTTTTGTTTTAACTTGTTATCTCTGCTACTAGAAAGAAACTTCACTTGACAACAGGCAGTAGAGATCAAATTAGAAGAAAGAGAGAACTGTAATGGCCAGCAATTCAGAGTGGATTTTCAGCAAAAATATCATTTTAGCAAACATTTTCTCAATCTACCCTTTTGGCTAGGATAGATTACACTGGGGAACAAAAAAAATATTTTTTTCCTGATGTCTGCAATTTTTTTTTTTTAATCAATTTTTATTAAGTTTTATTATGAGTTACACACACTGAAAGATTGCATAAAGATAGGCAAAAAAGACAATGTTGTCTTTACTAACATAACTTCTAGAACAAAATAGAGTATGAGGTTACAATTTCCGGGGATGTGTTTCAGGATAAGGCTATAGCTGTCTGAACATCCCTACAAATAGTCTTACAATTAACGAACTACTTAGTACTATGAGATTCTGTACCTCCATTAGTATTCGCATTCCCACTTAACTTAAGGTACTGCTTGTTGGGTACAGACATCAACTAACACTTATAACACATGTTACAGAGGCAAGGGGGCAGGGAGGGTGAGGAAGTTGGGGGGGGGGATCACGGGTAGACGAACATGCGAGGGGTGGGGGGGAAGGAGGATTGAGGCTGGAAAGGGTGAGTTAGATTTGAGGCAGTAAACCTTGTTATGGTACTTGCTCTGCATTTCCCATCTCTTTCACTGGTTTGCCACCCGGGGTCTCACCGCGTTGATACCTGTACGCGAATACATTAGCATCTGCTCCCTATCCCCACAGGAGACTCAGACCAAGGCCTTCCAGGGGGTCCACATTTCCACAAACCCGTCATGTCTATTGTTTGCCCAGATCGCTAGTTCTTCTAGATTGCAAATTAGGTCTACTTTTTCTTTCCATTGATTTAGAGTAGGGGGAATTTTCTGGAGCCAAAGAAGAGGAATCAAGGCTTTTGCTGCATCTATCAGTAGTGCTGTTAGTTTATTTTTAGATGGGTGGAAGTTGGCTGATGGTCTCCAGAGGAAGATAATGTCGGCCGTAAGGACAAGGTTAGGTGAGATCTTTTGGAGGGCTCTCTCTACTTCTTTCCAGAAAGGGGTAATGACTGGGCATTCCCACCAGATGTGTATGTAGGAGCCCACATTGGCGTCGCATCTCCAGCATTTATTGTGGGGTGCCAATTTGTATGCGTGTAACCACTGTGGGGTCCTGTACCATCTTACTAATAATTTATAATGGCTTTCCTGAGTTAGCACACAGAGAGAGAGGCCAAATCCTGTTTCCATAATGTCTCTCGTTTCCTCTTAAGTGAGGGTGATATTCAGTTCTCTTTCCCATGATAGGAGAAAAGCTGTTTTAGTGAGGGTGACTGGGGCAATGAAACATTTCTTTATTTTGGCTAATTTCCTCTGACTCGGTTCCTTCTCCCCCAGGGCTCCCTCAAAGCTAGTC
Organism: Eleutherodactylus coqui; assembly: GCF_035609145.1. Lineage (NCBI taxonomy): Eukaryota > Metazoa > Chordata > Amphibia > Anura > Eleutherodactylidae > Eleutherodactylus > Eleutherodactylus coqui. The sequence goes on along the minus strand of NC_089843.1, from coordinate 157,902,956 downwards.
CTGGGTCTAGTTGATTTGAATGTTCTCTGAAATTTCTCTATAGTCTTCGTGATATGGGCTTTCTGTACAATAGAGAGGGGGTGCTGGGGGAGGAGAGCATCCAGTATCTCAGAGGGTTTTTTATGAGCATGGGCTTGTAGGTCTCCCACTATTGTCCCCTTAAATTCTTTCCATATATTGGATGACATCGGGTCCGAGGGGATGTTTATTGATTTACATTACGCGCTTAGGGGCATTTCTGGGGATGAGTTAGGCGCCAGAGAGTTCCTAAGTCTCTCCCAGGTCTCGCAGGGCCCCCGGAGAAGAGGCTCACGGCCGCGTCCCCTGGACTTAAATCTGGGAGGGAATCAGAGATCTTCTATCAAAACATCTCCATACACTCCTTTCGCCAGTACCGATAAAATCGGGTCTCTTATAGGTTGGCTAAGTTCCATCCAGTAGCCTAATTGTGCTGCGTTGTAATAGTCCTCCACGCAAGGTAAGTGCATTCCGCCTTCGTATCGTCTTTTTATCATTAGGCTATGGGCTAGCCGTGGCCTTTTGTGCTTCCAGACATAATCTGAGAAAGCTTTCTTGATGGCTTTAAAGAAGGATTTTGGAAGGAAGATTGGGAGCATGCGAATTTTGTAGAGGATTGTCGGGAGAACGTAGGATTTAAGGATGTTCTTTCTGTCAAACCAAGAGACGAAGGGCAGGTCATATGCGTGAAGCGTATCGTTGATTTTAGATATTAGGGGGTAGAAGTTGTGCAGGTATAGGTCCTCGGCCTTCCTGGTGAGCTTAATGCCCAGATAGTCAATATAGGAGTTGGACCATTTGAAGGGTGAGCTGGATTGTATCGGGCTGCATTGGGATTCCGGGATCAAGATATTCAGGATTGTGAATTTAGAATAATTCACTTTGAAATTTTATAGGGCCCCAAATTCTTCCAGGAGTGAGACTAATCCCTTTCTCTGGTTCCGTGACGATGAACATGATATCGTCCGCGAACGCTGCGGAGGATATAGAATGGGGGCCTATTTCGAGGCCTCTAATGACTGGGTCCTGTCTCACTCTCTGGAGAAAAGGCTCCAATGCTAGAATGAATAGTGTTTGGGAAAGCGGGCAACCCTGGCGGGTTCCATTGTGTATATAGAATGGGGGGGACAGGATATCATTGACTTTCAGTCTTGCATGTGGTTTGGAGTATAATGAGAAAATGGAGGCGATGAAAGGGATGGGGAAGTTAAATCATCGAAGGACTGCTTCTAGATACATCCAGCTCACCCTGTCAAACGCCTTTTCGGCGTCGGTCCCCAGGAAGGCTAACGGGATCTTTCGGGATTGGGCGTATCTCGCTCTATGTAGCAGTCGGTGGCAATTGTCCCTTCCCTCTCCTCTCTTCACAAATCCCGCTTGTTCCCTATCCACTAATGTGGGAATTAGATCTTCTAGTCGTTTGGCAAGCAACTTTGCCCAAATCTTCACATCTACATTTATAAGCAATATAGGTCTATAGCTGCCGCATAATTCAGGGTTCTTTCCTTCCTTATGCAGCAGTGTAACGTGTGCTTCAAGAGATTGCCTGGGCAAAGATTTTCCTTGTAGTAGTGAGTTGCATAAATCCCTTAATCGGGGGACTAGTATCTTTTTAAAAGATTTGTAGTAGGCTAAGGATAGGCCATCTGGGCCTGGGCTTTTTCCGGTGGGGCAGGAGTCAAGGACGCCTTCTATTTCAGCACTAGTGACTGGGGTCAATAAGCTGTCGGCTTCTAAATCGTCAAGCTTAGGCAAGTTTAGCGCGTTTAAGTAGTTATCTATCTCACTTTTTGATTTTTGCGGGATAGGGTTTCCCCCTCGGCCACACAAGTCATATAGATCAGAGTAATATTTCTGAAATTCGTTTACTATTTCCACGGTGGAAGAGGTCACCCTACCTGTTTGTGTCATTATGGTCGATATATAATTTCTCGCTCGTGCCTTTTTAATTAGGGCTGTCATGAACCTGCTCCCTTTGTTGCCATAAGCATTGACTGTGTGTCTGTAGTGTAAACGTCTTTTGTTGAATCTAGATTCTAGGCTGTTTTTTAGTTCCTGTCTCAATGAGGTCAATTCCTCTAGGATGTTTTTAGCTTGGGAGATTTTTGCTTTTTGTTCCAATTTCGCAATTTGATTGAGTTTGTTGTCTATTTCCTTTTGTTGTTGTTTTTTCATTTTTGTTCCCAGTGCTATTAATAGACCCCTTATGAAGGCCTTATGGGTTTCCCAAATAATTGGCGTTTCTATATCGGCCTCAGAATTCAGTTGAAAGAACTCTTCCAGCAATTCAGACAGTCAAGTCCTTTCTTCCGCCGAGTCCAGGAGTGACTCATTGAGACGCCATCTCCATTCCTTTGGCTCTATCTTGTGAGGGTCAATATCAATGTGGAGAGGCGCGTGGTCGGAGATGGTTAGGGTATCAATGTGTGCTTTTCCCACCCGTTGAAGGAGAGTATAGGACACGAATAAGTAACAGTGGATTTAGGGTCAGGTTCCAGTCCCCTCCCACCAGGATCTGTCTTTCTGCGAATTGTTTTAGAATGTCTAATTGTTTCAATAGCCATGGGACCTGATCAAAATTAGGGGCATATAAGTTTGCGAAGATTAGTTTCATATTGTTGATTATGCCTTTTACATAGAGGACCCTCCCCTCTCCGTCTGCATATTGGGCTTCGCATTTGAATAGGATGGATCTGTGGAAGAGAATGGAAACCCCCTTTGAAGCTGACGTAGGGTGTGCATTATGAAACTCCTGTGAAAAGAGTTTCCCCGGGAGTGACATATATTTGTTCCCCTTAAAGTGAGTCTCCTGTAGGAAAAGGATTTTGGTACCATACCTTTTTAGCAGATGCATTAGGTTATGCCTCTTGAGAGGTGAGTTTAGGCCCCGGGCGTTGAACGTGGTGATGCGGGTGGCTTCCATTTCAGTCCCTGTGGAATTTGCATAGATAAGGTCTCGGATTCCTGTCTAGGATGTTGAAAGCAGAGAACAAGATTAAATATCGCTAAACACAGGGTACCCGCTCAGTGTGTCTGGTGAATACCTTGTGAGGAGGTGGATAGGAAGCAAAGACGGGAGGGTGGAGAGGGGGGAATTGGGGAGACACAAAGAGGGTATAGACAAGAGGAAAAGATATATCGGGGGGTAACTAACAAGTGAACAACACAATATGCAACGGTGCTTTCCCCTGTTCTCTCCTACAGAGGGGGGGAGTGAAACCGGTTGTCTCTCGTCTCCTCTGGGAGTCCTGGGAAGCACGTATATGTGAGTGAATAAATGAAGAAATAAGGGGGGGGAGTGAGAAAGGATACAGCACAGAGTACTGTGTATCTGCTCTCACTAAAGACTTTGGCCTGATCGGTGCAGGTACTGTGGGGGCCCAATTTCACTGATCTCACTCCCGGGGAGTGAGATTGACTATGATTGAGTGGTCGTTGGCCACGACAGATGCGTGGCACAGCCGTGTTTTTAAGCTGTAGAGCAAGGCGTTAGGTGCGGCCGTTTGACATCTGCCGTGAGCAACGACACTGTTTCAGTATACTGCTGGGGAAGATATTTGGTTGGTCAAGATTGGTGTAGCAAAAGAAACAACGTCCATATTTCAGGTGTCGCTCATCATGGCCTCTTCTCTGCTCTTTTTCTTTTTGCTTCTCAGTGATTTCTGGTTTCTGACCAGCTGCCATGACTCCGATATGGGGAGTTGTGTGAAATTAGGTAAGTCCGGTAGAGGCAGCCAGCATGGTAGGTCTATTGGCTCAATTCCCAGGTGTTGCCAGCTGTTCTGCAGATCTTCAGGTGAATGAATATTAAAGCGTCTGCCTTTGTAGCTGAAGCCTAGGCCAAAGGGAAATAACCACGCGTATTTTATGTTTTTCAGTTTTAACGCGTCTAGTAAGGGGCGTAGTGCCCTTCTTTTCATCAGTGTAGATGGAGCCAGGTCTTGGTATATTTTAATGGAGGCTTCGCCGTATTGTATGTCTTGGTTGTTTCTTGCAGCTTTAAGGACTGCCAACGTATCTGGGAAGGACAGTAATTTGCAGACTATGTCTCTGGGAGGTTCTGTACTGGTGGGGGTCGGTCTTAGTGTTCTGTGGATGCGTTCAATTATAATAGAGGACGTTCTGTCCGGGCCAAGCAGTGAAGTAAAGATTTCTAGTGCGATTTTGTCTAGGGCTTCCGTGGCCCATGATTCAGGAAGTCCTTTTATGCGCACATTATTGCGTCTGTTACAGTTCTCTAAATCTTCTTGTAAAATGAGGATTTTGTTTAGGTGGTTGTGTTGCTCTTTTATTGCTTGGGACAGTTCGAATGAATGGGTAGTGATAGAGGCTGTGGAAGATTCCAGATCATCTAACCTCCTCCCCATACTTTTGACCTCTTCTTTTATTTCGTTAAGGTCAGCCATTACGGGGCGTAGGGCTGAAGACAGTAAATCTTTCATGAATCCCCCTTGAGTCTCTTTCTCCATCTTCTCCGTCTGAGGAATCTTCTGTCTCTCTGTCGGCTGTTAATGTTGCTGCATTTTGTTGGGCCTGTGTCAGCTTGCTTGGGGCGTGGGGAGAGCGTGTAGATCGGTCTTTTAAGAAGCTTTGTAAGTCTTTTTTTAGTTAGGATCGCTGCTGATGTGTGCCCCGAATTGTGCCGGTGCAATGGGCTCTGGGTTCAGAGAGCCATTACTCTCCGCAGTCAGGCTCTGCCCCCGAGAATGGACTTTTTATGCAAGAGTCTTTATTAATGAAAAATTGTTTGGTTGCAGAACTTGCTTAGTAAGTTCCATAAAAATTGGTGCGGTGCTCCTCCATACACTTTTAGGTTGCGTGAAGTTTATGTAAGAGGGTTGCTGAATAGTAGAGCTGAGTTTGTCAGTTCAGGAAAAAATTAGAGCTATGCTCTTTCAGAATCATCCACCTCCCGGTGGTTTTGGCCAGGAGAGGTGTTTTTGTGGGTGAGCCCCTTTATAATGATCCCTCTTCTTCTGTTCCCATGCAGCTGGGGGGACCGCGGGAGGTGAGGGCAGAAGATGGCGGCGAGTTTGGGCGGGAAATGAAGGAGCCCAGTGGAGAGGCAGTACCTGCAAGGCGGGGGAGGCGTTATGAGTGCCTCAGCGATCCCGTCTATTCCCCTGCACACAACGTGGTCGAGTTCCGCGGGGTCCCCCGGTACTCACTGACGAGCAGCGCTCCCGCTACACTTCTCCCTCACGCTGGGTGCCGCAGCCTGTGTCTGCGGGACTGTCCTGGTCGGGTTGTAGCTCCGTCGCTAAGTGTCCGCTGGACCTCTGCTTCTCGTTCTCTGCGGCTGCTGATAGTGCGGAACGCCTTGGGGGTTGGTCCGCTGTCCTCTCCGGTATCTGGGGCTCCTTTGATGGTTCTCCGGGCCACGGCTTAGAGCTGGCGACTAGGCCCCGAATCCCAGACCCGGGCGATTCTGCCGAGAAGCCCCTCAAAATGTTCCCCGCACCTCGGGGATGTCTTCTGCGGTGGTGTGGATGGTGTCGGTCAGCTTACTAGAGCCCTGGGGTGCGGCAAATCCTCCGGTGTTCAGGAGCTCAGGGATGGTACGTCTTTCTCCTCTGTAAGCCTGGCCACGCCCCCCAAGTTCAGGCTTTCTGACAGGTTATTTTCATATTTTGTGGCTTTGCTTTTATGTAAATCAAATTTGGAGAGAACTAAAATAATAATCTGTTGTATAGAGTAGTGTCACAATGTGATTTGGCTGGCAGTCTCGATGTCTGGAATTTTTGACCTGATTCTGGGTATTTTTGAGATGCTGATTCCAGAAATGCTATTCTTTTTTTATAAGAGCTCTAGTTTATTGATTTTTTAAATTAAATCTTTATTTATCTATTCATATCATAAATAGACATGGTACACATTTTGTGTAAACTTGCATGAACAGGATGTACATTTAGGCAAAGTTACAATAAGTATACTCGTAAGAAGAAATATTTACTAGTGTGACAAGATATCCATTATCTAACCAATATTACAAAATATGTAGATTGAAAAAACGATTTACAGATTTAAAGTTAACCATTCCAGTAAAGGTTGGGGGAAAACAAAAAAAAGGGGGTGGGGTGGATTTGGGGTTTTCCAGCAAATAAACAAGAAAATCAGAAAGAAATGTGAGCCATGGGTTCTACAATTTCTTATATTTCGGAATATTGTTGCTGCAGAGGGCTAAAATCTTTTCAAAAACACTATATTCAGAGATTAATCAAATCAGATCACTTTGCTATGGTACATTTTGCACTTTCCAGCATCTCACAATCAGCAGAATTTGTCATCCTAATGTTTTTTGTTTAATTTGCGGGGAATTAACATTCCCTCAGCAGAGACAAGCTATAATAGACTTCGTGAAAAGAGCTTATTAAGCTTACTTCGCAGTAAAACTGCGGACCAAAACAAGCCTTGGGCATCACATATTGTGTGCAAAACATGTGCAGAGCACTTGCAACAATGGTGGAATTGGAAAAGGAATTGCATAAAATTTGGTATACCAATGGTATGGCTCGCGCAGAACAACCATAGTGATGACTGTTGCTTTTGTTTGGTGAATATAAAAGGGCATCAATGGGAAAAACCAGAATAAGCAGACATATCTAGATTTAGCCCCTGCTAAAGACCCTGTACCATATTCAGAAGATATACCTGTCCCAACATGTAGCAACCTTCGAGAGTTCTCCAAAGAAACAGATGAACTGGCTGGTGAGAAAGAAAGCTATGCCAAGCAACATCACAGTGATTTTAAAGGACCTTAATCAGCTGCATCAGGTTTCAATCAAATAGAATTGAATGACCTCGTAATAGTCCTAAATCTTTCAAAGAAAGCATCTGAGTTGTTAAAATCCTGGCTAGCAGAGAAAAGTTTACTGTTAGCGGGAACTAAAATCACAGTACATCGCAACAGATAAGAAGAGTTTCTGCAATTCTTCACAAAAGAAAATGATTATGTTTTCTGCAACAATGCACAAGGGTTACTCATGAAACTGAATGTGAGCGAATACACACCAAGTGAATGGTGGTTGTTCTTAGCTCCAAACACAGCCAAAAATGCATTGTTCTACATAACGGAAACAGATTTAGGTCAATTCCTTTTGGCAATCAGTTAGTATGCGGGGAGATTAGGCAACAATAGCCAAGATAGCGTATTGCGATCACCAATGGATCATCTGTGTGGATTTGAAAATGGTGAATTTCCTTCTAGGACAGAAGGCCGGGTGAGAGAAAACATGGTTTCTGGAGAAAAATATATCATCATAGAACTTTGGTGGACAGAGAAAAGATCATATTGCCACCATTGCACATTAAACTTGGTTTGATGGAAAAATTCGTAAAAAGACTCTCAGAAGAAATGGAATGTTTTTTGACTACATATGTAGAAAATTTCCCTTTAGAGCATGGAGAGACGAAAAGCAGGCATATTCAATGGACCATAAATCAAGGAACTCATGAAAGACTAGCATTTTCAAGATGCTATGAACAATATTGAGGCATTTGTGTGGTCATCATTCTGTATGGTTGTAAAGAATTTTCTTGGAAACAACTACAGTGCACTCATGGAGAATATGCTTACTGCATTTTGTACACTTGCAGCATTATTATCAAGTTGCTTTATCTGTACAGTCATTTGGATCAATTTCTATTGTTTCTTGGTAATGTCAGCGATGAACAGGGGGAACGATTACACTAAGAAATAAGGATCATGGGTGAACAGTACCGTGGGCGATGGGATACACATATGATAGAAGACTACTGTTGGAACATCCATCGTGAATGTCCAGGAACATTGCATCATAGAAAACCACAGAAACGAGCATTCAATAACGTGTCCAATGAAAAATCTTTTGTATGTAGTTCGTTTTCTAAGCTTCATGGAATATAACCTTCAAATACCATATATTTTTTTAAAATACAGTTATTATTAGTTTATGGTGGTATAATGTTAAAATTAAATAGTTTGTTGCAAAAAGGAGACCTGATGTGCAAAAACAAATGCCGTTATCAGAATCTACGACCCAGAAATATCCAAAAAACGTTCTAACATCTTAGGCACCAAAAGTTGTGTTCATCTGTGTTAAAGAATCCCATGGCTTTTAGTACGACCTTTATGCAGATGGCACTCAAATCTACCTCTCTGGCCCATGCTTCTATCAAGAATCCCAAAATGTTTATTGGCTATATCCCCCTCTTCTCATACAGATTTCTAAAACTCAAAATGGAAAAAACTGAATTCATTATCTTTCGAATATCTTACTCAACACTAGAGATGAGCGAGCACCAAAATGCTCGGGTGCTCGTTACTCGAGTCGAACTTTCAGTGATGCTCGAGAGTTCGTTTCGAGTAACGAAACCCATTGAAGTCAATGGGTGACTCGAGCATTTTTGTATATCGCCGATGCTCGCTAAGGTTTTCATTTGTGAAAATCTGCAAAACACAAGAAAGTGATGGAAACGACACAGAAACGAATAGGGCAGGCGAGGAGCTACATTTTGGGCTGCATCTCAAGTTCCCAGGTCCCACTATTAAGCCACAATAGCGGCAAGAGTGAGACCCCCCACTGTCAGCGTAAAGATCGTTCTCCTCTGCCACAGCTGTAACAGCTGTGGCAGAGAAGAACGATGTTAGCCCATTGAATTCAATGGAGCCGGCAATACAGCCGACTCCATTGAAAGCAATGGGCTGCCGGCGATCGCGGGATGAATTGTCGGGAAGGGGTTAAATATATAAGCCCTTCCCTGCAATTCATCTAGAAATGTGTAAAAATTAGAGATGAGCGAACACCAAAATGTTCGGGTGTTCGTTATTCGTAACGAACTTCCCGTGATGCTCGAGGGTTCGTTTCGAACAACGAACCCCATTGAAGTCAATGGGCGACCAGAACATTTTTGTATTTCGCCGATGCTCGCTAAGGTTTTCATGTGTGAAAATCTTGGCAATTCAGGAAAGTGATGGGAATGACACAGTGACGGATAGGGCAGGCGAGGGGCTACATGTTGGGCTGCATCTCAAGTTCCCAGGTCCCACTATTAAGCCACAATACCGGCAAGAGTGGGCCCCCCCCCTCCCAACAACTTTTACTTCTGAAAAGCCCTCATTAGCATGGCATACCTTTGCTAAGCACCACACTACCTCCAACAAAGCACAATCACTGCCTGCATGACTCTCCACTGACACTTCTCCTGGGTTACATGCTGCCCAACCGCCCCCCCTCCCCCCCACAGCACACACCAAAGTGTCCCTGCGCAGCCTTCAGCTGCCCTCATGCCACACCACGCTCATGTCTATTTAGAATTGCGTCTGCCATGACGAGGGACCGCAGGCACACACTGCAGAGGTTGGCACGGCTAGGCAGCGACCCTCTTTAAAAGTGGCGGAGCGATAGCCCACAATGCTGTACAGAAGCAATGAGAAATAGAATCCTGTGCCACCGCCATCAGGAGCTGCACACGTGGGCATAGCAATGGGGAACCTATGTGCCACACACTATTCATTCTGTCAAGGTGTCTGCATGCCCCAGTCAGACCGGGCTTTTTAATTCATAGACACAGGCAGGTACAACTCCCTATTGTGAAGTCCCTGTCGACCCACAGCATGGGTGGCTCCCTGGAACCCACCGGCGGTACACAGAAATATCCCATTGCATTGCCCAACACAGCTGAGGTAGTAATGTCGTGCTTAATGCAGGTGGGCTTCGGCCCACACTGCATGCCCCAGTCTGACTGGGGTTCTTTATAAGTGTACAGATGTAGTAAAAACTCCGTGTGCACCTACAGCATGGGTGGGTGCCAGGAAGCCACCGGCGGTACATAGAAATATCCCATTGCATTGCCCAACACAGCTGAGGTAGTAATGTTGTGCTTAACCCTTTCCAATCCAATTTGTATATGGTTTTCCTAGGGGGCTTACTCTTTTTCTGCTGTTATACAACGGCGCTATATGCTGGCTAAAGCCAGTACTGCATGAGCTGACACGTAGGATAGGCTCCGACAGCAGAGAGGCTGGCAATATACAGTAAGAGAACCACGACGGACGTCTACCAACAACGGAGCTGTACAGCCTTAAACCCTAATGTCTTCACAGGTCACACAGTGGACTGGAAAGGGTTAATGCAGGTGGGTTTCGGCCCACACTACATGCCCCAGTCAGACTGGGGTTCTTTACAAGTGGACACATGTAGGTTTAACTCCCTGTGGACCCACTGCCTGGGTGGGTGCCAGGAAGCCACCGGCGGTACATAGAAATATCCCATTGCATTGCCCAACACAGCTGAGGTAGTAATGTCGTGCGTAATACAGGTGGGCTTCGGCCCACACTGCATGCCCCAGTCAGACGGGTTCTTTAGAAGTGTACAGATGTATTAAAAACTCAGTGTGCACCTACAGCATGGGTGGCTCCCTGGAACCCACCGGCGGTACACAAAAATATCCCATTGCATTGCCCAACACAGCTGAGGTAGTAATGTCGTGCGTAATACAGGTGGGCTTCGGCCCACACTGCATGCCCCAGTCAGACTGGGGTTCTTTACAAGTGGACACATGTAGGTTTAACTCCCTGTGGACCCACTGCCTGGGTGGGTGCCAGGAAGCCACCGGCGGTACATAGAAATATCCCATTGCATTGCCCAACACAGCTGAGGTAGTAATGTCGTGCGTAATACAGGTGGGCTTCGGCCCACACTGCATGCCCCAGTCAGACGGGTTCTTTAGAAGTGTACAGATGTATTAAAAACTCAGTGTGCACCTACAGCATGGGTGGCTCCCTGGAACCCACCGGCGGTACACAAAAATATCCCATTGCATTGCCCAACACAGCTGAGGTAGTAATGTCGTGCGTAATACAGGTGGGCTTCGGCCCACACTGCATGCCCCAGTCAGACTGGGGTTCTTTACAAGTGGACACATGTAGGTTTAACTCCCTGTGGACCCACTGCCTGGGTGGGTGCCAGGAAGCCACCGGCGGTACATAAAAATATCCCATTGCATTGCCCAACACAGCTGAGGTAACGTCAGCTGTAATGCAGGTGGGCTAAAAATTAATTTGATTACACTGTAGGCGAGGGCCCACAAAAATTGCTGTATCAACAGTACTAATGTACATCCCAAAAATTGGCCATGGCCAGCCAAGAGGGCAGGTGAAACCCATTAATCGCTTTGGTTAATGTGGCTTAAGTGGTAACTAGGCCTGGAGGCAGCCCAGTGTAACGAAAAATTGGTTCAAGTTAAAGTTCCAATGCTTTTAAGCGCATTGAAACTTATAAAAATTGTTCTGAAAAATTATTTGAGTGAGCCTTGTGGCCCTAAGAAAAATTGCCCGTTCAGCGTGATTACGTGAGGTTTCAGGAGGAGGAGCAGGAGGAGGAGGAGGAGGAATATTAGACACAGATTGATGAAGCAGAAATGTCCCCGTTTTGGATGGTGAGAGAGAACGTAGCTTCCATCCGCGGGTGCAGCCTACGTATTGCTTACGTATCGCTGCTGTCCGCTGGTGGAGAACAGAAGTCTGGGGAAATCCAGCCTTTGTTCATCTTGATGAGTGTTAGCCTGTCGGCACTGTCGGTTGACAAGCGGCTACGCTTATCTGTGATGATTCCCCCAGCCGCACTAAACACCCTCTCCGACAACACGCTAGCCGCAGGACAAGCAAGCACCTCAAGGGCATACAGGGCTAGTTCAGGCCACGTGTCCAGCTTCGACACCCAGTAGTTGTAGGGGGCAGAGGCGTCACCAAGGATGGTCGTGCGATCCGCTACGTACTCCCTCACCATCCTTTTGCAGTGCTCCCGCCGACTCAGCCGTGACTGGGGAGCGGTGACACAGTCTTGGTGGGGAGCCATAAAGCTGGCCAGGCCCTTAAAAACTGTTGCACTGCCTGGGATGTACATGCTGCTCGATCTACGCACATCCCCTGCAACATGGCCCTCGGAACTGCGCCTTCTGCCACTAGCGCTGTCGGCTGGGAATTTTACCATCAGCTTGTCCGCAAGGGTCCTGTGGTATAGCAACACTCTCGAACCCCTTTCCTCTTCGGGAATCAGAGTGGGCAGGTTCTCCTTATACCGTGGATCGAGCAGTGTGTACACCCAGTAATCCGTAGTGGCCAGAATGCGTGCAACGCGAGGGTCACGAGAAAGGCATCCTAACATGAAGTCAGCCATGTGTGCCAGGGTACCTGTACGCAACACATGGCTGTCTTCACTAGGAAGATCACTTTCAGGATCCTCCTCCTCCTCCTCCTCCTCAGGCCATACACGCTGAAAGGATGACAGGCAATCAGCCGGTGTACCGTCAGCAGCGGCCCAAGCTGTCTCTTCCCCCTCCTCCTCATCCTCCTCAGGCTCCTCCTCCTCCTCCTGTACGCGCTGAGAAATAGACAGGAGGGTGCCCTGACTATCCAGCGGCATACTGTCTTCCCCCGCCCCCGTTTCCGAGCGCAAAGCAGCTGCCTTTATGGTTTTCAGGGAATTTCTCAAGATGCATAGCAGAGGAATGGTGACGCTAATGATTGTAGCATCGCCGCTCACCACCTGGGTAGACTCCTCAAAATTACCAAGGACATGGCAGATGTCTGCCAACCAGGCCCACTCTTCTGAAAGGAATTGAGGAGGCTGACTCCCACTGCGCCGCCCATGTTGGAGTTGGTATTCGACTATAGCTCTACGCTGTTCATAGAGCCTGGCCAACATGTGGAGCGTAGAGTTCCACCGTGTGGGCACGTCGCACAGCAGTCGGTGCACTGGCAGCTTAAAGTGATGTTGCAGGGTGCGCAGGGTGGCAGCGTCCGTGTGGGACTTGCGGAAATGTGCGCAGAGCCGGCGCGCCTTTACGAGCAGGTCTGACAAGCGTGGGTAGCTTTTCAGAAAGCGCTGAACCACCAAATTAAAGACGTGGGCCAGGCATGGCACGTGCGTGAGGCTGCCGAGCTGCAGAGCCGCCACCAGGTTACGGCCGTTGTCACACACGACCATGCCCGGTTGGAGGCTCAGCGGCGCAAGCCAGCGGTCGGTCTGCTGTGTCAGACCCTGCAGCAGTTCGTGGGCCGTGTGCCTCTTATCGCCTAAGCTGAGTAGTTTCAGCACGGCCTGCTGACGCTTGCCCACCGCTGTGCTGCCACACCGCGCGACACCGACTGCTGGCGACATGCTGCTGCTAACACATCTTGATTGTGAGACAGAGGAGGAGGAGGAGGAGGAGGGTGCTTTAGTGGAGGAAGCATACACCTCCGCAGATACCAGCACCGAGCTGGGGCCCGCAGTTCTGGGGGTGGGTAGGACGTGAGCGGTCCCAGGCTCTGACTCTGTCCCAGCCTCCACTAAATTCACCCAATGTGCCGTCAGGGAGATGTAGTGGCCCTGCCCGCCTGTGCTTGTCCACGTGTCCGTAGTTAAGTGGACCGTGGCAGTAACCGCGTTGGTGAGGGCGCGCACAATGTTGCGGGAGACGTGGTCGTGCAGGGCTGGGACGGCACATCGGGAAAAGTAGTGGCGACTGGGAACTGAGTAGCGCGGGGCCGCCGCCTCCATGATACTTTTGAAGGACTCCGTTTCCACAACCCTATACGGCAGCATCTCAAGGCTGATGAATTTTGCGATGCGGACGGTTAACGTTTGAGCGTGCGGGTGCGTGGCGGCGTACTTGCGCTTGCGCTCGAACACTTGCGCAAGCGACGGCTGAACGGTGCGCTGAACTACACTGCTGGATGGGGCCGAGGACAGCGGAGATGAGGGTGTGGGTGCAGGCCATGAGGCGGTAGTGCCTGTGTCCTGAGAGGGGGGTTGCATCTCAGTGGCAGGTTGGGGCACAGGGGGAGAGGCAGGGGTGCAAACCGGAGGCGGTGAACGGCCTTTGTCCCACCTTGCGGGGTGCTTGGCCATCATACGTCTGCGCATGGTGGTGGTGGTGAGGCTGTTGGTGTTGGCTCCCCGGCTGAGCTTTGCGCGACAAAGGTTGCACACCACTGTTCGTCGGTCGTCAGGCGTCTCTGTGAAAAACTGCCAGACCTTAGAGCACCTCGGCCTCCGCAGGGTGGCATGGCGCGAGGGGGCGCTTTGGGAAACACTTGGTGGATTATTCGGTCTGGCCCTGCCTCTACCCCTGGCCCTGGACACCGCACTGCCTCTTGCAACCTGCCCTGCTGATGCCCTTGACTCCCCCTCTGAAGACCTGTCCTCCTGAGTAAGCGTTGCACACCAGGTGGGGTCAGTCACCTCATCGTCCTGCTGCTCTTCCTCCGAATCCTCTGTGCGCTGCTCCCTGGGACTTACTGCCCTTACTACTACCTCACTGCAAGACAACTGTGTCTGATCGTCATCGTCCTCCTGACCCACAGAAAGTTGTTGAGACAGTTGGCGGAAGTCCCCAGCCTCTTCCCCCGGACCCCGGGAACTTTCGAATGGTTGGGCATCAGTGACGATAAACTCCTCTGGTGGGAGAGGAACCGCTGCTGTCCAATCTAAGCAGGGGCCCGAGAACAGTTCCTGGGAGTGCTCCCGCTCCTGAGCAGGTGTTATTGTAGTGGAGTGAGGAGGCTGGGAGGAAGGAGGAGCAGCAGACAGAGGATTCGGATTGGCAGCAGTGGACGGCGCAGAACTGCGGGTAGACGATAGGTTGCTCGAAGCACTTTCTGCCATCCAGGACAGGACCTGCTCACACTGCTCATTTTCTAATAACCGTCTCCCGCGTGGACCCATTAATTGGGCGATGAATGTGGGGACGCCAGAAACGTGCCTCTCTCCTAATCGCGCAGCAGTCGGCTGCGACACACCTGGATCAGGAGCTTGGCCTGTGCCCACACCCTGACTTGGCCCTCCGCGTCCTCGGCCGCGTCCACGTCCTCTAGGCCTACCCCTACCCCTCAGCATGCTGTATTACCAGTGATTTGATTTCACAGGCAGGAAATAAATTGGCGCAAGACTGCAGGCCAAATATAATTTTTGCCCTTTTTGGAAAACGAAAGGCCCCACTGCCTCTAGTGAATGAATTATCTAAGTTTAATAACTGTGCTGTGTCCCTGCTTATGTGTCACAGAACGTGAGGGTAGCAGAGTTATTATAACTCTTGGAGAGCAGGTATTTTTTTCCCAATTAAGGAAAGCAAATGGCGAAGCCAGCAGTAAAGCGTAGCTGGGTGCGTATGATTTAGCACTGTTCTTCACGCAGCTCACACGTCTCCACCGCCCGAAAGGACGGACAGAGGCTGGACAAATAGATTTGTTTTCAGTTTTTTCCCACCAACAGGCAGCACTGCGTATATTCAATGAACATGAGAAGTTTAATAACTGTGCTGTGTCCCTGCTTATGTGTCACAGAACGTGAGGGTAGCAGAGTTATTATAACTCTGGCAGAGCAGGTATTTTTTTTCCCAATTAAGGAAAGCAAATGGCGAAGCCAGCAGTAAAGCGTAGCTGGGTGCGTATGATTTAGCAATGTTTTTCACGCAGCTCACACGTCTCCACAGGCGTAAGGACGGACAGAGGCTGGACAAATAGATTTGTTTTCAGTTTTTTCCCACCAACAGGCAGCACTGCGTATATTCAATGAACATGAGAAGTTTAATAACTGTGCTGTGTCCCTGCTTATGTGTCACAGAACGTGAGGGTAGCAGAGTTATTATAACTCTGGCAGAGCAGGTATTTTTTTCCCAATTAAGGAAAGCAAATGGCGAAGCCAGCAGTAAAGCGTAGCTGGGTGCGTATGATTTAGCAATGTTTTTCACGCAGCTCACACGTGTCCACAGGCGTTAGGACGGACAGAGGCTGGACAAATAGATTTGTTTTCAGTTTTTTCCCACCAACAGGCAGCACTGCGTATATTCTATGAATAATAACTGTGTTGTAGCCCTGCCTATACAATTCTTTCCCTGCAGTATCAATGGAGGGTGGAATGCTCTGCAGAGGCGATTTTGAGAAGCCCAAAAAAAATGCAGCACAGCTAACAGCAGCCTGGACAGTACTGCACACGGATAAATATGGCCCTAGAAAGGACCGTTGAGGTTCTTGAAGGCTACACTCACTCCTAACACTCTCCCTGCCTATGCAGCACTTCTGTCTCTAATGCCAGGTGCAACGGTCTGCAGAGGCGATTTTGAGAAAAAAAAAAATCCCACTGCTAACAGCAGCCAACACACAGCTATCAGTGGCCCTAATAAGGACCTTTGGGGGGTCTTGAAGCCTACACTAACTACCAATTCTTTCCCTACAGCAGCTCCGGTATAAACAGCACTGTCCCTCATCTAACTCACACCGCATCTGAGGCGAGCCGCGGGAGGGGCCGACTTTTATATTAGGCGAACACCTGATCTCGCCAGCCACTCACAGCAGGGGGGTGGTATAGGGCTTAAACGTTGCAGGGGGAAGTTGTAATGCCTTCCCTGTCTTTCAATTGGCCAGAAAAGCGCGCTAACGTCTCAGGGAAGGAAGTGAAAGTAACCAGAACACCGCATGGTGTTCGTTACGAATAACGAACATCCCGAACACCCTAATATTCGCACGAATATCAAGCTCGGACGAACGCGTTCGCTCATCTCTAGTAAAAATAAAAAATATATATATACTCACCTGGTCCCGGCAGAACGATGTTAGCCCATTGAATTCAATGGAGCCGGCAATACAGCCGACTCCATTGAAAGCAATGGGCTGCCAGCGATCGCGGGATGAATTGTCGGGAAGGGGTTAAATATATAAGCCCTTCCCTGCAATTCATCCAGAAATGTGTAAAAATAAAAAATATATACATACTCACCTGGTCCCGGCAGACGGAGTTCAGCGCGGCAGGCTGCAGTTCTCCTGAACTGCTCTGAACAGCTGTGAGTAGTATTCAGCAGCGGGGGATTTAAAATCCCCGCCTGCTGAATAAGATGCCTCTGATTGGTCACAGCCTGACCAATCAGAGACATCCCTCACTCACACCCATTCATGAATTCATGAATGGGTGAGTGAGGGCTGCCTCTGATTGGCTCAGCGCAGGGACAGCTGAGAGCTGCCCCTGAGCCAATCAGAGGCAGCCCTCACTCACCCATTCATGAATTCATGAATGGGTGTGAGTGAGGGATGCCTCTGATTGGTCAGGCTGTGACCAATCAGAGGCATCTTATTCAGCAGGCGGGGATTTTAAATCCCCCGCTGCTGAATACTACTCACAGCTGTTCAGAGCAGTTCAGGAGAACTGCAGCCTGCCGTGCTGAACTCCGTCTGCCGGGACCAGGTGAGTATGTATATATTTTTTATTTTTACACATTTCTGGATGAATTGCAGGGAAGGGCTTATATATTTAACCCCTTCCCGACAATTCATCCCGCGATCGCCGGCAGCCCATTGCTTTCAATGGAGTCGGCTGTATTGCCGGCTCCATTGAATTCAATGGGCTAACATCGTTCTGCCAGGACCAGGTGAGTATATATATATTTTTTATTTTTACACATTTCTAGATGAATTGCAGGGAAGGGCTTATATATTTAAGCTCTTCCCGACAATTCATCCCGCAATCGCTGGCAGCCCATTGCTTTCAATAGAGCCGGCTGTATTGCCGGCTCCATTGAATTCAATGGTCAGTGCTCGTTTAATCGAGACGAGTACCGCGTGGTGCTCGTCTCGAGTAACGAGCATCTCGAGCACCCTAATACTCGAACGAGCATCAAGCTCGGACGAGTATGCTCGCTCATCTCTACTCAACACCCTTAGAGACTGAACAATCACAATCAATGGCTCTGAAATTTCACCAGTCCCAGAGATCTTGGTGTAATGTTTTATTTCTTTAAAAGGCACATGCAAGTCATAGCCACCTCCTATTGCTTCCAGCTTGAAAGCATCTTTCAGACATAATCTTTCCTCAACCCTGAGTCAGCAAAAATCATAGTACATGCCCTCATCAGCTCCTTTCTAGACTACTGCAACATCCTTCTCTCAGAATATCCATCTAATGCTCTTGCTCCCATCCAATCCATCCTCAACTCTGCTGTCTAATTGATCTATCTCTCTCCTCATTACTCCCTTCCCTCTCCCCTCTGCCAATCCCTTTACTGGGTACCCATCATGCAAAGAATCCAATTCAAGATGTTATCAATTTCATACAAGACTTGATGATACATCATGATACCTACCTACACATAAATTCTGGTCCGTGCAAGACCTCCTTTTCTGTTCTCCTCTAATCTGCTCCTCACAGAATCATCTCCAGGACTTCTTCCGTGTGTCACTTATACTCGCTACCAAATACATCAGACTCTCCACCACCTTGAAAAGCTTCAAAGAGAACCTGAAAACCTACCTCTTCATATAAACCAACAATCTTCAGTAACCCACCACAACAAGAGCACTTTCTACCCTCATCTGCTTTACTCTCCCCCATTCCTTGTAAACTGTAAGCGCTCATAGGCATGGTCCTATTACCCTCTTTATCAGTTTGTTAGTAATTTAATAGATGTTTATCGTACCTGAAATTTTGTATATGTAATGTATTTAATTCCCTGTTCTCATATGTTCAGTTCCCTAGAATTAACTGCACTTTGAAATGAATAAATTCATTCATTCATAATAATAGGTTCCACTATTTCCATTGTTACAATCAATTCGCTAAATAACTATCTTGCATCTCTTCCTCCTCTTGTGCTGTGTTCACCTAATTTGTATCTCATATCTTGCATAATACACCATATGAGTGGTTTATTTTTTTTCAAACAGTTATACTCACTAATCTATCTAGTTATAAACCTATCCTATTTCTTTCAAAAAAGTAAAAAAAAAAGTTACCAGCGCTCCAGTGCAAGTGACAGGAAGGAGAGGTCTATAAAATAAAAGCACTTACTTCACAGGGGTGCCCTGTCCTCGGCACCCCTGATTCCCAGATAACAGGCAATATCGCATGTGTAGCAAAAGAGTAGAAGTAGTAATTTATTAAATCATATGTTGCGACACGTTTCGGCTTAATAATTAGCCTTTCTCAAGCATAAAAACATTTAAAACTATCACAGTATTTATGTTCCAACATATTCTTCCCATTCCCTTACTCGCGCCTTCCCCGCACGTTCGGCAGACGCCATTTGGCCCTTTCTAATGATGTAATTGCCTGACGTGATCTATGGAACACAGCGCTGCGTTCCATAGAGATGTCACGTGGTGGCGCTCATTCGTCAATGCTGACGTTGCAAAAGGGGGAGTGTGTCATGTGGCGTATAGATCTCTCCTACCTGTCACTTGCACTGGAGCGCTGGTAACTTTTTTTACCTTTGTTGTTACCCATCCATATTCCGTGGTTGTGTTTTTTATACCTGGAATCCTACCATGACACTCTCCTGAGGATGCCTTAATTGACCCGTGCATTTTAATCACTTCTGATATTTGGATTATTGTGAGCAACCAGTGAATAATTGGAGTTATATGCTATCCTGGATTGTGATGTACCGATGCCTCTCATGACAGTCCGGTGACGTCAGGTCAGTCTTTTCCAGTTTCTTCACCCATATATCTCCAATACATTTATCCTCTGGAGCGCTACCTACGCAATACTGTCTATTTCTTTCAAAGGGAGGGAACAGTATGTCTTGCATTTGTGACATATTCTCTTTAATATTTATAATTATTATTTTTTTAATTACCTATTACAATTAAAATATTCCAGGGAGCATGCCCTGTCCAGAATGTTTTTGCAGATGATAATATCAATTTCATTATATCCAAAAGACCTCTATGCACTATCTTTGGACTCTCTTTTTGTTTGATCTGTCGATTGAAATAGTATTACCCAAAATGTAGTAATTTTTAACTATATTGTATAGGTTTTTCTTTTTACCTAAAATGTTTTTAGCAGCTGTATCACTAAAATAAAAGTAAGATACATACTGGAAAAAGGTGATGGCTGGGTATGGGAAAAGGCAAATGTATTCTCAACTTTGAATCTAAATTGATGGGTGGCTTATTGGACTTTATTTTAAATAGCTGGTTGTGCTGCTGCTTCTGACGTAGATTAGTAAATCACAGACCAATTAAACAACCACCAGAAGGTATAATTAATAGAGATGAGCGAACACACTCATCTGAGCTTGATGCTTGTTCGAGTATTAGGGTGCTCGAGATGCTCATTACTCGAGACGAACAATTGCATTTCCCTTCCCTGCATGTTTAGCGCCATTTTCTAGCCAATGAACATGCGGGGAAGGCATAACCACTTTCTGCTTTGACGTGCCAGCCCTATCGCACCCCCCACAGTAGTGAGTGGCTGGCGAGATCAGGTGACCGCCAAGTACTTAAAGTGGTCCCACCCGCGGCTCGCCTCAAACGCATGCTGCCAGTGGCTAGGGAGAGTGCTGATGCTTATACAGGGATAGTGTTAGCGTAGGATCCTGTCTTCAAGAACCCCAACAGTCCTTCTTAGGGCTACTCCTCATCCTGTTCATTACTGTTGTGGCTGGCTGGTAGCGGTAGTGCATTTTTTTTTTAAGCATCTATGCCTTTGCAGGCCATTACACCTAGACTGTTCTGAGTGTGCAGTGCCGTAGGCAGAGTTGAGGGAAAGAGCTGCTTATATAGGGAAAGTTTTAGAGTAGGATCCTGTCTTCAAGAATCCCAACAGTCCTTTTTAGGGCAACTTCTTACTGTGTGCATTATAATTGTGGCTGGCTTGAAGCAGTAGTGCATCATTTTTTTTTAAAAAGGCATCTAGGCCTGTTCCCGGCCTTTCATTTATAGCGTTCTCAGCCAGCAGTGCATTATACCGAGGTCTCACCGTGAAACAACACTCTAATATTTCCTAGGCTACTGCAATTGATTTCAGCTATAGCGTTTTCAGTCTGCAGTGCATTACGCAGAGTTCAGGGAAGGAGCTGCCTATATAGGGAAAGTTTTACAGTCGTGATCCCCTGTACAAGAACCCTAGCGGTCCTTTTTTGGGCAACTTCTCACCGTGTGCACTATAGTTGTGGCTGGCTGGGAGCAGTAGTGCATCATTTTTTTTATTAAGCATCTAGGCCTGTTTCTAGCCTTTCACTAATAGCATTCTCAGCCTGCAGTGCATTACACCGAGGTCTCACCGTGAAACAGTACTCTAATATTTCTAGGCTACTGCAAAGTATTTCAGCTCTGCCACTGTGCAGAGCGTCTCACAATACCCTTTCCTTGAGGGGGGTTCAGATAGCAGCAGTTACCAGCACTATCCACTGGCATTAGCGTCTTCTCCCACTCCATACAGCCTCTCTTACCTACAAGTCTCTGTGAGCAGTAAATGACCCCTAGGTATCAGCGCAAGACGGGGTTATTTTTCTTTAAGTTACAGCATAGAGCCTCCGCTATCTACAAGTCTCTGTGCGAGGTAAATTAGCCACAGTTGTCAGCGCTGTACATTTTGGTAATTTATTTGGGCCCTGCTCTATCCTTAATCCGCCATGATGAGGAGTAGGGGTAAGGGTCGAGGACGTGGACGCGGACTGGGCAGGGTGAATCACAGATGGCTGCTGAGGGATTAGTAGAGAGGCAAGTTTCTGGGCTACCCAGCTTCATATCACAATTTGCGGGTCCGAGTGGTAGACCTTTATTACAAACTGAGCAGTGCGAGCAGGACCTGTCGTGGATGGCAGAAAACGTGTCCAGCAATGTATTGACCACCCAGTCTTCTATGCAGTCCACTACTCCCGGCCTAGGGACTGCAACTCTGCATCCTCTGGCTGCTGCTCCTTCCTCCCAGCCTCCTCACTCCATGAAAATGACATATTCTGAGCAGGCAGACTCCCAGGAACTGTTCTCGGGGTCCCTGCCCTGAGTGGGAAAAAGTGGTTCCTTTCTCACCTGAGAAATTTGTCGTGACTGATGCCCAACCTTTGGAAAGTTCCCAGAGTCCAGGTGATGAGGCTGGGGACTTACGGCAATTGTCTCAAGAGCTTTTTGTGGATGAGGATGATGAGACACGGTTGTCTGTCAGTGAGGTAGTAGTAAGGGCAGTAAGACTGAGGGAGGAGCTCACAGAGTATTCGGAGAAAGAGCTGCTGGACGATGAGGTGACTGACCCCACCTGGTTTGCTAAGCCTACAGAAGACAGGGCTTCAGAGGGGGAGGCAAGTGCAGCAGAAGGACAGTTTGGAAGAGGCAGTGGAGTGGTAAGGGGTAGAGGCAGGGCAAGAGCGAAGAATCCCCCAACTGTTTCCCAAAGCACCCCCTCGTGGCAAGCCTCCGTGCAGAGGGCCTAGGTGTTCAAAGGTGTGGATGTTTTTTTAGTGAGAGCGCGGATGATCGACGAACTGTGGTGTGCAACCTGTGTCGCACCAATATCAGCCGGAAGCCACCACTACCAGCCTGACCACCACCAGCATGCACAGGCATATGAGGGCCAAGCACCCCACAAGGTGGGGCGAAGGCCATTCACCGCCTCCGGGTCACACCACTGCCTCTTCCCCTGTGCCCCAACCTGCCACACAGATCCAATCCTACTCCCAGGATGCAGACTACAGCACCTCCCAGCCTGCACCCACACCCTCACCTCCACGGTCCTCCACCCCATCCAGCAATGTCTCTCAGCGCCACGTTCAGCTGTCGCTAACAGAAGCGTTGGAGCGAAAGCGGAAATACGCTGCCACCCACCCGCATGCACAAGCTTTAAACGTGCACATCATCAAATTAATCAGCCTGGAAATGCTGCCGTACTGGCTTGTGGAAAAGGAGGCTTTCAAAAGCATGATGGCGGCGGCAGTCCCGCGCTTCTCGGTCCCCAGTTGCCACTATTTTTCCCCGTGTGCCGTCCCTGCCCAACACCAGCACCTCTCCCGCAACATAAATCGTGCCCTCACCAATGCGGGTACTGGGAAGGTCTACTTAACGACGGACACGTGGACAAGTACTGGCGGGCAGGGCCACTATATCTCCCTGATGGCACATTGGGTGAACTTGGTGGAGGCTGGGACCGAGTCAGAACCTGGGACCGCTTACGTCCTACCCACACCAAAAAAAGCAGGTCCTACCTCAGTGCTGGTATCTGCAGCATTTATGCCACCTCCTCCAAACCCTCCCCTCCTCCTCCTCCGCCACCACTACCTCTCAATTAAGAAGTGTGTGTACGTCGCCATCAGTCGGTAGTGCGTGGCGCAGCAGCACAGCGGTGGGCAAGGGTCTGCAGGCCGTGCTGAAACTAATCAGCTTAGGTGACAAGAGGCACACGGCCCCTGAGCTGCTGCAGGGTCTGTCAGAGAAGACCGACCTCTGGCTTTCATCGCTGAGCCTCCAACCGGGCATGGTCGTGTGTGACAACAGTCGTGTGTGACAACAGCCGTAACCTGGTAGCGGCTCTGCAGCTCGGCAGCCTCACACACGTGCCATGCCTGGCCTACGTCTTCAATCTGGTGGTTCAGCAGTTTCTGAAAAACTACCCCCACTTGTCTGACCAGCTCGGCAAGGTGCACCGCATCTGCGCACATTTCCACAAATCCACCACGGACGCTGCAACCCTGAGGACCCTGCAACATCGGTTTCAGCTGCCAGACCACAGACTGCTGTGCGATGTGCCCACACACTGGAATTCTACGCTGCACATGTTGGCCAGGCTGTACGAGCAGCGTAAAGCAATAGTGGAATACCAGCTGCAACATTGGCGGCGGAGTAATAGTCAGTCTCCGCAATTCTTAACTGAGGAGTGGGCATAGATGGCAGACATCTGCTAGGTACTCGAAAACTTTGAGGAGTACCAGGTGAGCGGCGATGCGGCCATTATTAGCGTTACAATCCCACTCCTTTGCCTGCTGAGAAGTTCGCTGCTAAGTATAAATCCCGATGCTTTGTGGTTGGAACAGGAGACAGGGGATGACAGTATGTCGCTTGATAGCCAGACCACCCTCATGTCTATATCTCAGCGCGTTTTGGAGGAGGAGGAGGGGGAGGAGTAGGGGGAAAGGGACAGCTGGCCACACTGCAGAGGGTATCCATGCTGCTTGCCTCTCATCTGTTTAGCATATATCGGCTGAAGAGGAGGAGGAGGATCCTGAAAGTCATCCTACTAGTGAGGACAGCGATGTGTTACATACAGGGACCCTTGCATATATGGCTGACTTCATGTTAGGCTGCCTTTCTCGTGACCCTCGCTTGGATGCTTTTTTGGCCAACATGGATTACTGGGTGTACACCCTTCTAGACCTATGGTATAAGGAGAACCTTTCCACTCTCATTCCTGAAGAGGTAAGGGATACGAAAATGAGGCAATACCAAAGGGGCCTGGTGGAAAAAGTGATGCTGAATTTCCTATCTGACAGCGCTAGTGGCAGAAGACGCAGTTCCGAGGACTGAGTAGCAGAGAAGGTGCGGGAATCAGGCAGCATGTCCAGCGCAGGCAGGGGAACACTGTCCAAGGCCTTTGCCAGCTTTATGGCTCCCGAGCAAGACTGTGTCACCACTCCCCAGTCAAGGGTGAGTCGGAGGCAGCACTGTAAAAAGATGGTGAGGGAGTATGTAGCCGATCGTACCACCATCCTCCGTGATGCCTCTGCTCCATACTACTATTGGGTGTCAAAGCTGGACATGTGGCACAAACTTGCACTGTACGCCCTGAAGTTGCTGGCCTGCCCTGCCACTAGCGTCTTGTCAGAGAGGGTATTTAGTGCAGCTGGGGGAATCATCATGGATAAGTGTATCTGCCTGTCAACTGCCAGCGCCAACATGCTTACACTCATAAAGATGAACAAAGGCTGAATTTCCCCAGACTTTTCTTCTCTACCGGCAGAAAGCAGCAGAACCTAATGATTCTTTTCGCTGCAACAGGAGAAAAATGCATCCACTATCACCACAAAAAAAGGGAAATAAGCTTCGTCAATCAGATATTATTACTCCTCCTACTCCTCTTAAAACAGCATGTCATCACACTGAACTGCCAATTTGTTTGTGGCCCTAAAAAATTTCAAAAGTTTTTAGACATTTAACTGAAACCAATTTTTTTCGGGGGGCTGACTCCAAGCTCTGTTACAAATTAAGCAACAGCAAGCTGTATCTTTAAAAAATGTTTATGGGTTCCACCTGCCAAATTTTCAGGAGTACACTTGTACTCTTGGTACACCAATTTTTCAGGCCCTTGCCTATACTGTTATCTAACTAATTTTTCCGGCCTTCACCTACACTCTTGGTAACCAAATTTTTTCAGGTGTTCACCTATACTCTTGGTACACCAATGTTTCAGGGGTTCGCCTACACTCTTGCTACAGAAATTTTACTGGGGTCCTCGTATACTCTTGCTACAGAAATGTTTCTGGGGTATGCCTATACGCTTGCTTCTGAAAGGTTTGAGGGGTTCGCCTATACTCTTGCTACAGAAATGTTACAGGGATCCACCTATACTCTTGCTACAGAAATGTTACAGGGATCCGCCTATACTCTTGCTACAGAAATGTTACTGGGGTCCGCCTATACTCTTGCTACTGAAAGGTTTGAGGGGTTCGCCTATACTCTTGCTACAGAAATGTTACAGGGATCCGCCTATACTCTTGCTACAGAAAATTTCAGTGGTCCGCTTATACTGTGGGTGCACAAAGGTTTCCCATAGCGCTGTTCAGCTGCCTGCCACATACACAGAATGAAGTGTGTGGGGACACATGGATCTCCCATAGCTATTTAACTCATGGCACCTTGGGTCACACAAGGTGGAGGCTGGGACCGAGCCTGACCCAGGGCCTGCTCACATACTTCCCACACAGAGTATTGCGGGTCCTACCTCGGTCATGGTTTCTCGGCCTTATTATGCCACCTCCTCCTCCTGCTTGAGGTCTGGGGATCAGCGCTGGGCAACATGTATTTTCTCTCGTGTTACCACAGTTATCTGAGACAGTGGTTTGGGCAAAACAAAGGGAGCGTTACTGCATTAATGAGATGTTCACAGCTGCACTAGCATCTGAGTCCGCTTGAGGCCCTCGATTACTGAGGGTGTGGGCAGAGGCAAAGATCCTGGGGGGGAAGAATCAACTGCGCCAGGTTTGGCCTGTGGACCTTCTTTGTGGTTCATCCAGTCTTTGAAGCGATGAAAGCAACCGTAACTGATTTAATAAGACGTTCATAGCTGTACTAGCATCCGAGTCCGCTTTATGCCCACGATTACTGACTGTGTGAGCCGAGACCGAGGTCCTTGGCGGGGTGAAACTGCCTTGTTTGGGCATGTTGATTTCTTTATGTGTAATACCGTCTTTGAGTTTCATGGGCTCGCCTATGCTGTGGGTGCACAAAGACTTCCCATTGTGTTGTTTTACCTGTCTGGCAGAAATATACTGACTGACTTGGCTAGGGTGCAGACGGCTTTCCCATTCCGCTGTTTTACCTATCTGGCAGAAATACACTGAATGACTAGGGCAGAAGTGTGGGCTGAGGTCCTGGGTGGGGTGAAACTCTGCCATGTTTCGACACTGTCTTTTCTTCATGTTTAATACTGTCTTTGAGTTTCATGGGCTCGCCTATGCTGTGGGTGCACAAAGGCTTTCCCATTGCATTGTTCAGCTATCTGACACATACATAGAATGAATTGGGCAGAAATGTGGGCCGAGGCGGAGGTCCTTGGCGGGGTGAAACTCTGCCATCTTTGGGCACTCTGATTTCTTCATGTGTAATACTGTCTTTGAGTTTCATGGGCTCGCCTATGCTGTGGGTGCACAAAGATTTCCCACTGCAGTGTTTTACCTATCTGGCACAAATACACTGACTGACTTGGCTAGGGCGCAGAAGACTTTTCCATTGCAGTGTTCAGCTATCTGACACCTACACAGAATGAATTGTGTGGGGACACATGGATTTCCCATTGCTATGTAACTCGCAGCACCTTGTGTCACACAAGGTGGAGGCTGTGACCGAGCCTGACCATGAGCCTGCTCACGTGCTTCCCACACAGAGTATTGCGGGTCCTACCTCGGTCATGGTTTCTCGGCCTTATTATGCCATCTCCTCCTCCTCCTGCTTAGGGTCTGGGAATCTGCACTGAGTGACATGTATTATCTGTGGGTGAGCTATGGACGCAGGGTCATGAGGGGGGTTGGACATCAATGCCAGCATGTAACCCGGGAGAAGAGGCAGCGGTGTCACCCGCAGGCTGTGATTGTCCTTCGTTGGAGCTAGTGTGGTGCTTAGCCAAGATGTGCCAGCACGTGTGCCTTGCTAATGAGGTTCTGACCCAAGTAAACAGTTAGGGGGGTGACCGCCAGGCTACTGCCCCCATTTTTGCTTAATAGTGGGACTTGAAGCCTCAAATGCAGCCATGCATGCTGCCCCTGCCATTCCCCATCCGTTTCTGTGGTGTTTCGATGACTTTCTGATGTTTTCAGGTGATTCACAAATCATCCCCTATGCGGAGCATCGGTCCCATAAAAAAATGCTTGAGTCGCTTATTGACTTCAATCGGGTTCGTTACTCGAAACGAGCTCTCGAGCATTACAAAAAGCATTTTGGTGCTCGCTCATCTCTAGTCACATTCTCCAATGCTTTTGCAGGTCCACTGAACATTTTTTTACTTTAACATTTTGAAGAATTTCTTCTGTTCTGTCAAGGAAATCCTCATCTTCCTTGATGGGTTTCAATGTAGCTATTATCTCCTGAAGACTTTCCACCTTTTCCTCCAGCAGATACACAAGCTTGCATTGTTGGCAGATGAAGTTTGGCTCTTCCTCTGGTAGGTCTGTAAACATATAGCATGTGTTGCAGCTTACCATATGGCTCCTCTCCTGTTCCATGTTATTAGTTGATGTCTACTCTGAAGATATATAACATGCAAGAAGCTATTAAGTGTACAATTTTGTGTGCCTAATGATGCGTGGTCTGGCAATGTTCTTCGAGCACCTAGACCCGGCTAAACCCAGCAATCTTCATTCTTCCCAGAATGCACAGGGGATATGTAAATTAACTTCCTGGAGCTCCAATCTCTGGTATGGTGATGCACTCTGAGCAGTTGATAGCCTATCAGACATCTTTGATTTGTGCACCTGGAAGCCAGTGAGATTATGTCATGTCTGCAGACAGCTGTCTCTGTTCCTTTCAATGAGGAATCCCCACAACAAGCACGTTCTTTTTCATCTTCACAACAATACTTCTTTTTCTCCACCCACTGTTCTTTGTGGGCAAAGTCATTTTTTGATGTACCTCCTTGGTGATCTTGGTACTGATTCCTGATCAGTATGGCTGCTGACTGCCTGCTGATCCTCCTGCTTGTTTGCATCACTTACTTCCATTCCTTTGCTTCTGCCAGTGCACTAAAATGTATTTTCCTTCAACATTCTGAAGAGTTACTTCTGCTCTGTCACGGAAATCCTCATCTTTCTTAATGAGTATCAATGTAGCTATTTTCTACTGAAGGCTTTGCACCTTTTCCTCCAATAAAGGCACAAGCTTGCATTTCTGGCAGGGAAAGTTTGGCTTTTCCTCTGGTAGTTCTATAAACATATAGCATGTGTTGTAGCTTACCATATGGCTACTTTCCCTTCCATGTTGCACATAGTTGATGTTCACTTCCAAACTTCTAATAGTCAATATCAATATATAATTCTTGCATAGATATTTAACCTATAAGATGTTACTAAGTGTAAAAATTTGTGCACTATTGATTGATTAGGGCAAACAAACAAAAAATCTAAAACGTACACTCGAATCCTCTATCTACCTACAAGGTAGCCAACAGCTGTATAATTCAAATTGGATCAGCTATATTGATACTGTCTTCCTAAGTTTTTTAGCAAAACCATATCATATATTTAAAGTCCAGTTAACGCTCAGGTGCAACTGTCATCAATTCCCTATAAATATATAGGGCTGGTACTTATACTAATTGCACACAGTGAATAATATTAGGGTTCATTTAGACCTGCCGATTTCTCATTTAAACGAGTAAATGATGTCAGAGTTCACTCGGGCAGCCTGTTTATACAGGCAGAGGCATATTTGGCTCGTACAAGTGAATGAGAATGACTGAACAAATAGTATTTAAACCAAACAATTAGTGAATGAGCCAACATTGATTTTTATACCTGCATAAAATGAATGGTGAATAGAGATGAGCGAACGTACTCGGATAGGCACTACTCGTCCGAGTAATGTGCCTTATCCGAGTACCGCTGTACTCGTGCAGAAAGATTCGGGACGCGCTGCGGAGCGGGGAGCTGCAGGGGAGAGCGGGGAGGAACGGAGGGGAGATCTTTCTCTCCTTCTCTCCCGGCCGCTCTGCCCCGCTCCCCGCCGCAACTCACCTGTCAGCAGCGGAGCGCCCCGAATCTTTCTGCACGAGTACAGCGATACTCGGATAAGGCACATTACTCGGACGAGTAGTGCCTATCCGAGTACGTTCGCTCATCTCTAATGGTGAACAAAGAACAAATCATTTACTGTCTGCTATTCGATCATTGGCTGTATTTACACTGAACAATTATCATTCATTTTTGCTTGTTTGAACGATTTTTTGAACGATAGTCGTTTTGTGTAAAAGAACCTTTAGAGGAAGCGCAAGTCTACTTTCCACTACCGTTGTGTACCAAATCTGCATCCTCTACAGGGGCATTATAAGTTGTTTGTATTTCGATGTACTCTCATTGAACTGCTTGCACAGTGCTTTATATTCCTCTATAGTGGATTCACACATGTCTTCTGTTTTACATTTAGCCATTGCTATTTTACAAAGTAAGAATGAAGAGGGCAGCTGATTTTTAACGCAGGTTTTAATATGTTGCTGTTAGCTCCCCAGGAACTCAATATAATAGTAAAGAATTGTTTTGTTTTCTGTATGAATAGGTACTGTTTAAACTTTTTTCCTATATTTTATAGCTTTTGCAATTTATTCTGCTTCAATCTTTCTTTTTCCAAATAAAATAACCCCTTTGTTTATTTTTTTATTTTTGCTTTTTCTTCTTTTTTAGATTGAGAAAGTACCTAATACTTATTTTATGGCTCAATTGTAAAGCAGTCATCTCTGAAATTAAAGGTACAAATTTGAGTTTCTGTCTTCATTCGCTTCTACAATTCAGTCTATTTCTTTCTGATATTTTTATTGTATCTACAATTTATGTAAGTAAGGCTATACCATATTGAACCAAATTACAGTGTGTTTGCTTGGGAAATTTTGACACTTACAGAAAATGCACACATTTTCCATCTTCTGTACATGATCTAATTTCACAGAGCATTTACTTCAAGGAAGAATACAAACGGGCATAATATTAATTCAATTGTGCAACTAGAATCTCTGGAAAGAACCAGTACCATGTAATTGTTTAGAGAAAGTAAAGATTGCAGATTAATTTGAATGTAATAATACAATTATGTCGGCTATATAACTGACTAGAAATAGAATTTGAAACACATCTTTTTTCTTCTTAACAGATTATGTTCATATACTAAACTGCTATTTCTTATAAGGATTTGCTAAATGCAGTTTAGTATTGTATTAGAATTAAAGACTTTAACGTTTTGAAAGTATAAAAAAATCTGTTATTAGGGCTCTGAATTACCACAGTTTTCTGATTTTAGAGGTAGTAGTACCAGTTTGTCTATTTTGTAATTTACTTCAAACAGGGTAATGTATATTTTGGAAATCCAACTTGTAAAGAGTTCTAATATTCAAGGCACTATAAAGGATCTGATGCTGACTTACAGGATATTTTATATGTAGGTAGTAGGAGACAGAAAGTTCTCTTTCTTGTGAAGGAGAGCGATTTTGGAGACTCAAAGTGAAAAATTCACTTATCTTTATTTTGTACATAAAAATAAATAAATAATGCACACCATGTTTGGCCATCAGATGCCTAATGTTAGGCCGGCTACCTATGTCTGCCGCCCTCTTGCTATTCTGGGCAGACGTAGGTGTCACTCTGCTCCTCCTGTAGGAATGGACTCTTCTCTTCCTCTTTCCATCAGCACTGCAGGAGTTAATCCTCCCCAGTTCTCTTAGCCCAGCTGCAGGGTAATAGGTCATTGCCTTCCTATTTAGTTGAACTGGGGATCCTCCTCTTTTGCCTGAGTGTTGGTGTGTTTTTGCCTCAATCACTCAGCATGGGCATCGTATCTCTGACTTTTGTGACTGCTCTTATTCCTGGAATTTTACCTGTATTTGTTTGTTCTTTGCCTGCCCCGACTTTACATTGGATTCGGTATATAGTTCGGACTGTTTCACAGTGCCTTGTACCATTGCTTCTGGCTCCTTTGGGTAAGCTGAAAACCCCACCAGGACTGCTGGGGGTAGTAGTCCTAATTATTACGCAGCTAAGTGTTACAGCAGGCTTGCGCAAAATTCTTTCCTGGCTCTGCATTGCCCGTTACATCACCGCCGTCATCCCGTCCAGAGGGAAACAGTCTGCAGTAATTTTACATAGTATAGGGCCAATACTGGTGAGGCAGGGAAAGAGATATACTTTCTATATAGGCAGTGGGCTTTTTCAAACAAATTTGGGAAAAATACTATCTTTGGGCTGCCTGTGACCGTCTTGAGTGTACTGCGTCTCTGCTGGGGGTAGTAGTCCTAATTAATATGCAGCTAAGTGTTACAGCAGGCTTGCGCAAAATTCTTTCCTGGCTCTGCGTTGCCCGTTACATCACCGCTGTCATCCCATCCAGAGGGAAACAGTCTGCAGTAATTTTACATAGTATAGGGCCAGTACTGGTGAGGCAGGGACAGTGGGAAAGGTGAAAGAGATATACTGTCTATATAGGCAGTGGGCTTTTTCAAAAAAATTGGGGAAAAATACTATCTTTGGGCTGCCTGTGACCGTCTTCAGTGTACTGCGTGTCTGCTGGGGGTAGTAGTCCTAATTAATACGCAGCTAAGCGTTACAGCAGACTTGCGCAAAATTGTTTCCTGGCTCTGCTGTGCCCGTTACATCACTGCCGTGATAGTGCAAGAGGGAAACAGTAAACATAATATACGCTGCATACAGTATCTGTCTGCTGTTTCAGCTCACCATTTAAAAAGAGGGAAGCCAAATACTTAAGGCGTACCACTGCACTTTGGCGACTTGACTGCTTCTGCGCTGTGAATTCCACTAGCTGAGTGATACACACCTACGTCTCACTACAGGCGTGCGCAAAATTGTTTCCTGGCTCTGCTGTCTCCGTTACATCACCGCCGTGATAGCGCCAGAGGGAAACAGTAAACATAATAAACGCTGCATACAGTATCTGTCTGCTGTTTCAGCTCACCATTTAAAAAAAGGGAAGCCAAATACTTAAGGCGTACCACTGCCCTTTGGCGACTTGACTGCTTCTGCGCTGTGAATTCCACTAGCTCAGTCCTACGCACCTACGTCTCACTACAGGCGTGCGCAAAATTGTTTCCTGGCTCTGCTGTCTCCGTTACATCACCGCCGTGATAGCGCCAGAGGGAAACAGTAAACATAATAAACGCTGCATACAGTATCTGTCTGCTGTTTCAGCTCACCATTTAAAAAAAAGGGAGCCAAATACTTAAGGCGTACCACTGCCCTTTGGCGACTTGACTGCTTCTGCGCTGTAAATTCCATTAGCTCAGTGATACGCACCTACGTCTCACTACAGGCGTGCTCAAAATTGTTTCCTGGCTCTGCTGTGCGTTCTGTAAGCGAAGTCAGCCTCCAACCACAGGCCAATAAGTGGCACATTTAATTACAGCGTTCTGTTTCTGCTCTACTCATAATACACCATGCTGAGGGGTAGGGGTAGGCCTAGAGGACGTGGACGCGGGCGAGGACGCGGAGGCCCAAGTCAGGGTGTGGGAACAGGCCGAGCTCCTGATCCAGGTGTATCGCAGCCGACTGCTGCGGGATTAGGAGAGAGGCACGTTTCACGGGTCCACAGATTCATCTCACAATTAATGGGTCCACGCGGTAGATCTTTATTAGAAAATGAGCAGTGTGAGCAGGTCCTGTCGTGGATGGCAGAAAGTGCATCCAGCAATCTATCGACCACCCAGACTTCTACGCCATCCACTGCTGCAACTCTGAATCCTCTGGCTGCTGCTCCTCCTTCCTCCCAGCCTCCTCACTCCATTACAATGACACATTCTGAGGAGCAGGCAGACTCCCAGGAACTGTTCTCGGGCCCCTGCCCAGAATGGGCAGCAATGATTCCTCTCTCACCGCAGGAGTTTGTCGTGACCGATGCCCAACCTTTGGAAAGTTCCCGAGGTCCGGGGGATGAGGCTGGGGACTTCCGGCAACTGTCTCAAGAGCTTTCAGTGGGTGAGGAGGACGATGACGATGAGACACAGTTGTCTATCACTCAGTTAGTAGTCATTGGAGTAAGTCCGAGGGAGGAGCGCACAGAGGATTCGGAGGAAGAGCAGCTGGACAATGAGGTGACTGACTCCACCTGGTTTGCTAAGCCTACTGAGGACAGGTCTTCAGAGGGGGAGGCAAGTGCAGCAGCAGGGCAGGTTGGAAGAGGCAGTGCGGTGGCCAGGGGTAGAGGCAGGGCCAGACCGAATAATCCACCAACTGTTTCCCAAAGCACCCCCTCGCGCCATGCCACCCTGCAGAGACCGAGGTGCTCAATGGTCTGGCAGTTTTTCACTGAGAGTGCAGACGACCGACGAACTGTGGTGTGCAAGGTTTGTCGCGTTAAGATCAGCCGGGGAGCCACCACCAGCAGCCTTACCACCACCAGCATGCGCAGGCATATAATGGCCAAGCACCCCACAAGGTGGGACGAAGGCCGTTCACCGCCTCCGGTTTCCACCACTGCCTCTCCCCCTGTGCCCCAACCTGCCACTGAGATCCAACCCCCCCCCCCCTCTCAGGACACAGGCACGACCGTCTCCTGGCCTGCACCAACACGCTCACCTCCGCTGTCCTCGGCCCCATCCAGCAAAGTCTCTCAGCGCAGCGTCCAGCCGTCGCTAGCGCAACTGTTTGAGCGCAAGTACGCTGCCATGCACCCGCACGCTCAAGGGTTAAACGTGCACATAGCCAAATTGATCAGCCTGGAGATGCTGCCGTATAGGCTTGTGGAAACGGAGGCTTTCAAAAACATGATGGCGGCCCCGCGCTACTCTGTCCCCAGTCGCCACTACTTTTCCCGATGTGCCCTCCCAGCCCTGCACGACCACGTCTCCCGCAACATTGTACGCCCCCTCACCAACGCGGTTACTGCCAAGGTCCACTTAATAACGGACACGTGGACAAGCACAGGCGGGCAGGGCCACTATATTTCCCGGACGGCACATTGGGTGAATTTAGTGGAGGCTGGGACCGAGTCAGAGCCTGGGACCGCTCACGTCCTACCCACCCCCAGAATTGCGGGCCCCAGCTCGGTGCTGGTATCTGCGGCGGTGTATGCTTCCTCCACTAAACCACCCTCCTCCTCCTACGCAACCTCTGACTCGCAATCAAGATGTGTCAGCAGTAGCACGTCGCCAGCAGTCGGTGTCGCGCGGGGTGGCAGGACAGTGGTGGGCAAGCGCCAGCAGGCCGTGCTGAAACTACTCAGCTTAGGAGAGAAGAGGCACATGGCCCACGAACTGCTGCAGGGTCTGACAGAGCAGACCGACCACTGGCTTTCGCCGCTCAGCCTCCAACCGGGCATGGTCGTGTGTGACAACGGCCGTAACCTGGTGGCGGTTCTGCAGCTTGGCAGCCTCACGCACGTGCCATGCCTGGCCTATGTCTTTAATTTGGTGGTTCAGCGCTTTCTGAAAAGCTACCCACGCTTGTCAGACCTGCTCGGAAAGGTGCACCGGCTCAGCGCACATTTCTGCAAGTCCAACACGGACGCTGCCACCCTGCGGACCCTGCAACATCGGTTTAATCTGCCAGTGCACCGACTGCTGTGCGACGTGCCCACGCGGTGGATCTCTACGCTCCACGTGTTGGCCAGGCTCTATGAGCAGTGTAGAGCTATAGTGGAATACCAACTCCAACATGGGCGGCGTAGTGGGAGTCAGCCTCCTCAATTCTTTACAGAAGAGTGGGCCTGGTTGGCAGCCATCTGCCAGGTCCTTCGAAACTTTGAGGAGTCTACCCAGATGGTGAGCGGCGATGTTGCAATCATTAGCGTCACCATTCCTCTGCTATGCCTCTTGAGAAGTTCCCTGCAAAGCATAAATGCAGACGCTTTGCGCTCGGAAACGGAGGCGGGGGAAGACAGTATGTCGCTGGATATTCAGAGCACCCTCATGTTTATATCTCAGCGCGTTGAGGAGGAGGAGGGGGAGGAGCATGAGGAGGAGGGGGAAGAGACAGCTTGGCCCACTGCTGAGGGTACCCATGCTGCTTGCCTGTCATCCTTCCAGCGTGTATGGCCTGAGGAGGAGGAGGAGGATCCTGAAAGTGATCTTCCTAGTGAGGACAGCCATGTGTTGCGTACAGATACCCTGGCACACATGGCGGACTTCATGTTAGGATGCCTTTCTTGTGACCCTCATGTTACACGCATTCTGGCCACCACGGATTACTGGGTGTACACACTGCTCGACCCACGGTATAAGGAGAACCTTTCCACTCTCATACCCGAAGAGGAAAGGGGTTCGAGAGTGATGCTATACCACAGGACCTGGCGGACAAACTGATGGTAAAATTCCCATCCGACAGCGCTAGTGGCAGAAGGCGCAGTTCCGAGGGCCAGGTAGCAGGGGAGGCGCGGAGATCAGGCAGCATGTACAGTGCAGGCAAGGGAACACTCTCCAAGGCCTTTGCCAGCTTTATGGCTCCCCAGCAAGACTGTGTCACCGCTCCCCAGTCAAGGCTGAGTCGGCGGGAGCACTGTAAAAGGATGGTGAGGGAGTACGTAGCCGATCGCACGACCATCCTCCGTGAGGCCTCTGCCCCGTACAACTACTGGGTGTCAAAGCTGGACATGTGGCCTGAACTCGCGCTGTATGCCCTGGAGGTGCTTGCTTGTCCTGCGGCTAGCGTCTTGTCAGAGTGGGTGTTTAGTGTGGCTGGGGGAATCATCACGGATAAGCGTACCCGCCTGTCAACCGACAGTGCCGACAGGCTTACACTCATCAAGATGAACAAAGCCTGGATTTCCCCAGACTTCTCTTCTCCACCAGCGGACAGCAGCGGTACCTAAACAATACGTAGGCTGCACCCGCGGATGGAAGCATCGTTCTCTATCACCATCAAAAACAGGAACCTTTTAGCTTCATCAATCTGTGTATTATATTCATCCTCCTCCTCCTGCTCCTCCTCCTGAAACCTGACGTAATCACGCCGAACGGGCAATTTTTCTTAGGCTCACAAGGCTCAGTCATATTACTTTAGTAAACAATGTTTATACGTTTCAATTCTCATTAAAGCGTTGAAACTTGCACCTGAACCAATTTTAATTTTAACTGGGCTGCCTGCAGGCCTAGTTACAAATTAAGCCACATTAACCAAAGCAATTAATGGGTTTCACCTGCCCTCTTGGTTGGGCATGGGCAATTTTTCTGAGGTACATTAGTACTGTTAGTACACCAATTTTTTTGGGCCCTCGCCTACAGTGTAATCCTAGTAATTTTTATCGGCTTCGCCTGCACTCATGGTACAGCAAGGTGTGTGGGGTTGGCCTACACTTTTGCTACATAAACATAAATGTAACTGGGGCCTTGTCTATACTGCAACTACTGAAATGTGAAAGAGACTGTTATCTCCCTAAACTGCTGCAACGGGAATGTTACTGTGGCCTGTCTTGACTGCTACTACTACTGAAATGGAACTAATACTGTGCTCCCCCTATATTGCTGCTTCGGAATTGTTACTGGGGCCTGTCTGGACTGCTACTACTACTGAAATTGAACTAATACTGTGCTCCCCCTATAATGCTGCTAGTGATATGTTACTGGGGCCTGTCCCTAATGCTACCTCTGAAATGTTACTAATTCTGGGCTCTACCTATACCGCTGCTAATGCTATGTCACTGGGGTGTGGAAACAGAGGCTTCCCAAAGACATGATGGTGGCGAGACCATTTCCCACCAACGCAGTTACTGTTAAAGTGCATATAACCACGGACACGTGGAGAGGACACGTAGTGCCTCAAAAACACCCCCTCCTCCTCCAACAATGAAAACATTCTTGGCAAATACCTTTGCATTGGTCCGTCTGGTGGCAGTCCAAGAATTTCACCTTTAACGACACAACAAGAGAGCCCCCCCACCATCCCCCCGCCACGGTCCACTTAATCCTGGCCACATTCCGAAAACCAACTAAATAAAACCGCGCTACTAGGTCTGCAGTCGCCACCACATTCCCACCAACGCGGTTACTGTTAAGGTACATATTACCAGTCTAACTGGGGCATGCACTGTGGGCCGAAGCATACCTATATTGTATGTGATGTTAGCTCTGCTGAGAAGGGCACTGCAATGGGATACATTTATGTACCGCCGATGGGTTCCAGGGAGCCACCCATGCTGTGGGTCCACAGGGACTTCACATTAGGGATTTGTACCTGCCAGTGTCTATGTATTAAAAACCCCGGTCAGACTGGGGCATGCAGTGTGGGCCGAAGACCACCTGCATTTAATTGGACGTTACCTCAGCTGTGATGGGCACTGCAATGGGATATATTTATGTACCGCCGGTGGCTTCCAGGGACCCACCCATGCTGTCGGACCACACGGAGTTGTAACTGCATGTGTCCACTTCTAAAGAACCCCAGTCTGACTGAGGCATGCAGTGTGGGCCGAAGCCCACCTGCATTAAACCTGACGTTACCTCAGCTGTGCTGGGCACTGCAATGGGATTTATTTATGTACTGCCGGTGGGTTCCAGGGAGCCACCCATGCTGTGGGTCCACAGGGACTTCACAATAGGGAGTTGTACCTGCCTATGTCTACATATAAAAAACCCCAGTGTGACTGGGGCATGCAGTGTGGGCCGAAGCCCACCTGCATTTAATCTGACGTTATCTCTGCTGTCCATGGGCACTGCACTGGGATACATTTATGTACAGCCGGTGGGTTCCAGGGAGCCACCCATGCTGTGGGTGCACACGGAATTCCCATTGAGGAGTTGCACCTGCCTGTGACTATTTATAAAAAACCCCGGTCTGACTGGGGCATGCAGGCACCTTGACAGAATGAATAGTGTGTGGCACATAGGTGCGCCATTGCTATGCCCAGGTGTGCAGCTCCTGATGGAGGTGGCACAGGATTGGATTTTTCATTGCTTCTGTACAGCATTGTGGGCTATCGCCCCGCCCCTTTTAAAGAGGGTCGCTGCCTGGCCATGCCAACCCTCTGCAGTGTGTGCCTGCGGTTTCTCCTCATGGCAGACGCACTTATAAATAGACATGAGGGTGGTGTGGCTATGAGGCCAGCGTGTGGCATGAGTGCAGCTGAAGACTGCGCAGGGACACTTTGGTGTGCGCTGTGGACACTGGGTCGTGCGCGGGGGTTGGGCAGCATGTTACCCAGGAGAAGTGGCAGCGGAGTGTCATGCAGGCAGTGATTGTGCTTTGTTGGAGGTAGTGTGGTGCTTATCTAAGGTATGCCTTGCTAATGAGGGTTTTTCAGAAGTAAAAATTGTTGGGAGGGGGGGCACTCTTGCCGCTATTGTGGCTTAATAGTGGGACCTGGGAACTTGAGATGCAGCCCAAGATGTAGCCCCTCGCCTGCCCTATCCATTTCTGTGTCATTCCCATCACTTTCTTGAATTACCCAGATTTTCACAAATGAAAAACTTAGCGAGCATCGGTGATATACAAAAATGCTCGGGTCGCCCATTGACTTCAATGGGGTTCGTTACTCGAAACAAACCCTCGAGCATCGCGAAAATTTTGTCCCGAGTAACGAGCACCCGAGCATTTTGGTGCTCGCTCATCTCTATAAATCACCATTAGGTAACAGAATCAGAATGGTGATAGTAATCTGATAATGGAGCAGACAGGTGATTGTGATGGTAGTCAGATAGTGAAGCATGTGGGTGATGGTGCACAGATGATAACAAACTGACAATAACTGATCCTAACTAGCTTTCCCCGAGTCTTCCCCTAATCTATCCCTAATGCTGACCTTAACACCAGACACCATTGTCCCTGTGTTTTCTTAAATATATCCTGAATGGAAACCCTATCTGAAACACTGACTCTGACAAAGAACAAGAGGCACCAAATTGTGCAAAACTAAAAAAGAAGTTAGATAAAGGCAGATACAAACAGGGAAAAGCAAACAGAAAGCTAGTTAGTAACACATTATTGAAGCCAGGAATATTTAATATTTAAATATGGCAAATAAACTCCGGCAAGGGAGGAACCATGTTCAGTATGAAAAAATGCAACAGCCACGATCTGGTTGTGAACTGTCAACCTCCGTATGATCAAATGTACATGAGTGTGGCAGCATAAACTGGTGCGAATAGTTGTTAATGGCAAACAATCAATACTTTTTTATTCCATGAAGAAAGTATCAGGCAACGCTTCAGCCAATAATTGGCCTTTATCAAACCTAAAATGAATGATAGTATTATCGTCACTACAATTATATGCAAACAAACATTTACAGACAAAACAGGTTAAAAATCAATTAAAAAACACATATCAAACCATAGATAAGTGTAATACATACCACTTATCCTGCGTGATCATGCAGGGAGTCCATGCTGGAGCTGACCAAAAAGAAATATCTCACAGGATTTAAAGGGTAACAAAATCCCGCCCCCTTGTAATAATGTCCGCCCCTCAGTATGGTGGCGAATAGAGAATGGTCCTTAGAAATGTCAGTCATCGATGGGTGTGGTAACGCATAATGTATACTGGTATCTCGTTGGTGGAAGTAGAATATTGCCCTTCCTGCTAATGGGGCACCTGGTATCAGGCTATGTTAGAGTATCAAATGCCAATCAGCAGGTCTGCCTAGCGTCAACGTCATGGCGTCATGGATTGCGCGTTATAACGAAACATAAGAGCACGATCCATAACAACAATATAGCGTTACCTGTCCCGAAGCATTTTGCTGAAATGAAACATAAAATAAGCCAACTACGCTTTTGCGTCATAGATCATGTTCCTCCCAATATTCGTGGAGGTGATCGCAAACTACAACTTAAAAGGAAGGAACTCAGGTGGATCCATGACTTGGATACCCTGGCCCCTAAAGGGATAAATCTTGAATACTATTACATGCCCTTTCTCTAAAAAACCTAGGGTTTGAGTCTTCTGATTCCTCTTCCTTCTTTTTTTCACTAATAGGTTGTCATATTTGGTGGTCTCTAATTCTTTGGGATTTTCTTCTTGGTCTCTCTGTTTAGGTTTTTATTGCGGTTGTATATCTCATACATGCTTTCATTTCTTTGCAGATGATACGAGACTCCATGTCGTTGGATGACCATGTTTTTTGATTTGTCAATAGCCCCTTCATATATCCCACCGTACAGTCCTTTTTTGGATTATTTTCTTCTATATACCCCCTTTTTTCCCCCCGTGTTTTATTTTTTCTGCACTCAATAAAAATCACCTTGTATGAATAGCACATTGTACTTGTTATTTTCGGTCAGTTATATGATTGTATTTTTTGCATGGGTAGCTTATATAATATTATCTGGTCCTTTTGGACCCCACTAGCTAGGTGGTTTTTTGGGGGTGTTTCACTCCAAAATGTGTTGACTATGGGTCTATATATACATATATATATATATATATATATATATATATATATATATATATATATATGTATACACACACATTGGTTGGGCATCACGGTGACACCTGTATAGTGTTTTGCCTCATAATCTTTGAGGTACTACTATAGCGACCTATTCTCATCTGGTTGGCTATAACATTCTACGGCCCCATGCTTTTCCCGTGGCATTATGTATACACCGCTAGAGTTATTGTCCGAATAGATACAATCTTATGCATTGATCACCATATTTACGTAATATATTGGGCTGTTACTGAATAACGCTAGGCGTTGTTGTCTGTGTATATGCCGCTCGAGGCTTTATTGGGTTAATTACACCTGGTGGGCGCTTCTGGAGAGCGTTTGTATGATACCTCTATTCAGCACCTCACTATGATAGGATGGCTGACAAGGTGCGGCGCGTGACATGAGGTCACGTGTCGAGGCCCAGATCACATGACGATGCATGACGCGGTGACGCTGGTCACGTGATGTGATGACGCGCAGTCCATGACGCCATGACGTTGACGCTGGGCAGACCCGCTGATTGGCGTTTGATACTCTAACATAGCCTGATATCAGGTGCCCCATTAGCAGGAAGGGCAATATTCTACTTCCACCAACGAGATACCAGTATACATTATGCGTTACCACACCCATCGATGACTAACATTTCTAAGGACCATTCTCCATTCGCCACCATACTGAGGGGGGGACATTATTACAAGGGGGCGGGATTTTGTTACCCTTTAAATCCTGTGAGACATTTGTTTTTGGTCAGCTCCAGCATGGACTCCCTGCATGATCACGCAGTATAAGTGGTATGTATTACACTTATCTATGGTTTGATATGTGTTTTTTAATTGATTTTTAACCTGTTTTGTCTGTAAATGTTTGTTTGCATATAATTGTAGTGACGATGATACTATCATTCATTTTAGGCTTGATAAAGGCCAATTATTGGCCGAAACGTTGCCTGATACTTGCTCCATGGAATAATAAAGTATTGATTGTTTGCCATTAACAACTATTCGCACCAGTTTATGCTGCCACACTTATGTACAGTTCCATAGCAACTGTCCTAACAACAAAGTGCTTAACAGGAGATGATACAACAGCAGGAGAATTCCTGCTGATCACATTAATATCAGTTATTTGATTGTTTTATTTTATATTATTTCATTGGTAGTGGGCATTTGAGTTTAAGAGGGTGAAGGGGTTCAAAGCATTTAAGTGGATTAGGATTGCTTGTGACTGTATCCCTGGCAAAGCTTGAAGGGCAACATCAATTGAAAATGTACAGACTCCATGCAGTTATTGGTACTACTTTTCTAAACATGAAAGTAGTTGTATTTACTGTGAGTATAGCAATAAAGAAAAGCATGTTTTTTTTACCTCCCTGAGGGTCCTGTATGTGTGCTTTCTCGTTTACACTGGTGTGGGTTCCAGTTGGCACCACTTTGAACGCAGAACTCCAAAATGAGTATGGCTGAGACATTAGAATGATTTCTGAAGTATCCTGATTTCATCTTTGTATCCGTAGTGTTTGAGTAGGGGAGCAGATGAACACACTGCAGGTGGCTTTCAATGTGTTGTTTAAAACACAGCGAAGAATACATTGCTGTGAAAAAATACAGATATGTCCTTCCTTCCTTTTTCTCTTGGCTCAAAAAAAAAACTGAGATGTGTGATGTGAGATGATCAGCTTTGAAATTAAAAAAATGATTTTGCGATACTCTATTACAAAAAGTCAGTAATGAGTCTGTGTGTGGTCACCCAGTGGTTGTGGTATGGATTTTGGATCGCTGACCTAGAAGAGTTGACATGTCATAATAGATATCAGTATTTAGGGTTCCATCAATCAGAAAATCTTGAAGGTGAATGTCTTCTTGTCAGTTCATGACTTAAAGGGGTTGTCCCGCGGCAGCAAGTGGGGTTATACACTTCTGTATGGCCATATTAATGCACTTTGTAATATACATTGTGCATTAAATATGAGCCATACAGAAGTTATATACTCACCTTCCCTGTGCTGGCGTCCCCGTCTCCAGGGTGCCGTCTAATTTCAGCGTCTAATTGCCCGATTAGACGCACTTGCGCAGAGGGGTCTTCTCCCTTCTGGTCAGTCCGGGCACGAGCGTCATTCTGGCTCCACCCCCTTCTACGCGTCATCGCGTTGCTCCGCCCCATCACGTGTGCCGATTCCAGCCTCCCGATTGGCTGGAATCGGCACACGTGATGGGGCGGAGCTACGCGATGACATGTAGAAGGGGCGGAGCCAGAACTCCGCTCGTGCCCGGACCGACCAGAAGAGAGAAGACCCTTCTGCGCAAGCGCGTCTAATCGGGCGATTAGACGCTGAAATTAGACGGCACCATGGAGACGGGGACGCAAGCACAGGGAAGGTGAGTATATAACTTCTGTATGGCTCATATTTAATGCACGATGCATATTACAAAGTGCATTAATATGGCCATACAGAAGTGTATAACCCCACTTGCTGCCACGGGACAACCCCTTTAAAGATCATGCACAGTTGGGTTATGCAGCAGTACAATTAGCTAAAGTAAACAACCAAGTCCATCTCTTTATGGTTCATAGAAACAAAATTAAGGTCTTGGAGGGGCCGAATCAAAGTCCTGACTATATTCCCATTAAGATGCTATCCTGAGGTCATCAATAGTTCAGTCCCAAGCAACCATTTTAACATCTGAATTATGTATAATCCATTTTTCTTGTTTACATTGTGCTCCCTTGCATTTACATGCACCTGTGGAGTGATGCTAGGGTGAGCTGCACTGTGTTTCTTTGTTTTGTAGCACTTTGCTTTATTAGGTTGTGCAGTCAGCTCTAACACATTATTTCTTTAAAGAAAAATCAATTCAACAAGTTGGGAATGAGTTTTTAATTTCATTTTAATAATTCTATACATCTAAACAAACAAAGAAGGTGTTTAAAATAATCCATAAAATATTGATTTTGTTAATACAGCAATGCTTGCAGACTAAAGTGTTATAAAGCAGTATCCAATTTTTGCAACTGAATAATGCATTAAGAGAATATATAATGTTTGAATCACAAGCAAACATTTCCATTGAATACAGAAGGAATAAAGTTTACCCTTCATAGTAAAAAAAACATACAGCACACTTTCATAGAACATTTTTGCATCAGTACCTAAAAGCACTTTTGTAAATATTTATATTTTCGTAAGTATTTGCTGACTAGTTTACCAATAAAGTTGCCTTGATACCATTAAGGGGCACTATATATTAATATCATTTAATAGATGATACAATTGAAACTTAACTTTAATTGTCTTTAGTAATAATTCTTGTTTTAATGTAAGTGTATAGTATGTGAATGTTAAAACCACAAACTGAGATATATAGCCTACTTCCAATTGAAACTGGAGATAATTTCCTACTCGGACAACAATACTATTACATTACGTTTTTCTTCACATGGGACCCTATTAGCAATGGAATTTTCTGTCCTGCAGACAATTCTGTACTAAAATATTTTTGTCTAATGTGCAGATTTTGTCTAATGTGCAGATATTACTAGATTGCTGCAGTTGTAAGTGAAAACCAGTGGGGGGACCGTTCACCAGGGGACCAGAAGTGGTGGGGGATTGAGTGAGGTATTCTATGAGTAACTCTGAAAAAAATCTTAGTTCCCAAATAAACCCTTTAACAACTTCCAGACCACATCGTACATATATACATCATGTGGTCAGGAAAGGTGTATGGAGCTCCAGAGTCAAATAAACTCCGTAACCAGCAGCTATCAGCTTTTCTTGACAGGTGATAAGTGTCTGCATTTAAGTATTTAGATGTCACGATCAAAGCTGACTATGGGTCTAAGCAGTCAACCAGAAGGAGGGCCCACCAGAGCCACATTGTCTCCTCCAGAATATAATTGTGGGGTGCCAAGGAACTAGCATGGCAGCCCAGAGCCTAGTGAGGGCTTAATAGGCAACATTAAAAATAATGTTGCAATACTAAAGAATGCGGTGTTCTGGTGGCCATGAGAGATTCAGAAGATTGCCAGCTGATGGACTCAG
Source organism: Eleutherodactylus coqui (assembly GCF_035609145.1). Lineage (NCBI taxonomy): Eukaryota > Metazoa > Chordata > Amphibia > Anura > Eleutherodactylidae > Eleutherodactylus > Eleutherodactylus coqui. The sequence goes on along the minus strand of NC_089843.1, from coordinate 157,858,389 downwards.
AGGCAGATAGGGGCGGCAGATATCTGGTCCTGGTGTGCAAAATTAATGGGCTAGTGATGACAATGGCAAATATGTATGGTCTAAACTCATCGCAAATCAGATTTCTAAACAAAGTCATGTGGAAATTCAAAAACATTCAGAAAGGCCCCTAATAGTTTGTGGAGATTTTAACTTGATAGCTCATAGAGAAGTAGATACTAGCATCCAAGGCAAGATGTCTGTGCCCCCCCCCCCCTTCCCTCCCTGTTTTCATGGATAAATAAAGAAGAACTGTATAACTCATTCCGGTGCCTGAATGCACAGTCAAGAGAGTACTCCTTTTATTCTTCAAGGCATAGAAACTTTTCCATAATTAATATATTCCTGATTGATCTTTTCCTGGTGCAGAGAATGTGGAAAGCTACTATTGGAACAATCTCTTGGTCAGCTCATGCCCCAATCCTTATGTCACTAAATATCTCTGTGAAAATTCACATGGACAAGGTATAGCGCAAAAACTCGTATTTAATGGGGCTCCCTGTGCAAAGGGAAAAAATCTAAGAATCTTTGCAGGAATAATTAGAGCTTAAAGGGGTTTTCCAGTGAAATACTATTAATGAGCTTGCGGCCTGGCTTCATGTCCTACAAATTGCTAAGGATTCTTTCCCAAGAAAAGTGGTCCCTCTACTGATTTAAAGCCTGGAACTTGTTATTATTGGTAAGCATATTTATTGGTATTAAATATATCAAAGACTACATAGCGGTAAACAAAATTAAACGTTTTGAGGAATTAAAGGGGTTTTCAGTATTTCCATGTAGTGGCCAGTGCTTGTAAATGTAGGCATGGCTCTCATTGAAATCACTGAAATGTGTTATTGTAGCATTGACAGCATGCGCCCACTTACTGTTCTGTCGGGTCCTGAGCGACAGACCCCGGTCGATCAACTATTGATGAATAAAGAGCAATAAAAAAGTTGTAAGTACCCCTTCCTCCCAAAAAAACAAAAACTGAGCCCTTAGGGTGCCTACCCACTTGCGATTTTTTTTCCTGTGATGTTTTGCGTTTTTTCTCAAGAGCAATTAGTATAGAATGTGTTCTTGTCCATCTGGGTTTTTTTTCCCGTTTCGTGGGGTTTTTTCACATAGAAACTGTCAGTTGCATATGTGTCCTTATTTTTCTCTTAATGCACCCATGATTGTCAATAGAGGGCTGCAAAAAAACGCGCAAAAAACGAGCGAAAACGCCGCGTTTTTCACGCGCGAAAATCGGCAACGCAAGTGGGTAGGCGCCCTCATACAGCTTTAGCTAGATAAAAAAACGTTATGGGTCTCAAAAATGGAGATAAATTTGATATTGCCATAATCATACCAACCCACAGAATAAAGATTACATGTAATTTTTACTGCACAGTAAACTCTGCAAAAACTCCCTCCCCAATAAATGAGGCACTTTTTTTCATAACCACCCACTGCGACACAGCAGTGATGTCTGCTGACATAGTCAGCAGACAAGCGCTGAGTGCGGGCTGGGGACCAATCACAGAGGTCTATCCCCCACGATCGCTGTGATTGGTCAGGAAAAAGCACCTCAGTGTGTTTCCGGTGCTTGTAGATAGAGCATCTACTTTGTTGTGTCTGAGAAAAAACAGCGATTAGAGTGTAGATTAGGCAGGGAGTGAGTGATTAGTAGTGTAGCGTAGTTATAAGAAGGTGTGTATTGTAGTGAGTGATCAGAAGTGTAGTGTAGTGTAGTGAGTGACTTGTAGTGTGTGATCAGAAGTGTAGTGAGTGAGGGATCAGAAGTGTAGTGTAGTGTAGTGAGTGACCTGTAGTGTGCGATCAGCAGTGTAGTGTAGCACAGTGTGTAGTGTCAGTGTATCCCTTGGTGTAAAAAAAAAAGTTCCTGTTGGTCCCATTTCGTTACCTATCCCGTCACCCGTCATTAGTCAGTGTAGCGTGTAGTTAGTCAGTCTAGTGTGTAGCATGCAGTTAGTCCGTCTAGTGTGCTGCGTGTAGTTAGTCAGTGTAGCGTTTAGTCTGTCAATGTAAAAAGAAAAACAACAGCGTGTGCTCAGTGCCATATTGTTCAGTGTGAAATACACCACATACGTTTCCGCTGTCTTTCTGACCCCGTCCCGTGGTCACCCCATCCCGCAGTGTCCTATCCAATAAAACTTTTTCCCTGTGTGCCCAATTCTATATTACTATGGCCCGCAGGAGATTCACTGCAGAGGAAGCGTATGCAATCATTGCAACAGAATCAGACTCAGATAGTGGTGGTGACCCCATTTTTCTGGCATTTTCCGACTCCTCATCATCATCATCAAGCGAGTCTGAGCTCCCTGCACCCCCGAGAAGTCGTCCAAGGACTGCCGCTGACCCCAATATATCTGATGCTCACTGGAGTACCCCTGAAGATTTCAGACCCCAGATCCCTGACTTTATTGGGAACTCAGGGATTCAATTTAATACGGAAGGGCTCAGAGGGAAGGGCTTTTCAGAAGAGTTTATTGCCCATATTGTTACCCAGACTAATTTGTATGCCCTGAATTTTATAGAAGAAAATCCCAATTCCAGCTATGCCAGACCCGATAGATGGACTCCAGTGGATGCACTATAGATAAAAAAAATTTGGGGTCTTTTACTAACTAGAGGGCTAATAAAGAAGCCAATGATCAGGGCGTATTGGAGTACCGATATTTTGTACTATACTCCAATGTTCTGCATGGCGATGTCAAGGATGCGCTTTGGAAGTATTTTAAAATTCCTGCACTATAATGACAACCAGTAGTGCCCCCCCCCCCCCCAGCGATCACCCCAATTACGATCGGTTGTATAAAATCAGGCCCGTAATAGACCATTTTAACTCCAAGTCTGCCCTGCCGTATACCCCAGAGATAAATATAGCTGTAGATGAGTCCCTGGTACACTTCAAGGGGAGGCTAAAATTCTGCCAGTACCTGCCCAGTAAGCGGGCACGGTATGGCGTGAAATTGTACAAGCTGTGCGAAAGTGCATCAGGGTACACCCACAAGTTCCGCATTTATGAGGGGAAGGACACTAAAATTAAGGCCCCAGAATGCCCCACTGTGCTGGGAGTAACAGGAAAAATAGTGTGGGAGCTGGTGCACCCACTATTAGACCAGGGTTACCATCTGTACCTGGATAACTTTTATACCAGTGTCCCCCTGTTTCAGTGCCTCGCTTCCAGAGGAACAGTGGCATCTGGCACTGTTCGGAAAAATCAAAAAAGCCTCCCTAAGACGCTGCTTAGGCAACTGCTCAAAAGGGGTGAGAGCCGGGCCCAATGCAGCGACAATGTATTGTGCATCAAATATAAGGACAATGCGGATGTCCTTATGTTGACGACAATGCACGGCCACAGCAGTACCCCCTGCCCAGTACGAGGTACCAGTGCAGAGACCCCCAAACCAGACTGCGTCCTCGACTATAATAAGTACCTGGGAGGGGTAGATGTATTACACGAGTTACTGGAGCCGTATAAAGCCATGCGGAAAACACGGGTGTTGTGCAAAAAACTGGTCCTGCACCTCGTACAGATGGCACTGTATAATGCCTACGTGCTGTTCCGAGGTGCAGGACAGAGGGGGACATTCCTGGAATTTCAGGCAGAAGTAATCAAGGACCTAATATTTGGGGACCAGGAGGTGGGGGAGAGGCCTTGTACTTCTGGAAGCGAAGCCAGGGGGATTGTACCAGGGCAGCATTTTCCCAGTGAAATTCCCTGCACTGTGACGAAGGGAAGGACCCAAAAGAAGTGCAGAATAAACAGGGGATAAGAAAAGGCACCATATACCACTGTGAAACGTGCCCCACACAACCCGGCCTGTGTATAAAAAATTGTTTTAAGATCTACCACACGTCCCTGAAATTGTAATTTTATTATTGCCTTGACGTTTTACCCTGATGTACTTCGCACAGCTTGTACATAAACTACATGCCAAGTCCTTCCCTTTTGAGTCCTGCACCCTAACAACAGTTTACATCCATATATGGGGCATTTCCCTGTTGGGTAACACATCATGGGGTACTTTATCTCCTTCTGCCCCTGGTAAAAAATAAAAATCTGGGCCTAAAGCTAAACATTGTGAAAAATTTGAACAATTTTTTTGTTCTCAACTCAAATTGTTAAACCAATTCCTCAAACATCTGTGGATTTAAACCGCTCACTACACACCTTAATAAATTCCCTAACAGGTCTAGTTTCCAAAATGGGGTCAGTTGTTGGGGGTTTCAAATGCACTGGTACCTTAGGGGCACTGCAAACACTACACGGGGTCCTGCCATGTGCCCAAACAACAGTTTACATCCACATATGGGGAATTTCCGTGCTCGAGAGTAATTGCGTAACGCATTACGGACTATGTTTTCTCCTTCTGCCCCCGGTAAAAAATAAAAATCTGGGCCTAAAGCTAAAGATTTTGAAATTTGCTAGTAAATGTGAAAAATTACTGCTAAATTTATATACCGTACTTTATGGAGTGTGCAAAAAATAAAATAACACTTAAAAAATTATTGCTGTGTAAAGTAGGCCTATGGGAAATGTTAATTAATAACTATGTTTTGGTGTTTGACTTTCTATCTTACAAAGAGAACAATTCAAAGTTTGAAAATTGTGAATTCTTCCAAATTTTCAGTAAATTTGTTACTAAAGCGAATTAAATGAGAGTTAAGTTTTAATTATAGCCATTGTTTTATATAGAAATATATGTTGTCTCTTGGCAATTTGTATAGAAGAATGGTATTATATTCCTCTAATGGCTTAAGACAATTTTGATTATTTTGCAATAATAAATGCTAAACCCAAACAATAGAGTCACATCCAGCATGATCAAGCACAGTGCAATATCTCAATATACAATAAAATCTAACAGTACCTCTAATAAGGGTTTTTTCAAGAAAACACACTAATAGGGCGCCCACCCACTGGCGTTTGCGATTTTCGTGCGTGAAAAACGCAGCGTTTTCCGTGCGTTTTTTGCGGCTTTTTCGCGGCATTTTCGCGGCTTTTTCGCGCCTTTTCCGTTAATTTTCATTGACATTCATGGGTGCATTAAGAGAAAAATAAGGACACATATGCAACTGACAGTTCCTATGTTAAAAATTGCAACGGACCGAAAAAAAAAAACGCCAGTGGACAGGAACACATTCAAAACTAATTGCTCTTGAGAAAAAACGCAAAACGCAAAGGAAAAAAAATCGCCAGTGGGTGGGCACCCTAAGGGTGGTTTCACACAAGCATGTGCGTACATAGGTGCATACCTGGAGGAGTTGGCATAAAACTCAGCAGATATCAGCACCGAGGTAGGACCCGCTATTCTGGGTCTGGGTAGGACGTGAGCGATCCCAGGCTCTGACTCGGTCCCACCCTTCACCAAGTTCACCCAATGAGCCATCAGGGAGATATAGTGGCCCTGCCCGCCAGTACTTGTCCATGTACTGGACCTTCCCAGTAACCGCATTGATGAGGGCACGATTTATGTTGCGGGAGATGTGCTGGTGTAGGGCGGGGATAGCACACCGGGAAAAATAGTGGCGACTGGGGACCGAGTAGCGCGGGACTGCCGCCGCCATCATGTTTTTGAAAGCCTCTGTTTCCACAAGCCTGTACAGCAGCACCTCCAGGCTGATTAATTCGGCAATGTGCACGTTTAAAACTTGTGCATGCAGGTGGGTGGCGGCGTATTTCCGCTTTCGCTCCGCTTGTGTTAGCAACAGCTGAACGCTGCGTTGAAAGACATTGCTGGATGAAGTGGAGGACCGTGGAGGTGAGGGTGTGGGTGCAGGCCGGGAGGCGCTCGTACCTGCGTTGTGGGAGGGGGTTTGGATCTGTGTAGCAGGTTGTGCCACAGGGGAATGGTGTGACCCGGAGTCGGTGAATAGCCTTCGTCCCACCTTGTGGGTGCTTGGCCATCATATGCCTGCGCATCCTAGTGGTTGTCAGGCTGGTAGTGCTGGCTCCCCGGCTAATCTTGGTGCGACCCAGGTTGCACACCACAGTTCGTCTGTCGTCCCCGCTCTCACTAAAAAACATCCACACCTTTGAATACCTAGCCCCCTGCACGGAGGCTTGCCGCGAGGGTGTGCTATGGGAAACAGTTGGGGAATTCTTTGCTCTTGCCCTGCCTCTACCCCTGGCCACTCCACTGTCTCTTTCCACCTGTCCTGCTGCTGCACTTGCCTACCCCTCTGAAGCCCTGTTCTCAGTAGGCTTAGCAAACCAGGTTGGGTCAGTTACCTCATCAACCAGTAGCTCTTCCTCCGAATCCTCTGTGCGCCCCTCCCTCAGACTTATTACCTTTACTACTACCTCACTGACAGACAACTGTGTCTCAGCATCCTCATCCACAAGAAGCTCTTGAGATAGTTGCCGGAAGTCTCCAGCCTCATCACCCGGACTAAGGGAACTTTCCAAAGGTTGGACATCAGTCACGAAAAACTCCTCAGGTTACAGAGGAAACATTTTTTTCCACTCAGGGCAGGGACCCAAGAACAGTTCCTGGGAGTCTGCCTGCTCAGAATATGTAATTTTCATGGAGTGAGAAAGCTGGGAGGAAGGAAGAGTAGCAGCCAGAGGATTCAGACTTGAAGTCCCTAGGCCGGGAGTAGTGGACCGCGTAGAAGACTGGGTGGTCGATACATTGCTGGACGCGTTTTCTGCCATTCACGACAGGACCACGACAACACTGCTCTGTTTGTAATAAAGGTCTACCACGCGGACCCGCAAATTGTGATATGAGGCTGGGGAGCCAAAAACTTGCCTCTCTCCTAATCCCGCAGCAGCCGGCTGTGATTCACCATGACCAGGAACTCGGCCTGTGCCCACACCCTCATTTGGACTCCTGCTTCCACGTCCTCGACCCTTACCCCTACTCCTCATCATGGCGGATTCAGAATAGAGCAGGGCCCAAATAAATTACCCCACTGTACAGCGCTGACAACTGTGGCTAATTCACCGCACACAGAGACTTGTAGATAGCAGAGGCTCCATGCTGTGACTTGAAAAAATTAACCCGCTGTCTTGCACTGACACCAAGGGGTAATTTACCGCTCACAGAGACTTGTAGATAAGAGGGGCTGTATGGAGAGGGAGAAGACTCTAAAGCCAGTAGATATTGCTGGTAACTGCGGCTATCTCACCCCCCCCCCCCCAAGGAAAGGTTATTGTGAGATGCTCTGCACAGTGGCAGAGCTGAAATAGTTGGGTGTTAAATTACCTCGGTGTAATGCACTGCAGGCTGAGAACGCTATAACTGAAAGGCTGGGAACAGGCCTAGATGTGTAATACAAAAGTTTGTGCACTACTGCTCCCAGCCAGCCACAACTATATTGCACACGGTGAGATGTAGCCATAAGAAGGACCGTTGGGGTTCTCGTATAGAGGATCAGGAGGACTGTAAAACTTTCCCTATATAAGTAGCTGTGTCCATACACTCTGCCTTATGCACTGTACACACAGAACGGTATAACTGAAATACTTTGCAGTAGCCTAGGAAATTTTAGAGTGCAGTTTCACGGTGAGAGCTCATTGTAAGGCACTGCAGGCTGAGAACGCTATAACTGAAAGGCTGGGAACAGGCCTAGATGCGTAATACAAAAGTTGGTGCACTACTGCTCCCAGCAGGCCACAACTATAATGCACACGGTGAGATGTAGCCCTAAGAAGGACCATTGGGGTTCTTGTATAGAGGATCAGGAGGACTGTAAAACTTTCACTATATAAGTAGCTGTGTCCCTACACTCTGCCTTATGCACTGCACACACAGAACGGTACAAGTGAAATACTTTGCAGTAGCCTAGGAAATTTTAGAGTGCAGTTTCACGATGAGAGCTTGTTGTAAGGCACTGCAGGCTGAGAACGCTATAATTGAAAGGCTGGGAACAGGCCTAGATGCGTAATACAAAAGTTTGTGCACTACTGCTCCCAGCCAGCCACAACTATATTGCACACGGTGAGATGTAGCCATAAGAAGGACCATTGGGGTTCTTGTATAGAGGATCAGGAGGACTGTAAAACTTTCCCTATATAAGTAGCTGTATGCCTACACTCAACTTATGTTGCACACAAAGAACAGTATAGCTGAAATGGCCTACACAGTCCTAGATGCTTTAAAAAAAAATGGTGCACTACTGCTCCCAGCCAGCCACAACAGTAATGCACACTATGAGGAGTAGCCCTAAGAGGGACCGTTGGGGTTCTTGAGGACAGGATTTTACTCTAGCACTGTCTCTATATCAGCAGCAGAACTTTCCCTAACCTCTGCCAGCATGCATCTGAGGCGAGCCGCAGGCAGGACCAGTTTAAGTACTCGGCGGTTACCTGATCGGTCCAGCCACTCACTGCTGTTGGCAGGCAGTGGGCTGGCACGTCACAGCAGGAAGTGTTAATGCCTTCCCTGCATGTTTATTGGCTAGAAAATGGCGCTAAACATGCGGGGAAGGGAAATGCAATTGACTCGAGTACTGCGTGGTGTTCGTCTCGAGTACCCTAATACTCGAACGAGCATCAAGCTCGGACGAGTGTGCTCACTCATCTCAAGTGCGCACCCCTTTACGCGCAAAAACATGCGTGAATGCAGGTACGCATGGCCTGCAATGGAGCCGCAGGTGCTGCCAGCGGCATCATTGAAGGCAATGGTCTGCTAGCACCCCTAAATTGTTTTTCAGGGAATAGCTTTAAAGGGAAGATGTGCATGCAGAATTCCCCGCTGCACCTGTCACAGATGACAGCTGCAGTAGAGAATCCAGCTGCCGGCACCCTGTACTTATTTTTCAGGCAAGTTCTTTAAATCTAAGCCCTTCCTTGAAAAACAAGGCAAACTAATGTAAAGAATAAAAAAAAAAACACATACCTTTCATCAGCTACTGAGGCTCAGCTGCATCCGTTCTGCGCTGTCCCTGGCTCTGCATTGCAGTTCTTTGAGCAGGCTCAAAAAGCTGCTTCTGATTGGCTGAGGCGTTCAGCCAATCACACGCTGCTCTCACCTGTCATTCATTCAGCGAGACTACCGGTATGCCTCAGCTCAATACAGCAGCATGGTCCATTCATTCTGCTGAACAGTGGAGTTCTTTAAAGATAGACCCCACCAATTGCACAAGTTGTTTTTTTTTTGCCACTTTGGCATTTACCTGTTTAAACTTCTCGAGACTATTTTTTTTAACACAATTTGAGTCTTGTTTTTGTGACTGTATGTATTTTTAGAGCAATGATACACGAGCCATTTTTATTTTTGATTCAATTTGCTTAATATATTATTTTACTTCGTTATGAATATATTTTCTTCAGTTATACAGTATACATGAGTTACCTGTTTTCATACCTTGACATAATAACGCAGAGTTGGTGTCATTACAGAGACAGCCTAGGACCTAACACAGTTATGCCGTATATTTCTATGCACATACAAAAATGTAATGACATCAATTAATATGTCAGTATTAGTGTCACTTGTCGTGATCAACTAGGTGATAAAATCAGGCGATTTTTGCAAAATTGGATCAGATCATTTCGACCTGATTTTTAGCAAAATAAAAGCTTAACGTGTTTGTTCTTCTAAGAATATGGCTCAGTTGTTAGCACTATTACTTTTCAAATCCCATCAAGAATAACATCTGCATGGACTTTAAAAAGCTCCATCCAGATTCAAACCTAAAACTCTATCACTGCAAAGTACATGGGTTGTCAAGGGACAATAGCAGTAATCTATGTGCAATGTGTATTGTAAATGAGAAGCAAGTATAGACGAATGAGTTGTCAAGTGGCAATAGCAGTAGTCTATGTAAGACCATAGCCATTGTGAGAAGGCTGCAGGAAAGAATTACTCTGTGCAGCATGTAAAAGAAGCAGTTAGATGACGTCATGGGACACAGGGGTGTCCAGGAACTTCTCTTCATATATTCCTACTACTTCTTTTTCTTTGATATTGTGTTATAGAGTAACTAAGAATATACAAAGAGGGCGGCCGCCTACTAACATATTGTAATATTTGTATTGTTGTCTTAGACTGCATGAAGTGAATGTGTGAGTGATTGAGATGAGCTAATCTGATACGTGGGCACTGACCTCTCGGACACATTAGGGACCAACCTAACTGTGCAGGTTGTTTTTGGACAAGCCCCTTATAGTGTTCAATGTTCACAGGCCATACTCAGAAGAGCAACAAGGAGTCTTCGTGTATATAGCAAAGCACTGATTCTGGTCAGGAACCTTTGCGTTTTCACTATATATTTTAGTGGCCAGAGGCTTGTTTTATGTTGTTTGTCTTTTAAATCGACGTCAAGAACATAATTACTACTAATGGGAAATACAAATTGTAAGGCATTCTCATGTGCATGTCTCTGTTGTTGTTGCCAATGACAGGAAGTCCTTGAAGGAGTTAAGAAGTACATGCATAAGTTAGATCCTGACTATGTCAAATATTGTGACAAGTGGGAAAAGAAATATGGATTTAAAAATAAATTAGAAGTCCCTAGTTGTAAAAAATTATGTGATAGAATACGGACAAAATCAACTAAAGATCAGCAGAAATACGGATTATTCGCTGCTGAAGCCTGGTTAAAAGAAGTCACGTCCACATAAAAAATATGCCCCCGACAGTTTGATGAACAATTCAGAGGGTTAATGAGGAGTTACAGATTGAGGCCTTAGTCAGACGGGCGTTTTTAGCCGCGATTTGCGCATGCGCATGCGTCCGGCGATTTTATAAAACCATTGCTTTGCAGAGGTATCGGACACATGAGCGCTTTTTATGCTCTCGTCCGATAAATTATAGAACAAAAGATCGCAGATCGCACCTATCTGCGATCTGCGATTCCTGTTCTCTTCTGTATATGCGCTCAATGGGGCCGGCGGCAGCAGCGCCGACCCCATTGAGAACATATAGAAGACAAATCATTCTTCTCTGCCACAGCTGTAGCATGCTGTGGCAGAGAAGAACGATGTATGCCCATTGAATTCAATGGAGCGGCAATACAGCCGTTCCATTGAAAGCAATGGGCTGCCGGCGTGCGCGGGGTGAATTGTCGGGAAGGGCTTAAATATATAAGCCCTTCCCTGCAATTCATCCTAAAATGTGTTAAAATAAAAAAAAAATTGTATACTCACCTTTCCGCTGCAGCCGGAGTCCAGCCGCGGCCGCTGTCAGTTCTCCTGAACTGCTTCTCGGCACTATTCAGCCGGCGGGGCTTTAAAATCCCCGCCTGCTGAATGATCTGCCTCTGTTTGGTCACAGCCCTGACCAATCAGAGGCCGGTTTCACTCACACACCCATTCATGAATTCATGAATGGGTGAGTGACTGCTGCCTCTCAGCGCTGAGCCAATCAGGGGCAGGTCTGACTCACATCCATTCATGAATTCATGAATGGGTGTGAGTGAGGCATGCCTCTGATTGGCTCAGCGCTGAGCCAATCAGGGGGCAGGTCTGACTCACACCCCCTTCACACCCACTGCAGGACGGCCGTGCGGAGCTCCGGCTGCCGGGAGAAGGTGAGTATACAATTTTTTTTTATTTTAACACATTTTAGGATGGATTGCAGGGAAGGGCTTATATATTTAAGCCCTTCCCGACAATTCATCCCGGGCTCGCCCGCAGCCCATTGCTTTAAATGGAGCCGCTCTATTGCCGTCTCCATTGAATGCAATGCGCTGGACAGCTCCGGCCCGTTTCTAATGAAACGCGGCTAGGAGCAGATTTTCGGGCGATTTGCGGGCGACTTGCGCGCACCGGTCACGCGATTTGCGGATGCGCATCCGTCATGCGATCCGCAAATCGCGTGAAAAAACGCCCGTCTGACTAAGGCCTGAATGAGAAAAAAAATAGAGAGAGCAGCTAGAAGAATTCTAGGGCCAGATTGGAGTTCTGTAGAAGGAAATTAGAATGGGATGGGAAGAGATGGTAGACCCCTTCCATGGGATAATCAGGGAGAGAGATGATCCTAATGCTGCATATAAATCAGCCATTAAAGAATGTGTTTGTAAGTGGAGTAAAGAAGGAAATAGGAGGTTATATAATGAAATATATGGTTACCCTTAGGACAGATTCATTGCAGAATGTTTTGGAATATGCAAAACATGCAGAAATGTTTTACAAAGAAAAGGGTGAGAAAGTGAGAGTTTTTATACAGGAAGAAGAATGTGATACGATGGTTCAGGAAAGTCAGAGAGGTCATTGGACAGCGAGAGGATGTGAAAGTAGAGGCATTGGTGGGATGCAGCTCAGGGATTTAAATGTGTGTTGGAATTATGGGAAATTAGGTGATTTTGCCCAAAAAATGTCCTGAGATACAATACTCTCGGACACCTTGGGGAAAAATGACTAGGAGGGGTGGATGTACAACACTTGGAGGATCTCTTGGCAATTTCTACTCTGCCAGAGATAGATCTCCAGGTGAATGGGCAGATGATTACTTTCCTGGTGGACTCAGGAGTCACCAGGACATTAATACATCCCAATATGTAGCCAATGTAAAATGTAGTAACAGTCATATCATGGTAAGAGGGGTTAATGACCAGATCCACACGGAATCCCTCTCTGAACCAGTTATAACAGACTCAGAGACAAATAAGCCTGTGAAATGTCAGATTATATTGTCTCGAATATGTCCAGTAAATTTGTTGAGATGAGATATTGTGACAAAATTAGGTATACCTTCACTAGAGTACCTCATGGATATTGTGAATCTCCAACAATTTTCAAGGTCATAGGTCACAATGAGCAAGGTCATAGTGTAAACAGGAAGAAATTCCAATACTGTCAGCAAACGGTAAAATATTTCGGGTATAACCTGTCAGTTGAAAGTAGGCAAGCAATTCTGGAGGTCCCAAAACTACAAACAAATTATGTTCTTTTTGGGAATGACGAACTTCTGCAGAGCCTGTATCCGAAATTATGCATCTCTGACAGCGCTTTCTTACCAGACTCATCTATGATGAACCTCTGGCTGCAGCTGACAGGATCCAGTAGGATGCACCCTCTGAGGAAGTCTTTGTCAGTTAAAACAGACTCTGGTGGGCACATCAGTCTTGGGGGCTGCCGAACTACAACAAGCCCTTAGTGCTAACTGTTGACTCAAGGGAAGGACATATGACTTCTGTGTTAACTCAGGAACACAGTAGGAAACAGACCGCTGGCATACTACTTTTGCAGACTAGATCCAGTGGCCTGGCACTCCCACCCTGTGTACAAACGGTAATAGTGGCAGCTGAAGCAGTGAGATCTTCTGCCACTATAGTGCTGCCCCCCCCTCCACTCACACTGAACCACCGCACCCAGTTAGTTATTCTCATATCTCTGTCCTTGTTGACATCTCTCCTGCATGACACTACTGCTCTCACAGCCACACCTGACAAATGAGGGATGTACTACACTCCATCCATCTACCTTACTGCCTATTTCTTCAGATAGTCCTCCATACAACTGTCTAGGAGAGATGGCACATAAGGTGTTACCCAGACCAGATTTGCAGGATGTATCTCTTGTAGATGCTGAATACACTCTCTTTGTAGATGGGTTGTACATCTTCGCACAAAAAAAAAATCTTACTTAAATCTTTCTTCAGATATGCAGCAGTTTCGAGCCATGGCCTGTGTCTTGTCTCAACAGGGGGATGGTAGCACTTATATTGAAAGTATTCACAGCCAATGGGTTTACAAACTACTCTAAAAATGTTTTGTCTTGTATTATTTGTGCTACACACAATGCACAAGGGAATATAAGACCAAGGAGGTGACACTGTCCTACACCTCAGTATCCCTTCCAACACATTTGCATGGACTACATAGAATTAAACAAATGTGAAGGTAAGAAATACTGCCTAGTTATCATAGATGCTTTAGCCAAATGGATAGAAGTGTTTCCCACAAGTCAACCAGATGCTTCAGCAGTGGCAAAAGCATTATTAAGGGAAATAATACCTGGGTTTGGGATTCCAGAGCGGATCTATAGTGATAACAGGACACATTTTGTGAATGAGATAATCACCAAGCTAGGAGAAGTACTTTACATAGACTTAAAAACATCACTGTGTATATCACCCTAGTCAGCAGGGCTGGTAGAAAGACTTTTAAAGGGCAGACCTAGATTCACCAATCTAACTGTAAAAAGGTAACACAGGCAGAGCAGGGACAGTGTGCTGAGGGGGTCTAGTTTAGCCCACTACAAAGGTGAGAGGGGGGGCATATTAGGTGGTCTCTGTCTCAACCTGGTGAAGAAATCCACACCCCTTCCCCATGGGCCTTCTCGGTAAGGACAAAATGATAAGAATAGCATTTCTTTTCGGAGTATTGGTGAGTCTGGAGAATGCTATTGATGACAGCCCTCAAATTGTCAGAGGTTATCATCATATTTACCCCGATCCTACATAATGGGGCGATGCTGGTAGAGCTCTGAATTTAACTTTTATAGAAGGAGTGACGAGTACCATACTGGTAGATGTGTGTCAGATGAGGGACTTGTTGGCATCGCACACAAAGGAATAGGGTGTGGCTAGATGCTTGCCTGGCTTCATAGTACTCTTAGCCAGGCCTCGTCCCTGGCGGCCATTTTAGTACCAGTCATGGCCTGTGGCCATTTTAGTACCTTCTGTAATACCTTCGGCCGCCGCCCAGGCACCATCTTGGCTTCTCACCTCCCATAGATGTACCTTTTACCTAGCATCCCAATGCTTGCACTGATTGTAGTACACAACACCAGTGATTAGTGCCTTCTCTGAATTGCGTAGAAATAGTCAGAACCCTCCATCCCGTGTCCTCTGTGTTTTGATGATATGTTATTGGTTTGAAAGGTGTGCTATAAGATAGGGTCAGTATGATACCGTGCAATATTTAGTCGTAGCAGAGGAATATGTATCGTCTCCTTCAGATAAGTGTCCGCACTGAGGAGACAGGTTGCTTTGGGTGACGGTAGTACTGACAAGAATCAGGGATAGTAGGCAGCAGGACAGAAGGGATGATTACATGATGTAGATAGTCCTGGGATGAGACAGTGAGGGAATAAAAGTTTACAGTAGTATTAAATGAAGTTGACTGACAATGGCTTGAGTGCTGGCTCTGTGTGGTGGGGTTAGCTCACAAATGGTTAAATCATATTTGACATTGGGATGCTTGATTCTCGTAAACCTCTGATAAGGCTGCAGTTTTACCCTCACCCTCACCCCTACCTTTCAGCTTTAGAGTTCAGTGAGAAGTAGTAGTCTGAGAGCGATGCTTGAAATAAATAGACTTGTAATTAAGATGGTCATGAATGAAGTTTAGTAAATAAGGGAGATGGAATAAATCCTCCACAGTGCCACCTATTGAAAGGCAGCATTCCTTTAAGCCAAAGTCAGACTTTTTATACAAGGCTTGTTACAATGACCGGGAATTAATTGCTATTAAATGTGGAGGTTTTATTCCATATCCCTTATTTGCATATTAACCAGAGGAGCGTGCATGGCCATTTGAGTCTCCTTACTTAGTTTATAGTTGCTCTCCCTAAGGAGAAAAGATAGCGTTTCTGAAGTTTAGTATAAACTTGTGTGAATAGGAAACGCACATTCTTGCTGTTATTTGTGTACAGTGAGTTTGATTGTTAAATAGTGTTTACTGTTTTGTTTTTAGTGTGATAAAGTGGTGTAAGAAAATAAATAAGTAAGTTGTTGATAATGTAAGACCTGAGTGTTCCTATTAAGGGAAAAATAGTACAAGGATCCTGCAGTTAGCTGTAGGAGACTAGAAACAGTTAAAGCTTTGTTTATCTTACTCCATCACCTCTCCTTGTTCAAGCTTAATGAATGTAATAATAATAATAAATAATCTTTATTTGTATAGCGCCAACTTATTCCGCAGTGCTTTCAAATGTGTAAAATGTGTGATTAAGCTTCTTAACTCTACCTACACCCCACAGATAAGTGATCCATGTAATACATTGAGTTTGCTGTTTTCACCTGCGGGTGGGGACCAAATACCTGCGGTTGTCTCCAATCCTTGGATTATACTTGCTGCCTGGTAATGGGACTAAGGCAGACTATGGGAGACTGCCTGAGGGATACTGTGCGGAGAGGAAAACCGTGGAGGCACATTGCTTTCTGGGATATGGCCTGAGCTACAGAGAGCACGCGCAGATGTGGGGTGGTTGTGTGGAGACAGGCACCTAAAACAGGTGCCATGTACAGCCCCTAACAGGGATTATGCTTTGGAACAACTGATAAAGCCTGTGCACCTCATGACCTCCGAGGGCAACAGCGAGGGCCATGTCTGGAGTACTAGGAACATCTCTCCCATAGGTTCCTTTGACGCCAAT
This sequence comes from Eleutherodactylus coqui, assembly GCF_035609145.1. Taxonomy (NCBI): domain Eukaryota; kingdom Metazoa; phylum Chordata; class Amphibia; order Anura; family Eleutherodactylidae; genus Eleutherodactylus; species Eleutherodactylus coqui. The sequence continues at coordinate 157,842,110 of NC_089843.1, read as the reverse complement.
GTTTACATTGACACAATCGGGGTCCCAAGGGGGGTACCACACGAGTATAGGGCAAGAAATCGGATGGCTCCAGGGGGTTAGAGTCTCTTCTTGCATGGTGGGCAACAGTAGATAAAAATGTAGACTGGATTAATTACACATACTGTAGCCAGCAGAGATTTGTTAATTTTACAAGAGATGCAATCAAGGACCTAGCGGAGCAACTAGGACCTACCTCACTTATTGCATGGTAAAATAGAATGGCTCTTGATATGTTGCTAGCAGAAAATGAGGAGTTTGTAAAATGATTGGATTATATTGTTGTATTTTCATTCCTAGTAACACTGCACCAGATGATACTTGAGCACTGGAAGGGTTAAATGCATAATAAAATGAACTAGCTGAAAACACTGGCATAGATCTATTCAGGGACTGGTTGGAAAGCTTGTTCGGACACTGGTCACAAGTCCTATACTCCACACCAGTCTGTGTCAGTATTTGCCTCCATTCTAGTACTCTGCGGTTGCTGCTGTATTCCATGTATCCGAGGACTGCTACAAAAACTTTATTGACACTTCCATCACCAAAACTATGTTCCAAAATATACCAGATGATGAAGAACAAGATGACTTACTGGGTCAGGTGTCCACCTCTGTCTGACAAGGGATGGGTAAAAGTTCCACGAAGGAAGCGCCATTTTACTTTGATGAATTTAAAGTGTGACATTTTGATTCCAGTGTTTTCTGATTGTACCGGAGGATTGCTCTAAATAACTGATTGACACTTCAATAAGTAAGATTTTATATCACGATGGACAATAATTTTTATATGAAGAAAGAAGCATCAATCAGATAATAATAAATCAAGGCCAAGATTCTCTTGTGGGCGGGCCTAATTTTGGATACAATTGGTGAAATGACTCTCATATATATATGGATCAATGTAGTACTTTTATATGAAATAATTACGTACTTAGTCTTGAAGTGTGAACCCAGACCTTCTGGTAATAAAGCTTCGGGCCTGAGGAAGCCAGGGGTCTGTGGTAGAGCCATTCTATATATGTATTTGAGACATAATCTCACTAAGATACTGTGTTGCTGTATTGATCTAAAGTGGGGAATGTTAAGAAAATTGTAGATCAATGTATCAGTTAGTTGTTCTGCTATTAGATTGTAGACTAGAAAGATATAGCATGCTGCTAGTGTAAGTAGTGAAGGGGTTAAACAAAACTTTTTCTATACCAGTGCCTGGTAGACAAATAGCAGATAAGAGTCTCCAGACTGCCTCCCTTGCATTCCTTTTCACTGAATTCATAACGGTTTCATTGTATGTTATAGTTACACCTTAAAAGGTGTAACTTATGTTAATCATTTTAATAGTACCCTATCATTTATTATTATTAATCTTGGAGGTATATACATTTCTTGTGATGTCATTTATGGCTAGTTTCTAATTACCGTATATGAGTAATTGTGAGGCATTAACATTTTTTTTAATGCTTAGTATACGTGATAGATTACCAGTGTGGAATTCTTGTTGAAGCCAGTGCATATGGTTATAACTCAGGGCACCTATGGTGAGACACTTGACTTAGTGCTTGTAAGTCACATCTGGCTCCAGAGCTACTGGTTGGAGACTACTGATGTAAGACTTTGTGCACAAAATGAGAGATCTTTCATGGTCACACTAAATGCAGGGTTTGATGTACAAGGAGTGAGATAGGCCATGGTGAGATGTAATGCAGGGAGAGAAATCAGGCATGGCTAGATGTAATACAAGGTTTGGAACACAAGTGAGGGAATTTATCTGCTGTATTGCACCACTCTAATGCCATAGAATGGTTGCAAATATCACTTTGTTACACAGAAACTTTCAGATAACTCAACCCCATTCTCACTCCCCGCTCATCTTTCTCCCATTTTCTCAGCTATTATCCTTGTCACTTCTTTACAAATTCATGTAATTATCAACCCTTTTTACTCAGAATAGGGCGCAATTTGGTTGCCATATCACACAAGTACTACATCAGCTTTCATTTTGAACTCTGAAGCTGAGAGTACTTTTACCTTCCTTTTAAACCCAACTCTAAGGAATTACTTAACATTCTATTTGAGAGTTTGTTAGGGTCTGGGAAAGAGGTAATGTTTTTTTTTCAAAGCACCACAAGGGCATAGTAAGTTACATAGGCTATCAAATCCTTCCTGGGAAAAGGCCATGCAAATAAGCAAAGGAATAATCATCCACAGTGCTACTTGAATTAAAAGGTACATGTATGCACATCGATATTCTGGATTTGCTTATATCCCTAGTCATATTGCAAGGCAAGTATGTGTAATAAAAGGGAGTGATTATAATTATATTATTATTATAATTATTATTATTATACACCACTACCTCATTTCCATTCATTTTCAATCAAACACCATACAGTAGATTCACAGCCTTCCTGTAAAGCCACTACTTCATTCTAATACTGACACCCACCTTGGGAAGATCAGACTCCAGCCAGGATAGAAGTAGAATCCTTCAAAACTGACAGACATGCTCTGGAAAGCATTGTGCTTCATGTGGCACAACTAAAAATTGTCAGTGCAGTATAGTAATTGCTGAATTATCACTCAGCAAACATTTGATACACCGGTTGTGCTTTGCTTTCCTTTATACAATATTTGTTTCTGATTAGCATGGAATGTTGTTCATTGTTATATTTTGTTGATATTATAAAAAGATAATTGAAAAGAAATAAAAGTTTCCAATAATAGGGCATGCAATATTTGCACTATAATTTGATATTTTTCACATCTCTCACTAGTTTCTAAAAGTGCTTAGAAAAACAGATGTGGTTTAGCGGGAGGGTACACAGATTCCTGTGAACTCATAGATTTACTATCAATTATGACTAATATTGGTGTGAATTATAGCTCAAATTTACACTACAGTATCCGGACGGGTGTAAAATTTGCCAAATTTGTAGAGACTGCCACCTCTTAATCTTCTGTGTCTGCTCTGAAACAGACAATTGTCTGCATCAGCTCGTTGTAATGCAAACAAAGTTGTTGTTTTGTTTTTTTTGAATGGTGAAAAAGTATCACTTAAAAGGGCCACTCTGGTTATTTTTAAAATCAATTCATCATGTAGCTATCCCCTCAGTATATTTAAGTGAACTAGTGCTATCTTGCTTAGCTATTTCTTCCTATCTGAATCTTCCAGACTCTTTTCCCTCATATGGTCATGTGATCTCAATTCTAATTAGCACACATTTACTTGGGGTTATCGAATCATTTTCCAGTCAAGTTATCAGCCTGTGTGATGCTGTTAAGTGTATCTACCACAAAAAAAAATATTTAAGTAAATATAAAATGTAATGATAATTAAACTGCCCCCTTCACCACCTTCAGGCAAAAAATGGTACAGCCTTAACTAACGCTGGGCTAATGCGTCACAAATTTAATTAAAAGTGAAAGTATAAAATATCATCATAAAGATGATGTCTTATAAACATCAGACAGGGGGCTGCACAGCATAGAAGTGGCTGCAATACACCGAGGAAACCTCCAGAGTGTCACAGGCAATCAGGTGGGGAAGGAAGGCATGAAAAATGTGTTTTCACCAGAGTGGCCCTTTAATAACATAAACATAATAAAATATAGCATAATCCAAAATAAACCATATAACTAATCTTTTCAATAGTCCAAAGAGCAAGCAGTAATCTTCAGTAAGATGGAATTCTTAGGTTTCATAAATACAAAGACTAACATTAAACAATTACAAAAATAATTTAATGGACAAGAATGCCATTCACTGCTATCACTAATTAGCTTTAATGAACATAATGCCTTTAAAATGTTCTCTTACATTTAAGAACATTACACGTCCAATCTGTGATTAGCATAATTTGAAGAGAGATAAATAAGAAAATGTATAATTCCAATTAAATATAATGACACTTATTTTGTGTCAGATGTTGAAATGTTCACACTGGGATCCGGCTATTATATTGGTTTAAATGACAATTTTCTACTTATTTTTTTTGTAAAAAAAAATTAGAACTTTAGATGTAGCTTCAGATTTCTTTCATCTACAAATGGACAATTTTTAAAGTAAGGTTGCAATTATTTCACATCATTAAACCACATACATAGGTCAACATGTCATACATGTAGATATTTTTTTAATTTAAATATTTTTTTATGAAATTATAATAAATACACCTACTCATGTAATCTAAAATACAACTCAGGGCTCCTTCACACGAGCATTTTATTGTGGCTATTTTTCCGCGATAAAATGTCAGCCGAAAATCGCGACCATCTGAGGCATTGGATTCCAATGCACTTCTTCAGATGGCAAGGGGCAGAGAAGGGGGAGGGAGTTTAGCAGAGCAAAATTCTCTCCCCCACCCGACAATATTCCATCTGAATGAGCCTTAAAATAGGAGATGCAGCTGTGACTTAGTCATGGATGCCTCTCCTTCATGCGATTTTTGGCCGCGATGTGGCTGTGACGCAGGTGGGGGTGAAAATCGCAGTGGCTCTATGAAGGAGCCTTTAACTTCCCCTGAACAAAACCTCCCTCTCTCCAAGAAAAGAAATAAAGTACAGTACAATATATGTCATCATATTTTACATAATATGTGGGCAAGTATATGCATTCTCCATTTAACAATAGTATAAAAAAATTACCTACATAGACATATATTAACTATTTTTACTTCTAGTTTTACGAGAGAAGTGACAGTATTCTGCTTTGAACTAATACAATAGAGGATAATCCAGGGTTGTCAATGCATGTGGACCAAAGCTCTTTGAACCTCTTTAAAGCTCCTCTTTTAAGGTATATACGTTTTTCCTTGTCTACAAGCCAATTAATTTTATTTATAAATTCTCTCTTTGTTGGAGGAGAGTTTTGTCTCCATTTTTGAGCCGCCAATTTTTGTGTTAAGTATAATAGTCTAGCCATTGACAATTTTGTACATTCTGAAGAGGGCAAATCATCCAAGTAACTGACTATACATGCATACTGTGTTAAAGGGATAGTTATATTATATACAGAATTTATGAGATCAATTACTCTCTTTCAGAATCTTGTTAACTTAGAGCATGTCCACATATGTAGGAGATCAGCGGAAGGGAAGGGACATTACAAGGACTACAAATAGCAGATTCACTGAAGCCAATGTTATATAGGAAGAGCGGTATTCTGCATATTTGATGTATCAAATATAAGTGTGAGTTCCTATGAGCTTCATTGAGTGAAGCTGAGGAATTTTTTCTAGTATCTCCCGTCATTGCCCATCTTCCAAAGGACAAATATATTTTTTACTATTTTGCTTTTATCCCCAAAGATACTGATACTGAACAATGAAACTTAAACAGCAAGTATTAGTATAATCTTGATATAAAACCCTTCAATCTCTCTATCTTTCCCACCATACTTATAATTTGGTATTTAGTCACAGACAAAGATTTCTCAGCATTAAGCACAATTTGAAGCTGCGGATACTTGTAAAATTCGGTATGTGGTAAATCAAACTTTTCCTGTAAAGTGAGAATGGTTTAAGATGACCATCCACAAATATTTGTGATATACGTCTTATGCCCTTAAACTTCCACCTGCAATAAACATGGTGTGTCCCAAGTTAATGCTACCTGTGCACAGCTTTGGATACCAAATATAGCTCTTGCTTTCCACCATATCTAATGTATCATACACAATGTAGGTAGTTTTTTGAGTGTTTAATAAATGCCTCTAAAGCTTCAAGTAACTGATCTATTGACAGAAACGTTTCCAGTATATATTAGAGGGATAATTCCCATCCATGCAAATATTGTAGTTGGGCTGCCATATAATAAACCTTTGGATGTGGTACTGTCAACCCTTCTTCCAGTTTATTCCATTGCAAAGTCTCCAATTTAATCCGTACCCTGCCCTACACCATATCAAATTACAAAACAAACTTTCAACCTGATGAAAAATAGCTTCTGATATCCAAACTGGGGAATTTTGTAATACATGTAACATTTGGGGCATCCAGACCATTTTGGTAAGATTGAAGAAGAAAGGAGAAAAAACGTTACCCCCATGCGCTACTAGAAACATCTACAAGAGAAACATAAAAGTAAGGTAATATAAATTTACTTCACCATTCACCCCACAATCCAAGTTCGCTTCAAATAGTGGTGGTGGCTTGAGAAAGGGGTATGTACTGACCCCGAAACACATTGCCTGTAATTATGTTTTTAACTATTGATGTCACGTTTCTGAACATACATAATAAAAGGATTAAAGAATACTACGGCTACCACCACTATTTAATAATAATAATAATAATAATAATAAACTTTATTTGTATAGCTCCAACATATTCCGCAGCGCTTACATAGACAGGGGATACAGAAAGACAAAAGTACAAACATTACAGAACCACAGTTACATAGTAATCAATTGATGGAAACAATAGGGGTGAGGGTCCTGCTCCAACAAGCTTACATATTACAAGTAATGGGATGATACAGAAGGTAAAGGGGCTGGAGATGTGCACTGTATGGCGAGGTGGAGAGTGAGGGGTGATATACACATAGACAATGGTCAGACATTTAGCCGTGTGACGGCAGAAACAGTATGACTGCAGGAGCGGTTTATGATGGCTAGCAGGGATTGCAGTCAGTAGGTCAGGGAGCATGTTATCAGGCGGAGTACAAAGGGGTTTGTTTAGGGAATTCGGTATGCCTCCCTGAAGAGGTGCGTTTTTAGAGCACGCCTGAAGTTCTGCGAGTCCTGGATTGCTCGGGTATCCTTTGGTAGTGCGTTCCAGAGGACCGGTGCTGCTCTGGAGAAGTCTTGGAGGCGGGAATGAGAAGTTCGAATTAAAGGGGCGCTCAATCTGGTTTCGTTAGCAGAGCGGAGAGCCCGGGCTGGTTGATGGATTGAGATGAGGGAGGCGATGTAAGGGGGCGCTGCACTGTGGAGGGCTTTGTGGATGAAGGTGGCAAGTTTAAATTGAATTCTGTATTTAACGGGCAGCCAGTGCAGTGACCGGCACAGGGTAGAGGCGTCCGAGTAGCGGCTGGACAGGAAGATGAGCCTGGCTGCCGCATTCAGGATGGATTGGAGAGGGTAGAGTCTGGTGCAGGGGAGGCCGATCAGCAACGAGTTGCAATAATCGAGCCGGGAGTGGATGAGGGCAACAGTAAGCGTTTTTAGCGTGTCCACAGTGAGAAAAGAGCGGATTCTTGCGATGTTCTTGAGGTGCAGCTGACAAGTTCGGGCCAGAGATTGGATGTAGGGGGTAAAAGAGAGATCAGAATCAAATATGACTCCAAGGCAGTGGGCATGTTGTCTAGGAGTTATGTTGGCGCCACACACTGAGATGGAGATGTCAGGAGGAGGTCGGTTAGTGGAGGGTGGAAATACCAGCAGGTCAGTTTTAGAGAGTTTTAGTTTTAGGTAGAGAGAGGACATGGTGTTAGAGACAGCGGACAGACAGTTAGTGATGTTTTGGAGTAAAGGTGCAGAGATGTCATGGGAAGAGGTGTATAGCTGGGTGTCATCAGCATACAGGTGGTATTGGAGGCCAAATCTCCTGATGGTTTGTCCAATAGGGGCTGTGTAGATAGAGAAAAGAAGGGGGCCGAGGACAGAGCCCTGGGGGACCCCAACAGCAAGGGGAAGAGGAGGGGAGGTAGAGCCAGCAAAGGAGACACTGAAAGAGCGGTCAGATAGGTAGGAAGAGAACCAGGAGAGGGCAGTGTCCTTTAGGCCAATGGAGCGTAGCATACTGAGGAGGAGTTTGTGGTCAACAGTGTCAAATGCTGCGGAGAGGTCGAGGAGGATCAGTAGGGAGTAATCGCCCCTCGATTTGGCTGTCAGTAGGTCATTGGATACCCTTGTAAGGGCAGTTTCTGTCGAGTGTTGAGGCCGAAAGCCAGACTGTAGGGGGTCTAGGAGAGAGTGCTCTGATAGGTAGCTTACAAGGCGGGAGTAAACCAGCCGTTCTAGTAGTTTGGAGATGAAGGGGAGGTTTGAGATGGGTCGGTAGTTGGCAGCATCAGTCGCGTCCAGAGTCGGCTTCTTTAGCAGTGGGGATATGATGGCGTGTTTGAAAGAAGAGGGAAAGATGCCAGAGGTCAGAGAGAGGTTGAATATAGTGGTGAGATGGGAGATGACCACTGGGGAGAGGGAACGGAGGAGGTGTGAGGGGAGGGGGTCGCTAGCGCAGGTGGTGGGGCGAGCAGAGAAGAGCAATTTGGAGACTTCTTCCTCTGTCGCTGGTCTGAGTACAGACAGTGAGCAGGAGCTAGATGCAGTGCTGACAAGACTAGGGTCAGGGCTAGTCTGGGATTGGGAAGTTATTTCCTGACGGATGTCATCAATTTTCTTTTTGAAGTAAGCAGCCAGCTCTTCGGCACTGAGATCCGTCACCGGGGGCTGTGGTTTAGGGCTGAGAAGGGAGTGAAAAGTATCAAAGAGCCGTTTAGGGTTGTGGGATAGTGAGGAGACTAGAGAGGTGAAATAGACTTGTTTGGCATGGTGGAGGACAAGGTTGTAGGTTCTGAGCATGAATTTGTAGTGGAGGAAGTCTGCGGACATTTGCAATTTCCTCCACAGCCGTTCAGCACTTCTAGAGCACCGCCGGATGAAGCGCGTTTGAGGCGTGAGCCAGGGTTGCCGTGGTCTACATCGGATGGCTCGGGTCCTGGGGGGCGCCGCTTCATCCAGGGCATGTTTGAGAGCGGTGTTGTAGTGAGCGACAGCCAGGTTGGAGCAGGTAAGGAGAGAGATGGGGGACAGAGAGGACTGTAGGGATTCAGCAAAGTTCTGGGTGTGAATGGCCTTAAGGTTCCTGTAGGTACTGTAGGTAGGTGGGTCTGGAGAGATGTTAGGGAGCGTGACAGAGAAAGAGAGGAGGTTATGATCCGAGAGCGGGAGAGGGGAGTTAGTGAAGTTGGCAGCAGAGCAGAGCCGGAGGAAGACCAGATCCAGGGTGTTTCCATCCCTGTGAGTGGGAGAGGCTGTGAGTTGAGACAGACCAAGGGAGGAGGTGAGCGAAAGAAGCTTAGAGGCAGATGGGGAGATAGGGTCATTAGTGGGGATGTTAAAATCACCTAAGATGAGGGTTGGAATTTCACAGGATAGGAAGTGGGGGAGCCAGGCGGCAAAGTGGTCCAAAAACAGGCGAGAAGCACCTGGGGGGCGATAGATAACTGCTACTCGCATGGACAGCGGACGGAAAAGCCGTAGCGTATGTACCTCAAATGATGGAAAAGTGAGTGAGGGTACAGGGGGGATGACCTGGTAGGTGCATTTCGGGGAGAGAAGAGCACCTACTCCTCCGCCACGCCTGTCATCTGGTCTCGGGGTATGGGAGAACTGCAGGCCATTGTAGGACAGTGCAGCAGGGGAGGCCGTGTCAGACTGCTGTATCCACGTTTCTGTGAGAGCTAGCAGATTTAAAGATTTAGCAGTAAAAAAGTCGTGGATAGTGGGGAGTTTATTACATGCTGACTGGCAGTTCCAGAGTGCACATTTAAAGGAGTCAGGGGAGGGTATGCAAGGGCTAGCAGTTGGGCTTGGGGATTTTATTAGTGAGCCCGGTAGGGGGTAATAGCTAGGAGCAGTGGAGGGTGGGCCAGGATTGGGAGAGATATCCCCAGCAGCTAGTAACAGCAGAATAGTTAGGGTTAGCAGATGATTAGATTTATGAGGAAGACTGTTATTTTTGTTAGTGGCACTAGGGGGTTTGAGGCTAAGCAAGAAGGTAAAGAGTGCATGCGAGCTGTGCATAGGTGAGGACAGGAGAGAGGGGCTAATGTGAATAGAGTGCCCCAGAGGTTGGCACTTGAAAGAAGTTCTGAAACTGAGAGCAAGAATGAGAACAGAAGTGACAACATTAGCGATAGCTTTTAAGTGTAAAGCATTAAGGCAGAGTTTGTGGCCTACCTGTCGCCTACCCTGTCGAACTGCCATGATGGAACTGTATCATACTTTCTCAGCTCATACTTTAATACAGCTCATTCGCGTGGCAGCCACCCACTATTTGAAATGAACTCATATTGGGTGGTGAATGGTGCATTCCAACTCCCCCTAGTGAAGTAAGTTTATATTACCTTACTTCCGTGTTTCTCTTGTAGATATTTCTAGTAGTGCATGGGGGTAAAGTTTTTTCTTCTCTCTTCCTCATTGTTTATTACCAAGGATAACCACCCCGGACTCTTTACCTGTGCTGCTCTCCTGATTTGCTCTTGGAATCGGTGTTCTACCATCCTCCTGATTTGACCGGGGCCTGATATCTTGTGTTTTTTACAAGGGTGAAGTGCTACCGTGGTGTTGAGTTCAGTATATGACGAACTCTATACCGAGCAAGTAAGTCCACAAGTATTGATATTTAATTTTCTTTATCTACCTATTTTCTAATCATACCTGGAGCGCAGATACCTCAATATTTTGGTAAAATTAATACACCCATTGTCCCATCTGATAGAGGCATAAAAGGGATGTGAACACATGTATGTCTAAGTATTTAATAATATCAGTGCATCTCAATGGTATCCTCTTTATATACTGGAAACAGTTCTGACTTAGACCAAATTATAGATAACCCGGAACATTGCCTAAACCTCTGTATACATTGTATAGCACTGTGGAGTGAAAATCTGCATCCGCCAAAAAAGTATATCATCAGCATATAGAGCTATTCTATGCTCTACAAGACTATGACACAAGCCCCTAATGCCAGAATATATGTAGATATTTAATTTCTCAAACTGTAGTCAATGCTGCTATAAAAACTCTGATAATGTAGCAGAAAATATATTACCAGCCCTTCTTTAGGAATCAGATACATTATGTACAAAGTTGAATGAAGCTGCTAGAAATTCAATAAAAGCTATTTGTGGATCAACTTACTTTTTTTCTCACTCAAAATTTGTATTGTATGTGCTTAAATCTGAACACCAGATATTCCATAGTACATTATCCTTAATTTTTTACACTAAGATGTACCAAAAAGGCTTTGTTTCCCATGGGTGCTATATGTTATTCTAGAAAAAGCTCAGATCACTCTTGAAGAAACAACCATTGCTGCATGGCTTTGAGGTAGCAGCAGTGGTTGCTAGAGATGAGCGAGCACACTCGTCTGAGCTTGATGCTCATTCGAGTATTAGGGTACTCAAGATGCTCGTTACTCGAGACGAACACCACACGGTACCCGAGTCAATTGCATTTCCTTCCCCGCATGCTTAGCGCCATTTTCTAGCCTATAAACATGCGGGGAAGGCATTAACACTTCCTGCTGTGACGTGCCAGCCCTCTGCCCGCCAACAGCAGTGAGTGGCTGGGCCGATCAGGTGACCGCCGAGTACTTAAACTGGTCCCGCTCGTGGCTTGCCTCAGACGCATGCTGGCAGAGGTTAGGGAACGTGCTGCTGCTTATACAGGGATAGTGTTAGCATAGGATCCTGTCTTCAAGAACCCCAATGGTCCTTCTTAGGGCTACTCCTCATCGTGTGCATTATAGTTGTGGCTGGCTGGGAGCAGTAGTGCACCATTTTTTTTTTAAGCATCTCGGGCTATGCAGGCCATTTCAGCTATAGCGTTCTCAGTCTGCAATGTATTACGCAGAGTTTAGGGACAGAGCTGCCTATATAGTGAAAGTTTTACAGTCCTCCTGATCCTCTGTGCAAGAACCCCAAAGGTCCATCTTAGGACTACATTTCACTGTGTGCATTATAGTTGTGGCTGACTGGGAGCAGTAGTGCACCAACTTTTGTATTACACATCTAGGCCTGTTCCCAGCCTTGCAGTTATAGCGTTCTCAGCCTGCAGTGCCTTAAAACGAGCTCTCACCGTGAAACTGCACTCTAAAATTTCCTAGCCTACTGCAAAGTAGTTCAGTTATACCATTCTGTGTGCACAGTGCATAACGCAGAGTTTAGGGACACAGCAAATTCCATAGGGAAAGTTTTACAGTCCTGATCCTCCGTACAAGAACCCCAACACTCCTTCTTAGGGCTACATCTCACCGTGTGCTTTACAGTTGTGGCTGGCTGGGAGCAGTAGTGCACCAACTTTTGTATTATGCATCTAGGCCTGTTCCCATCCTTGCAGTTATAGCGTTCTCAGCCTGCAGTGTCTTACAACGAGCTCTCACCGTGAAACTTAGCACTCTAAAATTCCCTAGGCTACTGCAAAGTATTTCTGTTATATCGTTCTATGTCTGCAGTGCATTAGACAGAGGTCTCACCGCTAAACAGTACTCTAATATTTCCTGGGCCACTGCAAACTATTTCAGTTGTATCATTCTATGTCTGGAGTGCATTAGACAGAGGTCTCACCGCTAAACAGTACTCTAATATTTCCTGGGCCAATGCAAACTATTTCATTTCAATCGTTCTGTGTCTGGAGTGCATCAGGCAGAGGTCTCACCGCTAAACAGTACTGTAATATTTCCTGGACCACTGCAAACTATTTCAGTTATACCGTTCTATGTCTGCAGTGCATTAGAAAGAGGTCTCACCACAAAACAGTACTGTAATATTTCCTGGGCTACTGCAAAGTATTTCAGTTATACCGTTTTCAGATATCTGCCAGGTCCTCAGAAACTTTGAGTCTACCCAGATGGTGAGCAGTGATGCGGCAATCATTAGCACTACTATCCCGCTGCTTTGCCTGCTGAGAAGTTCGCTGCTAGGCATAAAGGCCGACGCTTTGCGGTTGGAACAGGGGATGACAGTATGTCACTTGATAGCCAGACCACCCTCATGTCTATATCTAAGCGCGTTTTGGAGGAGGGGAGGAGGAGGAGGAGGAGAAGGGGGGAGAGACAGCTGGCCACACTGCAGAGGGTACCCATGCTGCTTGCCTCTCATCTGTTACGCGTGTATGGGCTGAAGAGGAGGAGGAGAAGGAGGAGGAGGAGGATCCTGAAAGTCATCTTCCTAGTGAGGACAGCGATGTGTTGCGTACTGGTACTCTGGCACAGATGGCTTACTTCATGTTAGGCTGCCTTTCCCGTGACCCTCGCGTTAGACGCATTCTAGCCAACACGGATTACTGGGTGTACACCCTTCTAGACCCACGGTATAAGGAGAACCTTTCCACTCTCATTCCTGAAGAGGAAAGGGGTACGAGAGTGATGCAATACCACAGGACCCTGGTGGAAAAAGTGATGCTAAAGTTCCCATCTGACAGCACTAGTGGCAGAAGATGCAGTTCCAAGGGCCAAGTAGCAGGGGAGGTGCGGGGATCAGGCAGCATGTCCAGCGTAGGCAGGGGAACACTCTCCAAGGCCTTTGCCAGCTTTATGGCTCCACAGCAAGACTGTGTCACCACTCCCCAGTCAAAGCTGAGTCGGAGGGAGCACTGTAAAAAGATGGTGAGGGAGTACGTAGCCGATCGTACCACCATCCTCCATGATGCATCTGCTCCATACAACTATTGGGTGTCAAAGCTGGACACATGGCACGAACTTGCGCTGTACGCCCTGGAGGTGCTGGCCTGCCCTGCCACTAGCGTCTTGTCAGAGAGGGTGTTTAGTGCAGCTGGGGGAATCATCACGGATAAGCATACCCGCCTGTCAACTGCCAGTGCCGACAGGCTTACACTCATAAAGATGGAAAGCAGCGGAACCTAATGATTCTTTTAGCTGCAATAGGAGAAAAATGCATCCTCTATCACAACAAAAAAGGGGGAATTAGCTTTGTCAATCACTCTTGGATATTATTACTCCTCCTACTCCTCCTCCTAAAACAGCATGTCATCAAGCTGAACTGCCAATTTTTCTGCAGCCCAAAAGGCTCTGTTTAAAAGTTTTTTACAATTTTTCAAAAGTTTTTATACTTTAACTGCAACCAATTTTTTCGGAGGGCTCCCTCCAGGATCTGTTACAAATTAAGCAACAGCGAGCTGTATCTTTAAAAAATGTTTATAGGTTTCACCTGCCCTAGCAGCTGAGCAATTTTTCAGGGGTACACTTGTACTCTTGTAACACCAATTTTTTAGGCCCTTGCCTATACTGTTATTTAACTAATTTTTCCGGCCTTTGCCTACACTCTTTGTAACCAAATATTTTTCAGGTGTTCGCCTGTACTCTTGGTACACCAATCTTTCAGAGGTTCGCTACACTCTTCTTACAGAAATGTTACAGGGGTTTGCTTATACACTTGGTACAGAAATGTTACAGGGCTTCACCTATACTCCTGCTGCATAAATTTTACTTGGGACTGCCTATACTCTTGCTACAGAAATGTTACTGCTGTCCACTAGAGATGAGCGAGCACCAAAATGCTCGGGTGCTCGTTACTCGAGTCGAACTTTCAGTGATGCTCGAGAGTTCGTTTCGAGTAACGAACCCCATTGAAGTCAATGGGCGACTCGAGCATTTTTGTATATCGCCGATGCTCGCTAAGGTTTTCATTTGTGAAAATCTGGACAATTCAAGAAAGTGATGGGAACGACACAGAAACGGATAGGGCAGGCGAGGGGCTACATGTTGGGCTGCATCTCAAGTTCCCAAGTCCCACTATTAAGCCACAATAGTGGCAAGAGTGAGACCCCCCACCCCCGCACTGTCAGCATAAAGATCGTTCTCCTCTGCCACAGCTGTAACAGCTGTGGCAGAGAAGAACGATGTTAGCCCATTGAATTCAATGGAGCCGGCAATACAGCTGATTCCATTGAAAGCAATGGGCTGCCGGCGATCGCGGGATGAATTGTCGGGAAGGGCTTAAATATATAAGCCCTTCCCTGCAATTCATCCAGAAATGTGTAAAAATTAAAAAAAAATATACTCACCTTGTCCTGGCAGAACGATGTTAGCCCATTGAATTCAATGGAGCCGGCAATACAGCTGGCTCCATTGAAAGCAATGGGCTGCCAGCGATCGCGAGATGAATTGTCGGGAAGGGGTTAAATATATAAGCCCTTCCCTGCAATTCATCCAGAAATGTGTAAAAATAAAAAATATATATATACTCATCTGGTCCCGGCAGACGGAGTTCAGCTGCGGCCAGCGGAAGTCCTCCTGAACTGCTCTGAACAGCTGTGAGTAGTATTCAGCAGCCGGGGATTTAAAATCCCCGCCTGCTGAATGAGCTGCCTCTAATTGGTCACAGCCTGACCAATCAGAGGCAGATTCCACTCACACACCCATTCATGAATTTATGAATGGGTGAGTGACTGCTGCCTCTCATCTGATTGGTCCCGCTGAGCCAATCAGAGGCAGCAGTCACACACCCATTCATAAATTCATGAATGGGTGTGTGAGTGGAATCTGCCTCTGATTGGTCAGGCTGTGACCAATTAGAGGCAGCTCATTCAGCAGGCGGGGATTTTAAATCCCCGGCTGCTGAATACTACTCACAGCTGTTCAGAGCAGTTCAGGAGGACTGCCGCTGGCCGCGCTGAACTCCGTCTGCCAGGACCAGGTGAGTATATATATATATTTTTTTTTTACACATTTCTGGATGAATTGCAGGGAAGGGCTTATATATTTAAGCCCTTCCCGACAATTCATCCCGCGCTCGCCGGCAGGCCATTGCTTTCAATGGAGCCGGCTGTATTGCCGGCTCCATTGAATTCAATGGTCAGTGCTCGTTTAATCGAGCAGAGTACCGCGTGGTGCTCGTCTCGAGTAACGAGCATCTCGAGCACCCTAATACTCGAACAAGCATCAAGCTCGGACGAGTATGCTCGCTCATCTCTACTGTCCACCTATACTCTTGCTACAGAAATGTTACAGGGGTCCGCCTATACTCTTGCTACATAAATGTTATTGTGGTCCGCCTATACTCTTGCTACAAAAATGTTACTGGGGTCCGCCTATACTCTAGCTACATAAATGTGATTGGGGTCCGCCTATACTCTTGCTACAGAAATGTTATTGAGGTCCGCCTATACTCTCGCTACAGAAATGTTACTGGGGTCTGCCTGTACACTTGGTACACCACTGTTACAGGGGTCTGCCTATACTCTTGCTACAGACATGTTACAGGGGTCCGCTTGTACTTTTGCTACATAAATGTTATTGGGTCCGCATATACTCTTGCTACAGAATTGTTACTGGGGTCCACCTATACTGTGGGTGCACAAAGGTTTCCCATAGCGGTGTTCAGCTGCCTGACACATATACAGAATGATGTGTGTGGGGACACATGGATTTCCCATAGCTATTTATCTCACGGCGCCTTGGGTCACACAAGGTGGAGGCTGGGGCCGAGCCTGACCCAGGGCCAGCTCACGTACTTCCCTCACAGAGTATTGCGGCTCCTACTTCTGTCATGGTTTCGCGGCCTTAATATGCCACCTCCTCCTCCTGCTTGGGGTCTGGGGATCAGCGGTGGGCAACATGTACTCGTGTTACCACAATTATCTCAGACAGTGGTTTGGGCCAAATAAAAGGAGTGTTACTGCATTAATGGGACGTTCGCAGCTACACTAGCATCCAAGTCTGCTTGAGGCCCAAGATTACTGAGGGTGTGGGCAGAGGCCAAGGTCCTGGGGGGAAGAATCAACTGTGCCAGGTATGGCCTGTGGAACTTCTTTGTGGTTCATCCAGTCTTTGGAGCGATGAAAGCAACCGTTACTGATTTAAAGAGACGTTCACAGCTATACTAGCATCCGGGTCTGCTTTATGCCCACGATTACTGAGGGTGTGAGGTCCTTGGCGGGGTGAAACTGCCTTGTTTGGGCACTCTGATTTCTTTATGTGTAATACTGTCTTTGAGTTTCATGGGCTCACCTATGCTGTGGGTGCACAAAGACTTCCGATTGCGTTGTTTTACCTGTCTGGCAGAAACACACTGACTGACTTGGCTAGGGAGCAGACGGCTTTCCCATTGCGGTGTTTTACCCATCTGGCACAAATACACTGAATGACTAGGGCAGAAGTGTGGGCCGAGGTCCTTGGTGGGGTGAAACTCTGCCATGTTTGGTCACTCTCTTTTCTTCCTGTTTAATTTTGCCCCTGGGTTACAGGGGTTCGCCTGTACTGTGGGTACACAAAGGCTTCCCTATTGCATTGTTCAGCTATCTGACACATACAAAGTATGAATTGGGCAGAAATGTGGGCCGAGGTGGAGATCCTTGCCATGTTTGGGCACTCTGATTTCTTCATGTGTAATACTTTCCTTAGGTTCCAGGGGCTCGCCTATGCTGTGGGTGCACATAGACTTCCCATTGCGTTGTTTTACCTGTCTGGCACAAATACACTGACTGACTAGGGCAGAAATGTGGGCCGAGGCCCTTGGGCGGGGTGAAGCTCTGCTATGTTTGGACAAATCTGATTTCCTCATGTGTAATACCATGTTTGAGTTCTTTGGGCTCCCCTATGCTGTGGATGCACAAAGACTTCTCATTGCGGTGTTTTACCTGTCTGGCACAAATACACTGATTGACTAGGGCAGAAATGTGGGCCGAGGCCGAGGTCCTTTAAGGGGTGAAACTCTGACATTTTTGGGCACTCTTTCTTCCTGTGTAATACCATCTTTGTGCACCAACAGCACAGATTTCCCATTGCGGTGTTGAGCTATTTGACACCTACACAGAATGAATTGTGCAGGGACACATGAATTTCCCATTGCTATGTAACTCGTGGCACCTTGGGTCACACAAGGTGGATGTTGGGACCAAGCCTGACCCTGGGCCCACTAACGTGCTTCCCACACAGAGTATTGCTGCATTGTGGAGATGTGTAGAAGTGCTGGCACCTGAGTCCCCTTTTTGCCCACGTTTGCGGCTCCTGACAATTTTGTGACGGAGGTGGCACGGGATTGGAATGATGATCATATGTCAATTTATCATCAATTCTCAACAGCATTGTGGGCTATCGCCCACACTTTCAAAGAGGGTCGCTGCCTAGCCCTGCCAACCCTCTGCAGTGTGTGTCTCCGGTTCCTCCTCATCCACACCACCCTCATTATAAATAGACATGAGGGTGGTGTGGCTATGAAGCGAGCGTGTGGCATGAGGCCAGCTGAACGCTGCGCAGTGAAAATGTTGTGTGCGCTGTGGACGCAGGGTCGTGCGGGGGGGTTGGACAGCAATGCCAGCATGTAACCCAGGAAAAGAAGCAGCGGTGTCACCCGCAGGCAGTGATTGTCCTTGGTTGCAGGTAGTGGAGTGCTTAGCTAGAATGTGCCAGCGCGTGTGTCTTGCTAATGAGGGTTTGTCTTAAGTAAATTGTTAGGGGGGTGACCGCCAGGCTCTTGCCCCCATTGTGGCTTTATAGTGGAACCTGGGAGCCTCAGATGCAGCCATGCATGCTGCCCCTGGCCTTTCCTATTTGTTTCTGTGGTGTTTCCATGACTTTCTGATATTTTCTGGTGTTTCACAACTCATCACCTATGCAGAGCATCGGTCCCATACAAAAATGCTAGAGTCCCCCATTGACTTCAATGCGGTTCGTTACTCGAAATGAGCTCTCGAGCATTACAAAAAGTTCGACTCGAGTATTTTAGTGCTCGCTCATCTCTGGTGGTTGCCAAAACCACACAGCCTTCTGTTATTTATTTCAAAGAAAGCATATAGCTCTTCAAAGTTATGCAGAATTGGAATGGGAATTAATATTGCTTTTCATTAAAAATAGAAGCTCTAGCCCAAACCCTGAAAAACAGCCCATACCATTATCTTTCATCTGCTAAATTTTCCAGAAAACTGTGTAAATTTTGGTACCATAAGTAGCATTCTCTGTGCATCCACAAAACCCAGACTCATTCATCAATCTATCAGATAGTGAGATTCCACTAGCTAACTGTTTTGCATCACTCAAGCCAACTCTAGGCATCACACATGATTAAATTAGGCTTGTGTGCAGCTGCTCGACCATGGAAATCCATGAAACTCGTGACGCAAAATTCTTACACTGATGCCATTTCCAGTTTGGAACTCAGTAGTGAATGATGCAGCAGAAGGTAGGTAATTTTTACAAACCACTTGCTTGAGCAGTTGGCAATCACAACTTGTAATTCACAATAATAGAACTTTCATTAAACCAGGGCAAATCTAGCAGATCAGACATTTCACAATTTCACAAAGTATTTACACACGTGTTGTGACAGGTTAATAGGAGTTGCAGTGGATGGAAGGTATATTTCTTCTGTAATTGTGTTACGCATGAGATATATCTCTGTCACAAATTTAAATAATGAGTTGTGTGTCACAGCAGTGGATGTGGATCTGCTGTGCCACCTCAAAATCAATTCGGCTTTGGACCATTTCAGAGGCTGCACATGGAGTTTTTAATTTTGTGACCTTAAAAAACCAACCAGTGAAGATCTGGTCTTTGCTACTGGGAGCCCCAGATTATTACCCAAGAAATAGTCTTGGTTATGTAGCTGCTTGAGCACCTGAGACAGAAGTACCATAATACGGTACCTGAGAATATAGAAAGAGGTATGATCAAGGAATAGAACCAAAGTGAGGACTTGTGTAATTCTTGCATAATGATTTCCATAACTATTATTATTTTTTCTTCATAGCAAAGCAATTTTCACATTCACAGTGCAAAAATGGAGTTGTAATCCATGTTGATTTTAACTAAATGTAAATATTATCCCTCAACGTTAGGCCCTGGGTCTACTACCCAGTAGCTGCAACACAAACACAGTTCATACCAAAACTCTTACAGGCTCCCACAGTCTAGTAATGCCAGTCTTCCCCAGGCTGAGAGCCTTTTGTAAAAGGAACACCTTTCACTTAAAGAGTTCTCCCAGCTAAGATCTAATTGGCTAAATAGATAGTACAGCTATTCCTGGACTACAACTTATCCACCTAGTTTTTCCCGAATGAGATGTACACACCAAAAATCAAAACACCTTAAATATCATGTTCTGTGACATAACCACTCCAGCGCAGTAGCTGTACTGCTACATCTGGTAAAGTGTTATTACAACCTGAAGCATTTATGGATTGTTGAAAAATGCTAGATTGTTGGGGAATCAACCACACTATGGGATCAACCACATTGATCGGACCGCGGGTGTGGTTGTTTCCAGTCCCCTGTTCCAACCAGCTACTAAATTGCACCTAGAAGTAGTTTGAATCTAGTGGCAGTCAAACTTTCACCCAGTTGTTTATACAAAGTCTACGGCACTGGATGAACGCCCAAACTCTCTGCAATCGATGGCCGTCCTAGTAATCAGACTTAAGTCTAGCATTTATCACCTATTCAGTGGATAAATGATAAATGCTCTATATTGAAATACCCTTTTAAAAGAGATGTCGGGGATCAGCAGAATCTGGGACAGTGGTGATGAATGCCATAAAATAATAAAAGAAGCAGTATGTATTAGATCTTCTGGCATTCCAGCACTGCTGCCACAGTGCTCTAACCGGTCTTTGGTTAGTGTGCTGCAGGACTTAAGCCACATAAACACACATGTCAGCTGCAACCAATCACTGGCCTCAGTGCTGAGACACCTGAAGATTCATGTGTCAACATCAGTTCTGCACACAGTAAACAAACATCAGTGGGAAGCTGCAATAGTGGAGTGCCAAAAGATGTAATAAATAGATATGGCTTATTTTCCTGCATTTCTCACTATTGCCCCATTTTTTGTTGATCCTGGACAATCCTTTAAGCCGATACTTGCTGTAACTGAACAATTAGCAAAGTACCCAACTTACTGTAGGTCTCTTACACACCTGCACTGGGCTTTCTTTATGGATCTCAGTTTTCCTGCTCTAATATGGGAGCAGGAAAATAGAAACCATGTCCTATGATGGAAACAAGCAGTGCTGAATGGACCCTGTTGACTATAATGGGGTTAATTTGCCTTTTGTTATGTTGTCTGGAATTTTCATGAACAAAATTGTTAGTCTGAGATTTTATACTGGATCTGCGCCGGAGGCACCAAAAAGAATCCCAAGCATAGATGTGAATGTAGGATTGCTAGATCACGTGCAATACCACTTTACTCCTAATGCCTATAACTTACAAATAATAAAACTAGCATTTATTATACACTGAAATTATCTATAAGATTTTGTAAATATTACATCAAATGTTTATCCTCCCTTCTCTGCAAAATGCTTCTTGGTAAAATACATGCTATATTTGAATTGGAAGAAGGGTATAAACACTGCATCAAGCAGAGCTTATTAGTTCCAGTAGTGCTGTCCTCTTTTTGACAACCTTGTCTATACGCATGCAAACCTATGACAAGACCATGACTCAAACAACAAAAAATGGCAAGTGGCCTTTAGAAAAGACAGCTTAGCTAAGCCTAGATGACTTCAACATAGATGATAAGATGCACTGTAAAAGATATAATTTTAGCCATGATTAAAGTGCTGTCAGAGTTTTGTGATATTGGACTGGAGATGAATTGAGTGCAAAAATATACCATTTTTATGGAAAAATCTATACCTACTTAATAAAGGAAACAAACAGTAAATCTTTTCTTAAATAACCTTTTTGGTTTTGTACATCAATTCGGTTTTCAGTCTCAGTATTTATAGATCCCATTCCACACCATGAACAGCTTAATAATAGAAAACAAAAATGTGAGTTATGATGTAAAAGAATACATGTACATTTTAACTGCAATGGAAGAGGAAAAAGGCATAGGCAAAAAATAAATATGCACTCCATATCTTTGTATTAAAATAACTTCATTTCCTGCTCGGTTCAGAAATGTCACTGTTAGTAAATCGAAATGTATTTCCATGTTTATATGACTAAATTGTAAAACTAAGGATGCATTTACTGTAAGCTAAGTAAATTAACAATTCAGGATGAAATCACTGCCCTGAACATTAAATTAAAAGGATACATCATATTACAAAGGTGATGATAGATAGATAGATAGATAGATAGATAGATAGATAGATAGATAGATAGATAGATATGAGATAGACAGATGGATAGATAAATATGAGATAGATATTAGATAGATATGAGATACATAAATAGATATTAGATAGATAAATAGATAGATATGAGATAGATAGATAGATAGATAGATAGATAGATAGATAGATAGATAGATAGATAGATAGATAGATAGATAGATAGATAGATAGAATCCAGGAGCAGTGTTATGATGCCCTGAATGGTGGGAAGTATCATTTTAGATTTCTCACTGGGCTTACGCCAGGAACTCAGATGTACGCACTATAATAAGAACCCTGGTTCAAATAGTTGAGCGACAGTCCTAAGTGAAAGTACCTGCCTAAACTGAGCGAATTGACTTTAGCTCCAAAATCTGAGCAGTGAGAAAGAACACATCAAGAAGCAAAGGAGGAGAGGAAAATGTCACCTAAGAGCTCATTAATTTTCAGATCTAATGTTCAGCACAGAGACAAGTCTATAGTTGGTACAGCCTTGTGGATCTTTGCTCAGTTTGAGAAGCGCCATGATATGGAACTTGTGGGATATAGTATAAGGCAGATGCAGGAATAAGAAGTCAGAGAACATGTTCTAAAACATCAGTGTGAACTGATGAAGCGCAAGACTCTTTCCCAAGTATAGGCATTTAAAACTAAGTGGTAAATTCTCAGCAGAGAAAGAAAATGAATAACATACTATAGAGAAGCTGCAGGAAACAAGCAAGGTTGCCTGTGGTGGCACAGGAGTACAACTGAATAGTGTATAATAGAAATGCAAACAAAGGAACACAGAAGTTTAACAGAAAAAAAAGATGGCATGGTCCGTCTAGTTTCCCCTTATATTATTTTCTTTTTACCTTTTTCTTAGGATAGATATGTTTTTCCAAGACATGCTTAAATCCACTTACTGTTGAGTGCATCCACAACTCTTTCGGTAAAATATTTTCTGACATTCTCTCATCCATGACTAATTTCAAAGTGTCCCCTTTGTTTGTATATTTATTATTCAAACATTTCTTTCTTGAACTTTATTAAAACACTTAACCTATTTAAAGGTTTTCAGCACATTCTTCCTTTTCTTTCCTTCTGCAAGGATATTTCTTTAAGCACCACTTGATAAAGATGACAAAATCACAGGTATATCAGATACAAGTTTAACCGAACAGGTTTTGATATTAAGATTAAAGACCTGTGCCTGTTGGACTGTAATGTCTTGTGCTAAAATATGACCAGTCATTTTATCAAATGTATAAGATTTACCATGGCACACCTGAAGTAGATGCCTTTGATAAGAGATGAGCAGACCTTTAGGAGGCTTTCACACATGGGGAATTAGCCTGCAGAACATACCACAAGCCACGGCTACCTGTGGATTTGGATGCAGAACTGAAAATGGCTTAAATGTGCCTGCAATTCCACATCAAAATCCACAGTTAGACCTGTGGAATTTGGTGTGGAATTCAGCAGTGGCAGAATAAGGTGTGAGTTGTGTTGTAGATTGTGGGCTAATTCCGGCCTGTGTGAGAGCACTGTAAGACTCTTACCTAGAATGGGCGAGGGTGCAGAGAAGAAGGGTGGAGATTAACTGCTTGTGTGCTTATTTCAAACCAAGCACCTTCTGCTGACTTGAATAAAATTTAGATTATAAGGTTACAAAAGAGTAGGATAGTTAAACACTAGAGATGAGCGAGCATACTCGTCCGAGCTTGATGCTCGTTCGAGTATTAGGGTGCTCGAGATGCTCGTTACTCGAGATGAGCACCACGCGGTACTCGTCTCGATTAAACGAGCACTGACCATTGAATTCAATTGAGCCAGCAATACAGCCGGCTCCATTGAAAGCAATGGGCTGCCGGCAAGCGCGGGATGAATTTTCGGGAAGTGCTTAATAATATAAGCCCTTACCTGAGAATCATCCTAAGATGTGTAAAAATAAAAAAAAAATTTATGTCAGCATAAAGATCGTTCTCCTCTGCCACAGCTGTAACAGCTGTGGCAGAGGAGAACGATGTTAGCCCATTGAATTCAATGGAGCCGGCAATACAGCCGGCTCCATTGAAAGCAATGGGCTCTTGGCGAGCGCGGGATGAATTTTCGGGAAGGGCTTAAAAATATAAGCCCTTTCCTGAAAATCATCCTTAAGGGTGCGTTCAGACGAGCGTGTTTTGGTGCGTGCACGCACAAAAACACGCTTGTATTTACAACACTGCATTCCCTATGGTGTGTGCACATGTCCGTACTTTGCAGGTGCGTGCCTGCAAAGATAGGACATGCGTGTACCATAGGGAATGCACGCATTGTTCTCAATGGAGCCGCGGCTGCTGCCAGCGGCTCCATTGAAAACAATGGCCTGCTGGCTCCCTGCATTCCTTTTCAGGGAAGGGCTTTACATATAAGCCATTCCCTGGAAATGAATTAAAAGTGATTTAAAAAACAAAAAAATAGATACTCACCTCCCTTCAGCACCCGAATGAATGACAAGTGAGAGCTGCCTGTGATTGGCTGAGCACCTCAGCCAATTACATTCAGCTCTTTCAGCAGGCGGGGATTTTAAATCCCCGGCTGGTGATAGATCAGCAGTTCAGCAACACAGTGCAGGGGACAGCAGGAGAAGACGCGGCTGTGCCCCGGCAGCTGAAGGGAGGTGAGTACCTATTTTTTTTATTTTTTTTACTATTTTAAAAGGCTTTTCAGGGAAGGGCTTATGAAGCCCTTCCCTGCAAAGCCACTAACAGCTGCCGGGGCTCAGCGGGGACTTCTGCTGCTGTCCCCGGCTCTGTAGCGCTGCTGAGCTATCAGCAGCTGGGGATTTTAAATCCCCGGCTGCTGATAGCTCAGAACTACAGAGCCTGGGACAGCGCTAGAAGTCGCGGCTGAGCCCCGGCAACTGAAGGAAGGAAAAAAAACCTAATGTGGTGGGAGCCAATTTTCTTAATGTAAGGAAAAAATTCCTTTCTGACTCCAAGTCTGACAATTGAAATAATCCCTGGATCAACAATCCTTCTGAAGTAATTAGTGACTATAACATGTAATATTGTAATGCTCAAGAAAAGCATCCAGACCCCTCTTAAACCCTTTTATCGAATTTGCCATTACCATGTCCTCAGGCAAAGAGTTCCATAGTCTCACTGTTCTTACAGTAAAGAACCCTCTTCTATGCTGGTGTAGAAACCCTTTTTCCTATCGGTGTAGAAGATGTTATCTTGCTACAGTAACAGTCCTGGGTATAAATAGGATGTGTTAGGGATCTCTGTATTGTCTCCTGATATATCCATACATAGTTATTAGGATGCCCTTCAGCCATCTTTTCTCCCCAATATTTATAACCTCTCTGGGTATTGTAGTCCGCACATTCCATTTCTTAATTTAGTTGCTGGTCTTTGTACGTGCTCAAGCTCTGATATGTCTTTCTTGAGTATTAGTGTCCCCAACTACACACAATATTCCATATGTGGTCTGGACAGTGATTTCTAAAGAGGATGAACAACGTCATGTGTCCCTATACCTTTTTTGATGCACTAATCCTTTTTGCTTGTAGTTTCCGAGCTCTATTTTTGACCCCTTTTTCAATATTGGCACCACACTGGCAAAGTGCCAATCTATTAGAACAGACCCCGTCACTATAGAACACTTAAATATAAGAAACAATGGTCTATCACATTACTTAATTTCTTTAGAACCCAGGGGTGTGTGCTATCAGATCTCGTCTGTTGGTCTATTTTAATCTTTTTAAAGCGGTACTTCTTCTTTGTTAAACTGGGGACATTTAGTAGACAGTTTACTTTATCATTCTGCATCTCATCTAACATTTCATTTTCCTCTGTAAATAAAATATATGGACAAAAGTCTTTTCAGAAAAAGTGCTTTATCCTTCTTTTTAGTAATGTGTCAGCCCTCCTTTTGCTTGTATTACAGCGGTAGCATGTCGAGGCATACTTTCCACAAGTTCTCTGTAAGTCTGGGCAGGAATAGCTCACCATAACTTGTGCTAGGCTGTGAGAAGAGATTGTTGTGAAGATGGGCATGGGTGGCGGTGTCATATCCGTCGCTTCAGTTCGTGCCATAAGTGCTCAATCTGATAAATGAATAGTTATTACAAACGATCAGCTTTTTATTTTCCCATGCCCTTCCCAGCATACCGTTCGGCAAACTCAGTATTTGCATATTTGCTGATTTTCTGCAGTGTTCAAATACTTTTGTCCATACGGTGTACACTGCAGAAAAAACACTATTTAGAAAAAGGCTACTGGTATAATGTTCCTCACAACAAAATTATAAAGGATTAAGATCATGCTATTCACCTATATCACCTACTTTTTTCATAGAATTTGTTGCTTCTGTACTTGGCTAGTCACAAGTAGTGTTTCTTGTCATGATCAGCTGGCGGTTAAAATCGGACTAATTTTTGAAGAATTAATTGGGTCAACCACATCCAATTTTTGGCAAAAATCACAAGGTTCTTCTTATAATACATGCCGAACTATGTCAGCATGCAGCCATTCAGCAGACAGGCACCTTGATGATGAGAGAAAATGTTTTCCACCATGTTGTATATGGTTATACTTTCATTGGATACGTGCATTTCATGACCCAGCCATATATAACATAGGTACTGTGTGCTACCAGCACCATTTTCCAGCTCAACAGACAGAAATTACTCTATAGTGTGTGTTGGTATAGTCTGCAGAGTACTCAGTGCACTGCAGTTGCTCAATTTAGTCTGTCTGTGAACTAAAACAGTACAAACAGAAAAACGAAAACTGTGTTTCTTTTGTCAAAATATATAAGTTCTGAATAAGCCGTATTATATTGTTACATACATTACAAATCTACTTGTGGGTTTCTGTAAATTAAAAAAACAAAAACAGGAAAAAAAACAAAGAATATGCTCTATGTTTCTGCTATCAAATATCAGATAAAAATATAATATGAAGAAAACAAGGAGTAGTAGATGCATCAATAGGTGGTAGAGAATGGGCCAAGTTGGCACCTCAAGTGGCTCGCGCTAAAGCAACAGTTCCATTTTCTGGACAAGACAAAGCAGGAATACCACCATTGCTAAGAAGTGGTTCTGCCCGTGTGTTACATCCGCAGCACATAGAACAGGTCATAAAGTGAATAAAATAGCATGCATCAACTACCAGAACCTCCTCTTCCTCACAGTCTCAAGCAAATAGCAGCTATTCTGCTCTAGTCTGCCATGAGCATCTTCCCTCTACTTCATCCTGTGCCAAATCCCCCAAAACACTCTGCGACAGCCCACATGGATCAGTCTGAAGAGCCATTTGATCATTCTGTATCATGGATGTTAACGGGGTAGTCCAAACAACCAAAGGGAGAGACCAAGACATTGCATGCAATGATGCTCAACCATTTCTTCCTTCTGAAGAGAAAGATAAGGGTGGGTCAGTGTGGGTGGTCAGCCATCCACAGGCAATGTCTATATAGAGAGATGCAGAAACGGAGCTGCCAGAACCCGGTGCTCAATATAGCATAGAGTCTACTCAGGAGGAGGTGGATGATGAAGAGAAAGAGGAGGTGGAGGATGATGAGGTGCTTGACCCAACATTGTCTAAAGGCAAGGAGCATAATCATAGCAGCTTGCAGGAGGAGGAATAAGAGGTGCACATTATGGGGCAGCATCCTCCCAAGACAAGGAGTAGGATGTTGCAGAAAACCAAAAAGGCCATACTGCCACCATCAGCTACTACTAGCCTCAGCAGCAATATCAGGATTTGTGCAGCTTGGAAATTCTTTGAAACCAGACATAATGACAGAACAGTAGTCATCTATAAGAAATGAGGCAGGAACATAAACAACCTCAACACAATATGCATGAACAACCACATGAACTCCCACCTGGGACAGAAGGCAAGCAGTCAGCCTCACCTAATACCTCTTCCTCTGCTGTAACTACTTCTTCCTTCATCTCCCTCCCTTTTCATGCAGTAGCCTCTCCACACGCAAAGGCAGATTTGTATAGGGCAATAGCCGAGCTAGTTCAGATTTCTCCTCTGGCACTGATAACCATGACTTAAAGGGGTTGTCCCGAGGCAGCAAGAGGGTCTATACACTTCTGCATGGCCATAATAATGCACTTTGTAATGTACATTGTGCATTAATTATGAGCCATACAGAAGTTATAAAAAGTTTTATACTTACCTGCTCCGTTGCTGGCGTCCTCGTCTCCATGGTGCCGACTAATTTTCGCCCTCCGATGGCCAAATTAGCCGCGCTTGCGCAGTCCGGGTCTTCTCCTCTTCTCTATGGGGCTCCGTGTAGCTCCGTGTAGCTCCGCCCCGTCACGTGCCGATTCCAGCCAATCAGGAGGCTGGAATCGGCAATGGACCGCACAGAAGCCCTGCGGTCCATGGAGACAGAGGATCCCGGCGGCCATCTTCAGCAGGTGAGTATGAAGACGCCGGACCGCCGGGATTCAGGTAAGCGCTGTGGGGGTTGTTTTTTTAACCCCTGCATCGGGGTTGTCTCGCGCCGAACGGGGGGGGGGTTTAAAAAAAAAAAAAACCCGTTTCGGCGCGGGACAACCCCTTTAAGCTTCAGAGCCAGGAATAGGAAACAGAGATCAGATGTGGAGCTGTTACAATTGCCATTCACCCCATATTCCAGTGTGTCCGATTTCAGCAGCCAGCCCTTCATCCCCCAACTATGGGAACATAAAAAAAAATATCACCCCCAAGCAAAGAGCCCAAATGCAAGCATTGCATAACTGTTAGCAATGGACACAGATGCCTTCCACGACATAGCGGTACATGCTAATTCACAGTATCAGATGCCCAGATAACATTCCTTTGCCCCAAAAAGCCTGTCCTGCCATGTGAGTGATAGCATGATCCTGGTACTGCATAATGCTGTCAGTGACATTGTTCACCTCACCATGGTTATGTGCTCCAGCAAGCATGGGCAGGGGCACTACAAATCCTTGACAGCACCCTGGGTCAATGTCCTGTAGGTGGAGCATGGAGCTCCAAGACTCGCGGGACATTCATCCACTTATTTCCCTTTCTCCTTTTACCACCCTTCAACGCCTGCTATATTGAGAATGATATCAATATTTCACAAAACCACCATACAGCACTGCACAAGGGAAACCGTACAATAGTGTGCTAAAATGCATTTGTCTAGGTGAGCACAGTCACACCACTCTATAGCTTTTGACAGCTCTGCAAGCCCAGGCTAACACATGGCTGACTGCACACATGCTTAAACCAGGCTAGGTCATATGTGACACTGGAGCCAATCTGCTGGCAGCCCTTCACCTTGGAAATCTTGCACACATACCTTGTCTGGCTCACATGATAAACTTGGTAGTCCCACACTTCCTAACCAATTACCCAGATTTACATCAACTACTGGAAAAGACCAGGAAACTATGCTCACAATTTTAGTGTTTACACCTCTTTTGTGACATACCTACATGGTGCTGCTGTCTTCCTTGGTGTAATTTTTGGTCAAGCTGACCCTATACTGGCCATACTAAAATCTGAAGATTAAGGCCTCATGTCCTCGGGCACACACAGATTCTGGGTGTGTAATCCCACAGCAGATTCCTGCCGTTCCCGCAGACTTGAGGCAAAAAATACATTTACTCACCTGTCCGGAAACAGCGCGGTCTCCTCCGTCGTGGCTGGATTTTCTTTCTCCTGCACGGTGAATGCGCCCGGCATGCCAACCAGCATGCCACGTGCATGCGCCGTGCCTTTTTACAGAAAATCTCCTGCTTTCCTGCAGATTCGCAAATTTGCAGTGTCAGCTGCAGGCATGCCACGGACCAGACGGCTTCCATTGACTTCAATGGAAGTCGTCCCTTCGTGATCCGCAGAAAAATGGAGCATGCTACATTCTCTTAAATACCTGCAGATGCCCAATGATGGTTTTTGGGCATATTTTACTGCGGATTATCTGTAAATAAATAAACCTTTCTTCCCTTCAATAAATGTTTCCACAGCATATGTATATGGCAGAAGGGTGTGCAGAAGGCTGTAGAAGACTGTATGGTGGTGCAAGAATTCCATCCAGAATATGGCATACATTGGAGTATGCCAAGTTATTTTTTTTTAATTTGTGTGGAATTTGAGAGAAAAAAATATTCCATGCCTTTGTATGATATTGGAGGCATACAAAAATATAGTGATAGGAGTACATCTATGTGAATGGGTGTCTATATGGGTGTATATATTGCTATAAACAAAAGCCTATGCAAAGGGAATTGTTTTAATTTGGTTTATTGCTGTCAATCTCCTAAAATATTTAGAATGTTTGGGGTCAATTATCCTTTACAAAAGTTAAAAAGTCAAACTTTGAAGTCTTAAAGTGTACAGAAATGAAAATTTGCTCACATACTGGTTCCATTTCCCTTTAAGTATTGGAGAAAGTAATACCTGGATTTTTTAAAACTAAAAACATAAGTGGAAATACATAGCAGATATTCATTTTAATCCCAGACTAGTTCATTGGAAAGAAATACAGTATACAATTCCTTAGGCATGACATGTTTTTCTGACAAAGTGTAACATTGCAATGATTTACAAAGATATTAAGATGGAAATGATGATGTTGAACAATATTTTCAATAGCTGTAAGTGTGTTGTGGGAATCATGATTTCAGAGAAAGAAAATTAGTTATGTAGGTAACATTATTTTATAATTTCCCAAAGGACATTTACACAGGGAAGCATTTTATTATAGTGTAAAATAAAGTTGTCTTCTGCTCACTTTATATATAATCTACTACAGAAATATTCTCATCAAGGCAAATCAGTGCTCAAGGAATAAGTTGTCGCCAGCATGAATTGTTGCAAAAAATGAGAAAGGCTGCAAAGTGCTGCCTGTTAATGTATTTTTATTGCAAATGAATTCCTTCGGTTTCATGGTTTTGTAGTTTATATTCAGAATTTTTCTTAGATTCATAGCTCTATGATTCAGCTAGCTGGTCATTATTCAGTTTACTTGTGAATGGACTGACACCCAATAAAGTTACAGTAGCCTGAGTTGCATTAATGTTTTGCTCCCATTTAGCAGAAAAAGTAACATTAGACAACTCTTACATAAAACTAAGCTTCTTCACTTCATCTAAGGTTCCATATATGCTAGCAGGTTTTTTTTTTCTAGCAAATGACAAATGACACTTTTCTAAAAATGTTACCTAATGTCACTTTAAAGAAAAACTGTTTTGTTTTAGCAAATTGTATTTTTTATGAAATAATGGCACTTATTTCTTTGAGTTCTGTGTTGTACCAATTCTCTGTTATTCCTCCTTAAAACATGAATAAATTGACAAATGGGTGTTACAATTCCCTTTGTTATGGGATTGTATTCCTACATACACAGACATTGTACAATCATTGCTGATAATATGCAGGAACACCCTATTTATGAGAGGAAAGCCCAGTTGTCAAATTATGTAGACATTTCAGGAGAAATAGCATAGGCAGCACAAGAAATAGTAGAATGCAGAGGTAGGCAAGCACGCGCTATTGCCCATTAGAAGTTTATGGCACTCACAGAAATAGCTAAGCACATCACAGAGACACCACTGATCTACTTATCATCTATCCGGTGCATAGATGATAAATACTTCTGAAGAAGTCCATTCACATTCATTCTGTTAAATGGATGCGTCATGATTCCTAGAAAACCTTACTAAATGTCATCACAGGAAATAGTTGGATGAAGCTTCCTTTGTTTATGGTGGAGTAAAGTGTGCAGTGTTGAGTATATAGAAAAAACTGTTTAAACTTAGCTACATTCTGAGGAAAATAGTGCTTTCTGTTACCTAATTATTCACTAAGATTTGTGACACAAATGAGTTTTATTTTATTTTTTCCCCCCAAAGTTACAGTATTGTAGTCACTGTAGACTGTGCTAGCTGCTCAACAGAAACCGTTACAGTCTAAACAGAGCACATTCCTTCTTGAATCACTGTTTAGCAAGAAATGCATTGCTTTACTACTGTTTTTGAATAAAAATGGAGGAAACAGCAAGGCTGCCAACACTGAATCATGGAGTGAAGGAAACAGAGACATTTCTATGATTGAGGTCTCATGTTCAAATAAGAGCCATGTACATGTGACCTACGATGGTTTTGTGGGGGCCTGAAAAAGGGCACTACATAGCGCTGTTTAGCTGTGGGGACCGATAATATAATAACCGGCCCTAGGGGTTTAATCTGAGTCATTTTACACAAGGAATACAGGCAACCTAGCAACCAGTTCGTTTTTTTTATTCAGCTGCACAGGATAAAAAATGCCCAGAGACTCAGATGATGCAGGTAGCCTAGCAACCAAATAGGTTGTTATTGGCTGCAGACAGACTGGTCAGGTGATAGAGGCAATAAATAGCCGGACAATGGTCGCAGGAGGCAGAACAGGCAGAGCAAGAGCAGAGTGAGAAGAGGCAAAGGAGCAGAAAGAGCAGCAGAAGGAAAGACAGGAGCAGGAGAAGTAAAGAGAGAAGGAGAGAAATAGAGAGACAGGAGAAGAAAGAGAGAAAGCAGAGAAACAAGAAAAAAATAGAAAAATCAGAGAAACAGTGAGTAACAGAGAAGGAGAGTCAGCTGTGACAGTGAGTAGCAGAGAGATAAGAGAGAGAGAGCTGACCTGAAGATAGGAAAATAAAGAGATGTAAATATGAAGAGGGATGGAGAAAATAAATGGAGAGTTAGCTCCCAGTATATAATTGTGTTAAAAACAGGTGCCTTCATTGTTGCAAATTGTGTACCATTTATTATTCACTTTGTGTGGTTTGAAGAGAATTACCTCATCTCCCTGCTTTATTTAATAATAACACCATGTTTACAACAAGTTAGGCAAAATATCTGGCTCTGTGTGTTATTTAGCACCTCACCGCTCACTACTACAAATTGTGCCCAAGGTCGCTAGTGTGCGAACTAAAAAGGAAAAAAAAAAAATAATTATCCACAAATAGGAGCCACCATAGTATATGTTGTCTCTACATTCTCACACTACAGAACAATAAGCAATCAATGTGCTGGCTTATAATGCCTCCATGGTGCACTCCATTTTCAAATAGAAGCAATGATATTCTTTTCCTGTTGAAATCGGACAAGCTATAGTGCTAAGACATACATAAATACTGAACATAGGAATTTTGAATTGTATTACTGCTATATTTACTCTACATATAAACTTGAGGTTCATTTTGATCAAATTTTGTTAGTATAACAGCATTCATCTGAAAATTTACTTCACATTGTCTGGATGCTTAGTCTCATACAATTTTGTGGAAATATGGCTCATTTATGTCTTTACTGTAACACAGTATACTAAGTCATTGATCTTAACTCAAGAAAGATTTAAGACAAATTTAAGGAAATAGGAAAATGTAAATTGACATTATAGACCTAACATTATTGACTAACATATTGCAATGTCATTGTATTATCTAAGTGGATTGCATATGCAATACTCTAGTATAAATAATAGAAATGTAGAAAAAAATGTTAAGCAAAGTTAGATAATACTAAATGCTTTTCATTTACACAATTTTTTATTAGGAAAAAGTAAGTTACAAAAACTATGCATACTTGTTATTGCGAAATCTGTAATGAATAGAGATGAGCGAATATACTCGTTTCGAGTAATTACTCGATCGAGCACCGCGATTTTCGAGTACTTCCGTACTCGGGTGAAAAGATTCGGGGGGCGCCGGGGGGCTGGGGGAGGCATGGCGGAGCGGGGGTAGCAGCGGGGAACAGGGGGGAGCCCTCTCTCTCTCCCTCTCCCCCCCCCCCCACTCCCCGCTGCAACCCCCCACTCACCCACGGCGCCTCCCGAATATTTTCACCCGAGTACGGAAGTACTCGAAAATCACGGCGCTCGGGCGAAAAAGGGGCATGGCCGAGTAGGTTCGCTCATCTCAGGTAATGAACCATACTATGAAACTTATGCTTTACAAAAAATAAACACTCTTGAAGCTACATTGATTGAAAAATAAGCAAAACGTTATGGCACTTAAAATTTTGTAAAAAGAACAAATTATTTTATATATTAAAAATTAATTTTATTGTTCAGAAGTAAAACATCAAAAAAATGTATACATTAGGTATTGACATAATCGTAACAAATAACAGAATAAAGTTGTCCTGTTATTTACACTGAATGGGAAATTCCATAAAAAACAATATTGTACTTGTTTTTTTAGCTACCGTATATACCGGCGTATAAGACAACTTTTGAACCCCGAAAAATCTGCTCTGAAGTCAGCAGTCGTCTTATACGCCGGTAATACAAAAAAAAAAAGTGTCAAAAAAAAATCAGTACTCACCACCCCCAGCGTTCTGTCGCGCTCTGGCAGGCTGTCGCTCCCTCCTGGTCCCCGGCAGAGCATTGCTTTCTGAATGCGGGGCTTGAAATCCCCACCTCCAGAAAGCTAATACCCACGCCGTCAGCCAGTTACAGCCATTCAATGACATCATTGAATGGCTGTGATTGGCTGAAGGCGCACGTGTGTTAGCAATCACACCCATTCAATGATGTCATTGAATAGTGTGATTGGCTGAAGCCACGTGTGTTTTAGCCAATCACAGCCATTCAATGATGCCATTGAATGGCTGTAACTGGCTGACGGCATGTGTATTAGCTTTCTGGAGGCGGGGATTTCAAGCCCCGCATTCAGAAAGCAATGCTCTGCCGGGGACCAGGAGGGAGCGACAGCCTGCCGGAGCGCGACAGAACGCTGGGGGAGGTGAGTACTGATTTTTTTTTTCTCCACTGTATTACCGGCGTATAAGGTGAAAGTTGGGGGGGGTCGTCTTATACGCCCCGTCGCCTTATACGCCGGTATATACGGTAATATAAGATATTCAATAAAGGATGCGTGTCCCAAAATAGTATTAAAAAATAACTTTGCCCACAAACAGCAAGCCCTCATGCGATTACATCGGTAGAGGAATTGAAAGGTTGTGCAGAAAGAAGTTGCGCTCCTTGAAAAGGTATTCCCATCTCAGTCAATAATGGGAATATCCATCTGAATGCTTACAGGTAGCCTAGATTAGGCATACAGCCAAGAGTGCTGTTTTGCACTGTTTCCATAAATATTCTTATCTCAGCCATCTTTGACTGTGATGAGAATACCACTTTAAGTCACAAAATAGCTGTGTCCTTTATGGGCTAAGGAGATAATTAAGTAGAATATATGCTTTAAATATACAGGCTGCACAAGCAGCTTCTGTTGATACTTTCTGCGCAGTGTATGGAACTGCAAATCTGAAAATGTGTGAGATGCTGCAGGGGAGATGTATTCAAAGAAGAGACAATTATTGATGAAAGATTGTTAATGGAAATGTAATCTTTATTAAACGAGCATATGGCATGCCATTGCTATTTTCTTGTCACGCTGAATTTTTGTTAGGTGCCTTACGCTAGTTACATATCCCATTGTAGTCTATTGACTGCCGGGCTATTCAAATGGCATGCATATGCTACAATAACACTGTAGCGCACCATGCCAATCAATTTGATGAATAATACATCTGTAATTCAAGCAAATCATGACAAGGAAAGCATAAAAACTCTCCTCATAAATCTTTGTAAAGAGTACTTCTGACTTTGAACATCATTTTGTTTTTAAACCTTGCATAAACTAGTGACAGAGACCTTGATTTCATTAATGGATCACTTAGTTTATTTGCTGTTGTAGTTTTTTTTAAACAGCCTTTATCTGATGCAGATCAAATTTCTTATATACATGAGCTGTGGGCTAACCCTGAGAATGTTTGATAGTTCTCAAACCTGACAATCAGTGGTGGGTAGACAAGGGAGCTGCAGCTCATGTATATCGAGGACTACAGAGGACATGCGCAGAATACAGGGCAGCAATTCAGACATAAATAGTGTTGCTCACTAAAAGAAACTCCCCAATAGTTAATTGGGTCCCAGAAAACTGGTGGCGCTAGCTTGTCCCATGTCAGGAGCGAGTAGTAACAATAAATCCAAAGTAGAAAACGCCAGCACTTAATCTAGTTGGAAATTATTAAATCAAAGCTTTACTCCATATTCATTTACTGGATTGTAAAGTTATGAAATAACTGTATGGAGTGCATCATGTTGTGCTCCTGAACTTCGTAGTACTTTGTAAAGTGTACGTTCAACTTTGAATATCAATTTGGTTTTAGACCTGGCATAAACTAGTGACATAGACATTTATTTCATTAACGGGGCACTTAAGTTTATTTGCTTCCAGGAGCATATTGCTGCAGGTGGTTGATTTGGTAGGCTGATTGTGTGGATTGCTCCAGCCAGCCAATCACCATGGGTCTATGCACATAAAAACCAGCCCCTCTTGCTAGAGGGTACTGCCTGATTTCTCTTTGTCTGTAGGTGTGCAGATGCCTGGTGTAAACTATTTCCTATGCCTGAATTCCCCTCCATCTGTAGATGTGCGGATGCTTGGTGTGGACTATGTCCTGTTTGCTCTGTCTTGTGTTGCCTGCCTCCTTCCTTATTTCCATCTAGGGCAAGTGAGGTTCTCTAGGTTCCTATGTGGTGCTGTGCTTATAGGGACGATCTTCCCACCTTTAGACAGAATTCTCTTTTCTTTGGTTTTGGTTAGTGTTATTGTAGGGACTGACAAGATAATGATGGCCCTTGATGCGGGCTTGTGAGTTTGTGTATTTTTGGCCAAAATATTAACCATAAATAAAAATAAAAACTGCACAAAGGCAAACTGAACAATAATCAATAGGTAGCGCTCCAGACGGTGGATATCTTAAAAGTTGGTAAATTGATGGAAAAGAGAAAAAGACTCACCCGACATCACCGGACAGCCCCTGAGGGGTGCCGGTACGTCAACATTCAGAATAGTGTATATCCCTAGTGGATCCCAGGGTAACTCTACATGGTCAGAATCCAATACACTGATCAATTATGGCATCCCTTCGGGAGAGTGTCATGGTGTGGTTCCGGACATGTGATAAACTGCAACGATTTATAATACAAGCAGGGCAGAGCAGAATTTTAAGAGATTTCATCCACAAACTGTAGAAAAAAATCCTAATTAATATGTTAATTTATATTGTGAGTTTCTGGTGCCAATTTCACCATTGTCAATGCAAAACCTGAAATCTGTGGCAAGTCTGTAGCATTTCCACACCAAAAACTACACCGTTTGGAAATGGCCATGCCAAAAAAGAGATTTTAAGAAAAACAGCTGCATACAGTATAAAGTAAGTCATCAATGGACTTAGGGTCTCATTCACCAGTTTATGCTACCCTCAAATAGGGCAGCATAAACTTGGTGCTAGATTCCCCTTAAAAGTCTTTTTTCATGCACTTTGAGATGATGTTTACACAGGGTAGTTTTTCTTGCCTGTTTCTCAGTGCAAGTCTCTTCTGAACATGGTCATGATCTAATTTAATTTGCCAGTTTTGCTATATATTTCCTTTAGAGGGCTTAGTTCATTTAAAACATATTCAACTCCACTCGATTTCTTCCAATGCAATTAAATGTAAATGTTGATTTTTATTTTATTAGATTTCTAGGACTTGTTTTATTTGGTTGAGCTACTAAACAGTTTAGCTAACACTGTTTTGCAAATGTATCATAGCATATCCATAGTAAAATGGGAGCAATGTCTCAGCACATAAGCATGCTTCATGGTTATGATAATGAGTCCAGCTTTTACATAAAGAGGTATAGAATCCTAAAGCATTACTGCTTAAAAAAAGTAAAAAAAATCTGTAAATTTGTTCTTTGTATCTAATGTAGTTATTACATTGGCTATATTCCTAGTAAACATCTGTGTCATTCTAGAAGGAAATGAACCCAGCAATGACCATCAACAACATTCATAAAATGTTGTGCCTGAGTTTTCTTGGCTTTGTGCCTAGCTTACTGTAATCATTGTGGTAGTTTAACAGAAGGGAAGACAGTTGGATATTCTAGTTGAATGTGTAGGTTTGTCTTTTTGTGCCACAGTAAATGCTTTGTGCATGGAATCTAATCTATAGGATGGCTTAATTATCTTTTCACCCCTGTTGTGGTTTACTTCTATATCATATCTTTTACTCAAAAACTATTAATTTTAATATAACTTTAAAGGGGTTGTTCAGAATTTGAAAAAAAAAAACATGGTTACTTTCCTCTATAAACAGTCCCTTTCCTTCCCATGGGTGCCATCTAGTATATCAGCTTAGGTTTATTGAAGTAAATGGGCTATATCACACACAAGCTCTAGACAGGAGTTGCTCCATTTTTGGGAGAATTTAGCCATGTTTTTTTTAACACCTGAAGAACCCCTTTAAGGGTTTGTTAACCATTTCCTTGAACTAGGTAATACTTTAGTTATGGCACAAAGTAAAATATATTTTTTCAAAACTATTGTTACTGTAACTATTTTGTTATAGGATATAAATGTTGTTCCGAGATAATAGTCAATCATGTTACTTACTGTTAACATTTTGCCTGCATTTTAAAAATATAAATTTATTGAAGTTTGATATTTAGAATCTAAAGTAAATTTACAAATTTGTATTGTGTTATAGATTCTGGTTTAAAATATGTATAAATCGTTTAGATTATGATTTGCTTTAAATGAGTTGTCCCACAATAAAATATTAAATTTATTGCAGTTGTTAAAAAATTGCTTATTAGTCTAGATATTGCTTTTGCATATCTTTCAGAATGATTCAGTACCAGTGGATTCTCCTGAACACAAATTATGGACGGGCCTTTCTGAAGGTGTGCAGTCTCCTACGGCTCAACAAATATTCTATAATTTATGACAGAAACCAGCATAAATAGCACAAATTTGTGCCAGCTCATAGCTAGCATAGATTTCACTTCAGGTTCATGCACCAAATTTATTAAAAAATCTGCAAAGCCAAAATACTGAATATTTGTTAACTCACCAATATTCCCATCTGTAGTCAATCAGGAAAGGGAAGCTAAAGAAAATGAGGTGGATGTCACATATAAACTAGATGTTAAGACAAAATCGGTTTTCTTTAGCAGTAATATATATATATATATATATATATATATATATATATATATATATATATATATATATATATATATATATATATATATACACACACTAGTCCACAAACTTTATTCTTTACATGCTAAACTCATAAGAAATATATTGCTTACTTAGCGCTCGCGGGATCCAGAACACAAAGTAGGAAAGTTTCCACAATGGATTAATATGCAGTCACTTATTTTATTGCAACGCGTTTTGGCACAAAGCCTTTTTCAAGCAATAACAGCAGTCAGACCTACACACATACATATACATCATATACAATAAGTGCTCTTACCTCGCTAGACGCTGAACATCATGTGCGTTCCCTGATACCCGATTAGTGTTTTTTCTCCTTGTTGACAATGTGTTTCGGAATGCCATTTATTTATGAATAGATTGAGTTACGTAGTAGTAGAAATGGAACGCAGATTTACATCCCTTATCATTCACTATTGGAACGCACGATACGTTCCAAAGTATCACGTGACACATGTCATGACGTCATTGGATATGCTCCTCCCGCTGAAACGCACGTGATGTTCGGTGTCTAGCGAGGTAAGAGCACTTATTGTATATGGTGTGTATATATATATATATATATATATATATATATATATATGTGTGTGTGTGTGTGTGTGTGTAGGTCTGACTGTTGTTATTGTTTGAAAAAAGGCTTTGTGCTGAAACGCATTGCAATACAAGAAGTGCCTGCATATTAATTCATTCTGGGAACTTTCCTACTTTGTGTTCTAGATCCCACGAGCGCTGAATCTACTTTTCCTTTTTGTTTGAACCTGACTGTATGAAGAACCTTTTTTGTAAAAGGAGTCTTATTTGATGTCAGCTGGCTCTCTGGTGATTGCTAGATGG
Organism: Eleutherodactylus coqui; assembly: GCF_035609145.1. NCBI lineage: Eukaryota > Metazoa > Chordata > Amphibia > Anura > Eleutherodactylidae > Eleutherodactylus > Eleutherodactylus coqui. Next base: position 157,802,437 of record NC_089843.1, on the reverse strand, counting down.
TGAATCTGGATTGTGACCTGAATTTTTTGACTACTTGTCTTCTTGGATACTAGGTGCCAGTGGGACCCCTCAGTTGGGGTTGATCCCACTCAGCACCAGGTGACTCCTTAACTTTATCCTTTAAGCATTTTAAACGGGGCACGGTTTCAATTGTTAATCAATTTCTAGACTTGCTTACTTGTTTGAAATAGAGTTCTTACTCATAACAATATATCTGTACTATTGACTTACAAAAGTGTTTGCCCTTATCTAGATTAAAATTAGTTAAAGGGGTTTTCCCACAACTTAAAATTGCTTCATAACCACCTTGATCTCTCTGGTTGTTGCTGAACAGGACATGTGACAGCTGTAGCCAAACATTGGCCACAGCAGTGATCTTCTATAGCTAGTGATTGGCTGCAGCAGTCACATGTCCTGGTCAGCAGCAACCAGGAAGAACAAAGGGTTATGAAGCAATATTCTGACAGAAGGCTATTAGTAGATATCATGGATCTATTCTGCCAAAGAGAAAGCAACATTTTCCACATATGATAGCTTTTTTCAATTTGTGAATATGATTTTTGCATTACATGGGGCCCCTACAAAATATCAAAGAGACAATTATAGAAAAGTGAAATTATGAAGCAGAAAAAACATTCCAAACTGTGAAACTGTCTCTTTTTCCCGAACTTTTATTAGTAACTCTTGATTTTAACAAGGTGTTTTTCATGGAGATAGAGCCAGAACTGCCACAGATCGATAACAGAGAGGAACAACCCGAGATGTATGTATTTAGGCAGGAATTTAAGCATGAAAAAACTTAGCAATTGCTGAAAAATAATGTTTGGCCATTAACTGGGGTTTAGAATCCCTCAAAAAATATTTGGTGGGAAGAAAATTAAGTTTAGCCACTGACTTCAGCCCCCTCATGTGGATGAATCCGAATAAAAACAAAAAAAACAACTAATGTGATGGTTCCTAGCCCTGCAATCTTACAATTTTTAATTAGACCACAGCCCAAGGTGTGTATAAGAACATGCAGCTAGGGGGAATATGTGAGACTTGTACAAGATTATTTATGGAAGTGTCCTATGTTTCTCCAAGATTCCTTTCCTATGTAAGGTAGCAAGCAAAGAGTTTACTACATGTTGGGTAAATAATCCAGAGGGCAAATATTAAAGGGAAGCTAGAGGGGTAACATAGTTACATAGTATGCAAGGCCGAAAAAAGGCGTAGGTCCATCCAGTTCAGCCTATTACCCCCCAATGTTGATCCAGAGATTAAAAAAACAAAAAAAACAATGAGATAGAAGCCATATTTCCCCATTCAAGGAAAAAAAATCCTTCCTGACTCCAGTTTGGCAATCGGAATACTCCCTGGATCAGCAATCGTTTTGAAGTTATTAATGCTAGTAACATATACTATTGTATCGCTCAAGAAAGTCATCTAGGCCACTCTTGAACTCTTTTATCGAGTTAGCCCTCTGCCTGAAGGCACAGAAAACCTACCTGTGTGAAAATCAGATGTAAGCACAAAGCTGTTAGAAGTGTTTTTGTAAGCTGGCAAGGAGAGGTTCTCCAGCTGTTAGCATGTCTTAATATTTGGAGACAACATTCATTTTAGGTCTGCAAAAAATACATGAATAATTAGGTTGCAACTATGAAATGTAGTTCAAACACAAAAAACAATAAACTGTGATGCGATATAAGTATTAGTCCAAAATTAGTTAATATAGGAAAGCTAAAGATTTATTGTCATGACCTTGTAGCACAGTCAATGTCTGATCTGAAGCAGAATAGATCTAAGATGGTATTTAAATAAACTATGCATAAAAGAAGTCCAGGTGGAGAATCAGGTGACAAGGTGTGTTAAAAAGTTGTTGTTTCTACTGGAGATCAAAATTTCTAAAAGTAATGAAAGGCAGTAAGTTTGATGCAGAAGCAATGAAAGATTCTTTACACCATGTCTACAACCATCAGTCAAGTATTGTGGAAGAAAGTGATACTGTGGGGAAATATAACATCTGAAGTTGTTAATTTGTTTTATATAAGTAAATATGTGTTAACACATTGGCAAAACTCTAAAAATGCTTGATAGAGGTTAAAAAATTAGCAAAGACTACTGCTGAGCAGTAGGAGAAGCAGAGACTCTGGAGATTATCACAGTATTTGCATATCTGTTAGCCTGCAGCCTGCAAGTCTAGGGGAGCTCACCTGTTGCTATGAAAGTGTCCATGTGTCCTTGTTCCTAAGGAAGCTATGTATCTAATGACAGACAATGGATTGCAGAGAATCTTGAAGGCAGACTCCTAATAGCAGCCACTCCAAGCGTGATTTATAGTGGTAAAGCAGCAAAATTTTGACTAACACAAACCAGTAGATGAGTATAAGTTGTCTGAAAACTTAGTGCCCCTTTGAGTTGAAGATTTTCTCTTTACCACTTCCACTGTACACTGTAAGCCCCAGTGGGCAGGGTTCTCTCTCCAACTGTATCAGTTTGTTAGCTATTTAATGAATAATTACTGTTCCTGATTTATATATGTCATGTGGTTATTTATGTAGTAGTATTTGTAGCTTACATGTAGAATAATGTAGTTTAACCCCTTGAGTGGCGGGTTTCCTACCACCCTGTCGTGCCCACCAGGGCAGGTTTTTTAAAATGGTCTAATCATTGAATTTCAACTAGTTTTGCAGTTGCGTCTCAAGAACCATAACTTTTTCATTTTTCCATTGACATGGCCATATAAGGGCTTGTTTTTTGCGGGACAAGTTGTGATTTTTTAAACAGGGGGGAGGAAAAAAAGAAATGGGGGAAAAAAGAAAAAAGGGGCCATGTCATTAAGGGGTTAAATAATGTATTAACTTCCTTCTCTGGGTCATTACGACGCACATGGATACCACATGTGTGATTTTATTTTTTATTTTTTACAAAGTAAAGGGAGACAAGTGTTTTTTTTTTTTTTTTAATAATTTTTTTACTTTTTTTTTTTTTTTTTTTTAATTTTTTAAAAATTTTTTATTTTTTTTTGTCCCTTTAGGGGACTTCCACAGGGACCCATCAGGACCCCTGATCACATTCCGGGGTCCGATGGTGACAGCCCTTTACATGCTGCAGTGACAGCCCTTTACATGCTGCAGTCACATAGACTGCAGCATGTAAAGGGTTAACACAGCAGAGATCGGAGGTTTTCTCTGATCTCTGCTGTAAGAGCTAGTACCTAGCTGTCCTCTGACAGCTAACAACCAGCTCTCCCTGCCACAGAGACCATCGGCTTGCTTCTGACAAGCCGATGGTCTCTATGGCAACCTGTAAACAAAGCAGGACATTGCCGACATGTCGGCAATATCTTCTGCTGGTTTTTCAAGCCCTTGCTTTGTTCTCTGTGGGACTGTGCAGGCAGAGCACACTGTCACAGCTTGTGGCATTGTGCTCTGCAGCTCCCATAGTGATACATAGCCCGGAAATCTTCCGGGCTATGTTGCTATGAGCAGTGGAGCTCGTCACGGAACTTTTCCGGGCGTGCCACTCAAGGGGTTAATCATATTCTTCACTTGTACAGTGCCTTGGAATTAATGATTAGAGATGAGCGAACGTACTCGGTAAGGGCGATTTCGCAATCGAGCACCGCGATTTTCGAGTACTTCACTACTCGGGTGAAAAGTACTCGGGTGCGCTGTGGGGCGGGGGTTGCAGAGGGGAGTGGGGGGTAGCAGCGGGGAACAGGTGGGAGCTCTCTCTCCCTCTCCCCCCCACTCCCCGCTGCAATCCCCCGCTCACCCACAGCGCACCCGAGTAGTGAAGTACTCGAAAATCGTGGTGCTCGATTGCGAAATCGCCCTTACCGAGTACGTTCGCTCATCTCTATTAATGATGCTTTAAAAATAAATAATATTTATTTAGTGTAGCAACATGTGTCAGGCTACTGCTGACACCCATGCCAATAAAATCATGGGATAAATTGTAAGGGTATAGAGATACATTACATGAATTTATAGTTTAAACTGTACTGTACATTTACAGTATATTGTTTGTGCCTTGTGCAGTCATGAACTGGCTCTCACAAGATCCTTGTATTTTTGGGGTCAGTTTTTGCTTATTTTTGATGACAATCCATCAGAAAAATAAGTATTGAAATATTGCAGTTCTAACATTTTTCATCAAAGCACACAAGTTGTATTTCTTGTTTTCTGTTGGTCACTTGTCAACTTTGCTATAAAGACTATGACAGGGTGAGCAAAGTTATCACATTTTTATTATAGGGGAGTAGAGTCAGGATATGTACGTCATTAATTTGCCTATGCCCAATCTGACATGCATTTGCAAGAGGATCAGATTAATGTGCCACAGATCCCCATAAGAATTAACCCCATTCAATGTTTCTAATCTGTTTGTGGCTGAACTGTTGACTTCTCTACACAAAATCTATGAACATCAATAGCATGCAACTTCTTCTCGCTATTTTTTTTTTGGCAGAATGGACAACAATCCCAAATACAAAAACAATTGCAAAAACTCCATTCACATGCATCGATGACACAATGCTAGCAGATTTAATAGAGAAAAAAAATGGAAGTTTAAAGAAAAAAGAATCAGGAAGAAGAATTGTTAGAGGCAAAAAAACTAAATAGAAAATGAAGGTGGGAAAAAAGCAGAGAATAAGGAAGAGAGAAAAAGATAAAACAAGCAGCAAGCATTGACAGCAAAGAGAAAAAGGCGGATGAAGCCTAGAAAATGGGAAAAAGGGAAGGTGAAAATAAGAAAGAGGAAGGGGTAAAGTATTGGTTCATGTGAAAAAAAGTTAACTTCATGAGAAATGTAGATGGGAAGAGACATTATGCCAGTAAGAGAGCAATTTGCATCCAGTTTCTTGAAATATACAGCTAATTTGTGCATCAGAAGGAATATTTGTCACCTTTGGCCCGGAGTTAGAGAAAGACCTAAATCTGCTATTGTGTTTGGGCAGACGACCCACATGAACGCAGACCAAATAAGGGTTGGAGTGAAAGGGAAGGATTGGGACAGAGGAACGTGCGTTCATGCTGAACACCAAAATAAAGTGAACTGCAAACAGGACTTGCAAGCTGGCATCCAACAATGACTGACAAACATCAAAACACTTACCTAGAATACCAACACATAAGCAGAAGAAATAGCTAAAGTATGTACAAGGTATTGGTTTGTATTTTGTCCAAGATACTAAAGGAATAGGTTTCAGTATGGTACATAGCATCTCTGAGGAGGGTCAACTTGTACTATCACCAAAGTCGGAGGCACTGTAGTATCCTGCGAAAATCCAGACTTAGTTTTCCAAACTAGGTGAAAATTCTGGATTGCCTAAACTTGGGGAAAAGGGAGAGGGGTAAGGAGTGAAATTTGACTAGACAACTGTGTTAAGGCAGCAAGAGATTGGTGGAATATTGGCATAAAAGACACACTGCACCTTCAACCAAGGCAAAGCAGATAAGCTTTAATTGATTTAAACCCAAGGTTTTATTTCACTGTGTTAGCATGAGTCAATTACCCATGAAATTGTGCATGTAGGTAGTAAAATGTAAACTCAAGAAGAACTATTCCTCTTCAATCTTTTGGTCTACGAAGTATGTTACATTTAATTCTGGATATTTTGAATTAATTCTGGATTTTCTGGCTCAGATGAAGGAGCTCAGAATGGTAACAGTTGTCTTGAAAAAGAAAGATATTTTAATAGGTAAGGTTTGAAGGAAGAATAAGATTCTCTGCCAAGGCTGGGACACAGTGATTTTGCACCCTAGGCAGGTAAGGCAAATTGCAGCTGTTCCCCTCTACCATCCCTAGTATCAGTTAAAAACCACTTTATTCGCTAATAAAAGAGATTAAAACACATTCTCTCTGGTGACTCACTTCCTTTTTTATTTCAGATCGTACTGTCAATTTCTCCCAAAAACTGCAGAGTTTGCTGCTAAACTATCTTTCGCACAGAGCCTAGCAATAGTGAGTGCAGAAATAACAGTCACACCTGGGCAATGGAAACTGATGGGGCCAAAGGTCCCTCTGTCACAAAAGAAGAGACCAGTATTATAAATGACACATGGTAGCTAGCTGGGGGGCCTTGTTGCAGATTTTGCACTTGACTCCAGATTCGACTCCATAATTAAAACAGACAGCCTGATCAAACTCCACAATTAAAACAGACCCTGAGATTTCACCCCATAATTATCAGACAACAGATCACACTCCATAATTAAGAGACCCCAAATCAGATGCCATAATAAATATATAGTAGCCCCAGTCCCCTTTCAGACCAGACCATTAAAAAAAATAACCTCTTCTCATTCTTTCTGTCTGAGTGAAGCTCCTACTGCTCTTTAAATGCTTTGGGTGTTGTGGCTGACAACCACTATAGTCCTCAGTGATCTCTGTTGCTAAAGAGGCTGTGCAACATCCTGACACTGATGCACAGTAGATCCAGATGTGAACAGCATCAGAACTCAGTGATGCGCTGGCTGGAGCAGAGAAGGACCAGTTGGGGGGAGCAAGGCATGGTGAGCAATAAAAACCATGCTTACTGCTTCCTGGGACTCCTTTAACAATGAGAACTTCCATCACTGATGGAAGCACTTACTGTATGGAATGTTAAGTGTTACAGCAAAAACCATTCCCAATAAATTTGTGCTCTCACATCTGGAGTTAGGTGGACTCCTACCCTTGCCTAAGCCTTATACCGACCCTGTTCTCAACACTGTTTTATTTTCACGACTTTGGAGCAGCTGAACAAGATAAATATATTATTGGAATATCTGGCACAGTTCTCTTTCAAGACTTTAGTACTATGGGGAGTTTTACTTCATATGCAGGAAAAAGGTAGTTAGGGAGGTTGATGACAGAATATTAAACGATTGGATAACCCATCGGAAGTTGAAAGAGTCTTTCAGGAAACATGCTGGTTAAGATGAAAAGATAAAAATCATTGTTTCTGACTTTGAGAAGTTTAAAGTTGGAGAGTTTGCACTTTGTTTTAACAAAGGGGGCTAAAATTGAATAGGTGAGACATTACCTTTAAGTACTAGAATTTCACTATTTGCATACCTAAAGCTGAAAGAGCATATCAATGATAGCTCATTAAATTATACTTATCTCACAGAACAGTGGCTTGAATTGTTCAAGTTTTATCATTCCAAATTAAAATTTAGCTAGTATTTGCAAAGACGTTCCCATGGAAATATGGTTGATTTAACAGTAACCTTTAAAGATATGTTGAAATACAGTCCTCAGTGTTATACAATAATGTTATGCTTCAGGTAGCTCTTATAGTTTTTAAATGGTAACTAGTTATGAGAAACCTTCAACTGTACGTTATTGACAAACTAAAGTTGGGATATCTGAACATTTCCTTGTTTAATAGTTAAGGTGGCCGTTAGCATCAAGCACATACAAATATGTCTGAGGGAGAAAAATCTTTAGGTTACCAATCATTAAAAGAAGGTTTTGAACTATTCCCCCAGAAAACCTGATATTCAGAGGTCTTTTCATGTGTGATATAATTGTTACTTCTTGTTTGCTGTTTTATGTCTTTCTCTGATGCTGCATGATTCCATGTCATCACAATGTAATCATCTGTAGCAGAGCATCATTAATAGAGATGAGCGAGCATACTCGTCCGAGCTTGATGCTCGTTCAAGTATTAGGGTGCTCGAGATGCTCGTTACTCGAGACGAGAACCACGCTGTGCTCGTCTCGATTAAACGAGCACTGACCATTGAATTCAAAGGAGCCGGCAATACAGCCGGCTCCATTGAAAGCAATGGGTTGCCGGCTAGCGCGGGATGAATTTTCGAGAAGGGCTTAAAAATATAAGCCCTTACCTGAGATTCATCCAGAAATGTGTAAAAAGTAAAAAAAAATATATACTCACCTTGTCCCGGCAGAACGATGTTAGCCCATTGAATTCAATGGAGCCGGCAATACAGCCGGCTCCATTGAAAGCAATGGGCTGCCGGCGAGCGCGGGATGAATTTTCGGGAAGGGCTTAAAAATATAAGCCCTTCCCGGAAATTCATCCAGAAATGTGTAAAAAAAAATATATATATATACTCACCTGGTCCCGGCAAACGGAGTTCAGCCACGGCGGCCGGCAGATCTCCTGAACTGCTCTGAGTAGTATTCAGCAGCCGGGGCTTTAAAATCCCCGCCTGCTGAATGAGCTGCCTCTGATTGGTCACAACCTCACCAATCAGAGGCAGCTCTCACTCACACCCATTCATGAATTCATGAATGACAGCTGACAGCTGCCTCTGATTGGTCCCTGCACTGAGCCAATCAGAGGCAGCACTCACTCACCCATTCATGAATTCATGAATGGGTGTGAGTGAGAGCTGCCTCTGATTGGTGAGGCTGTGACCAATCAGAGGCAGCTCATTCAGCAGGCGGGGATTTTAAATCCCCGGCTGCTGAATACTACTCAGAGCAGTTCAGGATAACTGCCGGCCAGACGCGGCTGAACTCCGGCTGCAGCGGAAAGGTGAGTATACATTTTTTTTTTTTTTAACACATTTTAGGATGATTTTCAGGTAAGGGCTTATATTTTTAAGCCCTTCCCGAAAATTCATCCCGCGCTCAACGGCAGCCTATTGCTTTCAATGGAGCCGGCTGTATTGCGTAATGTGTAAATGTGTAAAAAGTAAAAAAAAAAACATACTCACCTTGTTCCGGCAGAACGATGTTAGCCCATTGAATTCAATGGAGCCGGCAATACAGCCGGCTCCATTGAAAGCAATGGGCTGCCGGCGATCACACAATGAATTTTCGGGAAGGGCTTAAATATATAAGCCCTTCCTTGCAATTCATCCAGAAATGTGTAAAAATAAAAGGTGAGTATATATATTTTTTTTACTTTTTACACATTTTAGGATGATTTTCAGGTAAGGGCTTATATTTTTAAGCCCTTCCCAAAAATTCATCCCGCGATCGCCGGCAGCCCATTGCTTTCAATGGAGTCGGCTGTATTGCCCGCTCCATTGAATTCAATGGGCTAACATCGTTCTGCTCTGCCACAGCTGTTACAGCTGTGGCAGAGGGGAACGATCGTTATGCTGACAGTGGGGGGGTGGGGGTCTCACTCTTGCCACTATTGTGGCTTAATAGTGAGACCTCGGAGCCCGAAATGCAGCCCTGCATGTTGATCCTTGCCTGCCCTATCCATTTCTGTGTTTTTTACATGACTTTGGTGATTTGCTAAGATTTTTACAAATGAAAACCTTAGCGGAGCACCAGTCATATACAAAAATGCTCGAGTCGCCCATTGACTTCAATGGGGTTCGTTACTCGAAACGAACTCTCGAGCATCACTGAAAGTTCGACTCGAGTAACGAGCACTCGAGCATTTTGGTGCTCGCTCATCTCTAATCATTAACCTTTTTGCTTTCAGGAATTTCTGGACATTTTGCACCTCCGATAGCTAGAACATTTTTTTACACTTTTCTGTGCATAAATGCAACATTTTACATTTATGTACATATCTTACTCTTTACAGCTCAGAGGGAATCAGTTTACACATATTTAGAACTCTTCAGTACATCTCTTGATTGGTTGATTAGACTTATGTGATGGCATCTTTTTTTTAACCTCCAATATGTTTTTATTCAAATGTTTTTGGAATATGTACAGAAAAGGAACATTTTAACCCGTTTACGACTGCTGACAGTGAATTTACATTGCTGCCTAGGCTTTGTGCAGCAGGGATGTAAATTTATGTCGTGGAGTCCACTGAATGCAGCATGTTTGGGTACTGTCATCAGGTCCTGATTGGGTCAAGTCCTAATGGTGTCATCACTGACAGCCAATCACAGTGCTGGTCGGGAACGTTTGTATACTACATATTTCCCTGCATGTCAGCACCTTGAACAGTGTGTCTCTCAGATCCTCTCTCCTCTGCTCTTCTGTTAGCATGAGATTGGAGAAGAAATAAGGAGAATGTAGTATGTAAAACACAGACCATTAACCCCTTCTTTTATAATCATGTATACTAATAAGTTACCAGAGGTGATTGTATAGTATAGGCTTAAATTTCAATAATTTATCTAGAGATAAATTTATAATATACATTCATACCCAGTGGATTTTGGTGCAGATCCACACAAAAACCTGCAGCATATTTTGTGCTGTAAATTTTGGCATAAATCTGCACCAAAATCTGCATCCAAATATTCACCAAAAGTAGGATTGAAATCTGTGGCGGTTAAACATTAAAATCTGGTGTAATGTGAAATTTGACAGGGAATTTCCACACCAATCAATTAATCATCAATACTATGTATATACAATACAAATTATGAATTAAATATAAATGAAAATTAAAAATATGTAAAAAAAAAAGTATAAATTAGTAATTCTTTTAAATTGCTCTGATATAGTATACATATTTGTCATATGGAATTGAAAAAAATGACAAATTTTAAAAATATTCATAAATGTTGGTGTTTTTAATAAATATAACAGTTTACTTTAACCACCTAAATAAAGTGCAATATGTGACAAAAAACAATGGCAGGATTACTTGGATGTGTTAAAGTGGCACATTCCAGATTTCCAAAATTTGTCCTGGTCATAAAGACATAAACAGGCTTGGTCTTGAAGGGGTTAAATTTAGATAAAAACATTAGCTAAAGACACCTTACTTTATCAAATAGAGCCAGTCAACAGCAATGGGCACCATAAACTAGGTTATGGTACTCATGTGGCAGGTTTGATGGAGTTCTGGGAGGTATTTCGTATACTTACCCTGCACCCAGATCCAGTGCTGTCACCCCAAAAAGTAAGCGCGGAGTGTGCAGCCAGACCACTGGTTGTGCGCTATTTATGCACACTGCCATTGATTACTATGGAGAGTGCGCACGCAGAACGAGCAGTCAGTGGCCTGGCTGCATGGTCAATGCTGACTTTCAGGGGTGACAGCGCTGGATCAGGGAGCTGTACAAGTATAATAAATACCTCCTCGGACCCCAGGGAACCTGTCGTAAGAGCACCATAACTTCGTTTGTGGTGGTCATACCTGGTCAGAGAAATACAGGTACTGTGGTGAAGCAAAGTATATGTATATCCAAGGCAAAATGCAACAGTACAGAAATATAGAGTAAATTGCTAATGGTTTTACTCCTAACAGAAAAAGCATAAATACGTATAGTAAATGTATTAATAGATATTATGGGGTGCATTAGTGGATATAAAACCTCCTAGTTTTACAATCTTTTATTTTTCATATATGAATGTGCTGTTACCAAGTGATTTTACTTTTTAAACATGGGGCTGTTTGAAACTAGTGTTGTAACTAATTTTACTGATGGATGTGTGCTATCGTTATGTATGTGAAATATGGGAAGATTTTCCGATTTATGAAGAGGAGTGCAAGCCCTGGTTATAGCAGAGCATATTGTAAGTCACAGTTTTTATAATACAGCGGGCTGCTGACCAAAGTTGGGGGAAAACATTGGGCATTCCCATAAAGTATGAAAAAGGGTACCTGGAGTGCAGGTGAACAAGTAGAAAACATCTAGTGTATTCTAAAAGGGGTTGTTAGTGCAAACCAATATTTGCTATTCAATATGCTATTGGGATCCAAATTCTTTGTTTGTTAGAGGTAAGCTGAGCTCAGGAGACTAACATTAAATCACACAGCATGGATGTGATCCAAAGTAATCTGTTTATTTAGTGACAAACAACAGATTTTATAGGGTTGCAGGTTCCATTACAATAATTCAAATCTACATATAATTCATTTGTTCGATTAGTCAAAGAAATATAAACAAAATATGAATATACAAGATAATGGATTTAACAGCTAAAACGCGAACCAAACGCACGCAGGCGCAGAGTTGACCACACATAATTATTAACTTCTAGCCATTACCTTCCCCAGTCTGATTCCCTGACTGTAAGAGGGTTTCGGCCATCATCTTCAACATTATTACTTAGTATGCCACCCATAGCCTTACCTAAAGCTTCTCTCTCTCAGGCTGCGTCTAGCCTGTCACTACTTTGCACATTCACACAAGCTAAAACAAAACTTAAAACAGCGCTCCGTAATTGGTATCGGACTATATACCCCGGATTCCCGTGAGCACTGAATCCCCTTTTCCCTTCCCTAATTACTGGCTACTTCCACACAAGCCCTTACAAACCCACCATTGATCAGAGAAATCCCCTGGAATTGTTTTTTTTTTCCACCCCTCATGGCACAGATCTGTATCCAGGAAAGATTCCTTCATTTTTCTTTCCTCCTAACAGTCGTCTGAGCTCTCTGTGACCGGTAATTTTTTTTTTCCAATGTGCACGCCTTGTATGCTACACGATCAGGTAAAATAAATAAACCTAGGTACCTCTGTGGGTGACACACTCAAACAGCATTGAGGACAACTGAAGTTTGAGTACCTAAAGCTTATTAAAGGGGTTGTCCCGCGGCAGCAAGTGGGTCTATACACTTCTGTATGGCCATAATAATGCACTTTGTAATGTACATTGTGCATTAATTATGAGCCATACAGAAGTTATAAAAAGTTTTTCACTTACCTGTTCCGTTGCTGGCGTCCCCGTCTCCATGGTTGCCGTCTAATTTTTGCCGTCTAATGGCCAAATTAGACGCGCTTGCGCAGTCCGGGTCTTCTGCTGTTCTCTATGGGGCTCTGTGTAGCTCCGTGTAGCTCCGCCCCGTCACGTGCCGATTCCAGCCAATCAGGAGGCGTGAATCGGCAATGGACCGCACAGAAGAGCTGCGGTCCACGGAGGGAGCAGACCCCGGCGGCCATCTTCAACCGGTAAGTATAGAAGTCACCGGAGCACGGGGATTCAGGTAAGCGCTGTGCTGTTTTTTTTTTAAGTCCCTGCATCGGTGGTTGTCTCGCGCCGAACGGGGGGGGTTGAAAAAAAAAAAACCTGTTTTGGCGCGGGACAACCCCTTTAATGCATGTAGGGAAAAAAGTGGGTGAATACATGGGCATTCCCATAAAGTATAAAGAAGGGTAAATGGAAGGCTGCCTTTCCTTTAAGCAGTGTTAGGAAGGCATTTCAGTTCATTTATTGCTCAATGTTAAATCAGTTTTTAACATTTATTTCATGCCAACAATCGGAAAGCCTGTCTAGAAGTCAGACTACATATTCTCATAAATCGGGTACGCTTTGTCCATTTGTTTTCCTGTTTATTGTAAAACCTGAAACAGAAATCCTGATTTGCTTATTGTTCCCAAGAAAATTGGAATTTGACACAGGGTTCTGAATAGATATTGTATAGGAATTTTGTAAAAGCATCCTGTATACCGTCACATTTGCAAACCAAAATTTGTATTTAGAGTATCCTTTTTTAATGTCTCCTCAAGAGGTAGAAGGTTTGATCACTAAATTAACATGTAGTTAGGAGATTTCTTTAGTATTGTTCTTTTAATATTTGAAGAAAGAACTAGGGGGGAGTATATTGATTGGTATACAAATGTGGAAAAAAAACAGGACTCTGCATCCATGTGCTATAATTTTGCTAATTAATAGTGATCAGACTCTTCACAGCAATAGGGGAAGCATCATTTTAGACAGTCCGATTGTCAGCTCAATAAATGATCAACAAAGCAGGATTATAGATTTCTTTTAAATATGTTGAGAATTGCTAGTAAAGGAAAGCACGATCATTCGTTCCCATTGAGCTGAAAAAGGTTTATTGTACATCTTCCTTAGATAGGTATCACTTTTACATGGCCTGATTATCGGACGAAGATGTAATGTAGAGGAATTTGCAGAACTCACTACTTCCACAAAGGCATGTATTTATTTAGTTAGCTTGAAAAATCAGTGTGATAGACACAAACTAATTAAGGTTCTGTTTAAAATGCTGATGTTTTAAGCTGCTGAACAAATAAATGTTTATATGGAAGTGGTGAGTGCTAAAAATTTCTCTTTAGTGCTCTAATATTGATCAGTTAAGTATAGGATTTACTTTTGTTCAGTTAATAATAAGAAACTGTGCCATATTGTTTTAAAATTTTGAAGGTCACAACCAGGGATTTCAATGGAGGTAAGGAGCAATGAGTTGCAATACCCAACACAGTTGCTACAAAGATATGCAACTGTGCCTAATAAACAATGAAGTTGATGCAGTGCTTGCTGAAGTGCCTTGACTCCTTCTATAAGCTTACTGGTTGGGCCCCCACTGATTTGATATTGATGGCTTATTCTAAGAATAGGCTATCAATAACAAGGTCATGGAGAAACCAATTTAATTCCTGAAAGGACACGGTAGTATATTAGTTCTGTTTTGCAATGGAGGAAGATAATAAACTATTCCAGTATTTTTAAGTTCCTGTTGTTGGCCACTAGGGGGTGCTACACCCCTTACTATAGCCAATTTGGCCCATTTGTTGGCCCTTGAAGTAGAAGAAGCCTTTTGCTTTCTTTACTGAACAGCTCTTTTTACGGTTCACTTTACAGTGTCCTTGTTAAAAATAAAGTGGGACCTTGCCACTGTGTTTCAATAAGCAACGGCAGTGTAGTGGGAAGAGAGAAAGCAGGAAAAGCTCTGTTTCAATCCTACTGCTAGAGCACATGGGTTTATCCCTCACAGCAGCTACCAGAGGGTCCCTGCTGGGGCTCCTTATGCGTGATAAGTGATAGGATGTTTCAGGGAACCTTTGGTCTCAAATTTTTGGCAGAAATGGATGCAAAGGTTTTTTCAAGCAACCAGGGATCAAGCCCACTGCTCATCTCCTAAAAAATGTGGACATCTGCTGTTCCAGCAGCTCTGCTCAAAGATCAGCAGCAGGCTCATTCAAAGAAGTCAAGAAGGCATCTGGTTCCATTGCAAATACCAGAGCAGCTGCACCTACTCCTAATCTGGGAATCACAGAGGCAGAGGGAACTAATTTATAAAATGCCCAAATCACAGATGATCCCTTAAAACTATAATATTTTATTCCTGTTACATTAAAAAACACACATTGGGCTCAAGACACTCATCAACTGATGAAGAGATAAGACAAAGACAAAACAACAATGAAGAACAGAACACACGTGCTAATAAAGATCACGGTGTTACCACACAAAGGAAGTTTAAATTTAGACCCAGTTTATATGTCTCAGATATGGCTACGCAATTCTCGTACCATAGGAACTTCCCATTAGAGGGACAATATAGACATGGAGGGATAGGACGTCGCCAATCTCCCTGATTGTATCTCCCATTTACCTGAGATATTATAGTGTGATATGTTAGAATCACCCCTCAGTATAGGATATTGTCCCAGTTAAGTACTTTCATTCAATGATTTGGTTGATAGACTTGACCAAACATCTTCTAATATTCATATGTGATTAGCCTAAGGAAACAAAAAATTCTAGACCTTAGTGAGTTGATGTAATCACTGACTAAATCGAGATATTTAATGATTGATTCAAAATGGATGGTTCTGCTTCTATTTGTTTAGGTTAATTTATTCTGGTTCTATTCATATGTGATTAGGCTAAGGAAACAAAAAATTCTAGACCTTAGTGAGTTGATGTAATCACTGACTAAATTGAGATATATAATGATTAGAGATGAGCGAGCACCAAAATGCTCGGGTGCTCGTTACTCGAGTCAAACTTTCAGTGATGCTCGAGAGTTCGTTTCGAGTAACGAACCCCATTGAAGTCAATGGGCGACTCGAGCATTTTTGTATATCGCCGTTGCTCGCTAAGGTTTTCATTTGTGAAAACCTGGGAAATTCAAGAAAGTGATGGGAACGACACAGAAACGGATAGGGCAGGCGAGGGGCTACATGTTGGGCTGCATCCCACGTTCCCAGGTCCCACTATTAAGCCACAATAGTGGCAAGAGTGAGACCCCCCCCCCCTCCACTGTCAGCATAAAGATCGTTCTCCTCTGCCACAGCTGTAACAGCTGTGGCAGAGAAGAACGATGTTAGCCCATTGAATTCAATGGAGCCGGCAATACAGCCAGCTCCATTGAAAGCAATGGGCTGCCGGCGATCGCGGGATGAATTGTCGGGATGGGGTTAAATATATAAGCCCTTCCCTGCAATTCCTCCAGAAATGTGTAAAAAAAATATATATATATATACTCACCTGGTCCCGGCAGACGGAGTTCAGCGCGGCCAGCGGCAGTCCTCCTGAACTGCTCTGAACAGCTTTGAGTAGTATTCAGCAGCCGGGGATTTAAAATCCCCCCCTGCTGAATGAGCTGCCTCTAATTGGTCACAGCCTGACCAATCAGAGGCAGATCTCACTCACACACCCATTCATGAATTTATGAATGGGTGAGTGACTGCTGCCTCTCATTGGCTCAGCGGGACCAATCAGATGAGAGGCAACAGTCACTCACCCATTCATGAATTCATGAATGGGTGTGTGAGTGAGATCTGCCTCTGATTGGTCAGGCTGTGACCAATTAGAGGCAGCTAATTTCAGCAGACGGGGATTTTAAATCCCCGGCTGCTGAATACTACTCACAGCTGTTCAGAGCAGTTCAGGAGGACTGCCGCTGGCCGCGCTGAACTCCGTCTGCCAGGACCAGGTGAATATATATAGTATATATATATATTTTTATTTTTACACATTTCTGGATGAATTGCAGGGAAGGGCTTATATATTTAACCCCTTCCCAACAATTCATCCCGCGATCGCCGGCAGCCCATTGCTTTCAATGGAGCCGGCTGTATTGCCGACTCCATTGAATTCAATGGGCTAACATCGTTCTGCTGGGACCAGGTGAGTATATATTTTTTTATTTTTACACATTTCTGGATGAATTGCAGGGAAGGGCTTATATATTTAAGCCCTTCCCGACAATTCATCCCACGCTCGCCGGCAGCCCGTTGCTTTCAATGGAGCCGGCTGTATTGCCGGCTCCATTGAATTGAATGGTCAGTGCTCGTTTAATCGAGACGAGTACCGCGTGGTGCTTGTCTCGAGTAACGAGCATCTCAAGTATGCTCGCTTATCTCTAATAATGATTGATTCAAAATGGATGGTTCTGCTTCTATTTGTTTAGGTTAATTTATTCTGGTTCAATGCATTTCAGTCGGACCCACGACTTTTCAAGAAGCGGGTGGTCAATTGTTTAGAATACAGATGTCTATCAGTGTGGAAAGTTGACAGATATATGAATCAAAGTAGATATATCTCGGTAGTTAGTTATTTATGCAAGAGAATAATTGTTAATATATCTTGAATGTTAGTAGATGCGAAAGAATTTTTTGGGGGGGCTCAGGATAGATTTTGTAGGAGTCCCAAATAATTCTAATGTCAGCTCTCCTAATTGGCAGGTGTCAATTTGATATTTATACACCGCCTCTTAGCAGCTACCATTGGTCTATCCGATTTGATGATATCGGTGACGTAGAGATGGGTTATTATTCTATAGCACCATGCTCCTGCTATATAGACCAGTGTCTCAGAGCTTAAAGAAAAAGATAAAGATTAGGCAAACAATACCCCTCAGACTGAATCTAGATCTGCAAGGAGGTCAGCAGGTTTGCTAGTGTAACTCACTAAACTTTCAGTCAAATATTTTTGACCCAGTTTACTGACTATCTAGACTCAGCAAACATCGGAGGAAACAATACCCCTCAACTTTAATCTAGATCTGCAGAAAAGTCAGCAGACCTGCTAGTATAGCTAACTGAACCCTTGGTCAAATAGTCTTGACTCAGTTAACTGACTGTCTATACTAAATAAAAGCGCTGAATGGAGGGCAATTTTCTTTTAGGCCTTAGTCAGACGGGCGTTTTTTCGCGCGATTTGCGGATCGCATGACGGATGCGCATCCGCAAATCGCGTGACCGGTGCCCGAAAATCGCCCGAAAATCTGCTCCTAGCCGCGTTTCATTAGAAACGGGCCGGAGCTGTCCAGCGCATTGCATTCAATGGAGCCGGCAATACAGCCCGCTCCATTGAAAGCAATGCGCTGCGGGCGAGTGTGGGATGAATTGCCGGGAAGGGCTTAAATATATAAGCCCTTCCCTGCAATTCATCCAGAAAAGTGTTAAAATAAAAAAAATATATATACTCACCTGCTCCCGGCAGCCGGAGTTCCGCGCGGCCGGCCTGCAGTGGGTGTGAAGGGGGTGTGAGTCAGACCTGCCCCCTGATTGGCTCAGCACTTTTCTGGATGAATTGCAGGGAAGGGCTTATATATTTAAGCCCTTCCTGACAATTCATCCCGCGATCGCCGGCAGCCCATTGCTTTCAATGGAGTCGGTTGTATTGCCGGCTCCATTGAATTCAATGGGCAAACATCGTTCTCTGCCACAGCTGTTACAGCTGTGGCAGAGAAGAATGATTTGTCTTCTATATGTTCTCAATGGGGTCGGCGCTGCTGCCGCCGGCCCTATTGAGCGCATATAGAGAAGAGAACAGGAATCGCAGATCGCAGATAGGTGCGATCTGCGATTTCTGTTCTATAATTTATCGGACGAGCGCATAAAAAGCGCTCATGTGTCCGATACCAATGCAAAGCAATGGTTTTAAAAAAATCGCCGGACGCATGCGCATGCGCAAATCGCGCGAAAAAACGCCCGTCTGACTAAGGCCTCAGGCTAAATTAGATAGAGGTTGGTGTAGCCTCCTGCCCTGCTGGTGGGTATGTGGCCATCTGGACCTCAGCTGTACTTTATAGTTCTACCTTCATCCTGCTTAAAAAGAAACTAGATCCGACCCATCCCCTTTGTTATTGCACCCACTCTCAGCTTATTATTAACCCCTACCTCTTTCCCCTTTTAGCAATTTTTTTTCTTAGCCCTTATAGCACGTCTTTTTTCCCTACAAACCTCTGTCATGTATGGGTTCGCACTAAGCATGCACATTTTCCGTTCTTTTTCAGGGTTGACAATATTAGTATCACAGTAAATAAACTTACGATATTTTGCCAGAGCATTTGAAAATCATTTTATTATGTGACTATTAGGGTTTTTTCATGCATGTATAGGTGTGTCGAAAAAAAACAAACGGTGGGCACATGTGAAAAAAATTCAAGACCAAAGCTAAAATTCACACATAAATAGTGCAGCCCCATTGAAAGCAATAGGAGAGGACTTCCTTGGATGTTAAACCCCTGGATGCTGTCAACGATGAATACTAGGGCTTATTTAAGGGCTTTGACAGTAGATCTTCCTACTGTCAAAGTTGCATCGCATTGCACGAAAACCATGTTTTTGTACGAAGCTAAAAATGCTGTCCTATTTTTTCCAGGTGCAAATTTGTAGCGCTTGTAAAAAACAGACATGTGACCACTTTCATTAGAAAGCATTGGTTCTAATAAAGCCATTTTTTAAATGCACATATTCATGCGTGAAAAAAACGCTTGTGTGACTGAGCCCTTAAGCATATTATAACAGTGAAGTATAAAATGGTGGCTTTTAAGTAATACAAATTTATACCAATTTGTGCTACTTTCTACAAAACCCTTTCACTGTGCTGTCATATTTGATAACTGCAGCCCTAGTAATATTTGATAGCTATTAAAAGATATACTGACATAAATTCTTTGGTGACTGCCAATAGTTATGAATTTCATCTACTAAGAAACATTTTCTTAAATGGAAAATCACTAGCTTAGATATAGCTTAGCACGACCACAGAATATTTATAGCATTCACCATATGCTTGAGAAAGAATATTTTATCTGGTTAACATTTTCAATAAATGGGTCCCATGACTTGTAGACTGTATCATAATATTCTAGAATTTGACAACATAAATAAATTGCTAAAATTATTTCGAACTTTACTGTCTATAATTAAGGGTCATTTTCTTCACGTCCTTCACTTGATTCTGCCATTTTAGTTCTTTTATTTTTTTTATGTCGGGCACTTAATTTTATTAGTATACCTCTGATAACTGCCTTGTGGGCATTCCAAAAGGTCAAATTACTGATATCTGGACTTGCATTAAAGTCAAAATATTCTTTTAAAGAATCATTTATTTGAAACTGGATTTCCAGGGACTTAAGTCCAATGTAGATAATTCGCAGCACACTTTAAGGTTTTTTAATCACATATAGGGACCCTCAGGTCTCTGAATGCACGTCAAGATTTGGAGTCTGAGCCACGACTTCTATGGATAATCAATAGATAACAGGCAAATGCATTCCAGGTGTATCAATTCAAAGGATATGGCTTTTATTCCTCCATAAACGCGACGTTTCGACCCACTCGGGGTCTTTGTCAAGCATAAGGGACTTAAGCAGGGAAACATTATTCCTCCATATTCTAGCATTCCCTTGAGAAGTTCCCAGTGCTAGTCTAAAATATGTTTGGGAGTGGTCAGACCACATAGTTGTACCTATTTCTGAGGATAGAATTAATGGGAGTGCCCATCCATCCACCAGACATAGGCCTATATTGGAGAATGTTTTGTTACGTAGAGAGTAGAAGGTATATTCTTTTGAGGAGGAATTAAGGCATCTAAAAGTGTTGTATAAAGCCTCTTTATGTAACCAAGGTTGTAGTGTGGGGAAGGTTCTGGGGCCAGTCTTGGCATATATATTTGGGGCATTATATTTACTAGGGTAATAAGGATCCCATTTAGGATGCCCACCAGGATGAGATATATATTCATTGTACTAAAAATAAGGAATGAAAAGTAGGGCTCTTGATGGACAACCATGTAGTTATTAGTAGATGGTGAATATTCATAGAGACCTGAAAGAAAGAACATAGGAACTGAACAATCAGCAGATTAAATATCAGCATCTGCTTGTTTTTTGGGGGGAAACATCTGAACAAGTTTGCATGGGATTAGCCAGCCTAATATCTGGTTGCTTCAAATTATGTCCAGCAGCTGCAAGATGACCTCAACCCAGGAATGTATTGTGGGGTAAATAGCTCGGTAGCGTGCGGGTGTCGCGACATTCAGAGACAGAATCAGCGAATGTAGTCCAAAACAGGTGACCTGCGTTTATTTTGTAACCACAACATAAAGTACAACCTTCGCTTCAGGCAAAACAGCAACATAAACGTCCAACCTTAGCTTCAGGTACACAAATAACAGTCCCAAAATCCAGCTATCAGGCCGTCCCGGTCGCACTTGGCAGGTGCTGTGTACCGCAGGGCTTCTCTCTCCAGCCGGTCTTTACCCTCCTTAGGAATTAAAGTTATATAAGCCTCCAGGGATTGCTTGGGGAGGGCTGAACCAGAAAGGAGGGAGTTGCAGAGTTTAGTAAGGTATGGGATAAGTATTTTAGCAAACTTTTTGTAGTAGAGAATTGGGAGTCCATCTGGTCCTGAGATCTTCCCGGTGGGGATAGAGGCCAGAACCTCTGTCCCTTCATCTTCTGTTACCGGTTGTAGAATTGAGGAGGCGTCCTCCCTGGACAGACCCGGGAGTCTTAGAGTATTTATAAATGCAAAGGAGGCATCAGAGATCTCCTCCGAGTCCTTACGAAGGTTATATAATGCGGTATAGTATTTTTCAAACTCCCCGGACACATCGCTGGTGGACGTGACCACATCTCCAGTGAAGGTCTTAATCTGTGAGATAAAGGTATTTTCTTTTTGCTTTTTGATGAGCCTTATCATTGTTTTTGAGCCTCTATCTCTGTGTATATAGATTTTATATTTGGAGGGGAACAGGGTCTTTGCTGATTTTATGTTTAGGGCATTTTTAAGTTTTTCTCTCAGACACTTTAATTCCTTATGGATGTCATTGCTAGAGTTATTTTTGTGGAGGGCTTCCATAGTAGTGATTTGGGCAAAGAGTGAGTTGATCTCTTCATTTCTTTGCCGTTTAACTTTGGCACCTAAGGAAATCAGCTCTCCCCTGATGAAAGCTTTATGAGCCTCCTATATAATTGGGATGGACACTTCATTTGGGTCATTGATCTTGAAGTATTCTACTAATTTCTCTGACAGGAGTGAACAGTTAATTAGTGTACAGTTAAGGCGCTAGTTCCACTCCCTCCTCGACAGGCTATCAACTACCAGTACAATGAAAATAGGGGCATGGTCCGAGATAGTAATTGGGCCGATGTCGGTAGAGGTGACAGAGTGCATATGTTTGCCTGATATCAAGAAGTAATCTATTCTATGATGGGAAGAATGGATATGGGAGTAGTACAAATATTCTCTAGTCCCTGGGTTCAGGATCCTCCAAACGTCCTGTAGGTTTAGCTCTGATAAAAGGCTCCTCAGCCTATGAATCTGCTTTCAGGCAGATGTCATGGAATGTCATGGAACCCGCGGTGGTGTCCATTGAATGATCTAATGCTAGATTGAAGTCACCCCCGACTACATGCAGGCCCTCCGCAAACTCTCCAAACTTGGTCAGAACCTGTGTTAACCACGGGATTTGGTTTTTATTTGGAGCATAAAGGAGATCATACTGTGTGCCACCGTGCCTTTCAAAAAATATATATCCACCCCCCCGGATCAAGCTCCGTCCACACAGGAACAAAGGGGACATTTTTGCTAATTGCAATTGAGACCCCCTAGAGGCCGAGGAGTGTGTGCTGTGGTACCATTGCTTATAATTAAATGTTGGGAGGTTAGGTATACGGTTGTGGCGAAAATGAATTTCTTGGAGAAACACCTCCTCCGTTTTGTACTTTTTCAAGAGAGAGAAGGTTTGGGATCTTTTCTGGGGGCTATTCTAGTCTCTGACATTAAATGAAGTAATCTTAACTTCTGCCATGTTTCAGTTTCAGGGACATTTCTACAGAACGCTGATCTGCCCTCTTCTGCCTCATCCTACTATAAACATTCTTGCTGTTTAAACATATATTAACAACAAACACCACATAATGTGGTAAAATGAGGAAATTTATTAGACACAGAGCAAGGGGAGGGCCATGCTAGAAGGGGCCTTGTGCCTGTTCCTCAATCAAACTCAGAGTTGGAAAAAAATCCCCATGGCTCCTCCCGATCTCTGCGTATTTGGGGGGTGGTTGGGTGCACACCTTTTAAGGTGGGAGCGACCCCCGAGACCTACAATAGTTAAAATTTCTAATTTACTATCTGAGCCAAAATCTTAGTGTAGGCTTAGTAATTGTGTGAATTATAAACAGACTGGATGGAAACACAGATGGACATAGATTACCACATACACACGCGTCCCACCGGGACGCTAAGAATCACTGCGCATGACCGGAAACGGTCATGCCCAAACTATGAAGAGGGTAAACAGGATCAATTGGCTACTGCGCTTGCGCATAGAAACGCGTGTAGCGACCATAGCGAGTGTCACAAGAAAGACACGCCCATTGTTTCTCTGGTGTGTATTAGGTGAGCATGATGTCCTGTTGTTGGGTTATTATCATATTCATCAGCAGTAGTAATGCATATGTTATAATCGGGCTCTTAATACAAATTGACTGGATTGGATGATCTGGTTTACATCTGACTTTGTCATAACGATCAGTGGGTAATAGATGTGGATCGTTTAGAGGTTGTAACCATGGGCGTGTCTTTCTTGTGACACTCGCTATGGTCGCTACGCGCGTTTCTATGCGCAGGTACAGTAGCCAATTGATCCTGTTTGCCCTCTTTATAGTTTGGGCATGACCGTTTCCGGTCATGCGCAGTGATTCTTAGCGTCCCGGTGGGACGCGTGTGTATGTGGTAATCTATGTCCACTGCCTATAACAGCGGCAAAAAAGATTACCCGTTCTGGGCACACGCCGTAGACCTTGGAGTCGGAAGTATTGCCTATTTTTAATACATTGAACTATACTATCGGTAAGTGCGGCGTGGCGTCACTATTTTTAAATTTATTGAACTTTATTGTTCCTAACAGCAGTCTTCTTCCGGACAGCTTTCTGATGTGGACTCATGGTTGGATGACACCTCCTAAACTCTCACATGTGAGTAGAATTGTTTTTAATTAATTGTATATATATATATATAGCATTAACTTCAGTTGGTGTTTGAGCTTGACAAAGGCCACAGCACTGGTGGCCGAAACGTCGCTGATGTGATTATGCTTGACTTCTTAAACCTTAATAAAAGATTCGATGGATTTTACTTCTGATGCTATTCTTGAAGATTGATCCTATGTGCTGCCGGTCCTCTACTATTACTGTAGTCTCTTTCTGTGTCTTGGGGTTCTGGGGGCTCTGCTGAGTGACCAGTTCTCAGGCTTCTGCAGTGGAGGCAGCTGACATTTGGTCTGGAATGGCAGCCACGATGTGATGTTGAGCGGAGGTATCTCTAGCTTCTCCCACGCTTTGTCGAGATCATCCGGTGATCTAATAGTTATCTGTTGGCCGTCTTTAAAGGTGGAGAGGCTGAACGAAAAAATCCATCTCATAGGGAGCTCTTTTTTGCTCAGGGCCTCCATCAGGGGTTTCAGTATGCACCTTTTGGCCAGTGTACTGAAGGCAGTCTCCTGGAATATAAGTATTTTACTGCCCTCATAGATGATCTTGTGTGCCTCTCTGGCTTTTTGTAAAATAGCTGAGGTGTCCACGTAACTTAACAGACCACAGATGACATCTCTAGGCGGTTCTGTTGGTGAGGGTTGAGTCGCAGAGCTCTGTGAATACATTCTATTACTATCTTATTGACTCTGTCCTTGCCGAGCAGGGTCTGGAATATGTGTGAAGTGGACAGGTTTAATGCCTCAGGTGCTGTGGACTCTGGAAGGCCTCTGAAGCCGATATTCCTTCTTCAACTTCTGTTCTCCTGGTCCTCTATTAAAAGCATGGCTTGGTTTATTTGGTCTTGCTGTGCCATAAGATTAGACTGAAGGGATAAATTATGTTGTAAAAGTTCCCGATGTGCACTCTCCAAGTCCTCAACTCTGTGGCCAATTTGTTTAACCTCTGACCTAATGTCCGCCAGCTCTTTCATGACAGGAGAGATAGAGTGTGCCAGGATTTTTTTGAGGAAAGAGCGTGAAATCGGGTTTCTGTCTGTGTCTCCATTGTGTTCTGAAGCAACTGAGGTTTTCTTGAGAGGTTTTCTTTCTTTGCGCCGCTGGCGAGCAATGTTTTTTTTAAGGTATTTCTCCATCTCAGCTTGACTTTTGCTAGTCCTAGGGGTGTCTGTGTGTTCCTTGTTTTTGTCTTTTCCAATTTTCACCATTTTATATTAATGAGCTGTATCGCCCCGCTGGAAGCTATTATCTCAGGATTAAGTGACTCTTGTACTAGTCTATCTGGTCTGTAGCTAAGAAAGTATAGGTCCCGGAGTCTCTTGTTTACATTAGTTAGTTAAATGAGCTCCCGTCCGTGCCCCGATGGCTGGAATTAGTGGGTGTGCGGAAATTCCTGCGCCAGTAGGGCCTGCAAGAACAGCCCTGCATGTGGGCTGTCCGCATTTCGGTGCCAGCTCTTGCTCTCTAGGTCCCCAGGCAATTCTCAAGGAGGGAAGTAGGTCGCAGGATAATAAAAAGCGGAGAGCAGGAGCAGGGCGGTCAGCCCAGTAGGCCGCAGTCAATAAGTAGCCCTGACTGTTTGTTTTCTTGAGCTGCAGGGCTTTATATGATTTCCTTATATATTCTTCTGTTGTGGAGGTTGTGCTTCTTCAGGGTCTTATCCCCTGGCCTGTACTACTAGGCCTGCCAAGGGTGACTTGGTGTGGAGGTCAGGGCTAATGTCCACCATATCAGGCACCTACCTCCTATGTTTGCCGCCTGTCAGGGGCCTTTGTGTTTCCCGCTTCCTCTCCTGCTCATGTAGGGCCGGGTGCGGCGTCCTGTACTCCAGTGCCTCCCACCTACAGTACAGCAGCAGTGGTCCCCGATGTCTGCTCCGCTGGAGCCTCCGACCGCCACTCCACTTACCGGGGATCAGGTGACAAGCAATGCTCTGCTCCTCTTGTAAGTCCAGGCCGTCACTCCAGCATACAGGTGCTCCGGATCACTCAGGCCGCCAGCGCCTCTCCACTGCCGCTGGACGCAAGACACGGTAAGTCATCTCTCTGCCGCTGTATGTTCTCTTCTGGGGTCCGAGGAGAGTTACCGAGTGGCAAAAGTACTTTCCCTGCTGGCAGGAATCTCTCTGAATCCCTGGTTTAATGGTGGAGCTCAGCCGTGTGCGTCCTCCTGCCTCTGCAGCCAAGCCACGCCCCCAATGAACTTCTCTGAAGCTGGGTGACTAGATGCAGGGAAGCTTGCTATGGGATCTTCCTCAGGAAAAATATTCCTCTGTGGGAAGTAGGGAGATGAGAGTCTAGGTCTTTATTTCTCTGGGCTCTTTGAGGGAGATGATGGGCAGGACACGGTGAGATTTCAGGTGCCATCTTGTGAGATAGGGGGTGACATGCATTTTCTCAGTAGTCTCACTTACCCCATTCTGAGGTGTGAACACTCACGGCTCCTTCTGTAGCTGATTCTCAGTCATTGTTGTCACAGCTGTAGTGACAGCTTGACTCATCAGGAGAGTCGAGGGAGACGAGAGAGACGACTGGTGTACAAGCACCATCCTGCTGACTCCTGCCAGGCTGGTAAATGGCTCTCCTCCTATTGCACTCATCGCTCCCAGGGATGAAGCCCCTGGACTTTCCTCCTCTGTCTGTCTGTGATTTACAGCAGCATCGACTGTTCTGTCCAGCAGGATGAGAGATTATGCTCTGCTTCTATGCTGGTGGGGGAGGGCAGTCCCCTGTTAGCTGCAGCTTGCTCCCCACCAGCTCCTCATGCAGCAAAGAAGTCTGCCACTCTCTGCACCAGAGCTTTAGAGGACTTTCTTTTTGGCATGATCGGGAACCAGGTGGGTAGCTGACTTCACTGAATTTCTTGTGGAGCTGAGAGAGATGTCCGCCTTCCTCAGCAATCAGGTAACGGCCCCTGCAAGGTTTTTTTTTTTAAATACATGAAAAATAGCAAATTTAACGCTGATAAAAAATCATATGTAGATTTATTTAAAGTCAATGCACCAGCAATGTAGGCCAGTGCACATATTAAAACAATGCAAATGAGTTATCATCTGGTACATCCTATCATATTACAACAGTGTAGCAGTATCATGATAGTCATGACAATAGTTTTTAACAAAGGAAAACCTATTAGCAGGTTGGGCAAACTGTTTGGAAGACAGTCACTGGATTGCATTGCTAAATGACTAATTCAAGAAAAATCATGTTGCTAAAATTATATATTTGTAAATTTAACTCTGTAACATACTACATCCAAATTGCTGCAACAACATAACTTCCATGCCTTCCCACAGGGAATTTACTGAATGGCTGAGCACTGCCTGTGATTGACTGAGCACTGTGACCAATCACAGGCAGCGCTTAACTGTCATTCAATGGCTAAGTGCTCAGCCAATGAGACCAGCGTTTTCTTGGGGCGGGGATTTTTCAATCCCCGGCCTCCAGAACACAGAAGACTGCTGTGCCAGAGAGAAGAGCCGAACGGCTCTTCTAGGTGAGTATAATTTTTCCTTTTTTACTTTTTTTTATAGCTAGGGAAGATTTTCAAGCCCTTCCCCAAAAATTATCGCTGCGGGGTTTACCTGCAACCCTCTGCTTTCAATGGGGCCTAAGCAGTGCCGACCCCATTGAAAGCAATGGAATAGCATCACGGACTTCTGCCACGGGGATGAAGGAATCCTCTGCTATAGCTGTCACAGCTGTGGCAGAAGTTGGCGATGTACTCCTAATGTTTTCAATGGGGCTGGCGCTGCTGCCGCCGGCCCCATAGAAAACAATGAGCAGAATCACAGAGTTTTCTCTGCGCTGCGAGTCACTCGCTCTCGCATCACTAGAAAAAATATCACTAGTGGGTAGGCCCCCTTACATGATGAATAAAAACGACAAAACTTTTCACCAAAGTGGCCCTTTAAAATGAAGAAAACAACACAAGACATTAAATGTTGGATTACTAAATGTAAAGAAACTATTTTTTTTTAACCAATGATATACTGGCTTACAAAGTTTTCTATAACATAAAGAAATGTAGTCGTTTTTAACAAATTTCGGGGTGCTTAAAAATAGCCACCACATTGTTGTTTTTTATTTTATCGGACATTTAATATATTTACTATTTTTCAAAATGAGCACTTTTAGGCATTTAAAATTACACTAGATATTTTTATTTTCATATTTTACCACCTCAAATTTTATGGGTGGCAACACTGATTCATATAGTAAGGCCACAGCAAAGCACTACAAAAAGGAAAGATTGTCCTAATTGAGATGTTTCATCACGATGGTCTACTTAATCCATCGGCTCTTTCGCTTCCGCATCTTAATATCAAACTTTGCTGAAAAACTTTGTAAGTGCTATGGACAAATATAGGGTTCTTCACTTAAAAGAAATATTTCTGAAAATGAGTGATGCAAAACTGTAGTAGTAGAGGAATGAGGAATCTCAGTTGGGGAGGGGGAACGCTATAATCTCAATATATCATTATAGGGCTTTTTAAATATGGTTACTCATTTAAATATAATTTTTATAGTATATTTAACTTTATGCTGTTTATGTAAGCTGTACAGTAGCTTTAGGAACATGCAAGAACAAAATCAGCATGACTGCATTTATAGTTATATTTTCAGGGGGATTTTTTTTAATCCAACAAAGAGGCAATCACCATGTGCATTTTGTAAAGTAAACCATATCATAAATGTACACACTGTAAATGATTTGTAAGCTCTTTAGTAGACTGCATCCTAATGAATATTAAAATACATCTTGAGTGCTGATTACTCAATTAAATTTGAGTGATGTGATTAAAATCATGGAGCACAGATAAAAATGAGTAATTCAGTATAATAACAGACGTAATATCTGTTCTTATACTCTATATTTAACCTTATTAGAATCTGGTGTCTACACATTTAAAAAGCATTTCTATTTTTACAGAACCGATGAAGGGTTCATACAGAGTTTAAAGTCATTGTTATGTTGTTGTATCATTTACAATGCAGTATTTGGCCCTAGGGTTATTATTTTACCTTTTTATTCACATCATCTAGAGACTCTGGAATAGCTAATGTATAATAACAGTACTGACCAAACAATGTTTGCCTGGAATGAAGATTACTATCATTATTTTTAGTCTATCTATCTATCTATCTATCTATCTATCTATCTATCTATCTATATATCTATCTATCTATTAGAGATGAGCGAACACCAAAATGTTCGGGTGTTCGTTATTCGTAACGAACTTCCCGTGATGCTCGAGGGTTCGTTTCGAACAACGAACCCCATTGAAGTCAATGGGCGACCAGAACATTTTTGTATTTCGCCGATGCTCGCTAAGGTTTTCATGTGTGAAAATCTGGGCAATTCAGGAAAGTGATGGGAATGACACAGTGACGGATAGGGCAGGCGAGGGGCTACATGTTGGGCTGCATCCTAAGTTCACAGGTCCCACTATTAAGCCACAATAGCGGCAAGAGTGCCCCCCCCCCCTCCCAACAACTTTTACTTCTGAAAAGCGCTCATTAGCATGGCATACCTTTGCTAAGCACCACACTACCTCCAACAAAGCACAATCACTGCCTGCATGACACTCCACTGACACTTCTCCTGGGTTACATGCTGACCAACCGCCCCCCCTCCCCCCCACAGCGCACACCAAAGTGTCCCTGGGCAGCCTTCAGCTGCCCTCATGCCACACCACGCTCATGTCTATTTAGAATTGCGTCTGCCATGACGAGGGACCGCAGGCACACACTGCAGAGGTTGGCACGGCTAGGCAGCGACCCTCTTTAAAAGTGGCGGAGCGATAGCCCACAATGCTGTACAGAAGCAATGAGAAATAGAATCCTGTGCCACCGCCATCAGGAGCTGCACACGTGGGCATAGCAATGGGGAACCTATGTGCCACACACTATTCATTCTGTCAAGGTGTCTGCATGCCCCAGTCAGACCGGGCTTTTTAATTCATAGACACAGGCAGGTACAACTCCCTATTGTGAAGTCCCTGTCGACCCACAGCATGGGTGGCTCCCTGGAACCCACCGGTGGTACACAGAAATATCCCATTGCATTGCCCAACACAGCTGAGGTAGTAATGTCGTGCTTAATGCAGGTGGGCTTCGGCCCACACTGCATGCCCCAGTCTGACTGGGGTTCTTTATAAGTGTACAGATGTAGTAAAAACTCCGTGTGCACCTACAGCATGGGTGGGTGCCAGGAAGCCACCGGCGGTACATAGAAATATCCCATTGCATTGCCCAACACAGCTGAGGTAGTAATGTTGTGCTTAACCCTTTCCAATCCAATTTGTATATGGTTTTCCTAGGGGGCTTACTCTTTTTCTGCTGTTATACAACGGCGCTATATGCTGGCTAAAGCCAGTACTGCATGAGCTGACACGTAGGATAGGCTCCGACAGCAGAGAGGCTGGCAATATACAGTAAGAGAACCCCGACGGACGTCTACCAACAACGGAGCTGTACAGCCTTAAACCCTAATGTCTTCACAGGTCACACAGTGGACTGGAAAGGGTTAATGCAGGTGGGTTTCGGCCCACACTGCATGCCCCAGTCAGACTGGGGTTCTCTACAAGTGGACACATGTAGGTTAAACTCCCTGTGGACCCACTGCCTGGGTGGGTGCCAGGAAGCCACCGGCGGTACATAGAAATATCCCATTGCATTGCCCAACACAGCTGAGGTAGTAATGTCGTGCGTAATACAGGTGGGCTTCGGCCCACACTGCATGCCCCAGTCAGACGGGTTCTTTAGAAGTGTACAGATGTATTAAAAACTCAGTGTGCACCTACAGCATGGGTGGCTCCCTGGAACCCACCGGCGGTACATAAATATATCCCATTGCATTGCCCAACACAGCTGAGGTAGTAATGTCGTGCTTAATGCAGGTGGGCTTCGGCCCACACTGCATGCCCCAGTCAGACTGGGGTTCTTTACAAGTGGACACATGTAGGTTAAACTCCCTGTGGACCCACTGCCTGGGTGGGTGCCAGGAAGCCACCGGCGGTACATAGAAATATCCCATTGCATTGCCCAACACAGCTGAGGTAGTAATGTCGTGCGTAATACAGGTGGGCTTCGGCCCACACTGCATGCCCCAGTCAGACGGGTTCTTTAGAAGTGTACAGATGTATTAAAAACTCAGTGTGCACCTACAGCATGGGTGGCTCCCTGGAACCCACCGGCGGTACATAAATATATCCCATTGCATTGCCCAACACAGCTGAGGTAGTAATGTCGTGCTTAATGCAGGTGGGCTTCGGCCCACACTGCATGCCCCAGTCAGACTGGGGTTCTTTACAAGTGGACACATGTAGGTTAAACTCCCTGTGGACCCACTGCCTGGGTGGGTGCCAGGAAGCCACCGGCGGTACATAGAAATATCCCATTGCATTGCCCAACACAGCTGAGGTAGTAATGTCGTGCGTAATACAGGTGGGCTTCGGCCCACACTGCATGCCCCAGTCAGACGGGTTCTTTAGAAGTGTACAGATGTATTAAAAACTCAGTGTGCACCTACAGCATGGGTGGCTCCCTGGAACCCACCGGCGGTACATAAATATATCCCATTGCATTGCCCAACACAGCTGAGGTAACGTCAGCTGTAATGCAGGTGGGCTAAAAATTAATTTGATTACACTGTAGGCGAGGGCCCACAAAAATTGCTGTATCAACAGTACTAATGTACATCCCAAAAATTGGCCATGGCCAGCCAAGAGGGCAGGTGAAACCCATTAATCGCTTTGGTTAATGTGGCTTAAGTGGTAACTAGGCCTGGAGGCAGCCCAGTGTAACGAAAAATTGGTTCAAGTTAAAGTTCCAATGCTTTTAAGCGCATTGAAACTTATAAAAATTGTTCTGAAAAATTATTTGAGTGAGCCTTGTGGCCCTAAGAAAAATTGCCCGTTCAGCGTGATTACGTGAGGTTTCAGGAGGAGGAGCAGGAGGAGGAGGAGGAGGAATATTAGACACAGATTGATGAAGCAGAAATGTCCCCGTTTTGGATGGTGAGAGAGAACGTAGCTTCCATCCGCGGGTGCAGCCTACGTATTGCTTACGTATCGCTGCTGTCCGCTGGTGGAGAACAGAAGTCTGGGGAAATCCAGCCTTTGTTCATCTTGATGAGTGTTAGCCTGTCGGCACTGTCGGTTGACAAGCGGCTACGCTTATCTGTGATGATTCCCCCAGCCGCACTAAACACCCTCTCCGACAAGACGCTAGCCGCAGGACAAGCAAGCACCTCCAGGGCATACAGCGCTAGTTCAGGCCACATGTCCAGCTTCGACACCCAGTAGTTGTAGGGGGCAGAGGCATCACCAAGGATGGTCGTGCGATCCGCTACGTACTCCCTCACCATCCTTTTACAGTGCTCCCGCCGACTCAGCCGTGACTGGAGAGCGGTGACACAGTCTTGGTGGGGAGCCATAAAGCTGGCCAGGCCCTTAAAGACTGTTGCACTGCCTGGGATGTACATGCTGCTCGATCTACGCACATCCCCTGCTACCTTGCCCTCGGTACTGCGCCTTCTGCCACTAGCGCTGTCGGCTGGGAATTTTACCATCAGCTTGTCCGCAAGGGTCCTGTGGTATAGCAACACTCTCGAACCCCTTTCCTCTTCGGGAATCAGGGTGGCCAGGTTCTCCTTATACCGTGGATCGAGCAGTGTGTACACCCAGTAATCCGTCGTGGCCAGAATGCGTGCAACGCGAGGGTCACGAGAAAGGCATCCTAACATGAAGTCAGCCATGTGTGCCAGGGTACCAGTACGCAACACATGGCTGTCTTCACTAGGAAGATCACTATCAGGATCCTCCTCCTCCTCCTCCTCCTCCTCCTCCTCCTCAGGCCATACACGCTGAAAGGATGACAGGCAATCAGCCAGTGTACCGTCAGCAGCGGCCCAAGCTGTCTCTTCCCCCTCCTCCTCATCCTCCTCATGCTCCTCCTCCTCCTCCTGTACGCGCTGAGAAATAGACAGGAGGGTGCCCTGACTATCCAGCGGCATACTGTCTTCCCCCGCCCCCGTTTCCGAGCGCAAAGTAGCTGCCTTTATGGTTTGCAGGGAATTTCTCAAGATGCATAGCAGAGGAATGGTGACGCTAATGATTGTAGCATCGCCGCTCACCACCTGGGTAGACTCCTCAAAATTACCAAGGACATGGCAGATGTCTGCCAACCAGGCCCACTCTTCTGAAAGGAATTGAGGAGGCTGACTCCCACTGCGCCGCCCATGTTGGAGTTGGTATTCGACTATAGCTCTCCGTTGTTCATAGAGCCTGGCCAACATGTGGAGCGTAGAGTTCCACCGTGTGGGCACGTCGCACAGCAGTCGGTGCACTGGCAGCTTAAAGTGATGTTGCAGGGTGCGCAGGGTGGCAGCGTCCGTGTGGGACTTGCGGAAATGTGCACAGAGCCGGCGCGCCTTTACGAGCAGGTCTGACAAGCGTGGGTAGCTTTTCAGAAAGCGCTGAACCACCAAATTAAAGACGTGGGCCAGGCATGGCACGTGCGTGAGGCTGCCGAGCTGCAGAGCCGCCACCAGGTTACGGCCGTTGTCACACACGACCATGCCCGGTTGGAGGCTCAGCGGCGCAAGCCAGCGGTCGGTCTGCTGTGTCAGACCCTGCAGCAGTTCGTGGGCCGTGTGCCTCTTATCGCCTAAGCTGAGTAGTTTCAGCACGGCCTGCTGACGCTTGCCCACCGCTGTGCTGCCACACCGCGCGACACCGACTGCTGGCGACATGCTGCTGCTAACACATCTTGATTGTGAGACAGAGGAGGAGGAGGAGGAGGAGGGTGCTTTAGTGGAGGAAGCATACACCTCCGCAGATACCAGCACCGAGCTGGGGCCCGCAATTCTGGGGGTGGGTAGGACGTGAGCGGTCCCAGGCTCTGACTCTATCCCAGCCTCCACTAAATTCACCCAATGTGCCGTCAGGGAGATGTAGTGGCCCTGCCCGCCTGTGCTTGTCCACGTGTCCGTAGTTAAGTGGACCGTGGCAGTAACCGCGTTGGTGAGGGCGCGCACAATGTTGCGGGAGACGTGGTCGTGCAGGGCTGGGACGGCACATCGGGAAAAGTAGTGGCGACTGGGAACTGAGTAGCGCGGGGCCGCCGCCTCCATGATACTTTTGAAGGACTCCGTTTCCACAAGCCTATACGGCAGCATCTCAAGGCTGATGAATTTTGCTATGCGGACGGTTAACGTTTGAGCGTGCGGGTGCGTGGCGGCGTACTTGCGCTTGCGCTCGAACACTTGCGCAAGCGACGGCTGAACGGTGCGCTGAACTACACTGCTGGATGGGGCCGAGGACAGCGGAGATGAGGGTGTGGGTGCAGGCCATGAGGCGGTAGTGCCTGTGTCCTGAGAGGGGGGTTGCATCTCAGTGGCAGGTTGGGGCACAGGGGGAGAGGCAGGGGTGCAAACCGGAGGCGGTGAACGGCCTTTGTCCCACCTTGCGGGGTGCTTGGCCATCATATGTCTGTGCATGGTGGTGGTGGTGAGGCTGTTGGTGTTGGCTCCCCGGCTGAGCTTTGCGCGACAAAGGTTGCACACCACTGTTCGTCGGTCGTCAGGCGTCTCTGTGAAAAACTGCCAGACCTTAGAGCACCTCGGCCTCCGCAGGGTGGCATGGCGCGAGGGGGCGCTTTGGGAAACACTTGGTGGATTATTCGGTCTGGCCCTGCCTCTACCCCTGGCCACTGCACTGCCTCTTGCAACCTGCCCTGCTGATGCCCTTGACTCCCCCTCTGAAGACCTGTCCTCCTGAGTAAGCGTTGCACACCAGGTGGGGTCAGTCACCTCATCGTCCTGCTGCTCTTCCTCCGAATCCTCTGTGCGCTGCTCCCTGGGACTTACTGCCCTTACTACTACCTCACTGCAAGACAACTGTGTCTGATCGTCATCGTCCTCCTCACCCACAGAAAGTTGTTGAGACAGTTGGCGGAAGTCCCCAGCCTCTTCCCCCGGACCCCGGGAACTTTCGAATGGTTGGGCATCAGTGACGATAAACTCCTCTGGTGGGAGAGGAACCGCTGCTGCCCAATCTAAGCAGGGGCCCGAGAACAGTTCCTGGGAGTGCTCCCGCTCCTGAGCAGGTGTTATTGTAGTGGAGTGAGGAGGCTGGGAGGAAGGAGGAGCAGCAGACAGAGGATTCGGATTGGCAGCAGTGGACGGCGCAGAACTGCGGGTAGACGATAGGTTGCTCGAAGCACTTTCTGCCATCCAGGACAGGACCTGCTCACACTGCTCATTTTCTAATAACCGTCTCCCGCGTGGACCCATTAATTGGGCGATGAATGTGGGGACGCCAGAAACGTGCCTCTCTCCTAATCGCGCAGCAGTCGGCTGCGACACACCTGGATCAGGAGCTTGGCCTGTGCCCACACCCTGACTTGGCCCTCCGCGTCCTCGGCCGCGTCCACGTCCTCTAGGCCTACCCCTACCCCTCAGCATGCTGTATTACCAGTGATTTGATTTCACAGGCAGGAAATAAATTGGCGCAAGACTGCAGGCCAAATATAATTTTTGCCCTTTTTGGAAAACGAAAGGCCCCACTGCCTCTAGTGAATGAATTATCTAAGTTTAATAACTGTGCTGTGTCCCTGCTTATGTGTCACAGAACGTGAGGGTAGCAGAGTTATTATAACTCTGGCAGAGCAGGTATTTTTTTTCCCAATTAAGGAAAGCAAATGGCGAAGCCAGCAGTAAAGCGTAGCTGGGTGCGTATGATTTAGCACTGTTCTTCACGCAGCTCACACGTCTCCACCGCCCGTAAGGACGGACAGAGGCTGGACAAATAGATTTGTTTTCAGTTTTTTCCCACCAAAAGGCAGCACTGCGTATATTCTATGAACATGAGAAGTTTAATAACTGTGCTGTGTCCCTGCTTATGTGTCACAGAACGTGAGGGTAGCAGAGTTATTATAACTCTGGCAGAGCAGGTATTTTTTTTCCCAATTAAGGAAAGCAAATGGCGAAGCCAGCAGTAAAGCGTAGCTGGGTGCGTATGATTTAGCACTGTTCTTCACGCAGCTCACACGTCTCCACCGCCCGTAAGGACGGACAGAGGCTGGACAAATAGATTTGTTTTCAGTTTTTTCCCACCAAAAGGCAGCACTGCGTATATTCTATGAACATGAGAAGTTTAATAACTGTGCTGTGTCCCTGCTTATGTGTCACAGAACGTGAGGGTAGCAGAGTTATTATAACTCTGGCAGAGCAGGTATTTTTTTTCCCAATTAAGGAAAGCAAATGGCGAAGCCAGCAGTAAAGCGTAGCTGGGTGCGTATGATTTAGCACTGTTCTTCACGCAGCTCACACGTCTCCACCGCCCGTAAGGACGGACAGAGGCTGGACAAATAGATTTGTTTTCAGTTTTTTCCCACCAAAAGGCAGCACTGCGTATATTCTATGAACATGAGAAGTTTAATAACTGTGCTGTGTCCCTGCTTATGTGTCACAGAACGTGAGGGTAGCAGAGTTATTATAACTCTGGCAGAGCAGGTATTTTTTTTCCCAATTAAGGAAAGCAAATGGCGAAGCCAGCAGTAAAGCGTAGCTGGGTGCGTATGATTTAGCACTGTTCTTCACGCAGCTCACACGTCTCCACCGCCCGTAAGGACGGACAGAGGCTGGACAAATAGATTTGTTTTCAGTTTTTTCCCACCAAAAGGCAGCACTGCGTATATTCTATGAACATGAGAAGTTTAATAACTGTGCTGTGTCCCTGCTTATGTGTCACAGAACGTGAGGGTAGCAGAGTTATTATAACTCTGGCAGAGCAGGTATTTTTTTTCCCAATTAAGGAAAGCAAATGGCAAAGCCAGCAGTAAAGCGTAGCTGGGTGCGTATGATTTAGCACTGTTCTTCACGCAGCTCACACGTCTCCACCGCCCGTAAGGACGGACAGAGGCTGGACAAATAGATTTGTTTTCAGTTTTTTCCCACCAAAAGGCAGCACTGCGTATATTCTATGAACATGAGAAGTTTAATAACTGTGCTGTGTCCCTGCTTATGTGTCACAGAACGTGAGGGTAGAAGAGTTATTATAACTCTGGCAGAGCAGGTATTTTTTTTCCCAATTAAGGAAAGCAAATGGCGAAGCCAGCAGTAAAGCGTAGCTGGGTGCGTATGATTTAGCACTGTTCTTCACGCAGCTCACACGTCTCCACCGCCCGTAA
Organism: Eleutherodactylus coqui; assembly: GCF_035609145.1. Lineage (NCBI taxonomy): Eukaryota > Metazoa > Chordata > Amphibia > Anura > Eleutherodactylidae > Eleutherodactylus > Eleutherodactylus coqui. The sequence continues at coordinate 157,765,445 of NC_089843.1, read as the reverse complement.
GGACGGACAGAGGCTGGACAAATAGATTTGTTTTCAGTTTTTTCCCACCAAAAGGCAGCACTGCGTATATTCTATGAACATGAGAAGTTTAATAACTGTGCTGTGTCCCTGCTTATGTGTCACAGAACGTGAGGGTAGCAGAGTTATTATAACTCTGGCAGAGCAGGTATTTTTTTTCCCAATTAAGGAAAGCAAATGGCGAAGCCAGCAGTAAAGCGTAGCTGGGTGCGTATGATTTAGCACTGTTCTTCACCCAGCTCACACGTCTCCACCGCCCGTAAGGACGGACAGAGGCTGGACAAATAGATTTGTTTTCAGTTTTTTCCCACCAAAAGGCAGCACTGCGTATATTCTATGAACATGAGAAGTTTAATAACTGTGCTGTGTCCCTGCTTATGTGTCACAGAACGTGAGGGTAGCAGAGTTATTATAACTCTGGCAGAGCAGGTATTTTTTTTCCCAATTAAGGAAAGCAAATGGCGAAGCCAGCAGTAAAGCGTAGCTGGGTGCGTATGATTTAGCACTGTTCTTCACGCAGCTCACACGTCTCCACCGCCCGTAAGGACGGACAGAGGCTGGACAAATAGATTTGTTTTCAGTTTTTTCCCACCAAAAGGCAGCACTGCGTATATTCAATGAACATGAGAAGTTTAATAACTGTGCTGTGTCCCTGCTTATGTGTCACAGAACGTGAGGGTAGCAGAGTTATTATAACTCTGGCAGAGCAGGTATTTTTTTCCCAATTAAGGAAAGCAAATGGCGAAGCCAGCAGTAAAGCGTAGCTGGGTGCGTATGATTTAGCAATGTTTTTCACGCAGCTCACACGTCTCCACAGGCGTAAGGACGGACAGAGGCTGGACAAATAGATTTGTTTTCAGTTTTTTCCCACCAACAGGCAGCACTGCGTATATTCTATGAATAATAACTGTGTTGTGGCCCTGCCTATACAATTCTTTCCCTGCAGTATCAATGGAGGGTGGAATGCTCTGCAGAGGCGATTTTGAGAAGCCCAAAAAAAATGCAGCACAGCTAACAGCAGCCTGGACAGTACTGCACACGGATAAATATGGCCCTAGAAAGGACCGTTGAGGTTCTTGAAGGCTACACTCACTCCTAACACTCTCCCTGCCTATGCAGCACTTCTGTCCCTAATGCCAGGTGCAACGGTCTGCAGAGGCGATTTTGAGAAAAAAAAAAATCCCACTGCTAACAGCAGCCAACACACAGCTATCAGTGGCCCTAATAAGGACCTTTGGGGGGTCTTGAAGCCTACACTAACTACCAATTCTTTCCCTACAGCAGCTCCGGTATAAACAGCACTGTCCCTCATCTAACTCACACCGCATCTGAGGCGAGCCGCGGGAGGGGCCGACTTTTATATTAGGCGAACACCTGATCTCGCCAGCCACTCACAGCAGGGGGGTGGTATAGGGCTTAAACGTTGCAGGGGGAAGTTGTAATGCCTTCCCTGTCTTTCAATTGGCCAGAAAAGCGCGCTAACGTCTCAGGGAAGGAAGTGAAAGTAACCAGAACACCGCATGGTGTTCGTTACGAATAACGAACATCCCGAACACCCTAATATTCGCACGAATATCAAGCTCGGACGAACGCGTTCGCTCATCTCTACTATCTATCTATCAATCTATCTATCTATCTTCTTTTCTTATCTACTCCATCTCACACAAGGTAAACATTTGTATTCGTATTTTGCTTGAAGAGTTGGTTTCTTTGACTACTTTTTTAAATATCTTACTACTTAAAAATTAACAATTAAAATAATTAAGATGCATATTTTATTTACACTCATTGGCAAAAAAATTATGCACCAGGAAGGAGCTGGGAGTTGTTGGAATCAAGTGAAACTTTATATGTGTGAATGTAATGATGATATTTGGAAGTGATTGCAATATTAAAGCAAAAGGATAAGTTTATTGGCTAAAACAGTACAATTCAAATGAGGTTCTAGAACTCTGTTGTGCCACCTCAGATATGGTCAGAATACAGCTCCATATGTTATCCTATGGCACATTTGTCCACAAATGTTGCAACTGGGCCTCTAGATCCTGCACACTCATAATCTGGCATTCCAGCTGGTCCCATAAAAGCTCAATCGCCAACCGGACAAGCCAAGGAAGTGTGGTAACCTGGAGGAGACATTCCTGGAAAAGTTTAGTTGTGTGTTGTTGAGCATTATCCTGTTGAAAAGTGCCTGTTAAAGCCCTGCTATGAGAGATAGCACTTGTTGTTGCAGAATTTTCTTGATTCACTAGTAGAGGTTAACTATTATTATATATGATGGCTCCCTAGATAATCCCACCAGCAGTTTGGCAGTGCGTTGCTCCACAGCAAAGGCAGGATTGACGATCTCACCACGTGGTCTCAATACTTGAAGACAGCCATTGTCGGCTTCCCAACAGAACCTGATTTTTTTGTTAATCGTTGTATGGTTCCACTTTATGTTTTTGTTCACAACAGTGCTGCAAACGAAGGCGATGGTATTGGGGTGTTAATAACAGGACACATAATGGGTGCAGTGATACAAAATATCCTTCTGCTAATTGCCTTGAAATGGTCCAAATAAAGAAAGGGTTCTGTAATAAAGGTGCTACTCATACTTGTCAGTGGATCAAAAGATCCTCTCTACTGGTGGTCTGTCTGGGCCATCTGGAGCTAGTTCACAGTGTGCCTATCATCATATAACCACTGCTCCAAACATCTCTTAACAGCTTGGTCAGAATGACCTAGATAGTGGACAATTCATCAAAATGACCAATCTCATTCCAATGATGTAGCGCTGTCTAATATTCAATTATCTCCTAGTGAGAAGTACACTAGCCTCTGAAAACCTAATCATGCCACAACTGTAATCATTTGCATAACTATGTTAATGGAAAGAGTATTTTGACTATATTCCATTAAATTTATGAATAGATATTAAGAGGTATTTAGCATATGCTTATAGCTTGGAAAACTTCTATCTTAAACCTAGCACAGGCTGACACTTAAGCACAGTCCTCAATCATGATTTTTATGGGTATTTGCACTGCACACACACCTGTTTACAAGAACTCTTGGGACCTGCAGGCTAGCCTGGTTTCCATGTATTGATGATCCATAGACCTGTATTGAAGGGTGCATGCGGATAAAAGCTCAATTCAGTGTCACCAGGCAAACTCATCTGATTCCAGACATCTGTTGGATGCTATTATTTTTGAGTGAACTTTCATACTGGGTGGAACATGCACCATATAAGCTGACCCAAGAAAGACAAAGCTAAGTAATTCCTCTTTATTCTGTATGCTTGCTTATGTTTATGTGTAATATTTACTTATCACCTGTTCACTTTATTAATTTAATTGTATTTATTTCACTCTGTCTGCCTGATACTCAGTAAAGTCACTGATTTTTACTGAATGGTCTAGTGTATCAATTCTTGCATTCCCAAGACTAAAAGTTAACAATTCCCCCCCCCCCCCCCCCAAAAAAAAACGAAAAAAAAACTGAATGTCCAGTTTTGCAGATATCTGGGGGCATTATTTTTTTGTTAACAATTGTAAATTATATAAAACATAGGTGTGAAACTATCAAAATGATCACTATACAAAGTAATCTGGAAAACACAATAAGTACACTACCTCAGATTCCTGACATGTTTTGTCCATGCCTCTTTTAGGAGCAATAGGTTAAAGTTGTGAGGCCTCCTGTGTCGTGCCATAATGGGTCATCAGATCTCTAAATGATACAAACAAAATGCTAAATTAATATACCCAAGGCCAAATACTGCATTGTAAATGATACAGTCAATGGAGGTGTGACCTTCATCACATCTGCTGTTCAGCTAAGTAAAGGAGCTGTGATGCTCCAGTGAGTGACATGTCCCTTTGATTGTTTTTTAGGCACAGCTCCATTCTTTTGGTAGTGGGTGAGCCTGGAATTACAACACAGTCCTATTCACTTCAAGGTTACTGAGCTGCTCTAAGCTATAAAATCAAGATTAGGCACAGCCACTACTAGAAGGAGTGAGTGTATTCAGTAAGGCACTTGTTGGAGCACTATGGTCCCTTTGATCAGCGAATTGGCAAGGTTTCAAGAGTTGTACCCCAAATGATCTTATATAGATGGCTTATCCAAAGGATGGGCCATCAATAATGTAGAACCTTTTTAAACATGTACTATAGTCCTCACCAACAATTCTACAAGCCAAATGTGTTGATATGCAGTTACTTGTTCTTATTCATTCTTATTTATTTCTAAAATATTTAACTTTCGATTTCTTAGCTGGGCAGCCATGGTTTTGCGCCTGCATCTATTGCTTTGTTAGTGCTATGCTGTTACTCAATTCTATGTGAATGATTGATGGAATGCATATCCAAGAAAAGACTACAACATCATGAAACAGTGGCAGATTTAATCCAGCTGCTTTATTCCACATGGTCCTATACAAAAAAGTGCAACTTTTTGGCTGAAATGACAGCCTTTTACATGCTTTCAAGCTTGAAAAAGGATGTCACTCTACCATAGTTGAAACGTTGCACATTATTGTATTTTACTTTATGGAATATAACAGATGGATTAACTCCTTAAGGACCAAGCACAATAAATTCACGGTGCTTGTTCCTGGGCTTTAATCCCGTCTGATAGCAAAAATATAGCACAGAATTAAAGCCCCTGATCCTGCAATCAAGCAGGAGCAGGTCAGGTCTTCAGCTGTCAGACACAGCAGAGGACCCGGAGAAGCATTTTCTTACCGCTTCTACCTTGTCTTTTCCAGGCTACATAGCGCTTAGAGATGAGCGAGCAAGCTCGGTAAGGTCAGTTACTCGAGCAAGCCTCGCTCATCTCGAGCAACTGCCTTCTCCTCCGAGCGTGCTCGGGGGGGCAGCAGGGGGTGGCGGGGAGAGTGGAGGGGAGCCGGGGGGAGAGTGAGAGAGATACCCAACGCCGCCCCCCTCCCCCCCACACGAGCACGCTCGGAGGAGAAGGCAGTTACTCAAGATGATCGAGGCTCACTCGAGTAACTGACCTTTCCGAGCATGCTCGCTCATCTCTAATAGCGCTTAATGAGCGCTATGTACTAAAAAGTGAAAGTGGAAGTGTTAGAGGCTGCTGTTTACATTGTTCCCATCTTATATATGGCAAGGTCATGTGATGCAGGCATCCAATGAAACAACTGCCCTTATGCAAGATGGAGGACACATTTAGTGACATCAGTAAGGCGCCATTGCTGTTGATTGGCTGTAGAACGTATTGTGGAAAATTAAATTTATCTGTGATTTTCGCCAAAATCTGTTTAGATTTACCTGACTCTATTTAGCTAAAATCAGAGTGATTTTATCGCCTGGTTGATCAAGATGAGCAACACTAATTGCTATTATATGTTCTTATAAATATGATAATGCAAAAAGCTAAACTTACAGAAATAATCAGTTACACAGAAAAAGGTTAAAAAGAATAACTGGAGCATTGCCTAAAGGGGATTACTTTTTGCAGGTATTAATATTTTAAATATAAGACTCCTAATTTTGGTAAAGGATTGAATTGAGATGTGGCTAATTTCTAGAGGACTCTGACATTTTTTTACATATTAACAACTCTGTAAAATGTGCTTTTGAGGCTCATGTTGTGGATGGGCATTATGTATAAACTTATAAACTAATACAAAATTTAAAAAGAGAACAAATCAGTATTGTATAGAATATAAAAACAGATCATGCAGTAGCTTTAAGGCTCCTGTAAAGAGTAACTACACTATTCGCTGAGGAATAGGCCAAGGTTCATGGAAAGGGCATAGATGAGGATGAAAATACCAAGCCCTTTTGTCCCGGGTTTTCAAAACATTTAATCTTCTGGAACTGTATTAATGGATCTGCAACAACGAGCACTGAATGGAGGAGCACAAGGTATTAATGCAACACTGGGATCTGATGGTACAGCAACCTCCATACCTTTTCTTTTCTCATACACTGATGAGGACATTAAGAGAATAATGGGACCTTCTACATCTGATGAAGTTGTTTTCAGTACCCCATCTGTAAGTATGCAAATCAAAAAATGGGAGTCTGTTTCTCAGCACATTATTTTGTTGAATTTGCACTATGTGACTCTACGTGAGTACTTTAAAATGAAACGTGTTCCGAGGGGTCCAAGACCCAATGTGCGGCCGACCTTAATGACCAATAGTCCCACTTATGTGGAAAAATTTGAAGGAATTGCAAACAAATTTTGTTTTGATATAATTCTTCTGAACCTTGAGTTTCTACAGAATGAGATTCAACTGAAGAAGGAAGAACTTAAAGGTATTGAAAGAGATATTTCTAGCAAAATCCCACAACAGGAATGGGAGACTCATCGCTCAAAATTAGAACCAGGTTTGATAAATCTGAAGGAGGAACTAGAGACTAACAAAAGATCTAAATAGTTTAGAGATGCCAACGACTATATGACTGGACAGATTTATAACTGGCATAAGAGTAAAATGACTAGGAATACTTTTCCAGATCCCAGGCAGAACAAGAGCTGGCAAAAGAAAAGGAAACAACGGAATTTCAACACTAGTGGATTTACTTCGGATACATCAAATTCTAATGATGACTCCACCCGGGGCCCTAATAGTCACGATTCTTTTTTAGGCCATCCACCTCCTATGACCTCCTCCAACAGAAAAAATCCCGCCCAAGGAGAGGGGGGATCAGGCACCATCGCGCCCGTAAGAGGAGGAGGAGGCATGAAGACAAGATCCGGGAATCGTCATCCACCCCTGAAATACAGGAGATGAGACCCCCAATGGATGGACCTACAGACCATAATTTGGTGGTAAATATATCATCCAGAACTTTATCGGATAGAGAACTGTCTGTGCTATCGAAGGGTTTATCTTTTTGCCCAACTACAAGAACTGATTGGTTTCAGACCGATCTCGATCTGGAAAGGTTTTTTTTTAGAAATCTTCGTTTGAAATCTTATTTCTCTACTGTGCCGCCTGCATCTGTTTCGCAGTCCAACCCCTGTGGGGTCTTTTCCCTGGAGGGAGTTGGACTGCGAAACAGAAGTCGCTTCTCTCCTCCTGTAGATAATCATAGCATTGAAACTTATGCTAAACTGGTTAAAGATGAGATTAGGGTGGTTAGAGAACAATCCCATAGAAGAAGGTGCTCTAACAACCTATCCAAGAGTGACAGAAAGGCCCTAGATGCCCTTGCTAGTGATGATAGTGTTGTAATAAAACTAGCGGACAAGGGCGGGGCAATAGTCATCTTGGATAGGGATAAATATGCCACTGAGATTCAGCGACAGGTGGGAGAAACAGAAGTCTATGAAGTATTAATTGGTGATCCTACCGAGTGATATTTGAGTGAACTCAGGGTCATTGTCAATGATGCCCTCATCGACGGCGTCATTGACAGTAGCCTTGCACAATATTTAATCCTTGAGTGTCCACGTATTCCATCAATATATGTATTACCAAAAATACATAAGAGTTTAATAGATCCACCTGGGAGACCTATTGTCTCCGGGTGTGATTCTATTTTCTCTAAACAAGCTATTTTTTTGGATAAAGTCCTGAGACAATTTGCTACGGATGCCGCCTCAAATATTAGAGATACAAGTCATTTCCTGAGTATTGCTATGGGATTACAGTTAACACAGTCCACCTTGCTTGTTACTCTGGATGTGGTGGCATTATATACCTCTATTAGACATCAACAAGGCCTCGACACGGTTGAATTTTATTTAAACAACTCTGAAATGTCCCATGCAGAGAGAACATTTACCCTGTTGCTGCTTAGCTTTATCCTTCATAACAATTATTTTGTTTTTGATGGACGTTTTTATAGGCAACGACAGGGTACGGCAATGGGATCAAATATGGCGCCCACTTACGCCAACATCGTAATGAGGCATTTTGAGGAACACTATGTATTCGAGTCCACATATGCTAGTAAAATCAAATGCTGGACTCGATACATAGACGACGTCTTTGTTGTATGGGAGGGTGACCAAACAGAACTGTATGCTTTCAATGAGTGGCTGAATTGTGCAGTCCCTGGTTTGCATTTCACGCTGAATGTGTCCAGTGAAAGCATACAGTTTTTGGACATTATGATTCATAATCGTGAGAATAGGATTGTCACGGACATAGATACTAAATCCACTGACAGAAATAACCTTTTAAGATTCGATAGTGAACACCCAAAATGGATGCTCGAATCTTTGCCTCTAAGTCAATTTTTGAGGGTCAGGAGGAATACTGATGACATCTTTATCCAAAAACGAATGAAAGAAATGAATGATAGATTCCTTGCTAGGGGCTACCCTCCACCTATAAAAAACAAATTGATGGAGAAGGCTCTACAAAGACCTAGGGATGAGTTATTACAATCTTGCCCTAGAGTGGATACACAAAAAAGGATTCCCTGTGTGTCCACTTTCAGTAGAGACAGTGGTCAGATTAGATCTATACTCCTAAAACATTGGCCGATTCTGAAGAGGACGTGCGGAAATATTCAAGAATTTATGCAACCTCCAATTATGGCCTACAAAAGAGCCCGCAATTTATGCAATAAATTGGTAACATCATCCTTTAAGACTAAAACGTCAACTAGTCAGCAATTACTGGGTCCTCTTAAGATGGGAAATTTTCCCTGTCTCAACTGTTCCAATTGTAGTAACCTAATTAGAGGTGATACTTTCCAGCACCCACATACAGGCCAGACATTTAAAATACGAGCACATTTGACCTGCAGGTCTGACTATGTGGTGTATCTAATTACGTGTCCCTGCGGGATGGCCTATGTGGGCGAAACCACACAGGAAATTCAATTACGAATGAACCAGCATAAATTCACCATACGAACCAAGGCGAGGGATTTACCCATCCCTAGACATTTTCTGGAATTTGGGCACTCAATTAGCCAATTACGGTTCAAAATTATTGATTATGTCCCTCCATTAGAACGAGGTGGTAATAGGGAGTTATTGTTACTGAAGAAAGAACTTAGATGGATACACACCTTGGACACGCTATACCCCAGGGGTCTGAACCTGGATTACCCTATAACTCCGCACCTTTAAGTTTTATAAGTTAACATAAGATTTTTCTCTTTTTCTTTCTTCCTTCTCTTTTTTCTTCTCTTCTCCTCTTTTCTCCTCTTGGTCCTCGAAATTAATTATCAGTGTTATGGATTAGATATAGGATATATGTAAATAAGATATATCTAAATACTTCTTTCTCACTAATGATTGTTATTTTTTGCTCTTCTATGTCTACACATGTGGTGTTGTATATATGCGTATAAGTGCACTAATTTTTATCATTTTTTTCTGTTTTAGATGTCTCATCTTAGATTATGGGTACCTTCGTGCTCTCTGAGGATTTTTATCCGGGCTTTTTTTCAATGCTCCTTTTGAAATATTTTTGCTATGCCCTGAATGAATTTAAATATGCTCTGTGTGTTAGATTATTGAAATAAAAATTTCTTTGTGAGCATCAGTTCAGAAATATTCCTGTCATGTTGTAATTGAGTTAAATATAGTCCGCATGTTAGATTGTACTAAAATAAAATAATTCTTGAACATCATTTGGGATCCAGTAATGTTTTTTCCTTTATATGAGATTTTTGAAAAATCTCTTAGATCTGGATGATGTCTAGATGCTGTTGAACTAGTTAAATTAATGTAGAAATCTGCTCCTAATATGTTGTGATGGCTATACTTAAGTTACCCTTACTATATTTCAACTGAAGCTGTGAGATTATTCCAGCCGGCTACGGACCATGTTTACGGTGACTTGATCGGGGGAGTGACTATGCAGATTTTACCGTGGGCATGTCGCTGCCCAAGACGCTCGGGTTTTCCGAGCTTGAGGAGTCCGACGTGATGACGTCAGAGCGTCATGTGCGTCATGACGTACGGATGCCTGCAAATGCGAGGATGACATTGAGGCAGATGGATGGGCAGTGCTAATGTGATAAGCGCCGAGAGGAGTATTGTGGAGAGAGGATGACGTGGCAGTCCTTGCAACTAAACTTAGGGATACACCCCCCAAAAACGTCATGAAGTGCTCCTTTGGCACTGGCTAATTCGTAACCACATGATTACAGCATGGAGCAAATACATTAGGGATTAACCCCTTCCGGTAGCCATGGGATCTCTTCGGGGAGCATGAAGGGAACCTGTCCATATGAGGTATGTGTAGGTGTAGTAATGGTTAATGTTCTTAATTACTTATGCATGTTTTATGTTGTCTATAATTAGGTCTGTGGGTATTTACATGTGTCTGGTTGTATGTTTGACTGGGCTTGAGAAAGGTTTCAGTGGAAACCGAAACGTCGCCTGTCTTACTTTTATGGAGGAATAAAAGTTTTTTAATTTTGCAAAAAATCATCAGCTGCTGCCTGGTCACTCTATATCTTCAGGGTTTTCAAAACTAAGCACAAAATAGGAGACAACTAAATAGGGTAAGAATGCGCCAAAAGGTCTTCAAAACTCCGAAGGAACTTCGCAAGTACCGGATCCAATGGTTATCAGGAGAGCTGCAGGACGTTAAAAAGGGTTTCCCTTATAAAGGGTAACCCTCACAGAGAACTATAATACAATGATGTTAGAAAAAAGTCACCGCGCTACATGGTACTTGTGTTATGTGTATAAGTGCTTTTTCTCTTCCTTCTAGCGGTAATGCATAAAGGTGAGTAATAGCAAACGAAAGACACTTACTGGAAAGGAGGGGGGTGTGTGTATTGCAGAAGCCCCCTCCTTGAAGTGCTGACTCCAATCAGTGACGAAAAGTACACCTCAGTGTGCAGGATGAAAATCCAAGATTTATTTCTGATCCACCAATCGTGGGATCAATAAAAGGCAACGCGTTTCAGTGTCAGGATAACACCTTTCTCAAGCCAATAAAATCATGCATAAAAACATATAAAACATAACCACTAACCCCTCCCACAACATGGGGCTACCCATGTACTGGCTAAGCTTTCATTTTCATTATAAATGTGAGTATGTTTTATACTCGCTTTGCACTCGGAAACGGAGGTGGGGGAAGACAGTATGTCGCTGGATAGTCAGAGCACCCTCATGTCTATATCTCAGCACGTTGAGGAGGAGGAGGAGGGGGAGGAGCATGAGGAGGAGGGGGAAGAGACAGCTTGGCCCACTGCTGAGGGTACACATGCTGCTTGCCTGTCATCCTTTCAGCGTGTATGGCCAGAGGAGGAGGAGGAGGAGGGGGAGGAGCATGAGGAGGAGGGGGAAGAGACAGCTTGGCCCACTGCTGAGGGTACACATGCTGCTTGCTGTCATCCTTTCAGCGGGTATGGCCAGAGGAGGAGGAGGAGGATCCTGAAAGTGATCTTCCTAGTGAGGACAGCCATGTGTTGCGTACAGGTACCCTGGCACACATGGCTGACTTCATGTTAGGATGCCTTTCTCGTGACCCTCGCATTACACGCATTCTGGCTACTACGGATTACTGGGTGTACACACTGCTCGACCCACGGTATAAGGAGAGCTTTTCCACTCTCATTCCCGAAGAGGAAAGGGGTTCGAGAATGATGCTATACCACAGGGCGCTGGTGGACAAACTGATGGTAAAATTCCCATCCGACAGCGCTAGTGGCCGAAGGCGCATTTCCGCGGCCCAGGTAGCAGGGGAGGCGCAGAGATCAGGCAGCATGTACAGCGCAGGCAGGGGACCATTATTCAAGGCCTTTGCCAGCTTTCTGGCTCCCCAGCAAGACTGTGTCACCGCTCCCCAGTCAAGGCTGAGTTGGCGGGAGCACTGTAAAAGGATGGTGAGGGAGTACGTAGCCGATCGCACGACCGTCCTCGGTGACGCCTCTGCCCCCTACAACTACTGGGTGTCGAAGCTGGACACGTGGCCTGAACTCGCGTTGTATGCCCTGGAGGTGCTTGCTTATCCTGCGGCTAGCGTCTTGTCAGAGAGTGTGTTTAGTGTGGCTGGGGGAATCATCACGGATAAGCGTACCCACCTGTCAACCGACAGTGCCGACAGGCTTACACTCATCAAGATGAACAAAGCCTGGATTTCCCCAGACTTCTCTTCTCCACCAGCGGACAGCAGCGATACCTAAACAATACGTAGGCTGCGCCCGCGGATGGAAGCATCGTTCTCTCTCACCATCCAAAACGGGGACATTTCTGCTTCATCAATCTGTGTCTAATATTCCTCCTCCTCCTCCTGCTCCTCCTCCTGAAACCTCACGTAATCACGCTGAACGGGCAATTTTTCTTAGGGCCACAAGGCTCACTCATCTAATTTTTCGAAACAATTTTTATATGTTTCAATGCTCTTAAAAGCGTTGAAACTTTAACTTGAACCAATTTTTTGTTAAACTGGGCTGCCTCCAGGCCTAGTTACCACTTAAGCCACATTAACCAAAGCGATTAATGGGTTTCACCTGCCATCTTGGTTGGGCATGGCCAATTTTTACTGAGGTACATTAGTACTGTTGGTACACCAATTTTTTGGGGCCCTCACCTACAGTGTAATCATAGCAATTTGTATGTTCTTCGCCTGCACTCATGGTACAGAAGGGTGTGTGGGGTTGGCCTACACTTTAGCTACATAAATGTAACTTGGGCCTTGGCTATACTGCAGCTACTGAAATGGAACTAAGACTGCGCTCCCACTATACTGCTGCTTCGGAATTGTTACTGGGGCCTGTCTTGAGTGCTACTATTGCTGACATGGAACGAAGACTGCGCTCCCGCTATAATGCTGCTAGTGATATGTTAGTGGGGCCTGTCCTAAATGCTACGGCTGAAATGTGACAAATTCTGGGCTCTGCCTATACTGCTGCTAATGCTATGTCACTGGGGTGTGGAAACGGAGGCTTCCCAAAGACATGATGGCGGCGAGGCCATTTCCCACCAACGCGGTTACTGTTAAGGTGCATATAACCATGGACACGTGGAGAGGACACGTAGTGCCTCAAAAACATCCCCCTCCTCCTCCAACAATGAAAACATTCTTGGCAAATACCTTTGCATTGGTCCGTCTGGTGGCAGTCCAAGAATTTAACGACACAACAAGAGAGCCCCCACCACCATCCCCCCGCCACGGCCCACTTAATCATGGCCCCATTACGAAAACCAACTAAATAAAACCGCGCTACTAGGTCCGCAATCGTGACCACATTCCCACCAACGCGGTTACTGTTAAGGTACATATTACCAGTCTGACTGGGGCATGCACTGTGGGCCGAAGCCCACCTGTATTGTATCTGACGCTAGCTCTGCTGAGCAGGGCACTGCAATGGGATACATTTATGTATCGCCGATGGGTTCCTGGGAGCCACCCATGCTGTGGGTCCACAGGGACTTCACATTACAGATTTGTACCTGCCAGTGTCTATGTATTAAAAACCCCAATCTGACTGGGGCATGCAGTGTGGGCCGAAGCCCACCTGCGTTTAATCTGACGTAACCTCAGCTGTGCTGGGCAATGCAATGGGATTTATTTATGTAACGCCGGTGACTTCCTGGGACCCACCCATGCTGTCGGTCCACACGGAGTTGTACCTGCCTGTGTCTACTTATAAAGAACCCCAGTCTTACTGGGGCATGCAGTGTGGGCCGAAGCCCACCTGTATTTAATCTGACGTTAGCTCTACTATCCGGGGCACTGCATTGGGACAAACTACAGGAGCAATACAGCGCTAATGAGACGTGCACAGCTACACTAGCATTGGAGTCCGCTGTAGGCACGCGATTGCTGAGGGTTTGTGCAGAGGCCTATGTCCTGTGTGCAGTGAAAGTCCGCTTCCAGCCTAGGATTGCTGAATCTGTGGGCCGAGGCCTATGCCGTGGGCGCGGTGCAAGTCTGCCATGTTTGGCCGCTCAGATCAATTTTTTGTTCATGTCTTGGGTTTCCTAGGACCTACCTATGCTGTTGGTGCAAACTTAGTTCCCATTGCGGTGTTTGACCTGTCTGGCACAAAGGTACTGACTGACTTGGGTAGGGGGCAGAGCGCTGACGGCTTTCCCCTTGTAGTGTGGATTGAGCTATGCGACACCTTGACAGAATGAATACTGTGTGGCACATGGATTTCCCATTGCTATGCCCACGTTTGCAGCTCCTGACGGAGGTGGCACAGGATTGGAGTTCTCATTGCTTCTGTACAGCATTGTGGGCTATCGCCCCGCCCCTTTTAAAGAGGGTCACTGCCTGGCCCTGCCAACCCTCTGCAGTGTGTGCCTGCAGTTCCTCCTCATGGCAGACGCACAGTGTGGCTATGAGGCCAGCGTGTGGCATGAGGGCAGCTAAAGGCTGCGCAGGGACACTTTGGTGTGCGCTGTGGACACTGGGTTGTGCGGGGGGGTTGGGCAGCATATAACTCAGGAGAAGTGGCAGCGGAGTGTCCTGCAGGCAGTGATTGTGCTTTGTTGGAGGTAGTGTGGTGCTTAGCTAAGGTATGCCTTGCTAATGAGGGTTTTTCAAAAGTAAAAATTGTTGGGGGGGGGGGGGGGGGCACTCTTGCCGCTATTGTGGCTTAATAGTGGGACCTGGGAACTTGAGATGCAGCCCAACATGTAGCCCCTATCTGTTTCTGTGTCGTTCCCATCACTTTCTTGAATTTCCCAGATTTTCACAAATGAAAACCTTAGCGAGCATCGGCGATATACAAAAATGCTCGAGTCGGCCATTGACTTCGTGGGAAGTTCGACTCGAGTAACGAGCACCCGAGCCTTTTGGTGCTTGCTCATCTCTATTCAAATTACAACTATGACCTGATACTGGATGAGTTTTGATCAAACAGCGATTATAATTTTGGTTGAGGGGAATCAAAATTACTAGCAACTAATGAGCAAATTATCGCACATCACCCTGTTTGTGGTTGTGTGTCATTTATATTAGCTCTATTGATTGATTGATTATTAGGATGATGATCTCTCCATGTAAAGCTACCCTCCTGAACCATAAGGATCAATCCTATGGTGTGTGTTAATCGAATAATCAGAATTTCATCATTTACAGCCCCTAACAATCACATCAGCAGTGGATTCTCCATTGCTGCCTGGATGAGTAGTCATAGCTTAAGGGGAGAAGACCATGCATGTGAGGCTGCCTACACTAGAGACATGGTCTGAGTGCCTGAATAGGATAGCCACTAAATGGACATCAGCAGTGATGTCCCATAAATATGGGTAACGCTACAGGAGCCTGTCCCATGTGATATGTTTATGTAACATCACAGCCCTGCATCTTGTTGTGATGTTAGCAGTCACATGACTACTTTGTAGAGTGGTGATCTGGGTAGTAAGTACATTAAAGAAGTATTGGTGCAGGAATGGAAGATGCATTTAACAAATCATAAAATAACTCAGAGAATGCCTTTAAAGGGAATGTATCAACCATAGCTTTTTTTTTTTTACTAATTGAAACCAGTTAGTGAAACATTTTCCATTTTTTTAATGCATTTTTATTTGCTCATTATAGGTTTTTTTTACTCTGACTGTACAAGACTATGGGGGCTGCTATCTTGTCTTTACTGTGGAGATTTGCTTTATAGCAAGAATTAGAGATATACTTTACAGCAGGATCTTGGGCCATTCACACAATCGACAGGAGCTGACCCATTGACTTGTATGGGAGACTGCTCTAGGCATTCTCTGTAATCTTTGCAGAGGTCATTCTGCAGAAAGGGGGCAAAGATAAGCTGTAACTATCCCCTATTGTGAATTATGTATCCTATGTTATCTATATATAGGCATTACGTTTCATTATATTCCTGCCTGTGCTGATATTGTTATGCTTAATGGTCAGTGTCAAAATACAGCATTTTAGGTTTTTGTTTTTTTTTAAATGCAGATCATGGCATCAAAAATTTTTTAAAAATCACCGAATATTATTTAAATATATGTTTAGCATAAAAAAACTTTAATTAAATAAAGAACATAGTTCCACTAGGTATTTTTAAACTTTAATACTATGAAATGTATTCATAACTGCTATGACACGAATATGTAAGATTTTAGAATCAACATAACTAAATTAAAAGTCATTGTATTAAATTGAGCTTTGTAAAGTGAAACAAAAAAATTGTACTGAACAGATAATATAATTAAGAACTGTTAAAGTGTTACTGAAACACAAAGCTTGATCAAATATATTTTTCATTAAATTGTTTCAATCCTAAAGTATTTCAGAATCATATTGATTCAAAAATTTGCATAATTAATTTTCAAAATTTCAGAATGAAGTGCCTGAAAGCCTTAATATAGACAGTTAGCTTTCAATGCCTAATGGAAATATTATTCATAATTTTGGTTGTCATTATAAATTACAAAGAGAAACTGAGTGTTAATATCAGAATAATCTCTACATTTCTAGAAGCAAATTATCAAGAGCATTCATATGAAAGAAATAATTGAAAACTTTTTTATGGCTTGAATACTTTAGACACTTCAAGCGCCGATGCTTGGATGAACAAGCCAACAGTTTATTCAACATATTGAAATCATTCTCATGTTCTTTTAACTGTGTTAACAAAACCAGAGATTCATTGTACACTTATTATACATTGCCTACATTTTATGTCTATGAAGTATTGTCATTTATTCTAGAATGCTCTAAAATAGAATATAACTGATAATATATGTTTCTAAATTAGTGTGTCCCAAACAGGGTTCCCTGAAATATGGCCAAAAGCTCCTTTGAAGACAGCAGCAAGGAAGTATGTAATGTCACTTTTACAGTATGGATGGCAAACTGATTTTAACTTAAGTGTGAGTGTAGGGAGTTTTCAACAAATAAGGTTCAGAAGCTAGAATTATATGACACTTTACCCATTCTTACACAAAACATCTTTGAAGAAGGAATTAGATCAAGTATTTTTTAGTCATTCCTTCATAGTTATATGAGTCGGTTTTACTGATATGCACTGCTCTGTAATGATATTGAGTACAAGTTATAGCATCACTATGTACTGTACTTTATAGTAACATTATTGTTAAACACATATCATAGAATTTTATTGGAAGCAAATTGTGTAGTTAGCAAGCAGTAGCTCAGAAAAATACTATAGAGACAGATAGCAATGCGTTAGTGGAACAGTACTTTATTCATTTGAATAGATACATGTATCTATGGGTGAAAACTGAAAATGTATACGCAATGGAGCAGTCAACACAAATAGTGGAGGGATAGAGTTGTATCTATTTAGTATTAAAGTGTTATATTTGTAAATTCAAATGAATCTCTGTTGATTTGTTCTCATTACCATTATTTTCAGTTAGGTCAGCTTTGCATTGCTTTTCATTGTAATGATAGTACATATGGTGGCTATGTAAGCTGGCATGAATCACTGGAGCTCCAGTCATCTTATCCTTACAATTATGTTGTCATTTCATTATTCCACATAAAGAATACTGATGGGCCACTACATCAACTGGACCTGATCCCCCAGAATTCTGGGCATGGTTAAAATAGGGCTTGTTCCTCCTTCCCAGATGATGGAAACATGTTATTCGATTGTCTGTTTATTCAACTACTTCACTCAAACAAGGGAGGATGCCTAATGTAGAATGAAGTGTGTAGTGATTGGTGGGGAGAGGGCCAGGGAGAACATACTGGTCCTTTAAGAGAAGAGGCAGGAGCATGTGTGAGCCCTATAGACACGAGCAAGCTATGGAGTGAGGGCAGTGTGTAGCGCATGGAACTTTGCCTCAGCAGCAGGTGAGTGGGGTGGGCAGTGGCAGTGTGCTCTGTAATGATATGGAGTCACAATAATATAACATCACTATGTACTGTACTTTATAGTAACATTATTGTTAAACACATATCCCCCCAGGCCCTCTGCCCTTTGTAGTGTAACACGTCTTGATCAGATAAGAGGTACTAATATTTTCTTGCAATTCCCAGGATCTCTACTCTAGACAGTAATCTTTCCAATTCACCAGAAAGAATAGCTTGCTATATATCTTATTGACATCAATAATCTCCTTGACTTCAAATCCTTCTTCAGAAATAGTAAGACTGTAAAAAGCACAATAGAATGAAAATACCAGTTAAAGATCAATAGCTTTAGGAGAAAGACATGAAAGATGTTTTAAATTCTCCAAGATGGTAGCAGACAGAGTTTGTATGTGGCTTGGTTAATCTTCTTGAGGATTTGGATGGGACCTTGAGAATGTGGTGCAAATTTACATGAAGGCATCTCCAGAGATATATTTTTAAAGATAACCACACTCTGCTCTCAGAAAAATACTTGTGAGCATTTCTCTTTTTTTCTCTGTGGACCTCTTCATGAGCTTCACAGAAAAATAGCTTCCCTCTCAGCAATGTGGTTTCAAAGTATTCCCACTACTACTGAAGATGACTGAGGTTGTATGCTAGCCTTCCATCTACTGGTCTTCCCTGCAACCACTAATAGGTTAACTCATCTCTATATTACCTGCCAGATATTTATTTTTCCCTCTCAGACTCTTCTGGGTTGGAGTAGCTTCCTTTCCCGCATGCCACATTTACTGATAAGGCTGATTTCTGGTACCTCATTTGGCTCTTTCCCCCATTGCAATATTTTGGTAGCATGTTATAATAACTTTGGATGGCCTCTTGATGGTCCCTCTACCTTTGAAACCCCTGTTCTGCCTGCTTGATTGACTGCATGGATAATCAGGAAATCCAGCCTCATCACCAAATGATTTTCCTCAATTAATAAAGCCCCCCCCCCCCCACTAAATAATTTTGGGTTAAATTTATTAGTGCCTTCCTTAGATTAAAGTGGATTATCAACACCACTGATGCTCTTAAAATTTCAATAAAGTATGAGCCTCATTGTTTGACTCAACAGCTTCCCTTTCTCCTGAAGATTAATCTCTTGTCCCCCTTACACCTTTCTTTTTTTTTTTTTACCTTCGCTATGCCATTCATGGTATATTTTATTGACCGTCTCAGATTTATTGGGCCAAATACCCTGTTGATAGCCATTTTTGAATATCTATGTCAGATCTTCACTATCTCCAACTTATAAACATCAATATGTATCTATATCAATTTGATGTGCTATATGATTGTAGAGTTTGCTCTTTATTATTGCTTCTATGACAAAACTTTTGAAATAAACTGAAAAATAAAGAAAAAAAGAATAGCATATATGAAAGAAAAGTCTTAGGTGCTTTCATTGCCTTCAAAAACAGAACTCCGAACGATACTTGATGGACCTCAATGCATTTCATCAGAATTTATTTAAGACTGAATTTATTTAAGACTGTTTGACAATAAATCCATTTACTGTAGTATGATCAGTGCTTTAGTATGCTTATTTTGGTTAAACCTAAAATCTAATAAAAAAAATCCCTGAAAGTGTTGGTAAATAGGCTTCCTATTTTAAAATGCAATATCACTGAGAAAAAAGGATAAACTATATTTTTTATTTATTAAATAATTAGAATTATATACACAAGCCCAGTGTTTCATTTATTGTTGCCGCACTGTCAGCAATAGAGTGTCATGTCGAATGAAAATATTTCATTTGTTTTTCATAAGGAAAATGATCATTATCAAGGGGACCTACTGTAGCATAAAATTATCAATAATTATCAACTGTAAATTTTTTCAGGAGCTTGAAGTCTTATCATACATCCTTATACTCTGTAATAGCATGCCATCTTTCAATTTACTGTGGCATATGTCTAAAGAGAAACCACAAAAATGAGATCCTGCCTAACGTATTAACTGTATAACCTACTGTGACTTATTACTAAACAGGAGCACTAAAGGAGAAAGACCTATCTTGTGCAGACGGTTGTGGCATAATTTAGCTAAGTTGTCAGCCTTGAGTTGCCAAAGAAAGACATTAAGATAAAGAAGGAAATAACCTTATTATTAGAGATGAGCGAGCATACTCGTCCAAGCTTGATGCTCGTTCCAGTATTAGGGTGCTCGAGATGCTCGTTACTCGAGACGATCACCACGCGGTACTCGTCTCGATTAAACGAGCACTGACCATTGACTTCAATGGAGCCGGCAATACAGCCAGCTCCATTAAAAGCAATGGGCTGCTGGCGAGCGCGGGATGAATTTTCGGGAAGGGCTTAAAAATACAAGCCCTTACCTGAAAATCATCCTAAGATGTGTAAAAAAAATATGTCAGCATAAAGATCGTTCTCCTCTGCCACAGCTGTAACAGCTGTGGCAGAGAAGAACGATGTTAGCGCATTGAATTCAATGGAGCCGGCAATACAGCCAGCTCCATTGAAAGCAATGGGCTGCCGGCGAGCGCGGGATGAATTTTCGGGAAGGGCTTAAAAATATAAGCCCTTCCCTGAAAATCATCCTTAAGGGTGCGTTCAGACGAGCGTGTTTAGGCGCGCGCACGCACAAAAACACGCTTGTATTTACAACACTGCATTCCCTATGGTGTGTGCACATGTCCGTACTTTGCAGGTGCGTGCCTGCAAAGATAGGACATGCGTGCACCATAGGGAATGCACGCATTGTTTTCAATGGAGCCGCGGCTGCTGCCGGCGGCTACATTGAAAACAATGGCTTGCTGGCTCCCTGCATTCCTTTTCAGGGAAGGACTTTACATATAAGCCCTTCCCTGAAAAAGAAAGATTTTAGTGTAAAAAAAGAATAAAAATGCAGGCATTCTCTTCAATGGAGCCGCTGCTGCTGCCGGCGACTCCATTGAAGACAATGGTCTGCTGGCACACCTGAATTCTTTTTCAGGGAAGGGCTTTACATATAAGCCATTCCCTGGAAATGAATTAAAAGTGATTTAAAAAACAAAAAAAATAGATACTCACCTCCCTTCAGCTGCCGGGGCACAGCCCCGTCTTCTCCTGCTGTCCCCTGCACTGTGGTGCTGAACTGCTGATCTATCACCAGCCAGGGATTTAAAATCCCCACCTGCTGAAAGAGCTGAATGTGATTGGCTGAGGTGCTTAGCCAATCACAGGCAGCTCTCCCTGAATGAATGACACTATTTTTTACTATTTTAAAAGGGTTTTCAGGGAAGGGCTTATGAAGCCCTTCCCTGCAAAGCCACTAACAGCTGCCGGGGCTCAGCAGGGACTTCTGCCGCTGTCCCCGACTCTGTAGCGCTGCTGAGCTATCAGCAGCTGGGTATTTTAAATCCCCGGCTGCTGATAGCTCAGAACTACAGAGCCTGGGACAGCGCTAGAAGTCACGGCTGAGCCCCGGCAACTGAAGGGAGGTGAGAATTGTCTTTTTTTAATTTTTTGCACTAATTTAAATGGCTTTTCAGGGAAGGGCTTATGAAGCCCTTCCCTGAAAAGCCATTGACAGGATGCCGGCAGCAGGATTCTCTACCGCAGCTGTCATGTGTGACAGCTGCGGTTGAGAACTGAAGAATTCATTTTGCTGCATCTGCCACAGATGTGGCAGATGTAGCAGCAGGGAATTCTTTTAACTAGCGGGGGTGAAGCATACATCTGCCGCATGTGGCAGATGTGTTCTTTATGCCTGCGGGGGTCACAGCAAAGGCGGAGAGGTACGTTTTTTTTAATTCTTTTTTTGTTTTGCACTAAAATGTTTCTTTTTCAGGGAAGGGCTTATATTTTTAAGCCCTTCCCGAAAATTCATCCCGCGCTCGCCGGCAGCCCATTGCTTTCAATGGAGCCGGCTGTATTGCCGGCTCCATTGAATTCAATGGGCTAACATCGTTCTTCTCTGCCACAGCTGTTACAGCTGTGGCAGAGGAGAACGTTTTTAACCCATTCCCGCTGCAGGGCGTAAGTTTACGTCCTAGGAGCAGGGTACTTCCCGCAACAGGGCGTAAACTTACGTCCTGGAGATAGCGCGGGATCACATATGATCCAGCGCTATCCCGCAGCGGGAGCCGGCTGTCAGTCACAGCCGGCGTCTCGCTGCAACAGCGGGGGGACATCGGAGATGCGCCCGCCACTGTCAACCCCTTCCCTGCCGCGATCTAAGTAGATCGCAGCAGGGAAAGAGTTCACAGCGGGAGCGCGGCTCCCTCTGTGTCTCCGGCCGGAACTCGCGATGTCATCGCGAGAGCCCGGCCTGTCACCATGGCAACAGGACGCCAGACACTGGCGTCCTGTATTGCCTATGCCTGAGATCGCTGTATGAGCGATAAGGCATGGGAGAGCAGTAGCTCTGCCATGTCTTATGACAGCGATCATCAGGGCAGTGGTTAAAGTCCCTCAGAGGGACACAAACAGTGTAAAAAAAAGAAAGATTTAAAAAATGAATTTAAAAAAATGTAAAAAAAAAGAGTAAAAAAAACATTTTTTATGCTTTTTCTCAGATTAGCATAAAAAAAGCTAAAAGAAAAATAAAACCCCACATATTTGGTATTGTCGCATCCGTAACGATGCGTACAATAAGTTGCACATGCTTTTGACTGTGCACGGAAAAAAACGCTAAAAAAAAGCTAAAAAACTGAGGCAAAATGCTCACTTTTAGCATTTTGCCTCACTAAAAACGCAATAAAAGTGATCAAAAAAGCCGTATGTATGTCAAAATGGTACCAATAAAATCTACAGCTCGTCTCGCAAAAAATAAGCCCTCATAGAGCTCTGTACATTAAAAAATAAAAAAGTTACGTGACTTTGAATGCAGCAATTTAGAATAGAAAAAAGATCTCCAAAAAAAAGGGTTTTTATTGCAGAAAAGTGGGAAAACCTAAAAAAAATGTTAGAATTTTGGTATCGTTGTAACCGTACCGGTCTGCAGAAAAAATGGAAAGTCTCATTTATGCTGCATGATTAACGGTGTAAAAAAAAAATAAAAAAATCTATGGCAGAATTGATGCGTTTTCTCTCTCTGCTATTGTTAACAAAAAAAAAAAAATTTTACAATATAGTCTATGTACCCAAAATTGGCATCGATAAAAACTACAGTTCGCCACACAAAAAACAAGCCCTCATACGGCCGCGTCGACGGAAAAATAAAAAAGTTATGGCTTTTGATAAACGGAGAAGAAAATCCGCCAAAAATTGTTGCGTCCTTAAGCCCAAAATAGGCCATGTCATGAAGGGGTTAATGCTGACATAATTTTTTTTTTTTTTACACATTTTAGGATGATTTTCAGGTAAGGGCTTATATTTTTAATCCCTTCCCGAAAATTCATCCTGCGCTCGCCGGCAGCCCATTTCTTTCAATGGAGCCGGCTGTATTGCCGGCTCCATTGAATTCAATGGGCTAACATCGTTCTCCTCTGCCACAGCTGTAACCGCTTTTTGCTTACAGTGCGCGCGGGGGGGGGGGGGGGGTGTCTCACTCTTGCCACTCTTGTGGCTTAATAGTGAGACCTCGGAGCCCGAAATGCAGCCCTGCATGTTGCTCCTCGCCTGCCCTATCCATTTCTGTGTTTTTTACATGACTTTGGTGATTTCCTAAGATTTTCACAAATGAAAACCTTAGCGGAGCACCAGTCATATACAAAAATGCTCGAGTCGCCCATTGACTTCAATGGGGTTCGTTACTCGAAAAGAACTCTCGAGCATCACTGAAAGTTCGACTCGAGTAACGAGCACTCGAGCATTTTGGTGCTCGCTCATCTCTACTTATTATCTTAACATAACATGTGGCCAATAATAATGTGCCACATTCTTGTGACACTGGAGAGGAGGCTATGCCGTTATGTTGCCAGGGGAACTAGGGACGCTCCCACATTTCCATCAGAGTGATGGAACTAATCAAATAGTTCATAGTTACAAATGAACATGTTAAAACAAGCCTAATGCAAATTGTTTTAATGCCCCTACAGCAATACCTTAACTTGCTAAATATTTGTGCTGATAACTCCAAAACCACACCATCAATGGCCCAAATAATCCAGAGGTAGAATAAAAAAATGAACGACATACACTTGAAGACATCTTTGATGCAATTAGGAAAGTTTGTTTGCCCGAAACTTTGCTATAGTGTCAGCTTCACAACACAGACTAGATGTCCAATGTTAATTCATCCTCTTTTATTTAATTCTCTATGCTTCTTGGGGGATTATCTTTGGCTCAATATGATTAACTAATAGAAAACATAACAATTCCGTAAAAAATGAGGACAAGTAGATATCCTTTACAGCAATGATTGCATTCTTCCTTTCCAAATTCAACTTATCACACCGTGCATCAAGAATAATACAGTATTCATATAAAATGTCTAAAAGATTGTATCTCATTTAAGTCATTTTGCTGTATACTGCCCAATCTAAAAATCCATTGTGCTTCCTTACATAAAATTAAATTGTCCCAATCCATGTCCCTAACAGGCAGTGTGATACATTAAATTGCTTGGAAGGCTAAACACTTACTATTTCCCATATGGTGTTCATTAACGTGCTTTGCCAAAGGTTTATCTCACATATTTGTGATGTCCCCAATATAATACCTTATTCTTCTCCTAGATTGATTATTGTCTTTCCCAGGTAATTTTCTTAGGGCAGGGACATGTTGCCAGATACACTATCATGACTGACTTGCAATTAACAAATGCCTGATCTCACATTTTTAACCTGTACTAGTACTGCTGAAATTATTACGCACTTTGATATAGAGACAGGATGTATATTCCTCATATCTAAATGTTACACCCAATTTCCTCAATGGCCCAGATATATGGCCCATTTGATGGCTAATAAAGAAATGAATCATCAGGCAGATTACAAGGAAGAATTCAGCTAAAGACATAGAACAAACCATTTGTCGGTAATGTCCTAGCAGGACATTTTAAGGCAAAAAAAACCCCTTTGAATATACTTATCTGGTGTTCCCCAACACTTCGTGGTACAGGCAATAAATGGAATATTTATAAAAGCATCTCAAATTTCCACTGTGTGAGTTACATATTTACTTATGGAAATAAAAGAGTTAGGCCAGCCTCACACAAGCATATCGTAATACGCTATGTGAAAATTTCAGCATTTAGACGTGGAAGTCTTTGAACACTACGTCTTGTTGTATCGTACGTAATAACATGTTGAAGTTCTTTAAGAAGAAGACTACTGATCAGGGTCTCCTGGATCCTGTCCACTTGGTGTCATGTAGAGCAGGCAAAGAGTATGTTAAGAAAGTTAAGAAGTTATGTGAAAGGGCGTCAGACGTTAGAGTTCTTACATTACGTGATTGAGCATAAGGCTACAGATATACCAGGGTCTCAGGCAGTTATAGATACTCATAATTAGGCCGTCGTAATATACGATGTTTAAACTGTTAAGAAGAAGACTGTAGATGATGGTCTTTTGGATCCTGTCCAGTTGGTAGTATGTAGAGAGAAGTTGAAAATGCAGAATGTGTGGCGTCATCAGAAGGTCCCAGCATATATGTTATTTATGAGTCTAAATGTAGGGAATAGTTCATATTCACAGAGAGCTGACAGTTGTTTTACAAAGGTGGGGGCTGTCGGAGAAGGCTTGAAAAGTGTGTTAGCTGATAATGAAGGAATTTTAGTTAATAGACGATTGCTCAAGTTTGCAGAGAAAAATGTTTCAGTAAGTGACGTAAAGTTGAAGTAAGAAAGTTGCAATTTCAAGATGGCGATTATTTATATGCTTTGAGTTGAAGACAAAGGAAGGCAGCCCTTCTTCACCATCTGAGGGCACCGCCCCGGCCGTGTCATGGATGATGTTTTTCTCCCTTTGCCCTGCCCCTAGATGGCCGTGTTGTTATTGGGGCCAATACCAGTCGGTATATCTTGATACGTGTCTAGTATGTAGTATTCCTGGACCCTCCCGTCACCATCGCCCAGTCAGGCCACACCTTCGGTGGCCATTTCAGTGCCAGCCATGGCCCAACGGCCATTTTAGCATCTGTTGCAACAATACCTTCAGTTACCCCTCAGATGTCATCTTAGCTCCGCAGCAGAAATGAGCTGGCTTCTCATCTCCCATCTATGTATGTTTTTACCTGGCATACCAATTCTGCACACTGCAATGACGAGTGCCTTTTCTGAATTTTGCATAGAAACGTTCAAGTCCCCTCATCCCACCTGCAAACAGCCTTCTTCCGATTATCTGTTCTGCAGTCTGTGTTTAGCACCCCCCTCCCAAGTAGGTTTGTGCTTAAAATTGCCCACAAATGTAGTTGTCGCGAGGAGGAACCTGGGGGCGAGTTCAGGCAGAATCTGTGAACTATGTGACAATTTGTATGTCTTAATGTCCTAACATTGTGTCATTGCTGTACGTGTTGTCCATATCTCATAAGTCAGATACTGCTGAGAAGAAAGGTCACTATAGGTGCTAGGATCGCAGACGGCAGTAGAAAAGTTTACAGAACGAAGGAGCGGGTCAATACGTGATAATATAGATATAGGAATAGATAGAGGGTTAATGCTTGATCTATGAGAAGCCACAGCTAGTCCGGAGCAGGTCCTCCCCCTTGTCTCCAATCTTCCCCCTTCCCTTTGTTTTTCTCTTCATCTAACTCTCAAGGCCAAAAGATTAGAGCGGAGAACCCTGGACAATAGCGTTGTTTGCTTTAACAGTATAGAACCCGTAATGAATCCAGTGAATCATACTGTCTTAAAAATAGGAAGGATAGGAATTTTTATGGTATATTCTTGCTGTTGTGTAAATGTCAGTTCTGTGACTGGTTGGATGTGTGTATAATTGCTAAATGTGTGTTCCTTTAATGGGAAAATATTAGTTTTACAAAGTGGTTGTTGTGGAATCTGGTGTACATCTCTAGTATTACAAACAGTTAAAGTTTGACTGATTCCAGGGGGAGGTGGGAGTGATTGAATGCATTTGTTTGCAAGATGAGGACAGTTGCATCATACGCATTACGTCCTGTGTGAACTCTTACTAACATTTGAATGAGAGAGACAGACTTGACCGCATGGATGGATGAGAGTTAATGACCCGTGTTCAGACTGTGATGAATGTAGGATGTGTGGTGCAGGTATTGACTGGGGATACACGTTTTCCCCCCTCCTCTGCATATGCAGGCCGTAAATTTCCAATGTGAATAGATGTTTGTAGATTATTCTGCCCTGTTGTAATTCATGCCTCTGTTATTGGTGCTAACATCTTACAGGCCTTATCTGCATCTATCAAATTCCCACC
This sequence comes from Eleutherodactylus coqui, assembly GCF_035609145.1. NCBI lineage: Eukaryota > Metazoa > Chordata > Amphibia > Anura > Eleutherodactylidae > Eleutherodactylus > Eleutherodactylus coqui. The sequence goes on along the minus strand of NC_089843.1, from coordinate 157,738,428 downwards.
GGATGGATCGGTACAGGTTGAGATCTCAGGTGACAGTTCAGAAGAGTTTTGTAAACTAACTGTTCTCTTGGTGGATCCGGCTCATGTGTTTCTCCTGTCAGTCGCTAAAAAAAAACCCCCCAAAAAACCCTAGTTTTCCACAGGTCCTGACAAATAGTAGGCCACTTCCAAGACAGACATAGGGAAATTGAACCACGGCCACTTGGATACTACTCCATGAGGTTGGATCCAGTGGCTCGAGGAGCTCCCTCATGTGTGTGTGCGGTGGCAGCAGTACAGGCAATGGTTGACAAACCTTCTGAGTTGGCATTGGACTACACCCCCCATTCCTTAGTGGTCCTCACCCCTCATGTCATTCGGAGCATACTCACGCAAGTGCAACCCAAGCACTTATCTCTGGCCTGTCAGATCCGGCTACAATGTGCTCTTTTGAACCTGGCTATTCTTCTTTCAATTGAGTATCCTGGTTCACAGGGGGTAGGAGAAGGCATAGGTGATCTAGGTATTGCAGATCAGCCATTTTTAAATTGTTTGCAACAAGGTTCTGATCTATTTGAAATAGAATATCAGCATGATTGTTTAGCAGTGATGCAACAAAAAAATGTAAGTTTTAAGAGGTTACTGAAGCCCCTGTTAACAATGCATATTTTGAGTTGTTTTTTATAGATGGTCCCAGGGTGAGGATGGACAACTCCACACCGGATATGCAGTGGTCACACAACAAGATGTCCTAAAAGCAGAATGCCTCCGCATGTCTCAGCACAAGAAGCGGAACTGAAGGCCCTCACTGAGGCGTGTAGAGTGGCAGAAGGTAAGATGGCAAACATTTACACTGACTCCCGGTATGCATTTGGCATAGCTCATGATTACGGCTCAATATGGAAAGCCAGACAGTTTTTTACCTCAGCAGGACAGCCAATTAAGAATGATGCAGTGGTGCAGAGTCTCATGGAAGCCCTACTTCTACCTGACAAAGTGGAAAGCTCACACCGATTCCTACACCGGAGAAGCAAGAGGCAATACCATCACAGACCACACAGCAAAGGCAGTGGCCCTCAAGCCATGGAAGAAAAGAAGAAAAGAAGAATTTGACAAAAACTTTGGACATTGACTAAACTTTGGACATTAACTAAACTTTGGACATTGATAAAAACTTGGACTTTGATATGCTAAAGACTTTACAGTTACAAGCCAGCAAGGAAGAAAAAGACAAATATGGGAGCAACAGAAACAAGACGGTGCATGGCGAACAGTCAACAGAACTTGCCTACCACGGTCCCTGTGCCCCATGATGGCCCAACTGACGCACGGAAAGATGCACCTCTCAAAGCAGCAATGATTTCGGCGCTTGAACGAGGACGGGTGGCTCCTGGGTTTTCTGTAGCTGCTGCATCATTTGTCCAATTTTGCATGATCTTTGCCGTAAGCAGCAGGGCAGAAGTAAATTTGCCACATAACGCTTGCCTAGACCACTCTACCCATTTCAGGGATTGCAAATTGGCTACACTCAGCTCCCACTTGTTGGGAAGTATGAATACGTGCTTGTTGTTGTTGATTTCTTTTCAGGTTGGAGACCTACCCTGTTACCAAAGTAAATAGGCAGGTAACCGCACAGAAGCTCATGAATGAGGTAATCCGCAGATACGGGGTACTGGAAGTGATTGAGTCAAACAAAGGTACACACTTCACAGGTGAAATAATGCAATACATCATGTCTGCTTTGGGTATATTCCAGGCTTTTCACACACCCTACCATCCATGGAGTAGTGGGAAAGTAGATCCATGGGCAATGAAGGAAACGGGCAAATCTTGAATTGAGTGTCTTCTATTAGTTTTTCTTTTCCTCGGGAGGGTACATGCCACAGTAGCTGAGTTTGGGGAATAATTCTCTTGTTAATTTTGTCATAGGTCTCTCCAAGGAATTGTCAATAACGCATTCTCTAGTTTCTGCTTCTCTCTCAGGTCCTACAGACGAGTGTCACAATCTGAAACCAGGTGGCAGGTTTGATCCACATGTGTGTATATATATATATATAGATGCAATCAGAGTGCCAAGGGGGGGTGTCAGATGAGTTTAAAGCCAGGGATCAAGTTAAGGCCGGATTTGAGTCCCTGTTTGGAATAGTAACCATCAATAAGAATGTTGATATATATTACAACCAACAAAGGTTCGTGAACTATACAAGAGATGCACTTTAAGGGCTTGCTGATCAATTAGGCCCCACAGCCACCATAACTTTCCAGAACCGAATGGCTCTGGATATGATACTAACCGAGAAAGGTGGTGTTCGTAAAATGATTGGTGAAACTTGCTGTACAAATATTCCAGATAACACAGGGCCCATAGGTAAAGTGACTATCGCAATAAAGAAATTGACCACATTGTCAGAAGAGCTGAAGCGTAATTCTGGGATAACTAACCCCTGGGATGAGTGGTTTGCATGGACTGGACAATGGAAACAATTCTTAATGCAGATAGGAATAGGGATTCTGGTTACTCTTATCATACTCCTGCTACTTTCTGTCTGTATTGTACCCTGCATAAAACGCTCCTGTGCTAAGCTTACAGATCAGATGGTACCTGTCGCCCCCATATACGTAGATGTAGAGACCCCAGGCAATGGCTATATGCCTATAATACAACAGAGCGATTTGTCCCTTTATGGAGCTGTCTCAGCAGAAGCAGGGGTGACCACTCTAGTTTCCCAGCCATTAGAATAGAATAGCATGTGTGTTGTAGATCCCTTCTGTGTCTATTAGGTCTTCGCGTTTAGTTAGTTAGGATTAGTTGTCGGGGAAGGGCTTAGCCCTTGGACAGCTGACCAACAATGATAGGTAGGGCATAGATCATAAACTAGAGATAGGGAAAGCAAACCTTACCCCGCCCAGTAGAAGTTATAAGGTATTGTTTATTTTGAGACAGTTTCTAGGGGGGTTTGAGAAGGTACAGGCTCATAATATGGAAGAATCTGTCTTAAAATGGCCGCTAGATACAAAATGGAGCATTAAAAGATGTAAATAAGCTTGTGCGTAGTGAAACAATAATTCAAGCAGAAATAACTTTAGAGCATGAGATTCGGTGCAATGTCTAATGATTTGTTTCTATTCATCCGAGAACATTTGCCTGGTACAGTCGCTATCAGAAGAGACTCCCCCACGTCCTGAGCTTTGGGAAAAGAGCAAATCGTGCTGATAAGACGCTGCGATCATCCAAACTCACAAGGGAGGACGGGATAACGTCCGGGAGGAATAAACATTTGAAGGACATTTCACATAGATTCTCTCACTATGCTGTGATGGGTTTTTTTGTTTTTTCTAACCCAATGAGATTAACGCCGTGACTAATGACGTATTCCTTTCCTGTATTAGAACTATACCAAAGTGAATAAAGATTCAGAGTACGCACGCCCTAAGCAGAGTGAGCTGTATATCTGCCGCGGCTCAACTCTACATATCTGTGGGAACTAATAACTATAAATTATATAGTTTTTGGCCTCCTTGATGCATCCAGGTACGAACTAATTTGGAACCCAAGGCTTGAAAGGTTAATGTGACCGGTCATGTGTAACGGTCCTTAACACCTGCATATTGTCACGTATGCATGTGTTTATGCATGTGCATGCCTGTATATGTACTGGGCATGTGCAACATAGTTTATGCACACAAAAAAAAAACCCAAGCAGGGAATAAGTAGGGAATGATGGAAGAAAGTTACCCAACCCCCTGGAAACACCCTTCTAGCGGTAGCGTGACCACACAGGTGCCATTTTCTTTTTGCTCTACTGTATTGGTGAGAGTTGTTAGCTGTGCTCTGAAAACAATGTTTTCACAAGAAGATGATTTTCTCTTGGTCTGGCTGCTTATTCCCACTTTTGCACAGCCATGTCGGGAGGAAGAGTCCAGGAGAAAAACGCAGAGTTTCTGGGTTCAACCTCATCGCAGCGAGCCAATTAAGGGCAACTTCATCAGTCTTTAAAGCAACTCAACATGCGTTGCGGATTGAGGTACGCCGACACGAACATGCACCTATATATTTTTCTTGAAGAGTGTCTGCTGGACACCCTGAGGTAAGAACAAGCATGGTTTATGATGTTTTTCCCCTCTTTTCTTTTCATATTCCTCGCCACCAAGAACTCTTTTCCATCATTACATTTTGAGTTTCTGTTGGCCCACTCGGCCATCTGTGAGATCATCAGGAGGATATGCTGGTTTGGATTTTCTTTTTGTTGCAAATTCACAAAAAACACCAGCACCTCCTTTCCTGCAAACTCAGGGTGGCATGCTATGTGAGAACCGAATTCCAAAGAGTATATGTTGCATAATGCAATACATTTTTTCACACCAGCAACAGTATATCCTCTGCAGAGTATCTTTCACGAAGTACAGAGCATGTTTTGTATAGGCATATAACATCCATGCAGCTTCTTTCTCTGATCCCTCTTGTACTACTCTGTTTATCTTCCCCGCTGGTATACAATTTTTCACACAACAGCAATATACCCTCTGAAGATTATCTCTTCCAAAGTATAGGGCATGTTTTGTATAGGCATATAAACATGATGCAGCTTCTATGTTTCCCCTGTTCATACAGTGCCTATGTTATATATGACTGGGTCATGTGATGCAGACGTCCAATGAAACTGCTGCCCATATGCAAGATGGAGGACACATTTGGTAACATTATCAAGGTGCCCTGGCTGTTCATTGCCTGCACTTTGACTGATCTTCGAGGCATTGTGGGAAATTAGATTTTTCTGGGATACACCAGTTTTTTTTATAAAATTGGGGCAATTTTACTGCTAGAGTCCCTCACAAAGTAATTGCACCACTAATGTGTTCCCTATAAATTATTTGTCCCATTTATTTGGTCACCTTCTCCAAGTATTGTGTCCCTTCTATACCATCCACACACTAAATAATTGCATCCACTCCAAAAACTCCTGCAAGGTAATTAGGACTTCTCGGTACCTACTTCAGCACATCTGCCATCCCAAACAACTCAGTAGATCAGTTCAATTCCTGCATCTTCTTACATAGGAGGACCACCCTGGTGAAGTAAGTGTTTTGGGTGTTTAGGGCCACCTAGGTGTAACAAACAGAGAAGTCCTGAATCATATAAGACCCAATATATCACTGGAGGGCAAAATGACCCAGCTCAGGCTCACATATTTTGACCGTAATGTGAACAGGTGACATCAATATTACATGATTACAATATCAGAGAAAAATGATAACTTAATTCATAAAACTGAACACTTGAAGGAAGACTCTAGTACCCTGTTGGGTCACCTCTAGCTTGGATGCAAGATGTGATGTGGGTGGGCATGGAGGCATACATGTTCTGTATGGTATCCTGCAGCATAACGGTCCATGTTTGATGTAACACAGCCTAGATCTTTCAAACGCATTTGCTGTTGTAGTTGGCAACTTGGATGGTCTCATACATGTTCTATTGGCAATAAATCTGGAGACTAGGCAGGCCACGGAAGTATGGCAATGTTGTGGGGGCATTCCTTTGACACCCTTACTGTGTGTGGCTGAGCAGTATCCTGATGGAAAATGCCTCTTGGAAGCTTTGCGATGAGAGGCAACACATGTGGCTGCAGGATGTCCTGAAGACATTGTTGAGCTGTCATTGTCCCTCGTACCTCTACTAGGGGTGACTGACTGTCATATGCAATGCCCCCCCCCCCAGACTTTCACACCAGCAGAGGGGGCAGTGTACCACTCAACAGCAAAGGCAGGATTGAGATGCTCATTCCTAGGTCTCCAGACATGGCTGCTGTCAGTGCCCAAACTAAAAATGGATTTGTCATTGAAAACAACCACACTGTAGCAGCCCAGTTTCATATTGCATAAGACCATTTCAAATGGAGGCAATGACAGGTGGGTGTCAAAGGTAGTACATGTAATGTGAGACCAAATGTTCTTCAGTCAAGCACCTGGAAATGTTTCCGACAGACAGAGGGGACTTTAGCAATGGCACCACCCGTCTCTGGATGGTGGAAATCAAAAGAGTTGGTGCTGCTTGTGATTGTCAGATGATCCTCTTTACTGAAGTTCTGTGGAGGGTGTCCTGAGCATGGTTGCCTTGTATGAGTACCTTCACAAATCTACTGGTTCTAACACAATATGGCCATCCAGCTTCTTGCATTCCAATAATGTGTCACCTCTCAAACACTGTTAACTGGTCAAAATCTTTTCTATTGCATAGCAGAGGAAGTCTATTGGTCAACAATTCCTATACAAGTAGAAAAAGAAGTACACTGCACACAAGTAGCCTCTGGAAGCCTTTTCATAGGCCAAGGATGGAACCACTTTTAGGGTCTCAGGTGGCAAGACCATTCATCTTATCATGCCACAACTCTAATCATTTGTATATCTGTCTGAAATGTATGTACATGCTGAGTTTTGCAGCAAAATAGCAAGTTCTTCTATGTGGTGTTTGAATTTTTAAATGGGTGTAGTTCGCATTGAATGCCATGCAAGTGTTCTGATACTCTATTATCAACCTATGAATATACTGTATATAACTATGCAAGACAGGCAAATATTATTTTGATCATTGAGTTTTTATGTAAGGGCGCCCACCCACTGGCGTTTTTTTTTTTCACTGCGATATCGCGATTTTGCGCGATCGCGATTTTAGCTTTGCATGTCCCATAGCCCAAAGACCCCTGCAGAAAAAAAAAAACGCTGCGAATTTCGCAGTAAAAAAACGCTAGTGGGTGGGCACCCTAATAGGAAAGTTTATTTCATTTAATCAATTATAAGTAGAGATGAGCGAACGTACTCGTCCGAGCTTGATGCTCGTTCGAGTATTAGGGTGTTCGAGATGCTCGTAACTCAAGACGAGTTAGTTTCACTTTCATCTCTGAGACATTAGCGTGCTTTTCTGGCCAATAGAAAGACAGGGAAGGCATTACAACTTCCTCCTGTGATGTTCCAGACCTATACCACCCCACTGCAGTGAGTGGCTGGGGAGATCAGGTGTCACCCGAGTATTTAAATCAGCCCTGCTCGCGGCTCGCCACAGATGCATTCTGACAGAGATCAGGGAAAGTGTTGCTGATGCTGCTGCTGCTATAGGGAGAGCGTTAGGAGTTATTTTAGGCTTGAAGAACCCCAACGGTCCTTCTTAGGGCCACATCTGACCGTGTGCAGTACTGTTAAGGCTGCTGTGAGCAGTGTTGCACTTTTTTTTTTTTTGTATATCGGGCGTGCAGAGCATTGCGTCCTCAGTCTGCAGTAATTTTACATAGTATAGGGCCAGTAGTGGTGAGGCAGGGACAGTGGGAAAGGTGAAAGAGATATACTGTCTATATAGGCAGTGGGCTTTTTCAAACAAATTTGGGAAAAATACTATCTTTGGGCTGCCTGTGACCGTCTTGAGTGTACTGCGTCTCTGCTGGGGGTAGTAGTCCTAATTAATACGCAGCTAAGTGTTACAGCAGGCTTGCGCAAAATTGTTTCCTGGCTCTGCATTGCCCGTTACATCACCGCCGTCATCCCATCCAGAGGGAAACAGTATACATATATACGCTGCCTACAGTATCTGTCTGCTGTCTCAGCTCAGCCTTAAAAAAATAGAAGCAAAATACTTAAGGCCTACTAGTGGCCTTTGGACACTTGACTGCTTCTGCGCTGTGAATTCCACTAGCTCAGTCATACGCACCTACGTCTCACTACAGGCTTGCGCAAAATTCTTTCCTGGCTCTGCTGTGCGTTCCATAAGCGAAGTCAGCCTCCAACCACAGGCCAATAAGTGGCACAGTTAATTACAGCGTTCTGTTTCTGCACTACTGGTAATACACCATGCTGAGGGGTAGGGGTAGGCCTAGAGGACAAGGACGCGGGCGAGGACGCAGATGCCTCAGGGTGTGGGCACAGGCCGAGCTCCTGATCCAGGTGTATTGCAGCCGACTGCTGCAGGATTAGGAGAGAGGCACGTTTCTGGCGTCCCCAGATTAATCTCACAATTAATGGGTCCACGAGGTAGACCTTTATTAGAAAATGAGCAGTGTGAGCAGGTCCTGTCGTGGATGGCAGAAAGTGCATCCAGCAATCTATCGACCCCCCAGAGTTCTACGCCGTCCACTGCTGCAACTCTGAATCCTCTGGCTGCTGCTCCTCCTTCCTCCCAGCCTCCTCACTCCATTACAATGACACATTCTGAGGAGCAGGCAGACTCCCAGGAACTGTTCTCGGGCCCCTGCCCAGAATGGGCAGCAATGGTTCCTCTCCCACCGGAGGAGTGTGTCGTGACCGATGCCCAACCTTTGGAAAGTTCCCGGGGTCCGAGGCTGGGGACTTCCGGCAACTGTCTCAAGAGCTTTCAGTGAGTGAGGAGGACGACGACGATGAGACACAGTTGTCTATCACTCAGGTAGTAGTAATTGCAGTAAGTCCGAGGGAGGAGCGCACAGAGGATTCGGAGGAAGAGCAGCAGGATGATGAGGTGACTGACCCCATCTGGTTTGCTAAGCCTACTGAGGACAGGTCTTCAGAGGGGGAGGCAAGTGCAGCAGCAGGGCACGTTGGAAGGGGCAGTGCGGTGGCCAGGGGTAGAGGCAGGGCCAGACCAAATAATCCACCAACTGTTTCCCAAAGCGCCCCCTCGCACCATGCCACCCTGCAGAGGCCGAGGTGCTCAAAGGTGTGGCAGTTTTTCACTGAAAGTGCAGACGACCGACGAACTGTGGTGTGCAAGGTTTGTTGCGCCAAGATCAGCCGTGGAGCCACCACCAGCAGCCTCACCACCACCAGCATGCGCAGGCATATGATGGTCAAGCACCCCACAAGGTGGGACGAAGGCCGTTCACCACCTCTGGTTTGCACCACTGCCTCTCCCCCTGTGCCCCAACCTGCCACTGAGATCCAACCCCCCTCTCAGGACTCAGGAACGAGTGTCTTCCGGCCTGCACCCACACCCTCACCTCCGCAGTCCTCGGCCCCATCCAGCAATGTCTCTCAGCGCACCGTCCAGCCGTCGCTAGCGCAAGTGTTTGAGCGCAAGCGAAAGTACGCCGCCATGCACCCGCACGCTCAAGCGTTAAACGTGCACATAGCCAAATTGATCAGCCTGGAGATGCTGCCGTATAGGCTTGTGGAAATGGAGGCTTTCAAAAACATGCTGGCGGCGGCAGCCCCGCGCTACTCGGTTCCCAGTTGCCACTACTTTTCCGGATGTGCCGTCCCAGCCCTGCACGACCACGTCTCCCGCAACATTGTACGCACCCTCACCAACGCGGTTACTGCCAAGGTCCACTTAACAACGGACACGTGGACAAGCACAGGCGGGCAGGGCCACTATATCTCCCTGACGGCACATTGGGTGAATTTAGTGGAGGCTGGGACCGAGTCAGAGCCTGGGACAGCTCACGTCCTACGCACCCCCAGAATTGCGGGCCCCAGCTCGGTGCTGGTATCTGCGGCGGTGTACGCTTCCTCCACTAAACCACCCTCCTCCTCCTCCTCCTACGCAACCTCTGTCTCGCAATCAAGATGTGTCAGCAGCAGCACGTCGCCAGCAGTCGGTGTCGCGCGGCGTGGCAGCACAGCAGTGGCCAAGCATCAGCAGGCCGTGCTGAAACTACTGCCAAAGCCCACCTGCATTAAACATGACGTTACCTCAGCTGTGATGGGCAATGCAATGGGATATATTTATGTACTGCCGGTGGCTTCCTGGGACCCACCCATGCTGTCGGTCCACACGGAGTTGTAACTCCATGTGTCCACTTCTAAAGAACCCCAGTCTGACTGGGGCATGCAGTGTGGGCCGAAGCCCACCTGCATTTAATCGGACGTTACCTCAGCTGTGATGGGCACTGCAATGGGATACATTTATGTACAGCCGGTGGGTTCCAGGGAGCCACCCATGCTGTGGGTGCACACGGAATTCCCATTGCGGATTTGTACCTGCCTGTTACTGTTTATAAAAAACCCCGGTCTGACTGGGGCATGCAGACACCTTGACAGAATGAATAGTGTGTGGCACATGGGTACCCCATTGCTATGCCCACGTTTGCAGCTCCTGATGGAGTTGGCAAAGGATTGGATTTCTCATTGCTTCTGTACAGCATTATGGGCTATTGCCTCGCCCCTTTTAAAGAGGGTCGCTGCCTGGCCATGCCAACCCTCTGCAGTGTGTGCCTGCGGTTCCTCCTTATGGCACACACACATGTAAATAGACATGAGGGTGGTGTGGCTATGAGGCCAGCGTGTGGCATGAGGGCAGCTGAAGGCTGCGCAGGGACACTTTGGTGTGCGCTGTGGACACTGGGTCGTGCGGGGGGGTTGGGCAGCATGTAACACAGGAGAAGTGGCAGCGAAGTGTCATGCAGGCAGTGATTGTGCTTTATTGGAGGTAGTGTGGTGCTTAGCTAAGGTATGCCTTGCTAATGAGGGTTTTTCAGAAGTAAAAATTGTTGGGAGGGTGGGGTCCACTCTTGCCGCTATTGTGGCTTAATAGTGGGACCTGGGAACTTGAGATGCAGCCCAACATGTAGCCTCTCGCCTGACCTATCCGTTGCTGTGTCGTTCTTATCACTTTTCTTGAATTGCCCAGATTTTCACAAATGAAAACCTTAGCGAGCATCGGCGATATACAAAAATGCTCGAGTCGCCCATTGACTTCAATGAGGTTCGTTACTCGAAACGAACCCTCGAGCATCGCGAAAATTTCGTCTCGAGTAACGAGCACCCGAGCATTTTGGTGCCCGCTCATCTCTAATTATAAGGCATTCAGTAATTAAGTTTCAAACATCTCAGCCATCACTCTTCACTTTTTCACTGCACAGACAATATGACAGATAAAGATACACTTCTCTACACTTCCATTTTTAATATGATGTTAACAACTCATGTCAAAAAAGTGTCAGCTAAATTGCATATAAGTTATCAAAAATGTCTTTACATAAATAGAGTTGTATATATATATATATATATATATATATATATATATATATATATTATAAACAGTATTTAGCATATTTTCAATTAAAAAGAAAAAACAGATAAATATGACATACAATCTTAAAATAACATGTTTTGGGCCTCTGATCTGAAAAGTTTGAACAATCACATTCTCAGTAGCGGTATAGCATCTGGCAGATCCCATCTATTTTATTGAGATGCAAATCAATGTAAAGATATTTTAGTTTACAATAGTTCAGCCAAGATCTGTTTTTACAGGTCCAAGAAACTTATAAAAATTAATAGAATTATATGCAGTTGCCCATATACAGTAAATTGTTATTATAAAAGAAATAGACACTTTCAGCATTTTATAAAAACCAAAAATATTATTGATATAGCCAAAATATAATACTTGCATGGTTTTTAGCATATGCCTTTAGGTTTCTATGACTAAGTTACAAATGCTTATGTGCGAACCTTTTCATGAATATGATCCACTTGTTCCTCTGTAAAGGTACACAGACAAGCAACACATTACAGTGCCGGAGTGACACCTTCCTCTGTCCTGAGGAAGGTGTCACTCCGACACTGACACACATTGCCTGTGTATTGCAATAAAGCTTTATTACATTGTTCCCTGGCCTCCCTATCTTCAGCAGTGCTCTCTCCTCCCTTTTTTCCATACTTGTGTTCCTCGTTGTTCCAGACTCGGGTGGCAGCAGCTGTTTTCTGCATGCTCACTTGATGCTGACATCATGAAAAGCTGCAGTCACAAAAACTTTCATCCCAACTATATGAATATTATGTGTCTATCTGGCTCTTGGTTGTAAATGACGTTGAAAGTGTCTATTTCTTTTATAATCATGTATTATGCCAACTTTCAATAAAATGTCCGAAGGAGAGTCATTTTGTGTCCAATGTGACTTATGGTTGCACTGTGTGGTACCATATATGCTAAGTAGTTTCCCCAACATATATGAGACTTTGACACTTAAACCGTTTGTATTACATATGTAGAAGTACTTGTGAAATAATCCTGCTCAGGGAACTGTTGTCCCTTCTATGGTTGAAGAACCTCTGTATCTCAGATTAGAGCACTATCCACAACAAAGGAACAGAAAAGTGCAAAGTTGGTGAATTGCAAAACTGTTTGCCTAATAAGTGCTTGAAATTTATCACAATTTCTGTGTTTTTGTTTGTCCACCTGCTTTTTGAGATTGACCACAGGTTCTCAGTGGGATTGAAATCTGGGGAGTTTCCAGGCCATGAACTCAAAATTTTAAATGTTTTGTTCACCTAGCCACTTAGTTATCCCTTTTTCCTTGTGTAATGGTGCTCCATCATGCTGGTAAAAGCATTATTCACTAGAGATGAGCGACCACCAAAATGTTCGGGTGCTCGTCGCTCGAGTTGAACTTTTCGTAATGCTCGAGAGCTCGTTTAGAGTAACAAACCTCATTGAAGTCAATGGGTGACTCGAGCATTTTTCAAGCTTACCAATGCTCTGCATGAGGGAGGTTGTGTGAAACACCTGAAAACATCAGAAAGTCATGGAAACACCACATGGATAGGGAATGGCAGGGGCAGCATGCATGGCTGCATCTGAGGCACCCAGGTCCCACTATTAAGCCAAATTGGAGGCACGAGCCAGGCGGTCACCCCCCTAACAATTTACTTGGGACAGATTATCATTAGCAACGCACACGTGCTGGCACATCTTAGCTAAGCACTACACTAGCTGCAACCAGTGCCAATCACCATCTGCGGGTGACACCGCTGCCTCTTCTCCTGGGTTACATGCTAGCATTGCTGTCCAATCATCCGCATGACCATCCAGCATCCACAGCGTACTAACATTTTTCCCTGCGCAGCGCTCAGCTGCCCTCATGCCACAGGCTCGCTTGATAGCCACACCACCCTCATGTCTATTTATAAGTGTGTCTTGGATGAGAAGGATCCAGAGACACACACTGCAGAGGGTTGGCAGGGCCAGGCAGCGACACTCTTTGAAAGTGTAGGCGATAGCCCACAATGCTGTTGAGAATTGATGATAAATTGACGTAGATCGTAATTCCAATCCCGTGCCACCTCCGTCACAAAATGTCAGGAGCCGCAAATGTGGGCATAAAGGGGACTCAGGTGCCAGCACTTCTACACATCTCCACAATGCAGCAGCGCATACTAACATCAAAGATTCGTCTGAAGCAGAAGGTGTCGAAAAAGTAGCCATCACAGGTATACAGTGACCCTGTGAAAGTCTCATGAAATCCGTTTTGCTTCCTGTGAACCCTCCAATCCATGATCTCGGATAACTGTGGTAATTTGTAGCACGAGAGATAATACGTGTCGACCGAAGCTGTTACCCAGGCCCCAAGCAGGAGGAAGAGGAGGAGGCATAATAAGCCAGAGAAACCGTGACTGAGGTAGGACCCGCAATACTCTGTGTGGGTAGCACGTGAGCAGGCCCAGGGCCAGGCTCAGTCCCAGCCTCCACCTGGCTAACCCAATGTGCCATTAGTTACATAACTATGGGAAATTCATGTGTCCCCACACAATTCATTCGGTGTATGTGTCAGATAGCTGAACACCGCGCTGGGAAACCTTTGTGCACCCACAGCATAGGCAAGCCCATGAAACTTAAACACAGTAATACACATGAAGAAATTACAGTGCCCAAACATGGCGCAGTTGCCCCCCTGAGGACCTTGGCCTCTTCCCTACACCCTCAGTAATCATGGGCATAAAGCGGACTCGATTGCTAGTACAGCTGTGAAGTCTCATTAAATCAGTTACGTTTCTTTTGAGTGTATAGACAGACCCCTGAAACATTTCTGTAGCAAGAGTATAGGCGAACCCCTCAAACCTTTCAGTAGCAAGTGTATAGGCGGACCCCTGCAACATTTCTGTAGCAGTGTATAGGTGGACCCCTGTAACATTTCTGTAGCAAGTGTATAGGCAGACCCCTGAAACATTTCTGTAGCAAGAGTACAGGCGGATGCCTCAAACCTTTCAGTAGCAAAGTGTATAGGAGGACCCCTGAAACATTTCTGTAGCAAGTGTATAGGCGGACCCCAGTAACATTTCAGTAGCAAGTGTATAGGCGGAACCCAGTAACATTTCTGTAGCAAATGTATAGGCAAACCCCTCAAACGTTTTAGTAGCAAGTGTATAGACAGACCCCTGAAACATTTCTGTAACAAGAGTATAATCGAACCCCTCAAACCTTTTAGTAGCAAGTGTTTAGGTAGACCCCTGTAACATTTATGTAGCAAGTGTATAGGTGGACCCCTGTAACATTTCTGTAGCAAGTGTATAGGCGGACCCCTGAAACATTGGTGTAGCAAGAGTATAAGCGAACCCCTCAAACCTTTCAGTAGCAAGTGTATAGGCGGACCCCTGTAACATTTCTGTAGCAAGCTTATAGGCGGACCCCTGAAACATTTCTGTAGCAAGAGTATAGACAAAACCCCTTCAAACCTTTCAATAGCAAGTGTATAGGCGGACTCCTGTAACATTTCTGTAGGAAGAGTATAGCCGGACCCCTGAAACATTTCTGTACCAAGAGTATAGGCAAACCCCTCAAATCTTTCAGTAGCAAGTGTATAGGTGGACCCCTGTAACATTTTTGTAGCAAGTGTATGGGCAGACCCCTGAAACATTTCCGTAACAAGAGTATAGGCGAACGCCTCAAACCTTTTATTAGCAAGTGTATAGGCGGACCCCTGTAGCATTTCTGTAGCAAGTGTACAGGCGGACCCATGAAACCTTTCAGTAGCAAGTGTATAGGCGGAACCCAGTAACATTTCTGTAGCAAATGCATAGGCGAACCCCTCAAACGTTTTAGAAGCAAGTGTATAGGCAGACCCCTGTAGCATTTCTATTGCAAGTGTACAGGCGGAACCCTGAAACATTTCTGTAGCAAGAGAACAGGCGAACCCTTCAAGCCTTTCAGTAGCAAGTGTTTAGGCAGACCCCTGAAACATTTCTGTAGCAAGAGTATAGGCAAAACCCCTTCAAACCTTTCAGTAGCAAGTGTATAGGCGGACTCCAGTAACATTTCTGTAGCAAGAGTATAGGTGGACCCCTGAAACATTTCTGTAGCAATAGTATAGGCAAACTGCTCAAACCTTTCAGTAGCAAGTGTATAGGTGGACCCCTGTAACATTTCTGTAGCAAGTATATAGGCGGATCCCTGAAACATTTCTGTAACAAGAGTATAGGCGAACCCCTCAAACCTTTCAGTAGCAAGTGTATAGGCGGAACCCAGTAACATTTCTGTAGCAAATGCATAGGCAAACCCCTCAAACGTTTTAGTAGCAAGAGTATAGGTGGACCCCTGAAACATTTCTGTAGCAATAGTATAGGCAAACTCCTCAAACCTTTCAGTAGCAAGTGTATAGGTGGACCCCTGTAACATTTCTATAGCAAGTGTACAGGCGGACCCCTGAAACATGTCTGTAGCAAGAGAACAGGCGAACCCCTCAAGCCTTTCAGTAGCAAGTGTATAGGCGGACCCCTGAAACATTTCTGTAGCAAAAGTATAGGCGAAACCCCTTCAAACCTTTCAGTAGCAAGTGTATAGGCGGACTCCAGTAACATTTCTGTAGCACGAGTATAGGTGGACCCCTGAAACATTTCTGTAGCAAGAGTATAGGCAAACTCCTCAAACCTTTCAGTACCAAGTATATAGGTGGACCCCTGTAACATTTCTGTAGCAAGTGTATAGGTGGACCCCTGAAACATTTCTGTAACAAGAGTATAGGCGAACCCCTCAAACCTTTTAGTAGCAAGTGTATAGGCGGACCCCTGTAACATTTCTGTAGCAAGAGTGTAGGCGAACCCCTCAAACCTCTTAGTAGCAAGTGTATAGGTGGACCCCTGTTACCTTTATGCAGCAAGAGTATAGGAGGATACCTAAAAGCAGTTGGTTACCAAGAGTATAGGCAAAGCCCGGAAAAATTAGTTTGATAACAGTATAGGCGAGAGCCTGAAAAATTGGTGTACCAAAAGTACAGGTGTACCCCTAAAAAAATTGCTGAACACCAAGATACAGCTCATTGTAAGCTAAACTTTTAAAACTTTTTAAACTTTTAAAAATTGTAAAACTTGTAAACAGAGTCTTTTTGGCCGCAGAAAAATTGGCTGTTCAGCGTGAACAATTGAAAAAGTGACAGCAGCACACACAATACCTCAGAGACTGGAGGAAGGAACACGTCAGGCAAAAAACTGCATGCTTCTGTGAGAAGGTCTGGAACCGAGACTCCACAAGGACATCAACCAAAACGTAGCAGAGTAGAAGCAGCATCCACGGAGGTAGTAGCAAAAAGAACCTTTATTTCTACCCAGATAAAAGCACAACGTTTCGACCACGTGATAGCTGTGGTCTTTGTCAAGGCTGTTCAGCGTGATGAAGGAGGAGGAGGAATAATAATATCCGAGAGGGATAGACAAAGCTAATTCTCTCCTTTTTTGCCGTGATAGAGGATGCATTTTTCTCCTGTTGCAGCAAAAAGAATCTTTAGGATCCGCTGCTTTCCACCAGTGGAGAAGAGAAGTCTGGGGAAATCCAGCCTTTGTTCATCTTTATGAGGGTAAGTATGTTGGTGCTGTCAGTTGATAGGTGGGTACGCTTATCCGTGATGATCCCATCAGCAGCACTAAACACCCTCTCTGACAAGATGCTAGCGGCAGGGCAGGCCAGCACCTCCAGGGCATACAGCGCAAGTTCATGCCACGTGCCCAGTTTTGACACCCAATCGTTGTATGGAGCAGAGGCATCATGGAGGATGGTGGTACAGTCAGCTATATACTCCCTCACTATCTTTTTACAATGCTCCCTCTGACTCAGTCTTGACTGGGGAGCCATAAAACTGGCAAAGGCCTTGGAGAGTGTTCCCCTGCCAGCACTGGCCATCTGCCTGCGACTCCCCTGCTAGTTGGCCCTCCAAACTGCGTCTTCTACCGCTAGCGCTGTCAGATGGGAACTTTAGCATAACTTTTTCCACCAGGGCCCTGTGGTATTGCATCACTCTTGTACCCCTTTCCTCTTCGGGAATGGGAGTGGAAAGGTTTTCCTTATACCGTGGGTCAAGAATGGTGTACATCCAGTAATCTGTGTTGGCCAGAATGCGTCTAATGCGCGGGTCACGGGAAAGGTAGCCTAACATGAAGTCAGTCATGGCTGCCAGAGTCCCAGTATGCAACACATCGCTGTCCTCACTAGGAAGATGCTCCTCCTCCTCTTCAGCCCATACACGCTGAACAGGCTAGAGGCAAGCAGCATGGGTACCCTCTGCAGTGTAGCCAGCTGTCTCTTCCCCCTCCTCCTCCGGCCCCTCCCCCTCCTCCTCCAAAATGCGCTGAGATATAGACTTGGGGGTAGTCTGGCTATTAAGTGACATACCCCCGTCTCCTGTTCCAACCGCAAAGCGTTGGCCTTTATGCTTTGCAGCGAACTTCTCAGCAGGCAAAACAGCGGGATGGTAATGCTAATGATTGCCGCATCACCGCTCACCATCTGGTTAGACTCCTCAAAGTTCCCAAGGACCTGGCATATGTCTGTCATTCATGCCCACTACTCTGTAAAGAACTGCGGAGGCAGCTGTTGCAGCTGGTATTCCACAATTGCTCTACGCTACTCGTACAGCGTGGCCAACATGTGCAGCGTAGAATTCAACATGTGGTTATGTGGCACAGCAGTCAGTGCTCTGTCAGCTGAAACTGACGTTGCAGTGTCCTGAGGGTGGCAGCATCCGTGGTGGACTTGCAGAAATGTGCACACACGCGGCGCACCTTGCCGAGCAGGTCAGACAAGTGGGGGTAGTTTTTCAGAAACCATTGAACCACCAGATTGAAGATGTGGGCCAGGCATGGCACGTGTGTGAGCTGCCAAGCTGCAGAGCCGCCACCAGGTTATGGCCATTGTCACATATGACCATGCCCGGTTGAAGACTCAGCGGCGAAAGCCAGAGGTCGGTCTGCTCAGTCAGACCCTGCAACTGCTCTGGGGTCGTGTGCCTCTTGTCACCTAAGCTGATTAGTTTTAGCACGACTTGCTGATGCTTGCCCACTGCTTTGCTGCCGCGCCGCGCTCTGCCGACTGCTGACGACATGCTCACACTTCTTAATTGAGAGGTAGAGGTGGCAGAAGAGGAGGAGGGGGGGTGGAGGAGGTGGCATAATATGCCGCAGATACCAGCACCGAGGTTGGACCTACTATTCTTGGTGTGGGTAGCACGTGAGCGGACCCAGGCTCTGACTCGGTCCCAGCCTCCACCAAGTTCACCCAATGTGCCGTCAGGGAGATATAGTGGCCCTGCCCACCAGTACTTGTCCACGTGTCTGTCGTTAAGTGGACCTTCCCAGTAACTGCGTTGGTGCGGGCACGGTTAATGTTGCAGGAGAACTGCTGGTGTAGGGCGGGGACGGCACACCGGGAAAAATAGTGGCGACTGGGGACAGAATAGCGTGGGACCGCCGCCGCCATCATGTTTTTGAAAGCCTCTGTTTCCACAAGCCTGTACGGCAGCATCTCCAGGTTGATTAACTTGGCAATGTGCACGTTTAAAGATTGTGCATGCGGGTGAGTGGCCGTGTATTTCATCTGTCGCTTCAATGCTTGTTTTAGCGACAGCTGAACGCTGCACTGTGAGACATTGCTGAATGAAGAGGAGGACTGTGGAGGTGAGAGTGTGGGTGCAGGCCAGGAGGTGCTCGTGCCTGCGTCCTGGGAGGGGGATTGAATCTGCATGGCAGGTTGTGGCACAGGGGAAGAGGTAGTGGTGTGACCCGGAGGTGGTGAATGGCCTTTGTCCCACCTCGTGGGGTGCTTAGCCATCATATGCCTGCGCATGCTGGTGGTGGTGAGGCTGGTAGTGGTGGCTCCCCGGCTCATCTTGGTGTGGCACAGGTTGCACACCACTGTTCGTCGGTCGTCCATGCTCTCACTAAAAAACATCCACACCTTTGAACACCTAGCGCTCTGCAATGAGGCTTGCCGCAAGGGGGTGCTTTGGGAAACGGTTGGGGGATTCTTCGCTCTGGGCCTGCCTCTCCCCCTGGCCAACCCCTACCTCTTCCAACCTGTCCTGCTGCTGCACTTACCCCCCCCCCCCATCATCTTATCGTCCAGCAGCTCTTCCTCCGAATCCTCTGTGCGCTCCTCCCTCGGACTTACTGCCCTTACTATTACCTCACTGACATACAACTGTGTGAAAGAAAATGTAGTTTGGTTCATAGAAGTTTGGTTCAGTCTGAAGATGCCTTTAAGGCTTTCAGAAAAGAACATGATGCCCTGGTCATGAACCAGTACAGACTCCAAAAATTACGTACTTTCCCAAGTGTTGAAACAACTATTATTTCCAAATTATCTTGAAAATAGTATCAGGACGTTGCAAGAATTCACTGATCGTGGAGGAGTTATCCTTTTATTGTACTGTTTCTATGACATTTAAACCACATCTGCGAATTCCAAGGTGTTTACGCCAAAGTGATGTCTGAAAGTCTGGGAACTTCATTTTGTGGCCAAAATTAATATAACCTTATACCTTGTATATATGACATTTGTATAATCCTTCCCATATCTATATGTTAGACACACCTTTCCTGTATTCACAATAAAAGTACAGTGTTGGGTGGCTAGACATCCAGAACCCCATTACCATTAACTTGATTCAGATCTCCTGTCTGAGTTTTTGGTTAACGGCTAAGTCACTTGTGACTGTTATATCTGTTTTACCTGATTTAGGTGTACTTCTTTAAAATTTCTCATCATCCTCATCCACAAAAAGCTTTTGAGACAGTTGCCGGAAGTCCCCAGCCTCATCAGGAACTTTTCAAAGGTTGCACATTGGTCACAACAAACTCCTCAGGTGAGAGAGGAACCGTTTTTTTACCACTCAGGGCAGTGTCTCGAGAACAGTTCCTGGGAATCTGCCTGCTCAGAATCTGTCATTTTCCTGGAGTGAGGAGGCTGGAAAGAAGGAGGAGCAGCCAGAGGATTCAGAGCTGCAGTCCCTCGGCCAGGAGTAGTGGACTGCATAGAAGACTGGGGGTTTGATACATTGCTGGACGCATTATCTGCCATCCACGACAGGACGTGCTTGCACTACTCTGCTTGTAATAAAGGTCTACCACACGGACCTGCAAATTGTGATATGAAGCTGGGGAGTGTAGGGATTGGACTCACTTGGACACCCGCGCCCGTGTCCATGTCCGCGTCCTCGACCATTACCCATACTCCTCATAATGTTGGATTAAGGATAGAGCAGGGCCCAAATAAATTACCCCACCATATAGCGCCGAGAACAGTGGATTATTCACCGCACACAGAGACTTGTAGATACCGGAGGCCCTATGCTGTGACATACCGGAGGTCCTATGCTGTGAAAAAATTTAACCGCTGTCTTGCGCCGATACCTTGGGGTCATTTACCGCTCACAGAGACTTGTAGATAAGAGAGGCTGTATGGAGTGGGAGAAAACTAGAAAGCCAGTGGACAGTGCTAGTAACTGCGGCTACCTCAACCCCCCAAGGAAAGGGTATTGTGAGACGCTCTGCACAGGGGCAGAAAACTCTAAAGTCAGTGGATAGTGCTGATAACTGCGGCGATGTCACCCAACACAGATAATGGTATCTGTGCAATGATCTGCAGTGGCCCAGGAAATATTAGAGTTTGATTAGCGATGAGACCTTTGCCTAATACACTGCACACATAAAACGGTATAGCTGAAATGGTCTGCAGTGGCCCAGGAAATATTAGAGTACTGTTTAGCGATGAGACCTCTGCCTAATGCACTGCACACATAGAACGGTATAGCTAAAATGGTCTGCAGTGGCCCAGGAAATATTAGAGTACTGTTTAGCGATGAGACCTCTGCCTAATGCACTGCACACATAGACTGATGTAGCTGAAATGCTCTGCACAGCCCTAGATGCTTTAAAAAAATGGTGCACTACTTCCCCCAGCCAGCAGCAACAGTAATGCACACAATGAGGAGTAGCCCTAAGAAGGACCGTTAGGGTTCTTGAAGAAAGGATCCTACTCTAACACTTTCCCTATATCAGCAGCAGCACTTTCCCTAACCTCTGCCAGCATGTGTCTGAGGCGAGCCGCGGGCGGGACCAGTTTAAGTTCTCGGCAGTCACCTGATCCCGCCAGCCACTCACTGCTTTTGGTGGGCAGAGGGCTGGCACGGCACAGCAGGAAGTGATAATGCCTTCCGCAGATGTTTATTGGCTAAAAAATGGCGCTAAACATGCGGGGGGAGGGAAATGAAATTTTCTCGAGTACCGTGTGTTGCTTGACTCGAGTACCAATCATCTCGAGTAGCCTAATACTCGAATGAGTACCAAGCTTGGACGAGTGTGCTTGCTTATCTCTATTCATCACTAAATTGTTCTTGTATCGTTAGCAGAAGTTGCTCTTGGAGGATGTTTACATACCATTCTTAATTCATGGCAGTGTTCATAGGCAAAATTGTGAGCAAGCCCACTCTCTTGGATGAAAAGAAACCCCACACGTAGATGGTCTCAGAATGCTTTACTGCTGGCATGAAACAGGACTCATGGTATTACTCATCTTTCTTCTTCAGGCAAACATTCTTCCAGATGTCCTGAACAGTCTGAAGGCGGCTTCATCAGAGAAAATACCTACAGGGATAATATTGCAGAGAACTAGGATAAAATTATTTTCTCTGATGAAGTGTAGCAGGCAGGGTCAGTTCTTTGGGTGGAGAAAGATGGCGGGGTAAACTCTTCCTTGGTCATGGGTGGCTCTACCATCTTCTCCCTCACAACTCCCAAATCACGGTCCGCCCAGCCGCATGCAGGACCCAGTATAATAACGTGCTGGATTGATTTATTACCTTATTGTCTTTGTGATGCCAGTGCCTCTTTGTGGTGAATGAAGTAAATAACAAAGTCCACAATCAAGGAAATACTTTCAAACTGGAGACTGTTTTCTTTTACTTGAACAGTCAAATGCAAATTTTCTTCATTGCATTATACAGTTTTAAAAATAACTATGCATATACTCCTCCGTATTTCTTCCCTCAGCAAGTTTGTATCCAGAAGTCACTTTTCTCTTTGAATATGCGCAGTCTCAGTTATCTGTCGGACCATTACTGGGGTGCTCCTATTACTTGTTTGACACATATCATGTACACTCCACTTTTCCCTGTTCAATCACTCTCATAACTTTAGTTGCTCAGTTCCTTCGGGGTGCTTACTGTGGTGGTAGATGAACATAACAACCATATGCTCCTCACACTCTCTGAAAGAAAAGTATCCCATAGCCACCGGAATAAGCCCGGAACTCTGCACAGGTAAGCTTCAGCTCTCCTGTCTCTTACTCACACAGTCTTCTTTACAGATCAAATCTCCACTAGAGATGAGCGAGCACCAAAATGCTCGGGTGCTCGTTACTCGAGTCGAACTTTCAGTGATGCTCGAGAGTTCGTTTCGAGTAACGAACCCCATTGAAGTCAATGGGTGACTCGAGCATTTTTGCATATCGCCGATGCTCGCTAAGGTTTTCATTTGTGAAAATCTGCAAAACACAAGAAAGTGATGGAAAGGACACAGAAACGAATAGGGCAGGCGAGGGGCTACATTTTGGGCTGCATCTCAAGTTCCCAGGTCCCACTATTAAGCCACAATAGCGGCAAGAGTGAGACCCCCCCCCCCCCCCACTGTCAGCGTAAAGATCGTTCTCCTCTGCCACAGCTGTAACAGCTGTGGCAGAGTAGAACGATGTTAGCCCATTGAATTCAATGGAGCCGGCAATACAGCCGACTCCATTGAAAGCAATGGGCTGCCGGCGATGGCGGGATGAATTGTCGGCAAGGGGTTAAATATATAAGCCCTTCCCTGCAATTCATCTAGAAATGTGTAAAAATAAAAAATATATATATACTCACCTGGTCCCGGCAGAAAGATGTTAGCCCATTGAATTCAATGGAGCCGGCAATACAGCCGACTCCATTGAAAGCAATGGGATGCCGGCGATCGCGGGATGAATTGTCGGGAAGGGGTTAAATATATAAGCCCTTCCCTGCAATTCATCCAGAAATGTGTAAAAATAAAAAATATATATAGACTCACCTGGTCCCGGCAGACGGAGTTCAGCCCGGCAGGCTGCAGTTCTCCTGAACTGCTCTGAACAGCTGTGAGTAGTATTCAGCAGCCGGGGATTTAAAATCCCCGCCTGCTGAATGAGATGCCTCTGATTGGTCACAGCCTGACCAATCAGAGGCATCCCTCACTCACACCCATTCATGAATTCATGAATGGGTGAGTGAGGGCTGCCTCTGATTGGCTCAGCGCAGGGACAGCTGAGAGCTGCCCCTGAGCCAATCAGAGGCAGCCCTCACTCACCCATTCATGAATTCATGAATGGGTGTGAGTGAGGGATGCCTCTGATTGGTCAGGCTGTGACCAATCAGAGGCATCTCATTCAGCAGGCGGGGATTTTAAATCCCCGGCTGCTGAATACTACTCACAGCTGTTCAGAGCAGTTCAGGAGAACTGCAGCCTGCCACGCTGAACTCCGTCTGCCGGGACCAGGTGAGTATGTATATATTTTTTATTTTTACACATTTCTGGATTAATTGCAGGGAAGGGCTTATATATTTAACCCCTTCCCGACAATTCATCCCGCGATCGCCGGCAGCCCATTGCTTTCAATGGAGTCGGCTGTATTGCCGGCTCCATTGAATTCAATGGTCAGTGCTCGTTTAATTGAGACGAGTACCGTGTGGTGCTCGTCTCGAGTAACGAGCATCTCGAGCATCCTAATACTCGAACGAGCATCAAGCTCGGACGAGTATGCTCGCTCATCTCTAATCTCCACACATGGTCTTGAGCAACCTTCACTGCTGCTCTCTTGCATCACACCCTTCTCTCTCCCTCTCCCTTTCCGACTACCACAATACTCTGGCTTCTCCCCAAAGAGCTACTGACTCACCACTCACATGTTACATGCTCAGCATGGTAGGGAGACAGACCGCACAATCAACAGAGATTGAATCCACACAACACATAGACAAACACAAAAGCAATACACAAGAAAAAAGACAACACATCACAGAGAGACACTCTAACTCTGGGCCAGTAGAGAAGCCCCCATCAGACTGTTGGGCCACCATCACGCGGGTGAGAAAATTGAGTGAGATTTGTGCATTGCGAAACACACAAATCTTGCACAAATACGAACAACATTCTTTTGGCTATCTGGCTGTATGATCTCACATCACAGCTCCATTGTTTTCCATGAGGGGCAGCAGCAGCACTGGCCCCAGTGAAAGCAATGGGAGAACTCTACAATCCTCTGCTGCAGCTGTAATGCCCCAAAGTGATGAGAGGCTGTTATTACATGAAAATGCCTTGCATCCATGGGATTTTCACATGATTGGCGAGGGAAATACCGGGCCATGATTTGCAGCCCGACATTGCCCTCGACCATGTGAAGTTAGCCTCAGGAATATCGAGAAGAACATTGTTTTTTTTTTTTAATTATACATTTTGTACCATCCACTGTGCAACATGTATACCATTTTAGCTTTATACCATGGGTCAGTTTGATTACAACAATACCAAAAATATCTAGATTTTATTTTGTTTAAATACTTTTGAATACTACAGGTACTTTTTTAGCCCTTTAACAACCACACATTTTTGGGGGTTTTGATTTTCATCTCTTTCAACATAGCCATATATATATATATATACACAGCTGTATTTTTCAATGGTACCATTTAATCAAAAAACTATTAAACATTTTTAAGTGTGGTGAAATGCAAAAAAATGCAATAGCACAATTTTTTAATTTTTCGTGTTTTGTTTTTACAATGTGCATGGTACATTAAAATGTCATGTGCACTTTTTTCTGTCAGCATGATTATGCAAATACCACATTTATATGTTCTCAGTTTCTTAGCTGTAAGCTTTCTTTGTTTTCAGTGATTTTGTTGGAAGATTTTTTTGAACATACAAGTACACATCATATAATCTGTCTACAATGATTTCAGGTTTCATAACACATTGTAAGAAAAATGTTGATATAATTTTATATTTTAACTGCGCTTTTTATATAATATGTGGTTTAAAGTATGTAATATGTAATACTAAATATATGTATATCATTTTAATCAGACACTCAATAATACATAACAATAGCAAACTGTATAGCATTGTATCTGACAGATTTTTAACAATCTATTCCACAGAACTTCAGCTATCAAATCTAAAAATAAAGGAATGGAACTATAAGAGCTTTTGAGGCAACCAGACTAATTGAATCAAAACTTTGGAGCTAAAAAGTTTCTGAATGATATTGCTCTCTCATGTAGACAGGTAAAGGTGATCAGTGCGATAACTTCTTTGAGTTTGCATGTTGTAGGACATTTCCAATGTCAGGCAAACTATCTTTTACCAAGCAGCAATATTTTGCATAATGCAATTCTGAAGTGGTGAGGGATAATATGTACTCCAATAAATGACAAAGCAAGTTGTAGATTTTAACATTTTGGTGAAGAATTTCACACAGCAATTTGAAAGTCAGTTCCCAAAACTAGTTTAACATTGGGCATCCCCACAGAATGTGCTATAAATTACATCTGCAGCCACAACCTCTCCAGCATGTTGGGCAGGAGTTAGAAAATATCTGATGTAATCGGTCAGGTGTAAAGTACTATCTGAAGAAGGTTTTAATAACTGCTTCAAGGTGAGTGATATATCTAAGAGATTTATGTGCTAGTTGAATGGCTTTTATCCATTTCTTTTCCTGAAAGGTAACACCCACTACTCTTTGCTACAATCTGTAAGGATGAAGGTTTTGAAAATGAGAAACTTTGTTTATAATGATGTATATTGATCTTAAGCTCTATGTATACAGTAAATATCTTAAAAATAGATATGTTGCATAGGAGTGATATAGGAGAGTGAGAAAATGTTGAATTAGTAAATATTTGTAAAATCCCTTCTTTTGTAAATTAAACTGTGAGCATTGATCTTCAAATGAGAATAGAATCATTTTGTCAAATACTTGATATATTGAGGACATACCTGGCACCAAGCAACTACTGAGCTTCAGGCTGGGGATACCATAGCAAGAAACAAAAACTTCAAGGTAATTTATTGTTTAGGGAGGAAGTTAGAAGCGCACATCAGTTAATGTAATCTCTTATAACACATAAAAGAGGCTCAGCGGTGTAATTTTGGGTTGAATGGCGTCACCCCATAAGGTGACAAAAAATAATCACCTTAAACTGGCTGGAGAAGCTAAATGGTTTTTAATTTGGACCCAGTGTATGTTGGTTTCCATCTTCTACAAGGCTATTAATTCAGAAGTTTGTGAAGCTAAAAAGTAACTGTGGGAGATGGCTGAGAGGTTCGCCATCTTGTCTATATTTTCTGTTGTCAGCTATAAAATGGGGATGATATTTGTGTCTCTAATCTAAACCTCTAGGGGAAGGGAACATCGCCCCCCACCTCCACAAGAATTGAAGGAGCAGTGCATTGTGTCAAAAAACAGGTCTGACTGGTTTCTTGACTAGTGGAAAACTTATACAAGGCTCAAGTTACAGCTGCATGACCAAAAGGAATGTCTTTGTGTTAAAGGACAGGAAATGCTTGGAGAGAAACAGGAGGAAGTATCGCCTTTGGACAACAAGTCAAGAATGAATAGAGCATGCTCAATGGAAGCTCCTCCCTGGTGAATGATCTCACAGCTATCTCACAAATACCTCCCTATGAGAATGGACTATCAGCACACAACCTCAATTACCTAACTTCCTGTGTTTGAAAAGCTCATACAAACATTTACCTGCCTAAATAAAGTTAGAACCTTTTTGGTGCACATGATGTGAACGTGTGGTCCTTTAAAGGGTCTCCGGGCCTTTACATTATTCCTATCTAATATGGCACCCACAGTATATTGAATAGCGAAAATTGTGCTAACAGTAACCATATG
Source organism: Eleutherodactylus coqui (assembly GCF_035609145.1). Lineage (NCBI taxonomy): Eukaryota > Metazoa > Chordata > Amphibia > Anura > Eleutherodactylidae > Eleutherodactylus > Eleutherodactylus coqui. The sequence goes on along the minus strand of NC_089843.1, from coordinate 157,711,541 downwards.
TGAGAATCACCAGAGAATCTCCCACTCATTAATTTTCATTGCTATTAGAAATGGAAAGAAAGAACAAAGACAAGAAAATTCAGACGAAACCTAGAGGAGTAGGAGACACGGATCCCAAACTAAAATGTTTCTACACAAATAAACAGAGCATGGGAAAAAAAAAAGAAGATTGGAGCTCCTAACACAGAAAGAGAAATGATGTCATAGGCATCATGAAAACTTGGTGGGATGATACACATGATTGGAATACAAGGCTTGAAGGATAAAATTTATTTATAAGAAACAGACTTAATAAAAAAGAAGGTGTTGCATTGTTTGTAGAAAAGCATACATCTCCACAGAGATTCAAGCTTCAGAGCATGGTTGTTCTGTAGAAACTGTTTGGGAGTGAATACAAAGACAGGACAAAAAGGAAAGACGCCCCTGTAGGCATTTACTATAGGCAATCTGGGCAAGTAGAAGATATAGATGAACTCTTTCTACATCAGATGGCCAAGCTCTCAAAAAAGTATGACAAAGTGATCATGGGAGATTTTAACTATCCAGACATTTGTTGGGAATCTCTTTTAGGCAAAAGTAGAAGGGCCAATAAATTCTTATCTGTTCTTGCTGATAATTTTATCTTCCAAAAGGTAGAAGAGAAAACAAATGGATCTGCTATCTTGGACCTAATTCTTAAGGGCCATTTACGCTCGATGATTATTGCTCAAAATTCATTCAAACAAATGAAGTTGAGTGATAATCATCCCATTTTATTGCAAAAACATTGTTTACTACTCGTTCACTTTTCGTTATAGCTGACTTTCAGTCAGCATAAAGACCATCCCTGTATTGCAGGATTCTCGCTCAGTGTAAATGATCCCCGATCAGCGCTTCATATAGAAGGTGAAGCACTGAGCCAGAAGCCAGCAAGAAGCCCATGATCCAGTGGTGAACTCTGCCTGCTTAAACGCTCTGCGCGAGCGCTAGTGACCTTAGCTGTAACGTCGGCTCCCGTGTAGTCGTTTAGATGAGTCTTGTCTAAATGGGACATGACCAACAGGAGGAAAATAGTTGAGGAAGTAAGGGTGGCTGGGACCATAGGAAGCAGTGATCATGCTATCCTTGAATTTTGGATAACAAGAGGAGGAAGACTTGAGAAGACTCAAACTTCAAGGTTAGATTTCAGAAAGGCAGATTTTATTGAACTTAGAAAGAGGGTAGGAAATAATCAATGGCTGGATGTTCCTGAGGACAAAATTGTCCAAGAAGGTTGGGAAATATTGCGAAATGCGATTCTCAAAGCACAATCTTTAACCTTCCCTAAAAGAAGGAAGAATAGGAAGCATCTAAAGAAACCAGAATGGATGAACAGAGAACTTAAATATATGCTAAAAAGGAAGGGAATATGTTTATCAAATGGAAAGAGGGGAAAATAGCTAAAGAAGCATGTAATGCAGTTTGCAGAAACTGCAGGGCAAGTGTCAGAAAAGCTAAAGCTAATAATGAATTGAGGCTTGCAAGAGGGACAAAATACAATAAAAAAGTATTTTGGGGGTATGTCAAAAGTAAAGAAAAGTCAAAGATGCTATAGGATGTTTACAGGATTAAAATGGTTTATTTATTAAAAATGATGTTGCCAAACTTTTAAATTCCTATTTTGTATATTTTTTCTCTCAGAAAGTAAATGCAACATCAACTGATATCCCCTGTTCAATTGAAGGAAAAAAAGAATGCAGGCTATCTATACATAAAGATATGGCGAGGGAACACTTAGCTAACTTAAATGAATTCAACTCTCCAGGTTCAGATGAATTACATCCTAGGATACTGAAGGAATCAGCAGAGGTAATTGCTGAACCACTCTCCCTATTCTTTGAAAATTCCTGGAGAGCAGAAAAAGTTTCAGAAGGGCAAATATTTTCCATATCATCAAAAAAGAGAAGAAGGTCACCCCTAGAGACTACAGGCCTGTGAACCTCACTTCTATGCTGGGAAAGATCTTTGAACAAATTATTAAACAACATGTATGCAAGTACTTGGATAATAATGGAGTAATTAACCAGAGCCAGCATGGGTTTGTAACAAACAAGTCATGCTGGACAAATGTATTTTCCTTCTGTTACAGAATCACTGACTAGGATGATCAGGGACATGACGTAGATATAGTATATCTTGACTTTAGTAAAGCAGTTGGCAAAGTATCTCCTACCATCCTAATTGAAAAAATGACCAAATATGGGATTGACAAGGCAACTGTTAGGTGGAATCACAACTGGCTAAGTGATCATACTCAAAGAATGGGCGGTGACTACCAGAATGGTATTTAACTAGGAAAAATTCAAAGTGAGGTATTTGTCCATCTCTACTCCTTAGATTTTAGATTCACTCAGATACTTAGGCAAGTGATGCAACTACCCAGACTAGGTGATCAAGACTCCTTACGGAGTTGAAGCACGTACTGTCTGGCATCTGATTGTTTTTATGCTGCACTTCGTATAATAAAGGCTTTTGGATAAATCTACTTTGGAAGCAGCAGTTTATTTAACTTACGTCATCTAGAATACCACAGCTGCGGTACTACACATGACAAGAAAACCTTATACATCTTCACATTAGTGTTTTCTCTTTATTTTAGAATTAAAAATAATAATAATAATAATCTTTATTTGTATAGCGCCAACTGATTCCGCAGCGCTTTCAGGCATGGATAAATGCAAAACAGTTCCTAATTTATAACCCACCAATCCAATATGCTTAATTTACAAATCCAATTGAACTTTTCTTTAGAAGGGTACTTTTACAAGAGGCAAAGATTTCTGCCATGGTCAAATCTGCCCCCAAATCTATATGTCTTACATGTGGATTTTACTGTGGATTTGCCACAGAACTTCTGCAAAGTTGCTAATTGCAAAATATCTGCATGTAAGGCTTTGTTCTCACGAGCGTATATCTATATTTTCCCGGCCGCCCGATATACACTACGATGTGAGAGTTAAAACTGCTGAACAGGGGCAGAGCTCAAGCGTTTGTGCGCCCCTTCTCCTTCCCTCCCCCTAGCTGGCTCACTTCCTTTCTCCTCCCCTCTGCCTGATTGCAATGGTAGGGGGTGGGATGGGGGAGGGGCTAAGCACTACCCCATCCCACCTCCTCCCATTGCTGGCTGTGGACAAGGGGTGGGAGGAGACGGGAGCTTAGCCCCTGCCCCACCCCTTGTCCACAGCCAGCAATGGGAGGAGGCAGGACGGGGTGGTGTTTAGCTCTGCCCCCAGTCGCCCCCTCCCATTGCAATCTACCGCAGGGGAGGAGAGATGAGGAATCAAGTTTAGCAGTCATGCTGCTAAACTCCCTTCCACCTCTCTTCTGCGGCCACTGTCATTGGCTCCTATAGGAGCCCATGCAGCAGCCAATGTATTCCGGCCCAAAAGATAGTCCCAGGATTATCTTTTGCGCCTGATTTAAAAACGCCCGGCGCTATATTGGCGGGCTGGGCTCTTTTATGTCACGGGAATACGGCCATGTGATCTGATGCATTGGAATCCAATGCATCAGATCACAGCGTATACCGTCCGACTATGAAAACGGCTGACCGATATACGCCCATGAGAAAGAGTCTTGAGACGTGTATTTTTTGTGGATTTGACCACGTTAGAAATGTTTGCAGTGTGTAAAAACATTCTTGCTGCGCTATTACTTAACTATGACTTAGCTCACAATTTGTATCCTTTTTGTACAGTTGTGTCAAAATACTTTGTGAGTTATCTTTATAAATGTCAATCTTATTAAGGTTTCCGGCATTGTAGTTAGAAAAATTACTCCTCTCATGAAGGATTCTCTCTTTTTCTCCTTATATTCCCCTCTTCTTTGGCCTTTTACACTTTTATTTGTGAATTCTTATGAAGCCTCTTACAGACAAGCACATTTATGAAGCTTTGTAGTAGGGATCTATAATAAGGACATATTACAGATAAAATTTCATCTGTATGTGATGAGTATGTCATCTGTTTTTCATCTGCATTTCTATTTGTATTCCATCTTCCATTAGTTTTATTTTCAACTGGGGGGGGGGGGGGACAGGTCACTCTTTTGCCTAATAGAAAATAATACCAATGAATGCAAATGCATATGCAATACAAGTGATTTACTGATGCATCTGTATTTTAATCACTCTCCATAAACTTTGGACATATTGCATCTGTAAGATGGAGGAAACTAGTGTTAGCTACATTTTACATGTATATTTATATATGTAAATAGGCAAAACATGGATTAAATACTGGTTTAAGGTACACTCGACTGAAAAATGCCTTATTAATTTATTATTAATGGTTTAAGAAAACAATCAAATTTTTTTATTATAATTATCCACGTTTCCCTCATCTTCCCTCAAATTTTAATTAGAAAAAGATTACAGAAACCACATTTGCATCAACACAATAATTTGCTCGGTTTTTAAAGGTGATAGATATTTGTGTCTGCTATTTTTCCAGAAACAGCACCACATTTTTCCAAAGGCATTTTTATTCTTTATTTTTAGGACATAGTTTTTTACAATATTTGCATATACATATGTGTCCTAATTTACCTTTCTTCTTTGCTGAACATGCTTATTATTATGTGTTACATGTTTAACTTGGTTAATACCAGTTCCAAGTACTAAGCCGGATGGCCAAGGCAAAGCAACCAAAGCAATTCAAAAATTAAACCTGTGTGTGTGTCCAGGTATAAATGTGATTGTTCCCAGCAAGAGAAACCACATAATATTGTAGATATGATACCTGTAATGGCTAAGAAAAATTCATGACGTTAATGCGAGCTTCCAAACCTACGCAGGGTTCTGCTTCAGGCTTAAATGAAATAGATCTGAAGAGGAATGCATGTTTATACACACATACTTATGACAAGGCACAGACATGGATGTAATTAATTTGTGATTAATCTTTAAATAGTTACTGATAAGAGAGTGAAGGTATTATGGTCCCTGATTTAGTGTTTAGGGCATCACCAGGCCAACAGTGTTATCTGTGCTATAGATTTCTCACACTTCCCAGTCACGCATGAATCCTCGTGAAGAATTTAGCTCTCTATTGAAAGTGTTTAGTATGTCTGTTTCCTGAAGCAACATGAATATGTTTTTGTTTAGATGTAAAGTTTCTAGACTTTTGTGTAGTATATGTGATCCAACCCCAGTGGTAGAAAGGTTGACAGGCACAATAAGTACCTCATCCATTCTCCACAGGCGTCTCACCTCCTATGTGCGTTAAGTGTATTTATTGATTTTCTCAGTGTATGTATTGTGAATGCGGTCAGTGTTTGGGATGGATATGTCTATGATGGATGTGGTTTTGCTATGTTTCTCAATGAATGTGATGTCTGGTCTGTTGGGGTGCATTGTTTTGTCTTTGATGATGACTGTCATAGTACAATTTGTACGTGTTTTTTTCTAGGACTGTCTGTGCCATATATTTGTAGTATGGAATATGAGTATGGGATAGTTTGTGCTTGGGTATAAATAGAGATGAGCGAGCACCAAAATGCTCAGGTGCTCGTTACTCGGGACAAAATTTTCGCAATGCTTGAGGGTTTGTTTCGAGTAACGAACCCCATTGAAGTCAATGGGCGACCCGAGCATTTTTGTATATCGCCGATGCTCGCTAAGGTTTCCATTTGTGAAAATCTGGGCAATTCAAGAAAGTGATGGGAACGACACAGCAACGGATAGGGCAGGCGAGGGGCTACATGTTGGGCTGCATCTCAAGTTCCCAGGTCCCACTATTAAGCCACAATAGCGGCAAGAGTGCCCCCCCTCCCAACAATTTTTACTTCTGAAAAGCCCTCATTAGCCATGCATACCTTAGCTAAGCACCACACTACCTCCAACAAAGCACAATCACTGCCTGCATGACACTCCGCTGCCACTTCTCCTGGGTTACATGCTGCCCAACCCCCCCCCCCGCACGACCCAGTGTCCACAGCGCACACCAAAGTGTCCCTGCGCAGCCTTCAGCTGCCCTCATGCCACACCACCCTCATGTCTATTTATAAGTGCGTCTGCCATGAGGAGGAACCGCAGGCACACACTGCAGAGGGTTGGCACAGCTAGGCAGCGACCCTCTTTAAAAGGGGCGGGGCGATAGCCCTCAATGCTGTACAGAAGCAATGAGAAATATAATCCTGTGCCACCTCCATCAGGAGCTGCACACGTGGGCATAGCAATGGGGAACCTATGTGCCACACACTATTCATTCTGTCAAGGTGTCTGCATGCCCCAGTCAGACCGCAGTTTTTTATAAATAGTCACAGGCAGGTACAACTCCGCAATGGGAATTCCGTGTGCACCCACAGCATGGGTGGCTCCCTGGAACCCACCGGCGGTACATAAATATATCCCATTGCATTGCCCATCACAGCTGAGGTAATGTCATGTTTAATGCAGGTGGGTTTCGGCCCACACTGCATGCCCCAGTCAGACTGGGGTTCTTTAGAAGTGGACACATGCAGTTACAACTCCGTGTGGACCAACAGCATGGGTGGCTCCCTGGAACCCACCGACGGTACATAAATATATCCCATTGCAGTGCCCAGCACAGCTGATGTAACGTCAGCTTTAATGCAGGTGGGCAAAAAATTAATTGGATTACACTGTAGGCGAGGGCCCCAAAAAATTGGTGTACGAACAGTACTAATGTACGTCCGGAAAATTGCCCATGCCCAACCAAGAGGGCAGGTGAAACCCATTAATCACTTTGGTTAATGTGGCTTAATTTGTAACTAGGCCTGGAGGCAGCCCAGTTAAAATAAAAATTGGTTCAGGTGCAAGTTTCAACGCTTTAATGAGCATTGAAACGTATAAAAATTGTTTAGAAAAATTATATGACAGCCTTGTGGGCCTAAGCAAAATTGCCCGTTCGGCGTGATTACGTCAGGATTCAGGAGGAGGAGCAGGAGGAGGAGGATGAATATTATACACAGATTGATGAAGCTAAAAGGTCCACGTTTTTGATGGTGATAGAGAACATTGCTTCCATCCGCGGGTGCAGCCTACGTATTGTTTAGGTATCGCTACTGTCCGCTGGTGGAGAAGAGAAGTCTGGGGAAATCCACGCTTTGTTCATCTTGATGAGTGTAAGCCTGTCGGCACTGTTGGTTGACAGGCGTGTACGCCTATCTGTGATGATTCCCCCAGCCGCACTAAACACCCTCTCTGACATGACACTAGCCGCAGGACAAGCAAGCACCTCCAGGGCATACAGCGCGAGTTCAGGCCACGTGTCCAGCTTCGACACCCAGTAGTTGTAGGGGGCAGAGGCGTCACGGAGGACGGTCGTGCGATCGGCTACGTACTCCCTCACCATCCATTTACAGTGCTCCCGCCAACTCAGCCTTGACTGGGGAGTGGTGACACAGTCTTGCTGGGGAGCCAGAAAGCTGTCAAAGGCCTTAGAGAGTGTTCCCCTGCCTGTGCTGTACATGCTGCCTGATCTCCGCGTCTCCCCTGCTACCTGGCCCTCGGAACTGCGCCTTCTGCCACTAGCGCTGTCAGATGGGAATTTTACCATCAGCTTGTCCGCCAGGGTCCTGTGGTATAGCATCACTCTCGAACCCCTTTCCTCTTCGAGTATGAGAGTGGAAAGGTTCTCCTTATACTGTGGGTCGAGCAGTGTGTACACCCAGTAATCCGTAGTGGCCAGAATGCGTGTAATGCGAGGGTCACGAGAAAGGCATCCTAACATGAAGTCAGCCATGTGTTCCAGGGTACCTGTACGCAACACGTGGCTGTCCTCACTAGGAAGATCACTTTCAGGATCCTCCTCCGCCTCCTCCTCAGGCCATACACGCTGAAAGGATGACAGGCAAGCAGCATGGGTACCCTCAGCAGTGGGCCAAGCTGTCTCTTCCCCCTCCTCCTCATCCTCCTCATGCTCCTCCTCCTCAACGCGCTGAGATATAGACAGGAGGGTGCTCTGACTATCCAGCGACATACTGTCTTCCCCCGCCTCTGTTTCCGAGCGCAAAGCGTCTGCCTTTATGCTTTGCAGGGAACTTCTCAAGAGGCACAGCAGAGGAATGGTGATGCTAATGATTGCAGCATTGCCGCTCACCATCTGGGTAGACTCCTTAAAGTTTCCAAGGACCTGGCAGATGTCTGCCAACCAGGCCCACTCTTCTGAAATGAATTGAGGAGGCTGACTCCCACTGCGCCGCCCATGTTGGAGTTGGTATTCCACTATAGATCTACGCTGCTCATAGAGCCTGGCCAACATGTGGAGCATAGAGTTCCACCATGTGGGCACGTCGCACAGCAGTCGGTGCACTGGCAGATGAAATCGATGTTGCAGGGAGCGCAGGGTGGCAGCGTCCATGTGGGACTTGCAGAAATGTGCGCAAAGCCGGCGCACCTTTCCGAGCAGGTCTGACAAGCGTGGGTAGCTTTTCAGAAAGCGCTGAACCACCAAATTAAAGACGTGGGCCAGGTATGACACGTGCGTGAGGCTGCCGAGCTGCCGAGCCGCCACCAGGTTACGGCCGTTGTCACACACGACCATGCCCGGTTGGAGGCTCAGCGGCGCAAGCCAGCGGTCGGTCTGCTCTGTCAGACCCTGCAGCAGTTCGTGGGCCGTGTGCCTCTTCTCTCCTAAGCTGAGTAGTTTCAGCACGGCCTGCTGACGCTTGCCCACCTCTGTGCTACCGTGCCGCGCAACACCGACTGCTGGCGACGTGCTGCTGCTGACACATCTTGATTGCGAGACAGAGGTTGCGTAGGAGGAGGAGGAGGAGGGTGGTTTAGTGGAGGAAGCATACACTGCCGCAGATACCACCACCGAGCTGGGGCCCGCAATTCTGGGGGTGGGTAGGACGTGAGCGGTCCTAGGCTCTGACTCTGTCCCAGCCTCCACTAAATTCACCCAATGTGTCGTCAGGGAGATATAGTGGTCCTGCCCGCCTGTGCTTGTCCATGTGTCCGTTGTTAAGTGGACCTTGGCAGTAACCGCGTTGGTGAGGGCACGTACAATGTTGCGGGATACGTGGTCGTGCAGGGCTGGGACGGCACATCGGGAAAAGTAGTGGCGACTGGGAACTGAGTAGCGCTGGGCCGCCGCCATCATACATTTGAAAGCCTCCGTTTCCACAACCCTATACGGCAGCATCTCCAGGCTGATAAATTTGGCTATGTGCACGTTTAACGCTTGAGCGTGCGGGTGCGTGGCGGCGTACTTGCGCTTGCGCTCCAACACTTGCGCTAGCGACGGCTGGAGGGTGCGCTGAGAGACATTGGTGGATGGGGCCGAGGACAGCGGAGGTGAGGGTGTGGGTGCAGGCCAGGAGACGGTAGTGCCTGTGTCCTGAGAGGGGGGTTGGATCTCAGTGGCAGGTTGGGGCACAGGGGGAGAGGCAGTGGTGCAAACCGGAGGCGGTGAACGGCCTTCGTCCCACCTTGTGGGGTGCTTGGCCATCATATGTCTGCGCATGCTGGTGGTGGTGGCTCCCCGGCTGATCTTGGCGCGACAAAGGTTGCACACCACTGTTCGTCGGTCGTCTGCACTCTCAGTGAAAAACTGCCAGACCTTTGAGCACCTCGGCCTCTGCAGGGTGGCATGGCGCGAGGGGGCGCTTTGGGAAACAGTTGGTGGATTATTCGGTCTGGCCCTGCCTCTACCCCTGGCCACCGCACTGCCTCTTCCAACCTGCCCTGCTGCTGCACTTGACTCCGCCTCTGAAGACCTGTCCTCAGTAGGCGTAGCAAACCAGGTGGGGTCAGTCACCTCATCGTCCTGCTGCTCTTCCTCCGAATCCTCTGTGTGCTCCTCCCTCGGATTTACTCCAATTACTACTACCTGAGTGATAGACAACTGTGTCTCATCGTCATCGTCCTCCCCACCCACTGAAAGCTCTTGAGACAGTTGCCGGAAGTCCCCAGCCTCATCCCCCGGACCCCGGGAACTTTCCAAAGGTTGGGCATCGGTCACGACACACTCCTCCAGTGGGAGAGGATTCGGAACCATTGCTGACCATTCTGGGCAGGGGCCCGAGAACAGTTCCTGGAAGTCTGCCTGCTCCTCAGAATGTGTCATTGTAATGGAGTGAGGAGGCTGGGAGGAAGGAGGAGCAGCAGCCAGAGGATTCAGAGTTGCAGCCGTGGACGGCGCAGAACTCTGGGTGGTGGATAGATTGCTGGATGCACTTTCTGCCATCCACGACAGGACCTGCTCACAGTGCTCATTTTCTAATAAAGGTCTGCCGCGTGGACCCATTAATTGTGAGATGAATGTGGGGACGCCAGAAACGTGCCTCTCTCCTAATCCCGCAGCAGTCAGCTGCGATACACCTGGATCAGGAGCTCGGCCTGTGCCCACACCCTGACTTGGGCCTCCGCGTCCTCGCCCGCGTCCACGTCCTCTAGGCCTACCCCTACCCCTCAGCATGCTGTATTACCAGTAGTGCAGAAACAGAACGCTGTAATTAAATGTGCCGCTTATTGGCCTGTGGTTGGAGGCTGACTTTGCTTACGGAACGCACAGCAGAGGAAGGAAAGAATTTTGCGCAAACCTGCTGTAACACTTCAATAAATATATGTCTTCTGTCCCTGCCTCACCACTACTGGCCCTGGAGTATGTAAAATAACTGCAGACTGTTGCACTGTGGACTGGAATACAGCAGTCATGTAACAGCCAACACAGAGCCAGGAAATAATTTTGCGCAAGCCTGCTGTAACACTTAGCTGGCTGCATATGAATTAGGAGGACAACTACACCCAGCAGAGACACAGTACAGTCAGGACGGTCACAGGCAGACCAAATAGATTTTTTTTCCCAGATTTTTTGGGAAAAGCCCACTGCCTATATAGACTGTATATGTCTTTCACTGTCCCTGCCTCACCACCACTACTGGCCCTGGACTATGTAAAATTACTGCAGACTGTTTCACTCTGGACAGGATGACAGCGGTGATGTAAAAGGGAACGCAGAGCCAGGAAAGAATTTTGCGCAAGCCTGCTGTAACACTTAGCTGGCTGCGTATGAATTAGGACAACTACCCCCAGCAGAGACGCAGTACAGTCAATACGGTCACAGGCAGCCCAAATAGATTTTTTTTTCCCAGATTTTTTTGGAAAAGCCCACTGCCTATATAGACTGTATATGTCTTTCACTGTCCCTGCCTCACCACCACTACTGGCCCTGGACTATGTAAAATTACTGCGGACTGTTTCCCTCTGGACAGGATGACAGCGGTGATGTAAGAGGCAACGCAGAGCCAGGAAAGAATTTTGCGCAAGCCTGCTGTAACACTTAGCTGGCTGCGTATGAATTAGGACAACTACCCCCAGCAGAGACACAGTACAGTCAGGACGGTCACAGGCAGCCCAAATAGATTTTTTTTCCCAGATTGTTTTGGAAAAGCCCACTGTCTTTATAGACTGTATATGTTTTTCACTGTCCCTGCCTCACCACCACTACTGTCCCTGGACTATGTAAAATTACTGCAGACTGTTTCACTCTGGACAGGATGACAGCGGTGATGTAAGAGGCAACGCAGAGCCAGGAAAGGATTTTGCGCAAGCCTGCTGTAACACTTAGCTGGCTGCGTATGAATTAGGACAACTACCCCCAGCAGAGACTCAGTACAGTCAGGACGGTCACAGGCAGCCCAAATAGATTTTTTTTCCCAAATTGTTTTGGAAAAGCCCACTGCCCATATAGACTGTATATGTCTTTCACTGTCCCTGCCTCACCACCACTACTGGCCCTGGACTATGTAAAATTACTGCAGGATGCAATGCTCTGGACGCAATGCTCTGAATGGCCGATATACAAAAAATAAATAAATAAATGTGCATCACTGCAAAAAGCAGCCTCAACAGTACTGCACACGGTCAGATGTGGCCCTAAGAAGGACCGTTGGGGTTCTTGAAGCCTAAAATCAATCCTAACACTCTCCCTATAGCAGCTCCGGCATCAGCAGCACTTTCCCTGATCTCTGTCAGAATGCATCTGTGGCGAGCAGCGGGAGGTGCCGATTTATATACTCGGGTGACACCTGATCTCGCCAGCCACTCACTGCAGGGGGGTGGTATAGGGCTTGAATGTCGCAGGGGGGAGTTGTAATGCCTTCCCTGTCTTTCTATTGGCCAGAAAAGTGCGCTAACGTCTCAGAGATGAAAGTGAAAGTAACTCGAACATCGCGTGGTGCTCGCCTCTAGTAACGAGCATCTCGAACACGCTAATACTCGAACAAGTATCAAGCTCGGACGAGTACGTTCGCTCATCTCTAGGTATAAACTCTAGGTATATTAGATTTGCTATTTGATTATGTCTGTGTAAATAATCTGTCTGTGCCAAGATCTTGTAACTGGAGCTGATGTGTTGTACTATTTCTGCCACGATGTGACATTTTTTGTACGTGTCGTCAGTAAATGTGATGTCTTTTAGGATGTGTTCTGTTTTTTTGTGTGTGTTAATGACTTAATCTTGTATTGTAATCATGAACTCCTCTTTCTCTTCAAGGAGGTGACCCCGAGCCCGCCAGCAGTTAGACACACTTTGACAAAATTATCCCAACTAAGGTCAGAGGCATGCCTACCATGGAGCTCTTTCTTGGCCCATGATCGCTTGATGGTGACAGCATTTTTCTTGTGTTGTGCACTGTCTAGATTAAAGGAATCGAAGTTTAGTGTTTTCATCTGCTAGAGTTACTGCTGTATGTAGCTGTGATGTCTCTTCTTTTCTGTAAAAGAACACTCGTAGTGTCTACATTTGTTTGTAGTGTGAGTTATTATTATACCAGGCTAGATTCTATTTTATGATAATTCTATCAGTTAAGATGTAACTCCAATTATGTATCATTTATCTTAGGCAGTGTGAGTAAAACTAATCAATTTACCTTTATGTTTTTGTGCTGAATCTTAAATTTAGTTTTACATTTCTTTTAATTATTAAGCTGATATATGTATGTATCAACTTGAATTGAATATATAGAATATAGTTAAACTTTTACTTAAAGGGGTTTTCTGAGACCAAAGTAAAATTTTAAAATAGCCATCAACCATCACTTAATACTATAGTAAGTCCATCTATTACCCTTCCTCTTGATTTTCTGTACTTCATTCTGAGGAATCTACTGTGCTCTGTGTGCTTACATCTGTACATAGACTTGCTATGTGTTTCTACTACATTCTCAAAAATCGCATTGGCTGCATCTCAGACAGTATAATATTCTCATCCTACATCTGCTAAACTCTGCCCACTATACACATGATCAGCTTGCTCCGATTATGCTGTAGTTTATGATTGCTATAGTCCTGCAGTAAATTTCTAGACAGAGATGGCAAACTCCCAGTGTGAGATCACATTAAACCATATGGGGTGTTATGTGACATCATTCATAGGCTATGTGTGACACCCATTTCCTGTGCCCACAGCATGCCACCCTGATGTAGTAAAGTGTAACCTCTGCTCTGACTTCTTGAGCTCTGTGCCTAAATTCCTGCCATCCGATCAAAAAGTATGGTAACTAAATGTTTCCTCAGAAAAGCCATAACAAGATACCCTTTGTTCATCCCTGGCACAGCAAGAATAATTTTCAAACAGTAAAACAATTGTTACTCGAGCAATTGCCTGTAACATTATTTGAAGAAAAAGTAGCTGTAACATGAATTTGCATTTCCAAAACAGTTGAGCAGCTGGCAGTCCAACAATTGCCTATGGCGTCATCTAAAATATAAGTGGCAGTAACAAGAATTGATTTCTAAAAAGGCAACCACCAATTTGTTTTTGAAATGCAAATAAATGTCTTGCCATTCTATATTTTAAATAAACAATCGCTTGACTGTCAACCACTCAAATGGCAATTTTGGAGAGAGTGAACAACAATCACTCAAATAGCAATTTCAGAAGGATAAAGAATCACTTTACCAACAACGATTCTAATGTCAATTTTTGAAGGGAATAGATATAATTGTTTGGCCAACAACTGCCGTAATCGCAAATTTTTTTTTGGTGGAGACAATTGCTTGGCTGACACCTGCTCAAAGAGCAATTTCAGAGGGAGAAAGACAATTACTTCATCAGCAGACACTGTGATTGCAGGTTTTGGGGAAAGAGACAATCTCTTTACTGGCAATCACTGTAATAACAATTATGGGGGGATAAAGACAAAATCGCTTGACTGACAATCACTTAATGGCAGTTTATCAGGGACGATTCAACCTCTCACATGGTCATTTCAAAGGATTAACCCCTTAATGACGCGGCCCCTTTTTCTTTATCCATTTTCGTTTTTTCCTCCCTCCTTTAAAAAAATCGTAACTCCTTTATTTATCCTTCGATGTCGCTGTATGAGGGCTTGTTTTTTGCAGGACACGTTGTATTTTTCAATGGTGCTATTTAAAGTACCATATAATGTACTGAAAAACTTTAAAAAAAATTTTAAGTGGAGTAAAATGAAAAAAGTGGCAACAAAAGCGAAAAATGATAACTTTATTCTATGGGTCGGTATGACTACTACGATACCAAACTTGTATAGGTTTTTTTTTATTGTACTACTTTTTTTTCAAAGACATTTAATTGTGTGCGCAATAACTTTTTTATTTTTCCGTCGACGTAGTTGAGCAAGGGCTCAGTTTTTTGCGTGATGTCCTGTAGTTTCTGATAGTACCAATTTGAAATACATATGACTTTTTGATCGCTTTTTATTGCGTTTTTTCTGGGAGACAGGGTAACTAAAAAAATGCATTTCTGGCGTTCTTTTATTTTTTTTCAGACAACGTTCACTGTGTGGGGAAAATAATGCACTACTTTGATAGATCAGACTTTTACACATACGTATACAAATTATACAAATACATATTTTTATTTTATGATTTAGACTTTTTAATAATAGATATGGCAAAGGGGGTGATTTAAACTTTTATAACTTTTTTTTTACAATTAAAAAAAATTTATTGATTTTTTTATCACCTTACTTTAAAGTCCCCCCTGGAGGACCACAACCAGCGATGCTTTGATCGCTCCTGCAGTATGACGTAATGCTATAGCATTACGTCATACTGCCATTTAACAGGCAGTCTATCAAGCCACCCCACGGGGATGGCTTGATAGGCAGTCTGGTAAGGCAGCCATGGGGCCTTTCAGAACGCCCCTGGCTGCCATGACACCTGCACGGCTCCACTGATCTCACCGCGGGGGGGGGGGGGGGCGTGCGGGACCCCCGAACATCGTTTTTGGGGATTTAAATGCCGCTATCAGAATTGACAGCGGCATTTAAATGGTTAATAGCCGTGATTGGCCGATTGCGGCTATTGCCCGCAGGTGTCAGCTGTAAAAAACAGCTGATGTCCGCACTGTATGAAGAGAGGTTGCCCCGCTTCATGTTGCTGCATTGCTTTCAAGTCGGCACATGTGCAATGACAAATTTGGGTTAAACATGCATGTAGGATATGCCAGATGCTTCCAGTCCTGTCCCTCGACCCCTTCAGTATTACTGATGTCAACAGAAGATAAACAGGACATGAAGTAACCAGGTGGACATTACATAAGCAAAAACCGGAAATGCTCACATCAGGAAGAGTTAAGGCTTCTATTTACAGAGAAATACTGAAAGTACTGAAGGCAAGGAGATAACCTATGCATATTTATTCACCGTGTAAAAAAATCTCCTGGAATGCCTATTTGATAACTCCTTTATTAGAATTAACAATTTCTATTCTTATTTTTTCATATACGTACTTTTTTAAAGATAATCTACATTTCATTTTTTTCCACTAATTGGGCTTTTACTTTTCAAGTTTCTCTTGTAATGTTGTGGATTTGCCTCTTCAGAGGGTTTACTTTCAAGTAACCTCCGCACACCCCTCCATGTGCCTGTGATGAATGTATGACACTGGATGGTAAGTGCTGGCTCCTGGAGCCATAAATTTATTCTAGCTGTTACTAAGGGGTTAACATGTTATCTTCCATTGCTTTAGATTTCTTTTGCAATATTTATTATTATGAAGTATATGTTATATTTTGTCAAGCAAAGGCAGCAATTTTTCTAGTTGCTAAAGTGTTTTCTCCTCTTTAAGATGAAAATCACTTTACATGATATAATGTTTTTACACAGCAATGCGATGGTAATAATGTCAGCGTACCTAAAGTCTAGACTGCAAATCAGATACTACTGCCTTATTCAGTAATAAAATTTACACTGTGATATTAAAAATTTATAATGTGTTATTAAAATAGTTGAAGGTTTGTTTCTGATTTGCAGCATGCAGCCATAATAAAGCATTCACAGTTGATAAACTTCTTTTTATTTTTAGCTTAGTATTGGCATCTTGATAATAGCCTTCATAGAAATCCTGTCGCACATCACAGTGCATGATATTTTTAAACCTAGAGTTTTCTCCTTACTTAGATGAATAATCATAGATAAATGCAACAGATAAATTCAAAATCTATTTTTAAAAAAAACTATAATAAAGTGTAAAAAAATCATTTCATTTAATAAGCTCCACTTGGATACTATGTAGGTTCCAAGGTTGGCCTATTAGGGTCTACCATGCAGGTGTCCAAAAAAGCAGTATTGTCAGGAAACAAGGCTGCTTGAAGCATTCTTAGCACAGATCTTTATAGAATGGTAGAGTTGAAAGGGACCTCCAGGGTCATCAGGTCCAACCCCCTGCTCAGTGCAGGACTCACTAAATCATCAATCAAACAAATCTGTCCAGCTTTTGTTTGAAAACTTCCATCGAAGGAGAACTCACCACTTCCTGTGGTAATCTGTTCCACTCATTCATACCCCTCACTGTCTAATATCTAATTTGTGTCTCCTCCCTTTAGTTTGAGAATAAGACTGATCCCTCTGCATTGTGACAGCCCTTCAGATATTTGTAGACAGCTATTAAGTTTCCTCTCAGCTTTCGTTTTTGCAAGCTAAACATTCCCAGATCCCTTGACCGTTCCTCATAGGACATGATTTGCAGACCGCTCACCATCTTAGTAACTCTCCTCTGAACTTGCTCTAGTTTGTCTGTCTTTTCTAAAGTGGGGTGCCCAGAACTGGACACAGTATTCCAGATGAGGTCTGACTAAGGAAGAGTAGAGGGGGAAAAGGACCTCACGTGATCTATACTCTATGCTTCTCTTAATACATCCCAGAATTGTGTTTGCCTTTTTTGGCTGCTGTATCACATGGTTGACTCATGTTCAGTCTATCATCTATTAGTATACCCAAGTCTTTTTCACATGTGCTGCTGCTTAGTCCAATTCCTCCCATTCTGTATGTGCTTTTTACATTTTTCTTGTCCAGATGTAGGACTTCGCATTTCTCCTTGTTAAATACCATCATGTTAGTTGCTGCCCACTGTGCAAGCTTTTCTAGATCTTTTTGAATACTCTCTCTCTCTTCCCTAGTGTTAGCTATACCTCCTAGCTTTGTGGCGTCTGAAAATTTGATGAGTTTCCCATCAATTCCCTCCTCCAGATCATTTATAAAAATCTAGAACAATACTGGGCCTAGGATAGAGCTTTGTGGTACCCCACTTGATACATTCTTCCTGCATGCTATGGCAGGTATTTGCTGAGGAATCCAGAGCCAGACGCCCACTCCAGATTCCGCAATGCAAGTGAAGCCATGTGCAGCTAGCCTAAGGTCAATAAGAGATTTTATAGTGCCTAAAAGCCCCTAATAAATTGGCAGTAAGCCAAGGAATAAGAAGTTGCCTAAAATAAACCATCATGAGCTTTTCAATTAAGATTCTTAAAATATCATTGATAACATTCTGGAAGATGGCAGGTGCATTTAAGAAAGTCAAAGACATTTGCATGTGCTTTTCAGGCTGCTTAGAGATGTTAAATGTGGACTTCCATCTAAAATATAGATTAAGTATAAACCCCTTGCAAACCTAGTTTAGAAAAGTAGCCTGGGCTGCCTGATGCTGACAAAAGTATCACAAAGGAAAAGTAGTGAACATTGGTTTATTTATTTCCCGCTTGTTAATAGAAAACTATGGACACCACTTTTTTTCAGAAGAATATGAGCTCCAGAATTTCCTGCGACTATTTGAAACATAATCTATGGAGCATTCATTTCAATTATAGATTTTTATGGACTTTTCATGGCATATGCCATAGATGTTTATCAGAAAGGAATTCACTATGCTCAGTTATTCCTATAAGTTCTGTAGACATTAATGAAGAGTTCAGTGCACATGAGCCACCTCCTTTTGCTATCTCCTCAATTTCTTTGGAATGACACAACAGGGGTCAAAGAAGGAATACATGGTCTATTTTCTGTTAGAGAGTGAAGTGCTGTACAGACAACTTTAATGGAAGAAAATAGTAATCAGAATGGTTTATCTTGGGCTAATGATAACCTGAAGATATTGCATTATCCATCTCCATTTAAAACCTCTTAGTTTTATGTCTCTGAGGTTATAATATTATATATTTCCAGAAACTCCTTGGAGATGTCTCTAGCCCATAGAAAAGCACTACTGTATTTCCTTTTAGAATGATTTTGTTTTTGTCAGACAAAAAGAAGTTGTATGGTCATACGGCCATGAAAATGCATTTAGCAAAATCTTTATGTCAGTATTAAAGGGGTTGTCCCGTGAAAGCAAGTGGGTCTATACACTTCTGTATGGCCATATTAATGCACTTTGTAATGTACATTGTGCATTAATTATGAGCCATACAGAAGTTATCAAAAGTTTTTCACTTACCTGTTCCGTTGCTAGCGTCCTCGTTTCCATGGTTGCCGTCTAATTTTCGCCGTCTAATGGCCAAATTAGACGCGCTTGCGCAGTCCGGCTCTTCTCCTTTTCTCAATGGGGCTCCGTGTAGCTCCGCCCCGTCACATGCCGATTCCAGCCAATCAGGAGGCTGGAATCGGCAATGGACCGCACAGAAGCCCTGCGGTCCACCGAGGGAGAAGATGCCGGCGGCCATCTTCAGCAGGTAAGTAAGAAGTCACCGGAGCACGGGGATTCAGGTAAGCGCTGTCCGGTGTTCTTTTTTAACCCCTGCATCGGAGTTGTCTCGCGCCGAACGGGGGGGGGGGGGGGGGTTGAAAAAAAAAAAACCCGTTTCGGCGCGGGACAACCCCTTTAAGTTGTAAAGCAATATTGGTTTTTTTTCCATTTTTCCTGTGAAAATAACATAAAAGACTGAACATTTGGCATTCAGTATTAATTCCTCCTTGACATGTGACATATATGTACGGCACAGCAAGCTATTAGTTCCCACATTGGAATGTACGTTAGAGATGAGCGAGTATACTTGCTAAAGGCAATTGCTTGAGTGAGCATTGCCTTTAGCGAGTACCTGCCCGCTCGAGACAGAAGGTTCGGGTGCCGGCCGCGGGCAGGGAGCTGCGGGGGAGAGTGGGGCGGAACGGAGGGGAGATCTATCTCTCCCCCGCTCCCTTCTGCTGACTGCTGCTACTCACCGCTCCCCCGTGCCGGCACCCGAACCTTCTGTCTCGAGCGGGCAGGTACTCGCTAAAGGCAATGCTCGCTCGAGCAA
This sequence comes from Eleutherodactylus coqui, assembly GCF_035609145.1. Classification (NCBI taxonomy): domain Eukaryota; kingdom Metazoa; phylum Chordata; class Amphibia; order Anura; family Eleutherodactylidae; genus Eleutherodactylus; species Eleutherodactylus coqui. Next base: position 157,692,060 of record NC_089843.1, on the reverse strand, counting down.
TTGCCTTTAGCGAGTATACTCGCTCATCTCTAATGTACATGTATGGTGCTGATTACAAGGGAACCAGGAAGCTTTGCTCTGATTCCAGTTATTTAACCCTTTAGATGGCTCTGTCAATACAATTAATGGTATCTAGAGAGATTTCCGCTTTCAGCCCATTGTGATTTCTGTGATCCGATCACAGGGTGCTATAGAAACTGGAGGTTAAATCATGACCTCTGGGTCTGGCATGTATGGTGGTCTGGAAATGACTAATAGCGCTGAAGGACTTCTCTTATCCCGGTCACCCTTCTGCTTACAGGACTTCTGGGATTTCCACAAACATTTGGAACTGTGCCACACCCAGGTCTCCAATTGTTTGTATACTCTTATCCAGCTGAAACGATGAAGGGGCCTGACCCTGAAATGCGTTTTCACTTGCTGGGTTTCCACATTGTCCAATAAAACAGAAATTATTTCACTACCATATTCATGACCTTCAGTTTCTATCAAACTTAGAGGGGTGAGCCTTTTTTAGAAGTCTTTTTTTTCCTTTCTCCTCATGACTAATAGTAACAGGGTGTGGTGTCAGTGATGATCATGACAATGCCGCAAATACACTGTACTACATAAGCAGTGCGTTTTATTATTTAAGCAATCAAAATATCACATCTTCAAGTCCCTTGTGGGACAAAAAACGTGGTAAAAAAAAAAAAAAAAAAATGTTTTCACTTGTAAACCCCTTCCCCAAAAAATAAATCCAAAAATCACCATTTTTACAATAAAAAGGCTGTTTATTAGTGAAAAAATGCAGATTAAAAAAAACAAAACAGAAATTTGGTATTAAAATATTTCTAACTATTGGTACTATAAAATTATTGATATTTAACCCATATGGTTACAAAAAAAAAGAAAGCCAATGCCAAAAAAACTGATTTCAATTTCAAGTTTGTACGACACCGGGAAGTTAGAGAATTAGATTAGGTACATTACATAGGGGTGTACTTACTTTTGCACTAAGCTTTGAATAATCAAGTCATGACCTCTTTACTTTTCCTATTTAGTACCTAAAGAATGGTTGTGCCAAATTTCAAGTTTGTACAACACTTGGAAGTTAGATAATTAGTGTTGAGTCAGTCAGTCAGTCGGTCAGTGAGGGCTTTTGCCTTTCTACATATAGATACAGCACACTTCTGAGTCCGAAGGCTTCTTCAGACAACTATGATTTTATCCCCTTTTGCAACAGTGAAAATCGCAGCCACAAAACAGGATGAAAGAAAACCATTGATTTCAATGGTTTTGTCTTCACTAGCAGGATTCTTGTGCGCTAATACTATGTGCGAGAAAGTTAGTGCAGGACCTATCTCTCTGCTTTATTTTTCTCAAACTTTAAATAGTCAAAAAAAGGACTGGTTCATGCGCTAAAACGCTCAGTAGCGGCAAGCGTATTAGCAAATGCACCCATCTGTTTAAGCCCTAAGGGCTGGTATGCATGTTGTCTCTGTGTGCTGTTGCCTACTTTACATATTTTTATATCATAGTCTTATCAATTTTCATTTAATTAGTGATTGAAAGTAGTACTTGAAGCACTTTCTCCTTGATCTTGAATGTTAGATTTGTTCTCTACTGAAGCTGTCCATAATTGTTGGTCTATCATACAAACAACATTTTTCATAAATGTTCTTCTCACATCCACTTCTAGGGATCTATGGTTCAGTTCCACAATCCTTAAACATATTAATAATGTTGGCATCAGTGGTTACATCAATATCATGTTCTTTACAGATTGCCTTGTTGATTTTTGTTATGCTTGGCTGTTGCCTTCTCTGTCAGATCTTATTGCTCTGTTTGTCTTTCACTTGTCTATTCTATAGCAATATAAGCAGCAGTATGTGTACTTGCCATATATGCACTCAGGGATTATAAAATTGCCGACACGTGATAAACTGTAATTAAGAGAAAAAGCCTACTTAATCACTATAAGTCATTGTTTCTCCCTTATTGTATGAGATGCAAATATTATTGTCAATGACATTTTAGAATGTTTTTGCAGGAAAAGTCAATTTCACAATCTTTTGGAAACCAAGCAAATAATGTATGATCAAAGATATTTAAATTTCAACACATAAGAAATAGGGCATTATTTTAAAAAGAGTAAACTTGTAAAATTTTGTCAAATATGTATATTTTATATTAGGTGCATTAAAATGTTTCTAATTATCTGGTTAGCCATTCATACTGAGGAATGGGGATCTTTGTGAACAGGCAATTAAAATGCTGACCAGACTTAGAGAAGCTCCACTCAGACGTATGTGCAAAAACATTTGCGGTAGCACAATATATTTGAACTGTGATCAAATCTTTTTTGTGCATGTTTTTGTACATTTTATACTGGCTGGGCCATTTCACTTGGGCACGGGACACAGCCACACACCGAGTTAAATAACTATTTACCCTAATTAGTTACCAATGTGTCTTTTTCCCTGCAGAACTGCGCAGCATATTGTGAAATTGCACGAGTATCGGGTGCACAACCCCCATCATTTGTGTACTCCTTTGGGGCATTTGCTGTGCAAATGTGCTCTAAAATAGAGGATGCTGCTTTTTTTCACATGCAAATAAGGCATGCGCAATAACGAAAAATGAGAATGAGCCCATTGAAATCAATGGGTTCTATTCTCTGCATATTGCGTGTGCTAATACGCACACAAACATGCTTGTGTGAGTTTGCCCTTAAGCATATCCCATCCAGGCTCTTTTCCATGAGCTGCACGCATTGAACATCATCCTAAACCAGAATTTTGCTGCAATAATTGGTAGGTTTATTCAGGTTTTCTGTATCTGGATGTGACCAAGAATACTTCCATTCATAGTGGGCCTTGAAAATGGGGAAAAATGTAGCCACATTTTATTAAATTCAAATGTATTTCCTATAATCAGATTTACAAATTTAATTTTTTCCATTATATCATACAATATGTAATTGCATATATTGCAAATTGGAGAAGTTTTGTTAATAGTTGGGCCTCTTCAACATTGCATTATTTTTTTTAGGATTCTAATGAACAATATTGAATGTCCATTTAAATTCATTTTTTAGATTATACTCGTACTTAGCCAATTTTCTTAAAGTACAGTATATCATTTCGAAACATTATTTTTTGGTTTGACCCATATTTTCAAAGAAAACTATTAAGGAGCATAGTTTATTGCTGACTTCTTTTAACACAAGAAAGTGAAATTGTATGCTAGACCAGCTTCTTGGCAAATGACTACATAGGACAGATGGTTTTTCATTATCTGTTATACAAAACTACAAGACTTGCAACAGTGTGCTTTGTATTGATGCTTATTCATCTGCAAGGGAGTAATTTTCAGGCTGCTTGTCCAGAACACATTTTAAATCTTTCTTTGCTTCAACAGAACATCTGCTAAAACTAGGATTGTCAATGTCAATATTTTATTGGTAGTAAGCTACAGGCTGTGTTAATCCTCATTCAAAGCCAACAAAATGAGTATAAAATAAGATTTTAGGGCTGTTGTCCAGGGTGCACTGTCAAAATGTGTTCTCCACTCTGTGTGCAATCTAAAATCTTATTCAATACTCATTTGATTGTTGATAACATATGGCAAGAACAATTATCATTGGAAAAAAAGCAATTTCTCCTTGCAACAGTTTAGATTTAGTAGAAGAAATGGTATCCGAAAACGTTTATTCAGAGAATGGCAAAGGCATTTTACATAATGAGGCTCTCTGTCCTCAATGCTTTTGAGAATTCAAGCATATCTTAGTTAATTATTAAAGTGTCACCAAACAAAAATATTCATGTAGTACAGTATATGATGCCCATACTACAAAAACCCATATATTTTGTAAAGTAAACTTAGCATGATGTAATGAATATGATGCTGTAGAAGAAGGACAATAGATTCTTCTTGTATAGTAGATGAGTGCTGTCAGGGAACTGGGGTCTCGGTACTGGAAGTCCCTGAAACTGCCCGCAACAGCAAACCCTGTCCCTACCTACTTGACCCCCTGGGCTAAGCCCCAGGGTGACAACAGGGAAACAGTCCCTAGAATCTCTAGGGATGAGGGCGAGGGGTCAGACTACAAACAAAACTGAGGCAAACAAACACAGAGGCTGCTCAAGTAATCCGGGTCGGCAACAGGAGGGTACGCAGTACAAGGGGTCAGACGAAGGCGAAATCGGGGTCTAAGCAAGTAAGTCAAACAGGGAGTCAGTCAAATCCAAGGAACATGAGTGCAGCAGAAGACCTAACATCAAGTAGCAAGTGCAGAGCAGAGAGCAGACATCCAGAACAAGTGCAAAGCAAGCGTGGGACAGTAACCTGCCGCATCCCGAGCAGCCCAGCTAACTAGGCGCACGCCCCCTGCGCATGGGAGCGCGCAACTGGAGTCAGTGTACCGGATAACGGCGGCCAGGAGAGGTCACTAAGACCGGGGCTCCTCTGCGCCGCACCCCCGTCTGTAAAAATAGGACACTTTTGTCCACGACTTTTTTGAGGCTTGTGTAGATTTACTATGGCTGTAATTATCATCATATTACAGCTCACAGTAAATGCTGGTAATTAATTCATATAGGTATATGACCTATAAACATGCATCACTTATAATCTTTAGCATTCAGTATGGTTTTCAGAAGTGTTCATAAAAAATGTTGGCTGTCTGTAATTTTTGGATACCGTATCCAGGAAAATGAAAAATTCTGGTTGGCAACCTTGCTGGTAGCCTGTAAATGAAAAACAGTGGAGGGCTGCCAGCATGTCTGTGCTATTTCAGTTGTAGATTAAATAGGTGGATACATTTTTGTCATTTTAGAATCTTTACTGGTCCTCTTTTTTAAAAGATCCACTCAGGGATGCCAGTAGGTACAACATTTGACCACTAAGGCCACTAATTGGCTGCAACAATCACATCATAGCTTACAGCTTGCAAACAAAAGTCAACGGGCCATCGCCAAAGCATCTGTGCTGGATTTAACAGATTACTGTTATGTTTTTTGGTGATATTTTAGAACATTTGAAGCTCTTTAACCTCAACTATTAAATGACACTTTGAACAGTAAAATTAGTAACAGGGCATTTTCTTTATAACATTTTCTTGTTTGGTGAATGTCAAATACCTTATTTTTAGATTGTCACTTGGTTGCTTAGAGGGGACCAAGACTATTGTGTGTAATGATAGATTTAACTGCATGATAGATTTAAATGGAAATTACATGCTAGAATTATTTATATCCATCATGAATTTACGCCGAACAACTTATTTAAGGTTAAACTGTAGAACTTTTCAAAACATACCACTATTGGATAAAGAGGAAGGGTGCAAAAAGTTTTGCACACACCAAATTTAGTGTTCTCTTTTTCTACTTTGATGAATTAAGCAAATACATATACTGAAATATGTCAGATTTAAAGACCTATTGGGGCTTATCCCCCTCAGAGAAACTTTAATAGGAGGTAGCCATCCCACTGGTGAACTCAGGCTGTCCATATATTTATTAGATGAATTGCTGCATGACTCCTGAAGTGGCTGCTGTAGAGGAAATGAGTAATTAACATCAGGTCTTATATTTAAGTGGCCGTATTGAGACTGTCCCTTAAAATTTGTTCCCTGCCAAGATTATGCTTTCTTTCAGAGTATTTAACTTGACAATGCATGTATTGTAAATTGAATGCTTAAAGAATTTTGATTAGGGGTGGGTTCAGTGTTATTAAGACAATGACTTATAACATACATTATGTTGAAGTTCTTATTATTTATTCTTACTTTTTTGTGGAGTAACAACAATATAACACTGGAATTAAATCCAAAATATTGAAGAAACACAAATGGGTTGCATAAAAATATTGCAGAAACAATATGTTCACACTATTAGCAGAACTAAGACATCACTAACCTAACTTCAATCTTGCAAACACTGATCAATGTGTAGTAAGCCAGAGTTATGTTTAATTACATATTCTTATTTATATGAATTTAAATAAGCCTATGTATGCAAAATGACAGATAATCAGGAGGTAGTGTTTTTACATTAGATAGAAAATACATTGTGCAATTTCCAACTCTGTTAGTCACCTTCATTATGGAGCTTCTAGAAAATAATTCAATATCTTATTATTTTGTTCCAGTTCAACACGAACTTTCTGAATTATTAGGAATATACTTGCAACAAGTCTGTTCTTTTGTCTCTCTGAATTTGTTAAATTTACAACCTCAACCAAATTCAATATTATATTTAAAACAAACTGCCTACATTCCCTGCTCTACTGTTTGCAATTCATTTGCTTATTACTTTTAATGTTTTTTCCATAGATCATTCTGTTTGGTAGATTATTGCTTCAAGGACAAACAATAAACCGCATGCAAATTTAAATAGATCCATTATGCAAAAGTATACCAAAAAGAAGTGAAGGTTGCATGTGTTTTCTGTGAATTAGATTCAAACTCATACTAGCTCATTTATTTGCATATCACAATTATAAAATTGCTGGGTAAACAAAACAGTGTAACTGAAGCCCTAAGGAAATATTCAATAAAAGCAAATCAAAGGATTTTGTTTGTGAACATTTTATTCCTTTTGTATGTCTTCATTGCTTCAAAAGAATGCATAGTATGTACTTTTCTACAGTTTCAAAAGAAAAACATTTATTGTATTATTAAGATATTTTCACTATTATAAACAACAACAAAAAACAAACATATTTTGTACTGACCTCTTCTATACCATAAATTGTGGAATCCACGTGCAGAAGAAAGAAGATCCAGCCACAACTGATGAGAACCCTGAAGCATCCGGACAAGTCAGTAAACTGAATTTTTTAGCCTCATGTCTGCAGACCGCGTGGAATCCGCTGCGGTGGGCTAGTGGACATGAGGACTTAAAAAGTAGCTGCTATTTCAGAAAAATTTTGACATTTTGTAGTGACATCCCAGACGTTTTTAATAATGGAGTCCAGATGGTAAGACCTCTACCAATTGCTAGATGAAAGAATGGAATTGCTCAGGTTCACACTGCACCCCATCAACGGCGATCTGCTTCATTAAGGAGGCTTTTACATTGCTTTTACTGCCTTTTTGAGGATAAGTAATTAGGTGAGTCTATGCCTTTCCGAGACCCACTGATTTTATAGTCTCACTTTTCTTTTAAACATTAGTTTTTTTTAATTAAATTTAAGGCATAAGACATCTTCTACGATAACAATCACATATTGCTGATATCATACAATACTAAAATTATGCCGATTGTTCTTCTTTACTGACAATTACCATTCAACGAATTACAATCTGTCTAGACATCTGTATACCATTATTACTAAACATCAAATTAAATTTATTAAACATATTGCCAATTCTTTCTTTCTTTATACTAGCAGGAAGAATACCTGAGCTTACCATAGTAGATCTTAAGGTAACTTAAAAGAACAGTAATAGAGATGAGCGAGCACCAAAATGCTCAGGTGCTCGTTACTCGAGACGAACTTTTCACGATGCTCGAGGGTTTGTTTCGAGTAACGAACCCCATTGAAGTCAATGGGCAACTCGAGCATTTTTGTATATCGCCGATGCTCGCTAAGGTTTTCATTTGTGAAAATCTGGCGTCTGCCATGAGGAGGAACTGCAGGCACACACTGCAGAGAGTTGGCACGGCCAGGCAGCGACCCTCTTTAAAAGGGGCAAGGCGAGAGCCCATAATGCTGTACAGAAGCAATGAGAAATCCAATCCTGTGCCACCTCCATCAGGAGCTGCACACGTGGGCATAGCAATGGGGAACCCATGTGCCACACACTATTCATTCTGTCAAGGTGAGGCTGGTGGTGGTGGCTCCACGGCTGATCTTGGCGCGACAAACCTTGCACACCACAGTTCGTCGGTCACCTGCACTCTCAGTGAACAACTGCCACACCTTTGAGCACCTTGGCCTCTGCAGGGTGGCATGGCACGAGGGGGCGCTTTGGGAAACAGTTGGTGGATTATTCGGTCTGGCCCTGCCTCTACCTCTGGCAACCGCACTGCCTCTTCCAACCTGCCCTGCTGCTGCACTTGCTTCCCCCTCTGAAGACCTGTCCTCAGTAGGCTTAGCAAACCAGGTGGGGTCAGACACCTCATCGTCCTGCTGCTCTTCCTCCAAATCCTCTGTGCGCTCCTCCCTCGGACTTACTCCAATTACTACTACCTGAGTGATAGACAACTGCGTCTCATCGTCGTCCTCCTCCTCACCCACTGAAAGCTCTTGAGACAGTTGCCGGAAGTCCCCAGCCTCACCCAACTTTCCAAAGGTTGGGCATCGGTCACGACAAACTCCTCCGATGGGAGAGGAACCATTGTTGCCCATTCTGGGCAGGGGCCCGAGAACAGTTCCTGGGAGTCTGCCTGCTCCTCAGAATGTGTCATTGTGATGGAGTGAGGAGGCTGGGAGGAAGGAGGAGCAGCAGCCAGAGGATTCAGAGTTGCAGCAGTGGACGGCGTAGAACTCTGGGTGGTCGATAGATTGCTGGATGCACTTTCTGCCATCCACGACAGGACCTGCTCACACTGCTCATTTTCTAATAAAGGTCTACCTCGTGGACTCATTAATTGTGAGATTAATCTGGGGATGCCAGAAACGTGCCTCTCTCCTAATCCCGCAGCAGTCGGCTGCGATACACCTGGACCAGGAGCTCGGCCTGCGCCCACACCCTGACTTGGGCCTCCGCGTCCTCGCCCGCGTCCACGTCCTCTAGGCCTACCCCTACCCCTCAGCATGGTGTATTACCAGTAGTGCAGAAACAGAACGCTGTAATTAAATGTGCCGCTTATTGGCCTGTGGTTGGAGGCTGACTTCGCTTACATTACGCACAGCAGAGCCAGGAAAGAATTTTGCGCAAGCCTTTAGTGAGACATAGGTGCGTATGACTGAGCTAGTGGAATTCACAGCGCAGAAGCAGTCAAGTGTCCAAAGGCCACTAGTAGGCCTTAAGTATTTTGCTTCTATTTTTTTAAAGGCTGAGCTAAGACAGCAGACAGATACTGTAGGCAGCGTATATATGTATACTGTTTCCCTCTGGATGGGATGACGGCGGTGATGTAACGGGCAACGCAGAGCCAGGAAACAATTTTTCGCAAGCCTGCTGTAACACTTAGCTGCGTATTAATTAGGACTACTACCCCCAGCAGAGACGCAGTACACTCAAGACGGTCACAGGCAGCCCAAAGATAGTATTTTTCCCAAATTTGTTTGAAAAAGCCCACTGCCTATATAGACAGTATATCTCTTTCCCTGCCTCACCAGTACTGGCCCTATACTATGTAAAATTACTGCAGACTGTTTCCCTCTGGACGGGATGACGGCGGTGATGTAATGGGCAACGCAGAGCCAGGAAAGAATTTTGCGCAAGCCTGCTGTAACACTTAGCTGCATAATAATTAGGACTACTACCCCCAGCAGAGACACAGTACACTCAACATGATCACAGGCAGCCCAAAGATAGTATTTTTCCCAAATTTGTTTGAAAAAGCCCACTGCCTATATAGACAGTATATCTCTTTCCCTGCCTCACCAGTACTGGCCCTATACTATGTACAAGGACTGCAGACTGAGGACGCAATGCTCTGCACGCCCGATATACAAAAAAAAAAAAAGTGCAACACTGCTCACAGCAGCCTTAACAGTACTGCACACGGTCAGATATGGCCCTAAGAAGGACCGTTGGGGTTCTTCAAGCCTAAAATATCTCCTAACGCTCTCCCTATAGCAGCAGCATCAGCAGCACTGTCCCTGATCTCTGTCAGAATGCATCTGTGGCGAGCCGCGGGCGGGGCAGATTTAAATACTCGGGTGACACCTGATCTCCCCAGCCACTCACTGCAGGGAGGTGGTATAGGGCTGGAACGTCACAGGAGGAAGTTGTAATGCCTTCCCTGTCTTTCTATTGGCCAGAAAAGCGCGCTAATGTCTCAGAGATGAAAGTGAAAGTAATTCGAACATCGCGTGGTGCTCGTCTCGAGTAACGAGCATCTTGAACACCCTAATACTCGAACGAGCATCAAGCTCGGACGAGTACGCTCACTCATCTCTAAACAGTAACTAAACAAACTTGTCATTGTTACTTTATATACTTAAATCAAGTATTGTTACATTTCAACCATACATCCAAGGTCTCCAAATACTTTTCTATAGAATTATTATGATATGCTAACCATTTTTTGAATAGCCATTCAATTTTTGAACTCTTCTATAACTGGGGGATGAAGCCGATTTCCAGTCTTTGGTAATAATTGTTTTTGTTGTCATTAGAGAGGGCCCTATCAAATATCTGCAGCCTAACAAGAACATATCTAAGTCTATAAATAATAAGTCCAATTTGGCATCTCCTGGAATATGGATCTGTAGCATGGTATGTAAGAGGCTAAGTATTCCTCCCCAGAATTCTTTTAAATTAGGACATTACTAGAGATGAGCGAACACCAAAATGTTCGGGTGTTCGTTATTCGAAACGAACTTCCCGCGATGTTCGAGGGTTCGTTTCGAATAACGAACCCCATTTGAAGTCAATGGGCGACCAGAGCATTTTTGTATTTTGCCGATGCTCGCTAAGGTTTTCATGTGTGAAAATCTGGGCAATTCAACAAAGTGATGGGAACGACACAGCAACGGATAGGGCAGGCGAGGGGCTACGTGTTGGGCTGCATCTCAAGTTCACAGGTCCCACTATTAAGCCACAATAGCGGCAAGAGTGGGCCCCCCCCCTCCCAAAAACTTTTACTTCTGAAAAGCCCTCATTAGCATGGCATACCTTTGCTAAGCACCACACTAGCTACAACAAAGCACAATCACTGCCTGGATGACACTCCGCTGCCACTTCTCCTGGGTTACATGCTGACCAACCGCCCCCCCTCCCCCCCACAGCGCACACCAAAGTGTCCCTGCGCAGCCTTCAGCTGCCCTCATGCCACACCACGCTCATGTCTATTTAGAAGTGCGTCTGCCATGAGGAGGAACCGCAGGCACACACTGCAGAGGGTTGGCACGGCTAGGCAGCGACCCTCTTTAAAAGGGGCCGGGCGATAGCCCACAATGCTGTACAGAAGCAATGAGAAATAGAATCCTGTGCCACCGCCATCAGGAGCTGCACACGTGGGCATAGCAATGGGGAACCTATGTGCCACACACTATTCATTCTGTCAAGGTGTCTGCATGCCCCAGTCAGACTGGTAATATGTACCTTAACAGTAACCGCGTTGGTGGTAATGTGGTGGTGACTGCGGACCTAGTAGCGCGGTTTTATTTTGTTGGTTTTCGGAATGTGGCCCGGATTAAATGGGCCGTGGCGGGGGGATGGTGGGGGGGCTCTCTTGTAGTGTCGGTAAAGGTGAAATTCTTGGACTGCCACCAGACGAACCAATGCAAAGGCATTTGCCAAGAATGTTTTCCCTGTTGGAGGAGGAGGGGGATGTTTTTGAGGCACTACGTGTCCTCTCCACGTGTCCGTGGTTATATGCACCTTAACAGTAACCGCGTTGGTGGTAATGTGGTGGTGACTGCGGACCTAGTAGCGCGGTTTTATTTTGTTGGTTTTCGGAATGTGGCCAGGATTAAGTGGGCCGTGGCGGGGGGATGGTGGGGGGGCTCTCTTGTAGTGTCGGTAAAGGTGAAATTCTTGGACTGCCACCAGACGAACCAATGCAAAGGCATTTGCCAAGAATGTTTTCCCTGTTGGAGGAGGAGGGGGATGTTTTTGAGGCACTACATGTCCTCTCCACGTGTCCGTGGTTATATGCACCTTAACAGTAACCACGTTGGTGGGAAATGGCCTCGCCGCCATCATGTCTTTGGGAAGCCTCTGTTTCCACACCCCAGAGACATACCATTAGCAGCGGTATAGGCAGAGCCCAGAATTCGTAACATTTCAGCCGTAGCATTAGGACAGGCCCCACTAACATATCACTAGCAGCATTATAGGAGGAGCGCAGTCTTCGTTCCATGTCAGCAATAGTAGCACTCAAGACAGGCCCCAGTAACAATTCCGAAGTAGCAGTATAGCGGGAGCGCAGTCTTCGTTCCATGTCAGCAATAGTAGCACTCAAGACAGGCCCCAGTAACAATTCCGACAGCAGTATAGCGGGAGCGCAGTCTTCGTTCCATGTCAGCAATAGTAGCACTCAAGACAGGCCCCAGTAACAATTCCGAAGCAGCAGTATAGCGGGAGCGTAGTCTTCGTTCCATGTCAGCAATAGTAGCACTCAAGACAGGCCCCAGTAACAATTCCGACAGCAGTATAGCGGAAGCGTAGTCTTCGTTCCATGTCAGCAATAGTAGCACTCAAGACAGGCCCCAGTAACAATTCCGAAGTAGCAGTATAGCGGGAGCGCAGTCTTCGTTCCATGTCAGCAATAGTAGCACTCAAGACAGGCCCCAGTAACAATTCCGACAGCAGTATAGCGGGAGCGCAGTCTTCGTTCCATGTCAGCAATAGTAGCACTCAAGACAGGCCCCAGTAACAATTCCGAAGCAGCAGTATAGCGGGAGCGTAGTCTTCGTTCCATGTCAGCAATAGTAGCACTCAAGACAGGCCCCAGTAACAATTCTGAAGCAGCAGTACAGTGGGAGCGCAGTCTTAGTTCCATTTCAGTAGCTTTAGTATAGCCAAGGCCCAAGTTACATTTATGTAGTTAAAGTGTAGGCCAACCCCACACACACTTCTGTACCATGAGTGCAGACGAAGAACATACAAATTGCTATGATTACACTGTAGGTGAGGGCCCCAAAAAATTGGTGTACCAACAGTACTAATGTACCTCAGTAAACATTGGCCATGCCCAACCAAGATGGCAGGTGAAACCCATTAATCGCTTTGGTTAATGTGGCTTAAGTGGTAACTAGGCCTGGAGGCAGCCCAGTTTAACGAAAAATTGGTTCAAGTTAAAGTTTCAACGCTTTTAAGAGCATTGAAACATATAAAAATTGTTTCGAAAAATTAGATGAGTAAGCCTTGTGGCCCTAAGAAAAATTGCCCGTTCAGCGTGATTACGTGAGGTTTCAGGAGGAGGAGCAGGAGGAGGAGGAGGAATATTAGACACAGATTGATGAAGCAGAAATGTCCCCGTTTTGGATGGTGAGAGAGAACGTAGCTTCCATCCGCGGGTGCAGCCTACGTAATGCTTACGTATCGCTGCTGTCCGCTGGTGGAGAAGAGAAGTCTGGGGAAATCCAGGCTTTGTTCATCTTGATGAGTGTTAGCCTGTCGGCACTGTCGGTTGACAGGCGGGTACGCTTATCTGTGATGATTCCCCCAGCCGCACTAAACACCCTCTCCGACAAGACGCTGGCCGCAGGACAAGCAAGCACCTCCAGGGCATACAGCGCTAGTTCACGCCACGTGTCCAGCTTCGACACCCAGTAGTTGTAGGTGGCAGAGGCGTCACGGAGGACAGTCGTGCGATCGGCTACGTACTCCCTCACCATCTTTTTACAGTGCTCCCGCCGACTCAGTCTTGACTGGGGAGCGGTGACACAGTCTTGGTGGGGAGCCATAAAGCTGTCCAGGCCCTTAAAGACTGTTGCACTGCCTGGGATGTACATGCTGCTCGATCTCCGCACCTCCCCTGCTACCTTGCCCTCGGTACTGCGCCTTCTGCCACTAGCGCTGTCGGCTTGGGAATTTTACCATCAGCTTGTCCGCAAGGGTCCTGTGGTATAGCAACACTCTCGAACCCCTTTCCTCTTCGGGAATGAGAGTGGGCAGGTTCTCCTTATAGCGTGGGTCGAGCAGTGTGTACACCCAGTAATCCGTTGTGGCCAGAATGCGTGCAACGCGAGGGTCACGAGAAAGGCATCCTAACATGAAGTCAGCCATGTGTGCCAGGGTACCTGTACGCAACACATGGCTGTCTTCACTAGGAAGATCACTGCCAGGATCCTCCTCCTCCTCCTCCTCAGGCCATACACGCTGAAAGGATGGCAGGCAATCAGCCGGTGTACTGTCAGCAGCGGGCCAAGCTGTCTCTTCCCCCTCCTCCTTATCCTCCTCATGCTCCTCCTCCTCCTCCTGTACGCGCTGAGAAATAGACAGGAGGGTGCCCTGACTATCCAGCTGTATACTGTCTTCCACCGCCCCCGTTTCCGAGCGCAAAGCAGCTGCCTTTATGGTTTGCAGGGAATTTCTCAAGATGCATAGCAGAGGAATGGTGACGCTAATGATTGTAGCATCGCCGCTCACCACCTGGGTAGACTCCTCAAAATTACCAAGGACATGGCAGATGTCTGCCAACCAGGCCCACTCTTCTGAAAGGAATTGAGGAGGCTGACTCCCACTGCGCCGCCCATGTTGGAGTTGGTATTCGACTATAGCTCTACGCTGTTCATAGAGCCTGGCCAACATGTGGAGCGTAGAGTTCCACCGTGTGGGCACGTCGCACAGCAGTCGGTGCACTGGCAGCTTAAAGTGATGTTGCAGGGTGCGCAGGGTGGCAGCGTCTGTGTGGGACTTGCGGAAATGTGCGCAGAGCCGGCGCGCCTTTACGAGCAGGTCTGACAAGCGTGGGTAGCTTTTCAGAAAGCGCTGAACCACCAAATTAAAGACGTGGGCCAGGCATGGCACGTGCGTGAGGCTGCCGAGCTGCAGAGCCGCCACCAGGTTACGGCCGTTGTCACACACGACCATGCCCGGTTGGAGGCTCAGCGGCGCAAGCCAGCGGTCGGTCTGCTGTGTCAGACCCTGCAGCAGTTCGTGGGCCGTGTGCCTCTTATCGCCTAAGCTGAGTAGTTTCAGCACGGCCTGCTGACGCTTGCCCACCGCTGTGCTGCCACACCGCGCGACACCGACTGCTGGCGACATGCTGCTGCTAACACATCTTGATTGCGAGACAGAGGAGGAGGAGGAGGAGGAGGGTGCTTTAGTGGAGGAAGCATACACCTCCGCAGATACCACCACCGAGCTGGGGCCCGCAGTTCTGGGGGTGGGTAGGACGTGAGCGGTCCCAGGCTCTGACTCTGTCCCAGCCTCCACTAAATTCACCCAATGTGCCATCAGGGAGATGTAGTGGCCCTGCCCGCCTGTGCTTGTCCACGTGTCCGTTGTTAAGTGGACCGTGGCAGTAACCGCGTTGGTGAGGGCGCGTACAATGTTGCGGGAGACGTGGTCGTGCAGGGCTGGGACGGCACATCGGGAAAAGTAGAGGCGACTGGGAACTGAGTAGCGCGGGGCCGCCGCCTCCATGATACTTTTGAAGGACTCAGTTTCCACAACCCTATACGGCAGCATCTCAAGGCTGATGAATTTTGCTATGCGGACGGTTAACGTTTGAGCATGCGGGTGCGTGGCGGCGTACTTGCGCTCGCTCTCCAACAGTTGCGCAAGCGACGGCTGGACGGTGCGCTGAACTACACTGCTGGATGGGGCCGAGGACAGCGGAGATGAGGGTGTGGGTGCAGGCCATGAGGCGGTAGTGCCTGTGTCCTGAGAGGGGGGTTGCATCTCAGTGGCAGGTTGGGGCACAGGGGGAGAGGCAGGGGTGCAAACCGGAGGCGCTGAACGGCCTTCGTCCCACCTTGTGGGGTGCTTGGCCATCATATGTCTGCGCATGGTGGTGGTGGTGAGGCTGTTGGTGTTGGCTCCCCGGCTGAGCTTTGCGCGACAAAGGTTGCACACCACTGTTCGTCGGTCGTCAGGCGTCTCTATGAAAAACTGCCAGACCTTAGAGCACCCCGGCCTCTGCAGGGTGGCATGGCGCGAGGGGGCGCTTTGGGAAACAGTTGGTGGATTATTCGGTCTGGCCCTGCCTCTACCCCTGGCCACCGCACTGCCTCTTGCAACCTGCCCTGCTGATGCCCTTGACTCCCCCTCTGAAGACCGGTCCTCCTGAGTAAGCGTTGCACACCAGGTGGGGTCAGTCACCTCATCGTCCTGCTGCTCTTCCTCCGAATCCTCTGTGCGCTGCTCCCTCGTACTTACTGCCCTTACTACTACCTCACTGCAAGACAACTGTGTCTGATCGTCATCGTCCTCCTCACCCACAGAAAGTTGTTGAGACAGTTGGCGGAAGTCCCCAGCCTCTTCCCCCGGACCCCGGGAACTTTCGAATGGTTGGGCATCAGTGACGATAAACTCCTCTGGTGGGAGAGGAACCGCTGCTGCCCAATCTAAGCAGGGGCCCGAGAACAGTTCCTGGGAGTGTTCCCGCTCCTGAGCAGGTGTCATTGTAGTGGAGTGAGGAGGCTGGGAGGAAGGAGGAGCAGCAGACAGAGGATTCGGATTTGCAGCAGTGGACGGCGCAGAACTGCGGGTTGACGATAGGTTGCTCGAAGCACTTTCTGCCATCCAGGACAGGACCTGCTCACACTGCTCATTTTCTAATAACCGTCTCCCGCGTGGACCCATTAATTGGGCGATGAATGTGGGGACGCCAGAAATGTGCCTCTCTCCTAATTGCGCAGCAGTCGGCTGCGACACACCTGGATCAGGAGCTCGGCCTGTGCCCACACCCTGACTTGGCCCTCCGCGTCCTCGGCCGCGTCCACGTCCTCTAGGCCTACCCCTACCCCTCAGCATGCTGTATTACCAGTGATATGATTTCACAGGCAGGAAATAAATTGGCGCAAGACTGCAGGCCAAATATAATTTTTTCCCTTTTTTGAAAACGAAAGGCCCCACTGCCTCTAGTGAATGAATAATCTAAGTTTAATAACTGTGCTGTGGCCCTGCTAATGTGTCACAGAACTTGAGGGTAGCAGAGTTATTATAACTCTGGCAGAGCAGGTATTTTTTCCCCAATTAAGGAAAGCAAATGGCGAAGCCAGGAGTAAAACGTAGCTGGGTGCGTCTGATTTTTAAACGTTGCACACGCAGCCGACACGTGTCCACCGCCCTTAGGACGGACAGAGGCAGGACAAATAGAATTTTTTTCCACCAAAAGGCAGCACTGCGTATATTCAATGAACATGAGAAGTTTAATAACTGTGCTGTGGCCCTGCTAATGTGGCACAGAACTTGAGGGTAGCAGAGTTATTATAACTCTGGCAGAGCAGGTATTTTTTTTCCAAATTAAGGAAAGCAAATGGCGAAGCCAGCAGTAAAACGTAGCTGGGTGCGTCTGATTTTTAAACGTTGCACACGCAGCCGACACGTGTCCACCGCCCTTAGGACGGACAGAGGCAGGTCAAATAGAATTTTTTTCACTTGTTTTACAAGCAAAAGGCCGCACTGCGTATATTCAATGAATAATAACTGTGTTGTGGCCCTGCCTACACAATTCTTTCCCTGCAGTATTAATGGAGGGTGCAATGCTCTGCAGAGGCGATTTTGAGAAGAAAAAAAATATGCAGCACAGCTAACAGCAGCCAGCACAGTACTGCACACGGTTAAATATGGCCCTAGAAAGGACCGTTGAGGTTCTTGAAGGCTACACTCACTCCTAACACTCTCCCTGCCTATGCAACACTTCTGTCCCTAATGCCGGGTGCAACGCTCTGCAGAGGCGATTTTGAGGAAAAAAAAATTGCCACTGCTAACAGCAGCCAACACACAGCTATCAGTGGCCCTAATAAGGACCTTTGGGGGTCTTGAAGCCTACACTAACTACCAATTCTTTCCCTACAGCAGCTCCGGTACAAACAGCACTGTCCCTCATCTAACTCACAAGGCATCTGTGGCGAGCCGCGGGAGGGGCCGACTTTTATATTAGGCGGACACCTGATCTCGCCAGCCACTCACAGCAGGGGGGTGGTATAGGGCTGGAACAACACAGGAGGAAGTTGTAATGCCTTCCCTGTCTTTCAATTGGCCAGAAAAGCGCGCTAACGTCTCAGGGAAGGAAGTGAAAGTAACCCGAACACCGCATGGTGTTCGTTACGAATAACGAACATCCCGAACACCCTAATATCCGCACGGATATCAAGTTCGGACGAACACGTTCGCTCATCTCTAGACATTACCAAAATATGTGTGATAAAGCCCCCCTCTGTCCAGCTTAGCATGCAAGGTTTTTCATCAATTTATGGTTACCTGTCAAAATATCATAAAATTGCGTCTGGTGTCTCATTTACCTATAACAGGTTCTGATATGATCTTATTGATAATCTTTTGAAGAAATTTGGTCTAAATTTGAGCTTCCGCAGGGTAAAAAGCTCAACCATCTTAGGATCAGATTTTTCTTACAAGTCTCCTATTCATAAAATAAAACTTCCAAGTGTGATTATCAATAAGATTTTATAGTCTTTTTTAATGATTTCCTGCCAGTAGTGGGTTTCAGTTATAACATATGTCATATTCTACTGCAACAGCCAGGATCAAAGTTGTCATAGATTCCACCTATTTAACACCTTAGATGCAGCAGTATGGCACCTGTTAATAACTATGCTATCAAATCTCCTTAGAGAAAGGCTTCCAGTTATTACAAAAGGCAGCTACCAATTAGGACATGTTAGAAGTAGAGATGAGCGAGCACCAAAATGCTCGGGTGCTCGTTACTCGGGACGAAATTTTCGCGATGCTCGAGGGTTCGTTTCGAGTAACGAACCCTATTGAAGTCAATGGGCGACCCGAGCATTTTTGTATATCGCCGATGCTCGCGAAGGTTTCCATTTGTGAAAATCTGGGCAATTCAAGAAAGTGATGGGAACGACACAGAAACGGATAGGGCAGGCGAGGGGCTACATGTTGGGCTGCATCTCAAGTTCCCAGGTCCCACTATTAAAGGGGTTGTCTCGCGGCAGCAAGTGGGTCTATACACTTCTGTATGGCCATAATAATGCACTTTGTAATGTACATTGTGCATTAATTATGAGCCATACAGAAGTTATAAAAAGTTTTTCACTTACCTGCTCCGTTGCTAGCGTCCTCGTTTCCATGGAGCCGTCTAATTTGCGCCGTCTAATGGCCAAATTAGACGCGCTTGCGCAGTCCGGGTCTTCTTCTCTTCTCAATGGGGCTCCGTGTAGCTCCGCCCCGTCACGTGCCGATTCCAGCCAATCAGGAGGCTGGAATCGGCAATGGACCGCACAGAAGAGCTGCGGTCCACGGAGGAAGAAGATCCCGGCGACCATCTTCAGGTAAGCGCTGTGCTGGTTTTTTTTTAAGTCCCTGTATCGGGGTTGTCTCGCGCCGAACGGGGGGGGGGGGTTGAAAAAAAAAAAAACCGTTTCGGCGCGGGACAACCCCTTTAAGCCACAATAGCGGCAAGAGTGAGCCACCCCCCCCCCCCAACAATTTTTACTTCTGAAAAGCCCTCATTAGTAATGCATACCTTAGCTAAGCACCACACTACCTCCAACAAAGCACAATCACTGCCTGCATGACACTCCGCTGCCACTTCTCCTGGGTTACATGCTGCCCAACCCCCCCCCCCCTGCACGACCCAGTGTCCACAGCGCACACCAAATTGTCCCTGCGCAGCCTTCAGCTGCCCTCATGCCACACCACCCTCATGTCTATTTATAAGTGCGTCTGCCATGAGGAGGAACCGCAGGCACACACTGCAGAGGGTTGGCAAGGCTAGGCAGCGACCCTCTTTAAAAGGGGCGGGGCGATAGCCCACAATGCTGTACAGAAGCAATGAGAAATCCAATCCTGTGCCACCTCCATCTGGAGCTGCACACGTGGGCATAGCAATGGGGAACCTATGTGCCACACACTATTCATTCTGTCAAGGTGTCTGCATGCCCCAGTCAGACCGCGGTTTTTTATAAATAGTCACAGGCAGGTACAACTCCGCAATGGAAATTCCGTGTGCACCCCCAGCATGGGTGGCTCCCTGGAACCCACTGGCTGTACATAAATGTATCCCATTGCAGTGCCCTGGACAGCAGAGCTAACGTCAGATTAAATGCAGGTGGGCTTCGGTCCACACTGCATGCCCCAGTCAGACTGGGGTTCTTTAGAAGTAGACACATGCAGTTACAACTCTGTGTGGACCGACAGCAAGGGTGGGTGCCAGGAAGCCACGGCGGTACACAAATATATCCCATTGCAGTGCCCAGCACAGCTGAGGTAATGTCATGTTTAATGCAGGTGGGCTTCGGCCCACACTGCATGCCCCAGTCAGACTGGGGTTCTTTAGAAGTGGACACATGCAGTTACAACTCCGTGTGGACCGACAGCATGGGTGGCTCCCTGGAACCCACCGGCGGTACATAAATATATCCCATTGCATTGCCCATCATAGCTGAGGTAATGTCATGTTTAATGCAGGTGGGCTTCGGCCCACACTGCATGCCCCAGTCAGACTGGGGTTCTTTAGAAGTGGACACATGCAGTTACAACTCCGTGTGGACCGACAGCATGGGTGGCTCCCTGGAACCCACCAGCGGTACATAAATATATCCCATTGCAGTGCCCAGCACAGCTGATGTAACGTCAGCTTTAATGCAGGTGGGCAAAAAATTAATTGGATTACACTGTAGGCGAGGGCCCCAAAAAATTGGTGTACCAACAGTACTAATGTACTGAAAAATTGCCCATGCCCAACCAAGAGGGCAGGTGAAACCCATTAATCGCTTTGGATAATGTGGCTTAATTTGTAACTAGGCCTGGAGGCAGCCCAGTTAAAATAAAAATTGGTTCAGGCGCAAGTTTCAACGCTTTAATGAGCATTGAAACGTATAAAAATTGTTTACAAAAATTATATGACTGAACCTTGTGGGCCTAAGAAAAATTGCCCGTTCGGCGTGATTACGTGAGGTTTCAGGAGGAGGAGCAGGAGGAGGATGATGAATATAATACACAGATTGATGAAGCTAAAAGGTCCCCGTTTTTGATGGTGATAGAGAACGATGCTTCCATCCGCAGGTGCAGCCTATGTATTGTTTAGGGTGCAGCCTATGTATCGCTGCTGTCCGCTGGTGGAGAAGAGAACTCTGGGGAAATCCAGGCTTTGGTCATCTTGATGATTGTAAGCCTGTCGGCACTGTCGGTTGACGGGCGGGTACGCTTATCCGTGATGATTCCCCCAGCCGCACTAAACACCCTCTCTGACAAGACGCTAGCCGCAGGACAAGCAAGCACCTCCAGGGCATAGAGCGCGAGTTCAGGCCACTAGTTCAGGCCAGTAGTTGTAGGAGGCAGAGGCGTCACGGAGGACGGTCGTGCGATCGGCTACGTACTCCCTCACCATCCTTTTACAGTGCTCCCGCCGACTCAGCCTTGACTGGGGAGCGGTGACACAGTCTTGCTGGGGAGCCAGAAAGCTGTCAAAGGCCTTAGAGAGTGTTCCCCTGCCTGCGCTGTATATGCTGCCTGATCTCCGCGCTTCGCCTGCTACCTGGCCCTCGGAACTGCGCCTTCTGCCACTAGCGCTGTCGGATGGGAATTTTACCATCAGCTTGTCCGCCAGGGTCCTGTGGTTTAGCATCACTCTCGAACCCCTTTCCTCTTCGGGTATGAGAGTGGAAAGGTTTTCCTTATACTGTGGGTTGAGCAGTGTGTACACCCAGTAATCCGTAGTGGCCAGAATGCGTGTAACGCGAGGGTCTCGAGAAAGGCATCCTAACATGAAGTCAGCCATGTGTGCCATGGTACCTGTATCATGAATTCATGAATGGGTGTGAGTGAGAGCTGTCTCTGATTGGCTCAGCGCAGGGACCAATCAGGGGCAGCTCTCACTCACACCCACTCACACTCACTGCCGGCCGGCCGCGCTGAACTCCGTCTGCCGGGACAAGGTGAGTATATATATTTTTTTATTTTTACACATTTCTGGATGAATTGCAGGGAAGGGCTTATATATTTAAGCCCTTCCCGACAATTCATCCCGCGATCGCCGGCAGCCCATTGCTTTCAATGGAGCCGGGTGTATTGCCGGCTCCATTGAATTCAATGGGCAAACATCATTCTTCTCTGCCACAGCTGTTACAGCTGTGGCAGAGAAGAATGATTTGTCTAGTATATGCTCTCAATGGGGTCGGCGCTGCTGCCGCCGGCCCCATTGAGCGCATATAGAGAAGAGAACAGGAATCGCAGATAGGTGCGATCTGCGATTTCTGTTCTATAATTTATCGGACGAGCGCATAAAAAGCGCTCATGTGTCCGATACCATTGCAAAGCAATGATTTTATAAAATCGCCGGACGCATGCGCAAATCGCGCAAAAAAACGCCCGTCTGACTAAGGCCTTAAGGTGAGGAAAATTTGCTTCATGGGCGTTTTCACCTTCCTATGGCTTAACAGTGCAGGGCAATAGGCCGAACTAGTTGTATCTATATATATAAAGACGAAAGTGCCCACTGACTCACTGACTGACTGACTCGCCACTAATTCTCCAACTTCCAGATGTCGTAGAAACTTAAAATTTGGCACAAGCATAGATTATCTCCAAAATAGGAAAAGTAAAGGGGTCCCAACTCGATTATTCAATTCTAGCGCAAAAGAATTAGCGTCTAAATTTTACGTACGGAATCTAATTCTCTCACTTCCCAATGTCATAGAAACTTGAAATTTGGCACAAGCATTGATTATGTCATAAATAGGAAAAGTTAATGGGTCCTAACTCGATTATTCAATTCTAAGCGCAAAAGAATTGGCGTCCAAATTTTACGTACGTAATCTAAATCTCTCACTTCCCAAAGTCAGAGAAACTTGAAATTTGGCACGAGCATTGATTATGTCATAAATAGGAAAAGTTAATGGGTCCCAACTCGAATATTTAATTCTAAGCGCAAAGAATTAGCGTCCAAATTTTACGTATGGAATCTAATGCTCTCACTTCCCGATGTCATAGAAACGTGAAATTTGGCACAAGCATTGATTATGTCATAAATAGGAAAAGCTAATGGGTCCTAACACAATTATTCAATTCTAAACGTAAAAGAATTAGCGTCCAAATTTTATGTACGGAATCTAATTCTCTCACTTGAAATTTGGTAAGAGCATTGATTATTATGTCATAAATAGGAAAAGCTAATGGGTCCCAACTCGATTATTCAGTTCTAAGCGCAAACAATTTAGCGTCCAAATTTTACGTACGGAATTTAATTCTCTCACTCCCCGATGTCATAGAAATTTAAAATTTGGCACGGGCATTGATTATGTCATAAATAGGAAAAGTTAATGTGTCCCAACTCGATTATTCAATTCTAAGTGCAAAACGATTAGCGTCCAAATTTTATGTACGGAATCTAAATCTCTCACTTCCCGGTGTCATAGAAACTTGAAATTTGGCACGAGCATTGATTATGTTATAAATAGGAAAATTTAATGGGTCCCAACTCGATTATTCAATTCTAAGCGCAAAAGAATTAGCGTCCAAATTTTACGTCCGGAATCTAATTCTCTCACTTCCCGAGGTCAACGAAACTTGAAATTTGGCACGAGCATTGATTATGTCCTAAATAGGAAAAGTTAATGGGTCCCAACTCGATTATTCAATTTTTAGCGCAAAAGAATTATCGTCCAAATTTTACGTACGTAATCTAATTCTCTCACTTCCCAATGTCATAGAAACTTGAAATTCGGCACGGGCATTGATTATGTCATAAATAGGAGAAGTTAATAGTTCCCAACTCGATTATTCAATTCTAAGCGCAAAAGAATTAGCGTCCAAATTTTACGTATGTAATCTAATTCTCTCACTTCCTGATGTAATTTTATATAAAGGAAACATCGCATGGTTACCTCCAAGTGGTGTTTCCTGGGTAACGCAAAGAACCATGCAAAATGGTGAACATATTTTTTTCCTCGGTATCTCAAAAGTAACCACGACTTCATAAGATTTTCCGTGTGAACACCAGATAAACACCAGTACCAAATTAACTCGGGCGATGCCGGGTATATCAGCTAGTATATTAATATTTTAAATGGTTTATCCCAAAATCTAAAGTTATCCCCAATACACAGAAGCACTTCTATTGAACTATCTATGGCAGTCCAATTGTAAGTCAGTGGAGCATCGCTCATGACCAACTCCTACTCCATTTATTTTCTTTTTTACTGCAAGGTATGCCATAAACCCGCAGGGAGAAGGAGGGCGGATATGGTACCCTTGTTCTCAGGATCAGTCACAGCAATCTCATAACTGGAGACTGATCAGCATGGTCTAAAGGTATGTAATCACTGGGTATCATATGACGCACAAGAAAGTTCACCTGCCCCCCTTTGCAAAGCATCATGAAGTCAGCTGTTTTGGGCAGCAAGATTACAGAGGTCCAGTGCAGTGGGGCAGCACCAGGTGGAGAAATCTGCACGACATCCATGCTGAATTAGCTATGAACCACTTGGATGTTTAAAATGCTATGAGGGGTCTGCATACAATAAAAAATCTAATTATCTGTATTTTTGGCAACTTATTTTTCTTTACAAGCTATAACTTTTTATTATTAAAAAACGTTATTTTTTTTACTATAATATACCACCAAATCTGTATATGGTATTATATTATATCTTTAGTATTTCATTCATTCAAAGCTCTCAAGGCAATAACTCATAAGTTTCCACATTTAAATCTGTGGGTAACAGGTGGATTTCACAGTTGATTTGATCTAAAATAACAGTGGATAGAAGTTAATGGGTGTGAAGAGTGCCATAACCAGAAATATTAAATTTAAAATGTGGTTACAGTTTCTTGTTCCTGTGCACTTATATTAGTCAATTATGATATACCTGTATAATATTTTCAAAGCTGGTAAATAAAGTTCCAGCAGGAAGCTATGTTTACTATGCTTTTGAAATTATTTTCTGTCCTGACATATATATTTTTAATTAAATTATTTTATATAGTTAAGCATTCCTAGAATAAATTTTTTAATATGCAAGCTACACGTATAATATTGTGCAAATGGTATATAGGCTTGTGAATGCTGCTTCTACTTGAAGTTCAATGTTGGATACTAGTAAGTTAATGTATTTGCATAGAAATTATAGAATTGGTTGGTAAACAGAACACTGCCACTGATCGTCTGAGGAAATATTTGATGAGTGAAAATCAAATGATTTTGTTTGCGTACATTTTATCCCTTTGGTATGTATAGAATGCCACTGGGACCAAGGTAATGCAGAACTCAATAAATTTCAAATGAGTTAGAAATTGACAAAGTTAAATCTTTTCGCTCTCTCAAGAAAGTAAATAACAGTACTGTGTTTCAAATCACTCCTGGGACACAACTTTATTAAACTGTGATACTTGTTTCAAGTAACGTTATATAGACGCATTATGTAATGCAAATTGTAATGCTCCCAGTTTCATATGAGAAACAATCAAAGCATATATTTAGAATCCATATATAGTGTGTGTGTATATATAGTTAACATATTATATATATGTGCCCATGAGGGGCCCATGAGCCCATTCCAGGACATCGGTTGCATGCGATCTGTATATATAAAAATCCATGCACAGTAAAATTCTGTGGAATTGGGAATATTAATTATAATGAAAAGGCATCAACTATTCCAAATGTACAAAATATTAAGGACAAACCAACATGGAGGTCTCTTTGTTCTCTCTACTTGCACAGCTCAGTGATCCAATTTGCTATTATATATTCGAAGATGTACCATGATTTCACAGTACTTAACTTTGGAATTTGTTGAATCAAGGTTTTGCCACTCCATGAAACCATCATCATGGAACCTCAGCAGATAATTGATGAAAAAGTGTAGGCTTTGTGTGTTCAATTGAGAGGTGTAACTTTATGCTGCTTGTTTGGATGTAGATGATGTGAGGCATGAAGTTTGTTGTGGATGCTATGGTGATGATTAAGTATGAGGCATATTATTTGTTTATTTTACAGATTCAGTAGAGGAGGTTGTCCAGCAAGTTGGATAGCTCACTTGGGAGAGACACCAACTGGAGAGCAGGAGGTTCAAGACTCATCTGCAAAGTAATTTAACTTCATTTTTTTATTGATTCATCTAGAATGCAGGGATTTTATTTCCTGCTGTTCTATTTTATAACTACCGGTAATAAAATTACATGTTTAAAACTGTGTTTCGGGTTTACTCAAGTTGTCAATGTCTTAAGCAAATAGATAGCTATGCAAAAATAGCAGAAACAAAATAATGGGACAAATATAGGGTAAGTAAAATTAAACATCCCCAACTCAGAGGTCTCGGGAGAGTGTTCTGCTGCTCAAAATGAGGTGAAATTTGGACAACGGCCTCTTCAGACGATGCACTTGCCATATATGAAATACAAATTTAAAAAAATTGCTTATAAGTGGCACTGTAGCTATGCAAATCCTGCTGCAGATGCTCAATAAGTCCCACCATAGTTTTCAACAATGCTCTCCATTAACAAAACCATGTTTTCCAGCTCTGAGAGCATTGAGTAATTTTAATCGCTACAGCATGCTATCCTTCAGATCTGACACTGATGTAGCTCTGTCACAGTAGTCCTCTTCCACTATAGTGCAACCTTACCAGCGATTTTTTTTTTTAAATCATAAATGGCTAGCATACTGTCTGAAGTGCCCTTTAGAGCATTAGAATCTCTTTAGACTATTAGAATCCCCTCCAGAGGCCTCTGAGCTGGGTAAGTTTAATTTTGCCAACCCTCTGCTTTTCTATGGCACTGTGTCTGAACTCCCCCCCCCCCACCCAATAATAATGCTTATAATTTTGCAAAATAAGAAAGTAGTTAATTCTTTCCAATATTTGTAGAGCATGTTTGATAGAATTTGATGCTACAGACATGATTGCAGTGTTAACATGTCATAATCCAGTGGTGTTATTTCAGTGATTAAATGTACAGTAGTGTATTCTTTCAGCCCCATATTTTGATGCAGAGAAAAAGAATCCTAAAGTGACTTTTAGAATAAAACAATATGCAGAACATAAAGTGCTTTCTTCACCTGCATGACTACCTGCTGTGAGAAGTGATGAGTA
This sequence comes from Eleutherodactylus coqui, assembly GCF_035609145.1. NCBI lineage: Eukaryota > Metazoa > Chordata > Amphibia > Anura > Eleutherodactylidae > Eleutherodactylus > Eleutherodactylus coqui. The sequence goes on along the minus strand of NC_089843.1, from coordinate 157,665,270 downwards.
ATAAATATAGTAATGTCAATTTGATGTCACAACTAAACTGTCACTGTGAAACATAATGGTTCATGTTGTGAGATTTCCATGTAGGTCACTTAGCAGATCACTCATTTTGCACTCAGGAGGAGTTTTCGTTTTGCTGTAAAACTTGGTATACAGTTACATCTCGGGCAAATATGCAAATGATTAAAGTTGTGGCATGATTAGATGAGTGGTCTTGCCACCTGAAGCCCTAATAGTGGTTCTACCCTTGTGTAGTGGACCTTGTTTTCCACTTGTGTACAGCTTGTCAACCACTTGACATGCCTCTAAGATGCAATGGAGGAAATTTAACCCACTTAGCAGCATTTTAGAGGGAGCAAATTATTGTAATGCAAGAAATGGGATGGTCAAATTGATGAATTGCTCTCCACCTGGCCTAGTCTGACTAGATTGTATGGAGGTGTTGGGACCAGTGGATGCATGAGGGCATGCATACAAGAGAGACAGGCTTATGGCACCCTTGACAGACCACCAGTAGAGAGAATCATTTGATCATCTGACAAGCATGAACAGCTCCAACTATTTTGTTGTCCACCATCCATAGAAAGGTGGCACCATCATCATAGACTCCTGTGTCTGTCAGAGCCATTTTCAGGCATGTAGCTGAAGGACATGGATGGATACAAGCCATCTCAGTCTCTTCCATCTGACACACAAAACACTTTGGGGTTATGGATTGCTAAAAGTATCAAGGACTGGCTAAGAATTTTAAAATTTTATTCTAAAAAAGGTTAGCAGTGCTTAAGCAAAAATATACAAGATGAGTCATTTGCAAAAGGGTGAGGATCATATAAATACATATGAAGCAATATTAAAATAAAAAGGAATAAAATAATAGAAAATACCAGTCTATAAAATTATTTCAAATAATCCTAGCTGCAAGAAGCATGCAGAAAGACAATAGTTCTGACAACGGGGAGGAGATTCCCCTTTGGTTTTTACGTCTCCTTGGGTCACACCTCAGCTGACCTCCCATGACTTCACCTGAAGGGCTGACTAAGTATATGTGCAGATATTCTAGATAGAAACCCAATTTAATATTTCAGACATATTTCCCAGGAAGCGATCCAAAGAGGAATTTTTTAGACGCCATATTTCATATTATGAATTTACCTACAAGTAGATACCAAACATGATATGTGACAGATGATTTTTAACTCAGCAGGTATGCAATTCTGTTGGTTCTGGGTGTCATACAGTAACGGGAGTGAATACACTGTCTATGGTACACTCACCATTCCAAAAATATAAATGCTGTTAAGCTGGAATTTTCAGTTGACCCATTATCCCAGCTATTAATTCCTCCTTTGATTAATAACAGTACAAAATCTCTGTGCCACAAGGTCTGGCTTTTGATTAACGATAGGATGGGAGACAATGAAGGGACAAATGGAATCGAATATGCTCAGCCAGGTGAAAATAACCATGAAAATAACCATGCAAATAATTCTGCTTGTGACACAATACATACAACTGACAGTATTAATGTGTCTCATATATATGCTTTTCCCAGGCATGATTGGCATATAACAGAAAGAATAATTTACACACAAAAGATGGGTGCGCATACTACAGTACAAACCCTACACTTCTTAGCATGGAACTTTATCTGACATCTCTGTGTGTTTCTCATTTGCATACCTTCATCAATGTACCCTGATGCTAGCTTTACACAGGCGAGCCCGATATTGGACCATGAATCGCAGCCCGATTTCACACTCGCCAATAAGCATTTTCCCTGTGGATGTGAGGCGTTTTCTCTCAAAACTGCCTCGCATCACTTCAAGGAAGTAGCAATCCCTTGCCGCGGCTGTCAGCCATGGTGGAGAATCGTGGAGTTTCTCCCGTTGTTTTCAACGGGAGACCTCACATTGAACCACCTAGCACATGGTGCAATGCTGCTGCTGACCCCAGTAAAAACAATTGGAGATATGATGGAAGAGCACACACAAAGATAGAACATTCCACAATTCAAAAGAATGAGGTTCATATTCGTGCGAGATCTGTGCAATGCACAAATTTCTCACAATGCACAAATATTGCATGATTTTCTTGCCTGTGTGAAGCCAGCCTTAGGTTGGTTTCACACCTGCATTGGAATCTCTGGTTGGAGGTTCTATTGCAGATTCGGCAGAAAATGCTGGAAGATAGTGCTTCATGCAGCGATTTTTCTTCCGGCTAAGAGCTGAGCAGAAAGCTAACAGACCCCATTATAGTCAATGGGGTGCATTCGTCACTGTTAAGCTCCATCCTAAGATGCAGCCATTTAGCCATGGGGATTCCCCTTTACTGCTCCCTGAATGGATCAGGAAAGTGGACCTCCCAACGCAGGTGTGAAACCATCCTTAAACTTGACGAACATCTGCTTATGCCTCTGTGCAGAAGGATTCACACATTGAAAGATCTCCTTCTGATTAACAGAATGCCGTGCTTACTTTCTCATATAAAATAACATCCAACAGTGTTTTATGACACATCTACCTGTCCATAAGCTACTAAATATAATTAGTAGTTGTCTGTGCAGACAGTGGAAATCTTTCTTAGAATTGGAGAATTCATGTGCAGCCTGGAGGGGATAAAGACAGGGCTAGATGTTGAGCCTAAGGAACAGTGAAGCATAAGGCTACCTTCACATGGATGAGCATGATATTGGGTTCACCAACTGCATTTTTACTGCGATGCGAGGCATTTTTTTTGCCAAACTGACCCCCATCTTCGTTTTCAATTGGACACCGCACTCGCATGAAAATTGCATGCTATGCAATGTGTTTAACTGTCCCATGGAAAACATCTCTCTATCTCTGTCTCTTGATGCGATACAGTTGCTCAAGCCTTTAATTTAAAAAAAAAAGCAACAGAACTCTTATAGTTATTTAATCACCGTTGCTTGCACTCTTCAACGACCAATGACTAAGATCAAATAAAATCTTTCTAATACTCTATTTTACACAGCTGGTGCTTTGAAATGGTAGCTCTAAAGCTTATGTCATATTAACCTTAACCAGAACCTTGCAGAGAAAGGATTATATCCTGAAGGCGTGCTTTAAGTTTGTAAACCAGCTTAAGTACATCTATATTTTATAGTAAAGGTTGAGAAGTTTGAAGACTCTAAAGCAGTAAACTTTTATTGTTTAAATAAAAAGAATCTGTTAACGCATGCACACACGCATACAAACATATATATATATATATATATATATATATATATATTTATATATACATATAGTATATGTATTCCAATTCTAATTGTTCAGTCATGTCCGACTGTTGGATTATCTGTAGGCAAGTCCTCTTCATGCTTCTCTATTCTCTATGGTTGCTTTTACTTGCCTGATGTCCATTCCCATGTCATTCTTGATGGTGTCCAGCCAACATGTCTTCTGTCTTCCTTATTTCCTTTTATCACTGACCATTAAAAGTAGCATCTCTTTTTTTTATTGAACTTGCGCTCATCACATGTCCAAAGTAAGTCAGTCTCTGTCTCGTGATCTTGCCTTCCAGGGACGCCTATGAGTTAACATGATCCAGGACAGCTTTGTTGGTGACCCTAGCTGTCCAGGAGATTTGTAGAAGTTTTCTTCAACATCACAGCTCGAAAGCTTCAATTTTTTTTCTTGCTGCTATCCTCAATGTCCACGTTTTACAGCCATATGTTACAATAGGGAAGACAGTGGCTGTGATTAACGTTCGTTGGATGGTGACTGAGACATCCTTGCACTTCCATATAGGGTCCATGCTAATCAATGCTTTATCTCACCTATCAAGCTGCTACCATCATTAATGAGGGACCCAAGGAATATAAAACTATTAATAGCTTTTATTTTCTTATTGTTGACCTTTATGTGGACTTCCTTGTTGGCAGTGGTCATGATCTTTCTCTTCTTGATGTTCAGGTGAAGGTCCATCTCTTCACTTTCTTCTTTTTAGCGTCAGGATCAACATCTTCAGATGCTTTGCTGTCTCTACTACTAGGATTGTATACATTGCCATTTTGCTGCAAAACTCAGCAAGCAGTTACATTTCAGGCGAATATGCAAATTATTACAATTGTGGGGTTTGTAGATGAATGGTCTTGCCATCTGAGGCCCTGAAAGTAGTTTCACACTTGGCCTATAAAAAAGCCTCTTAGTGGCTACTTATGTGTAGTGGACCTCTTTTTATGCTAGTGTAGAGCTTGTTGACCTCTAGACATACCTCTATGACACAATTGAAGAGCTAACAGAGTTTGAGAGGGGGATACATTAATGGAATGCAAGAAGCTGGATGGTTGTATGAGCAAAATTCCCACCACCTGGGTCATTCTCACTAGACTGTTAGGAGGTGTTGGGACTAATGAATGTGTGAGGACACATATACAAGATGACCAGGCAACTGACAGTTATTTGCACCTCCAACTCAGCAGACCACTAGTAGAGTGGAAGGTGTGATCATCCGACAAACTTGAGCAGCTCCAACTGTTTCATTGTCCACCATCCAGAGATAGATGACACCATGTTTTTAGGCCCCTGAGTCTGTCTGAACCATTTCCAGGCACTTTACTGAAGGACAATTGATCTCACAGCAACAATTACGTGTACTGCCTTTGACACCCACTCACCATCACCTCCATTTGCAGTGGTACCATGAACGAAGTTGGACTGCTATGGAGTGAAATTGGGTTATCTGCGATGAATCCAGGTTTAGTTTGGGCACTGAAGATCGCCTTTACTGTGCAGCAGCATGCTGCCCCCATGTTTGGTGTGACGGTCTGGGGGGCCATCTCATTTACAACAGTCACTTTGGTACAATGAACAATGACAGCTCAGCTATATGTTCTGTATAGTAGCTTGCAGTACATCAGTCCATATTTACTGTAACTAAACCTTTATAACATGCGAGCTTGTAGGCTGTCAAAGTTGGCATACCAGATTGTCCCATGAATCTTCTATTGGCAATAAATCTGGCAACCGGGCAGACTACAAAAGTATGACAATGTTGTAGACGCATTCCTATGACACATTTGCAGTGTATGGCCGAGCTTTATCCTGCTCGAAAATGCTTCTTGGAAGCTGGCCATGAGAGACAACACATGTAGCTGCAGGAATTTAAAACAGCTCATATTTGATTTGAACATTTCCTAATATGTTCATAATTAAGTTATCACAAAATTTGGACTTATTTCATACATTACTACTCATACATCATCAACTTGCACAATTCCTAACAGAAAAAGATATACCTTTATTTCTTTTTTTGCAACTTTACAGAGAATGTACAGCCAATTTATTTTTATAAATATAAAAAAATAAAGTTTCAAAATATCTAATTAAAAAGAAATTAAAAAAGAGAGCAATTTCCATTTCATTGATGTGTGCACTATATGCAAAGAACCAGACTTCTTGCAGAAGTTGGGTCCAAACTTTCAGGTGAGGACATTCCCATACTGTTCCTGACACCTTCCCATACTTCCTAACAGCGCAGTGTTAGAGCCACTAGATCTCTCTACAAACAGCATCATAAGATCATATGATTCTGACTAAAATAATGCTATCTACATCATTAATCCAGTAGTTATTATCATCATCATCAGCAGCATCATTAGTATCTGCTGTATTAATGCAGTAAACAGCTGCTGTTGCTAGATGAATATGTGTTTCTTTACAGAAGGTGAATTGCAGAACAGAGTAATTTTGTGCGTCTGTTATATGCAGCCAAATCTGTATACAGGAAAGTGTAATAATATTGTAATTGCCAGCACTGTCTATTGCCTTAATGCAGCAGTTACTACTGATGACAATAACTCTTGTATTAATGATGTAAGCGGTGTTCTTACAGTCAAGGTCCCAAGATCTCACAATATCTAGCTAGAGCTCATGGCTTTAGTAGTGTATGTCACTGGGGAGAGTATGGAAAGGTGCCAGGGGCATTATGGGAATTTCTTCACTTGGAAGTTTGTACTCAACTCCTGTGAAGAATCAAGTCATACAAAGACTTTGACCGAGACTATATTGGTCACTATATGGCTTGGGACTCTAGTGTTTAGAGTTTAGCAAGTTTTGCTGCGAGAAATCCTATAATGTTCAAGTATCACTCAGTGAGGCCTTAGTCAGACGGGCGTTTTTTCGCGCGATTTGCACATCGCATGTCGCATGCGCATGCGCAAATCGCGTGACCGGAGGCGAAAAATCGATGGAAAAATCTGCACCTAGCCGCGTTAATCGTCGCAGCAAAACGCCCGTCTGACCGGAGAAAAATCGCCGTGCGCATCAAAATGCGCATGAAACTTAGGCTGATCGGCGAAAAAAATGATTTTGGTGCGCACATAAAACGCCGAACGCAGATAGGCGCGATCTGCGAATCGTCGTGTCCTATAATTTATCGCATAGCCGCATAAAAAGCGGACATGTGACCGATACCATAGCGAACCATTGGTTCTATATATGTGCGAATCGCATGCGCATGCGCAAATCGCGCGAAAAAACGCCCGTCTGACTAAGGCCTGAAACTCAATACCATCAATCTTATCATGTTTTTTCATGTGGTATAACCATTGAGCATAGAAACACACTCCTATTTCATAAATGATTTATGTTCAATTGAAACAGAAGAAAAGTTTGTTTTTTTCACGCTGTTTGTATGCTTACTAATACAACAAGGTTCCTTGGATCCATCACAGGAAATGTACAGCGTATGCATGATCACTTTTAAATGCATTGTACACTTTATAATAAGAAAAAGGTTTGGTACTGTGTGAGCCAGAAGAGCAAAATCTGATTGTTCTCAGTAAAAGAAACCAAGTAATCTTGTAGATATGATACCTTTTAACCTTTTTCAATCCACTGTCTGACATCTGAAGACATTCTATGTGAAGGCTGTACAGCTCCGATGTAGGAAGACGTCCGGCAGGGTATTCTTACTGTAAATTACTGGCTGCTCTGTTATCGGGGGCCTCTCCAGCATGTTACATACCGCAGTACTCGCTCTATCCAGCAGATGGTGCCTTTGTATAATGGTAGAAAGAGAAAAGCCCTGTAGGAAACCGTGAATCCAAAGTTGGATTGCAAAGGGTTAATAAAAAGATATAATGTTATAGTGAGCTTTCAAACCGACTTCAGGCATAAGAAGGCTTGAAAGCTTGCAACAACATCATGTCTTTTTGTTAGCCATTAAAAGGTATCATATCTACAAGATTACATGGTTTCTCTTTCTGAGAACAATTACATTTTAAATAGAGATGAGCGTACACGTTCGGCCCCGCCCCTTTTTCGCCCGAACACCGAACTTTGCGAACACTTCAGTGTTCGGGCGAAAAAGTTCGGGGGCCGCCGTGGCAGCGCGGGGGGGTGCGGCGGGGAGTGGGGGGGGAGAGGGAGAGAGAGAGGGCTCCCCCCTGTTCCCCGCTACTGCCGCCCGCGCCGCCGCGCATCTCCCCGCCCCCCGGCGGCACCCGGACCTTTACGCGCGAACACTGCAGTGTCCGGCAAAGCCGGTGTCCGGGTGCGGATGTGTCCGTAACGGACACGTTCGCTCATCTCTAATTTTAAACTTTATAATTGCATGCCGAGAGCATATCTTAGATAAGATCTATTTATATTTTAAATCAACCCGTGCAAAATAGACACTAGCAGGAAATGACTTGCCCCCAAGTCAGCTCAAAATTGGACTGTCTTCTGTTGAACTTTTGGGGCCGTTTATTGTTGCTGTGCCTGTGTGCTCATAGAATCCTATGATATTCCACTAAAGCAGTTCTTCCTAGTACTTAGTGTGCAAACATCTTATTTTATTACGTTTTTGTCTTAAGATTTGGCTACACAGAAACTGGTGGAAATGTGGCATACAGTAAATAGTTGTGCACAAGTCATCTACCAGATGCATTTGAATCTACCACATGTTAAGTGTTTCTGTGTAGCCCCAGCCATACTCTGGAAAAGAAGTTCTTAAATGGCTCAAAAGGAGGAAACCTTGTCAAGGTACAAGGGGCAAAAAAGGATACCCATTAGATATTTTGCTTTTGATGCGGAAACTATATATAAAATGGGCGGGACAATTATAAACAAAAGATGCAAACTTATTTACGTGGGAATGCATGTTACTTTCTCCCTCTCTCTCTCTTTATATATATATAGAACACATTATTTATGTATGTATGATGTATTTTTACATAAAAATGATACCGGTAATTGAATATTATCACACATTTATTATCATGTTTTCTCTAGGCTTGCCCCATTTCCCATTACAGTGATAACTGTAGGGCAGAGATTCCTGTGAAAATGCATCAGTCAGGCAAAGTGGCAGAACTGTGGAAGTATTGACAGTATGGGGGGATCTGTATGTGCATTATACAACAGGTCTGGGGGGGCAATGTGTCATTTACTGCCATACAAGGGGAGGGTGGGTAGAGATGCACACTTTCCAATTCCATGTTTTCATGGCCATAGCCAATCTCAAAGTATTAATGATCATCCCTGTTGTGTGTAACTATAAGCAATGTGAAGGAAAGGTAGCTGGCTGCTCTAAGTGATAACTCATTCACTGTTACTGCTTTCACTGCCCTGAAGTTTGCAGGCTGATGAAGAAATCTGACTGTTTGGGCAGCAGTCTAAGCAGTGACAGTAAATAAGTCATAAATAACAGTAGCCAGCTCCCCTTCTTCCAAACTACAGAGCTAGTGATGTTATTTATAATTACATATAGAAGTAGTAATCACTGGCACTTTGAGGTTAGCTAGAGTGGTAAGAGTCATAAAAGCATGAATTAGAAAGTGTACAGGAGGTTTCCTTTTCCACTCTACAAATTGTTCAGCCTATCCTGTCATTAGTACCACAGTGTTAGTCCACTTGTCTAATGGATTGTACAAGAATCTCAGTGTTAAGAAAATTGTAGATCAATGTATCAGTTAATTGTTTTTCTGTTAGATTGTAGACTAGAAAGATATAGCATGCTGCTAGTATAAGTAGTGAAGGGGTTAAAGAAAACCTTTTTTATACAAGGGCATGGTACCGGAGAGACAGACAGAAGATAAGAGTCTCATAGACCCACCCCTTGCATGCCTTCTCACTGAAATCATAACTGTTTCTTTGTATGTTTTAGTTACACCTTAAAAGGTGTAAATTATGTTAAACATTTTAGTTTAAGCCTATCATGTATTCTTATTAATCTTGGGGGTATATACTTTTCCTGTGATGTCATTTATGGTATATAAACCACATATACCTTAGAATAAATTAGAAATCACTTGTTACGGCAACAAGGCTGGTGTGATTTGTATTTCTCTTGGGCCCAGACTTCTACGCAAGATCTGATTGTCTTCTCTTTGGTAAACACATAAATTCTCCTTGCACTCAGTTCACCAGCTTTCATTGTAATGGAAAATGGAGCAAGACTAGAAAGTATATGGTTACATTTTTTTAATAACATTTATTTATAAATATCTTTAATATGTACCCTATAGGTGATTTGACCCAACAGGTGTTTTAGAATTGGGCTTTGAAATTGGCTGATTACAAATATTTCCAAAAGCACATAGATCCCCAATTTTTCTTTTCTTTTAAAAAAAGAAGCAATATAAGAAAACACAACCCACAATTTGTTACTTTACTCCTCTCAAGAATGGAAATGCCCCACATGTGGATGTAAGCTGCTGTTTGGGCACATGGGAGGGCTTAGAATAGAAGGAGCGTATTTGACTTTTAGAATGCAGATTTTGCTGAGATCATTTTTAAAGGTCATGTTGCATTTGCAAGCTCCTGAAGTATCCAAACAGTGCACTGCCCCAAAAGTGACTCTTATTTTGAAAACTAGACCCCTTCAAAAAATCAAGGAGTGTAGTCAGCGTTTTGATTCCACAGTTTAATCGCAGTTGTTGGGCAATGAAAATGAAAAATTACAACAAAAAAAGACAAAAAAAAAAACAGGATTTTTTTTATCCTGACAAGGGACCGCAGGTAAATCACCAGATCCAGATGGCTTACAATACAACCTTCTGAGAAATCTTATCTCTATATATGTGTAATGCCTTTATGTTAGCTATCAGAGGGAAAAAACGCAGATGTTACTCAAAATAGTCAACCTATATTATTATTGAACACCAACAAAAATATTAGCCTCTACATTGGTATATATTTTGCTATCAATAATCAGGGAAGACAAAGTATAATTTGTGAAAAGCAACTAAACATCAGATAATATAAGAAGGGTTCCCAACATCACTCACTAGGGAAATTCCAAGAGTTGTATTATCTCAGGATGCTAAAAAGGCATTTTACCACAAAAAAATTGGTCATATGTATTTATAGCCTTGAGCAAAATGGGCTTTAGGGTGACTACCTACTACAGTTCTTTTTCACAGCTAAATTCGCAGCGTTTTTTTCCTCATGGGGTCTATGGGACTTGTTAATGTTAAAATAGCGATCGTGCAAAATCTGTAGTACTATTATTGCAAGGCGAGTCACTTTCAAGACCGCACTATAAAAGATAATTTCTTTTATACTAAGAACATTTTAATTGACAATCTGACTTGTCATGTTGCCACAATGAGCTACAGAACAAGGGCACACTGAATGGTCTTTATAGCTGGATGGTACCTTATAACGTATAAGCACAAAGAAACAGGGAGCTTCATTCATATGGCGGGATCCAATGGGAATTTTCCCACGTGAATATGACTTTGAAACAGTGCAGCAAAAATCTGCGGCTAAGCCTTGTGAATTAGCCTTGAGAATGGGCAATATCTATCTACGGAAATTCCAACTGTCCCTTAATGACCCTCTGTATGCCCTCCTGTAACTCACTATGGTGACATGACAAGATCGGTTGTCAACTAAAATATTCTAGACATAATAGTAAAAAAAAGTATGATACTGGGGTTTTGAATTGTGGGTGTGGGAATAAGAGGTATTGAAAGTACCACTAAGCTATGAGCTCCCCTACTCAGTGCGGGGCCTTTTTCTAAGCTTAGAAAGCTAACATAGGATGAAATTATTGCAAAAAAGAAAACTTAAAGGGAGATCGAACTTAGGTCATCAAAATGACAACGGCTCCTTCACATGGGCAATTTTATGTGGATATATTTGCATGCAAAATCTCTCACGCAAACCGCTTACAAAAGAACCCATCGATTTTTAATGAGTTCCCCCACATTCAGTGTTTTTGCGCACTTATTTCCGTCGGGGGCAAAAATATGTGACACGTTCTATTGTGTGTGCATTTGCAAGTCTATAGGAGTGCTCTCCATTTACAACACAATCATGTCATGCTCTTGTAAGCATATTATTTATGTGCAGGAGCACTAAATCATACACTTCTGTCATGGATTTAAACACAGATTTGTACGTGGATTTGACCATATGAATGGACAAAATCTGCATGTCCTAAGGTCTTAGCCACAGATTTAGGCCTCCTTCACAAGGGTGTATTTGTGCTTATTTGCATGCGCAAAATTTGTGTGTGCAATATGTAGAGAATAGAACCTACTGATTTCCAGTGGGCTCCTCGTCCCTTTCTTCTTTTAATCGAGAAAAAGAAAAGCAGCATTTTCTACTTTTGTGTCATTTGTACACCAAAAGTCCCCATGGAAGTCTATAGGGCATGCACAAACGCACACACAATGTGCACTGGGATGCACAATATGCAGTTAGATTAAATAACCCTTTAAATTTGCCTGCCACGTGCAAATGAGCATGCCTGCCGTACACAAAAAGTACAGTAAAATGCGTCAATAAGCACGCAAAAAAGATTTGCCCATATCGCAAACACGTTGCGCTGAGGTGTGCACAAAAACACATGCGCCCATGAGAAGGAGCTCTTGTGCTGTGGTTTCTTTAGGTAAAATTCATGCAGAAAATCCACTTCAGATCCTGCCATGTGAAGAAGACTCCATGCCTCTTTGCATTTACACAGTATAAAGTACTGCCCAGCGGCAAATCCTCTTAGCGAGCCGCTGCATACCCTCCTGTAGCCCACTGTGGCAATGTGTCAAGGTGTATTGTCAATTAAAATGTTTTTAGTATATATCAACCAACTGAAAGTAGCAGTGAAAAAACGAAAAACATGGAGAGAGCTCGCCTTTAAGGTCACCGAGGGTCATAAACGACTAAACAGCTAACAAGTATAAGAAAAAAAGAGAAACTTAGGCCACTCTCACACGTGTATTCACAAAATGCCACTCAAAATCGCAGCATTTCTACCGCGATTTTGAGCGGCATTTTTGAACGCATGTCACAGTGTTTGACAGTGCTTTTTAATGCACCCCATAATCATTGTGATGGGTGGTGAGGGGCATTAAAAAGTGCTAAAACACACGAAAATAGAACAGACAATGCTTCGAACACAGGTCTGCAAGGCCCCATTGAAATCAAGGGAGCGTTGTACTGCGCTTAAAAGCAGTATGCGTCAGAGTGGCCTTATAGTGCTGCCCTAAGCCTGAGGGGTATTGAAAGTAATACAAAACCACAAGCTATCCCACTCAGTTAACTGCCTTTTTCTCATTTTATAAAGCTAACATGGAATGAGTTTACTTAAAGAACCTTGAAGGTGGATGCATCTAATGCGTTAAGCCAAGCATTTTAATGCTTGTCCCATCTGTATATGGATTTAAAGAAAAAAAAAGACTGCAAAAGAGTCCATAGCCTTTAAGTTTCAGTCAAATATTGAACTACATTAAACAGGATGTTTATGTGCAGTTTGTCAAGGATTAAATTATAATTGAGTTTATCTAATACTTTGTATTAACCTTCTTTGTTTTTTCCTTTACATCTGTTGATAAGACTTTTTATTGTAAGCTGACCTTTCATTCTACAATATGTGTAATTCCTATGCTCTTTAAAGTTGCCTCAACTTGTTTTCTTCCTTTTAAAAGTTCACTGCTGTCTCTTCACACATTGAAATACATTTTATAAAAATCACACATCTGCAATATATACATGTCCAGCTTGGAATTGTTTATTTTGAGCAAAATATTTATGTTTTAGGGTATTAACTAATGTACTTGAAACATCTGCATTTTAAAAAATACTGATTTTAGGGAGTTCAAACTATATAGAGTGAAGCCTCTCTAAAAGATCACTTCAGAATTTTGCCCCTCATTTATAATATTCTACAAATAAAATGATATTCCTTTCTACCCTACGTATATTGTGCCTCTACTTTAAGAGAATCGCTTTTCTTGAAGACCATTTTCACCTATTTTGAGTATATTGTTAACATTAATATAAAGATTTGAATGTATTATGCTTCTCACCTCTTTAGCATGCACAACATAACACTGTATAATGAAAAGCGTATTTTTGACAGTTTGGCTGTTCTCCGACGAGCAGTAGAGTTTCTTGAAACAAAGACCACTTTTTGAGCCAAAGTCTGAACTAGATTCAAAATGAATAGTTCAATATAAAATCACTTATACTTCTCCTTCCTATAGAATTTATTTCTGGCTTTTAGCTTAAAAAGCTGCAATTGCTTTTTTTCAAAATATAATGCTGTGTGTAATACAACCTTAGATGTCCCTTTTCGCAGTTGTCCATGCTTGTCTAGAGGTTAGTCAAACTGGAAATCCTCTTTGTCGGCATTAGGTCAATGGGTGAATTCTTTATTATAGCACCATGTACTGTATGGCTGTAGAAAAAAAAAATGGTTGTGTGAACAGTTGTTGTATATAAAAGCCCTGCAAATAATTGTTGGCTATGGTGTATGATATCTGTTATGATTTATTTAGAACCACATTGTATAAGGACATCTCCAGACAACTGGTGAAGGTTGAGGGCTTTTGAAGTTATTCATTTAAGTTCTGAATAACACAGATTATTTTGGCTTCAGAAAGCAGTCATTTTTTTGTTTTGCCATCCCTGTATACCAAGAAGCATTACTTTAAAAGTGAACAAATTGTTGATGTAGTTAGCAATTCTTCCATTGCTTCTTAGGATTTTAGAATCTTAGGATTTTTTTATGATCCTCTATTAGGTTTAAACATTTTTCTAGCTAAACGGTATATAATTATATTTTTTGTCCCACTGTGTGACTTGACTAAGCAATAGTTTGATTTCATATCACTGACAAATAGCAAATATATTAAAATATAACTTTTAATACAACTATTAAATAGGTTCAAGAAGCAAACATATAAATTGGTTGTAAATATATTGCTAAACCTCACTTTTTTGCCTAATCCTCTAAGTTATCCAGATCTATTTGTAGCAGTATACTGTTCACTTTTGTTCTGTCTGCAAAAAGTTATATTATACAATCCCTATACAAGGTTGCTAATAAATAATTTAAAACTAAAAGGGGACAATAGTAGCTTCAGTGGGACCCCGGTAGTAACAGTGATATATTCTGAGTATGTGCCATCAATGAGCACTAAGCCAGTTGCTTTGCCACTTACACACATTTTCCTCCAGTCCACGTATCCTCATTTTATGTGCCAGCCTTTGGAAAAATCAAATATATTGTATAACCTTCAACAACTCTCCCTGGTCCAGTCTAGAATTTTTCTTCTCATAAAAGATGATCAGATGAGTTTGACAAGACCAATCGCTCCTAACACCATGATGATATGTCTTCGAATTAATAGGAGTAAATAATAAGATCACACAGAGGTAGTTTCGTCTATTCAGCCCAGGAATTCTATTAATGACCTGCTACTACTACAACTACCCTCTCTCCTTGATATGTTTGGATATTGGTGGTAAGATAATGTCTTCAGAAAAAAAAGCACTTAACACTTAGAATTTTCACTACTTCCTTTTCATCTGTTGAGTACTAAGTAAAAAAGATGAGCTACTGTATTACACAAAAACAAGCTGAACACCCATTTAAAGTTTTGTAATATATTAATTTAATGCAATACCTTTTTTACAAACGTTATGCCATAACCATAAATCAAAATACTTGTGTCACATTGTGCTCCTAGGACCTGTAATTCTATGGGTTTCTGGGAGCACACAGTTGCAGCTGTAGTTGGTTTGACTGGCTGATGGTGTGGATTTCTCCAGCCAGCTAATCTTCATGCACATGTATATATAAATTCCAGCCCCTCTTGCTGGTCATTATCCATTCCTGATTCTTCCCTCTCAGAACTCTGATGTTTGGAGTCATGCATGCTGTAGTTTTGTTTTGAGTAGTTCTCCCACACACTCCCTGAAGATGGTCAAGACACCTGATTTCCCTATTTGCATGTTCTGAGGGCTCCTTCTCATTTACCTTTCTGTCACATGTGGTTCCAGACATTGGATGTTCTTTATGCTGTCAGGTGGGGGATGTCTGACACCTTGTTCCTTCTTCATCAGATAGGTGATGTCTGATGCTCTGGGTGGGATTCCCCTGTGCTTTTAGGTATGCAGACAACTGGTGTGATCAATGACTTGTGCAGTGCCTGTTAGTTGGTGTACATACACATGGTGTGTTATGTTCTCTTCTGGTGTTCCTGTCTTTTCCTATGTAGGTTGAAACAGGTGGTCTCTAGGTTCCAGTGTGGGGACATCCTTATTGGGATGATCATCCTGCTTGTAGGCAGGGTTCTATTTCCTGGGTTATATTGTCTTGTTAGTGTAGGGACTCAAAGACAAGGGCCTTTGATGTAGGTTTGTGAGCTTATGTACTTTTGCCAAAATAACTAATACCTTGTGCTAATTGATATTTCCATCTGTCTTATTGCTGTAGTACTTTTAGTAAGTATTTGGTCGCTTGGTAATGGTGCGAGGTCTATGTCCCTCTTTCTCCTTTGCTGCTTGCACGTTCAGTTTATATTTGGTGTGAATGGTGTGCGATCGTGTGTATATCCATATATCCTTTCCCTTCAGCCTTAAATACATTGTTTATGTAGGCAAGGTGAATAAGATCTGCACTGAACGTAACAACTTGTCAACATTAAGTACAAGGAATGTAAGTCAGGGCACGGTATGAACCTCAATCAGTGGGCAAGAAATTGCTTTTAAATACCAGTACTGACCTCATTTTTGAGAATGGTTGGCTTATCGATCTAATGCTGCCATTCAACCAGAGCAGGACAGCTGTAGCTTAATCCAGTTGAGTCATGCAAAAAAACAGCAGTTGCAGCAGCAAAGGAGGAATAATCCAATTACCTATCAACTAGACATGGCTTTTGGCAGAGACTGCTGCTTGTTGACACATGGCACTGGAATTGGGAGAGGTGAGTAATAGTGTTGCTCATCATGACCTGCCAGGCAATAAAAAAGTTCTGATATGTACAAAATCACATCAGGTCATCCCAACCTGATTTTTTTCAAAAATCGTCAGAAAATCATTGTACAAATAAAAGGAAGGTAGTAGTGTGTTTTCACATGCATGAGGCTCAGTGGTTAGTACTGTTACCTTTCAGTGCTGGAGTACTAGGTTCAAACCTCCTCCTTTTCCTTTTACTTGTATAGTTTATATCAGGTAGCATAAGAGTCTGATTTTCTTTATTCTGATAAACAGGAACATACAGGCTACACATACAGTGCACAATCACAGTACATGCATGTCAGGTAATAAGGTAGATGCGGAGCATTTCAAAGGTCTGGGAATTGCCTCTTTGTCAAGCATAATGTAGAGGATAGGTAAAGACCTTATAAATACATTCTTAGAAATGGAAGGAAATAGAAGGTAACTGGGAGGCAGAACATGCATTCTTGCCAAAATTGCTTGGGTACGTGTGTTATGTGAATAATGAGAGGTGACTGGATGCTATATTATGGCCATTGACCATGGAAGAAAAAGGGCCAGGATGATATGGCCTTGGAATTGTGGACCAGAACTGTGCCATGCTGCGGGAAAAAAAAGATGCAGTAGTCCGACCCTGTGCCCACGGACCCGAAATGCATCACACCACCACAACATGGTTTGCATACGTGCATGTTGACTATATTTACCTGTGCATATTCTACCCATTAGAACATAAAGCCTGTATATAGAAAAGTTTTATAAAAAAGTTATGCATGATTTTAAAATTGTAAGTGTAGGTCCTCCAATAACCTGAACAGAATCCAAAGGAAAAAAAAAATTAAAAGATTTATCAAACAGAAATAATATTGTTATTAAGAGTGCAGACAAAGTGGGCAGCATAGTTATCATGAGCAGCAAATCCTATAGTCAAAAGCATTGAGAATATTAGGCAAGGATGAATATTACACCAAACTTGACAGTAATCCTGTTTAAAATATAAAGAAATCTGTTTTCTTTTGTTGATGAAGCCTTTAGGAGGAATTGCATAAACAAAAAAACTGAAAAAGGATTGTATTTGTATTAGCACTCCAGACACCCCATATTTTTATTTTTTACCTGGAGTTCCTAAATCCCTCAATAATTCCCCCAGGACCATCGATTATTGCTGGGGGAGGTTCCATAACTTGTAATCCATCCAAATACGTTGACCACTAACTTCAACGTTTTGTTTCCTACCTACCATCATACCTGAAGGATACAGGGCCCCTCCAAAGTTTGATCAAGGAGGTCCATTGTAAGGAGGATTCCTATCTCTGGGCATCCCTGGAAATTTAGTCCTTATACACAAACATCCTCCATGACAAAGGGATCCAAGCCATTAAACATTTCCTTGACCAGGACACCTTAATGACAGTCCAACAAAGGGGTTTAATCCTGGAAGCCATCCTATTCATTTTAACACATAATTGTTTAACCTTTAGGGCAGACACACACTGGCGATATTTTCTTTCTTGCACTGCGAGAGCACATGAAAACTCTCGCCTCACAGCGTAAGAAAGGTGCCAAAATAAGACCGTGATATCACCAGTCTTTTCAATGGGGCCAGCGGCAGCAGCGCTAGCCCCATTGAAAAGATATGGAGAATACCGCAGACTTCTGCCACAGCTGTGGCAGAAGTGCAGCATGCTATCCCATTGCTTTCAATGGGATCGGCGCTGCTGCCGGTCCCATTGAAAGCAGTGGTTTGTAGCAAACCCTGCAGTATGATTTTCTGGGAAGGGCTTGAAATATAAGCGCCCTTGAGCGCTCAGTCAATCAGCACAGCACTTTCAGGAGGCGGGGATTTTTAAATCCCCACCTGCTGAAAGTGCTGCACAGCAGTGTCAGGGAGCCAGCCGGAGGACGCGGCGGAGAGGTGAGTAATTTTTAAAAATTTTTACCACTTATTGATGCTTTTCAGAGAAGGGCTTATATTTCAAGCCCTTCCCCGAAAATCATACTGCAGGGTTTGCTAAAAACCACTGCTTTCAATGTGACCGGCAGCAGTGCCGATCCCATTGAAAGCAATAGGATAGCATGCTGCACTTCTGCCACAGCTGTCACAGCTGTCACAGCTGTGGCAGAAGTCCGCGGTATTCTCCATGTCTTTTCAATGGGGCTAGCGCTGCCGCTGCTGGCCCCATTGAAAAGATTGGCGATATCCCGGCGTGATCCCATTTTCTTCCTCGCACTGAGCTGCAAGAGTTTTCACTTACTCTCGAAGCATGGTGGAGAAAAAAACGCCAGTGGGTGTCCACCCTAAAGAATACTTTTTATCTACAAAAGAAAGATACTTCAATAGGGATAAAATTTGCACCCAGTTATGCCAACCTATACATGGACATCTTTAAGGAAGCACATATCAACACACCACAAATAGTGTTTTACAAATGTTTTATTGACGATACTTAAATTATATGGGATAGCCCAGAGATGGACCACTGGGATTTTACTTTGGGTCTTGATGACAACATATGGGACTGATTCATACAAAAACTCATTATAACACAGTAGATGCTGACAGCTATCTAGATTTTATCAGCTGTCATACTAAAAAGTGGAAGTTGAACATTCCCTATGGTCAATTTTGTAGGTTAAGGAGGAATTGCACCATGAATAGTGATTTTATCAAGCAAGCTAAGACTTTAAGGAAACATTTTTATAGAAAAAGGATATCCAGAAACATTCGTATAATCAGCCATATGGAAGACACAACAAAAGAAACTAGCAACTCATCAAAAACCGAACATTGAAAAAAACTAAATTCCGTTATTTGTAATCTGTTTTTATACACAACATCCTCGCCTGAAGATTTTATCTAAACACTGGGGAATCCTGCAAAAGGACTGACCCCTTCATCTCTGAACAGATTTCCGGTTGATCACAGATAATATTCCGTAAAGACAAAACCTTCTAAAATCTAATAGCACCTTCACAACCTCAGAAACAAAAGACAGTAAATTCACTTCCTACTTCAGAGGTATGGGTAGATGTTTCCAATGTATTCATGGAGTGTTTGGGTGTAAAGCGGAAATTGCAAATGCTGTATGAACATTTGCCACAGCAAGAAAGAAGTAACCTTGCGAGATGAAAATAGAAGTTACTTAATATGAGACTTTCTAAATTATGGATCCAAATACATTGTGTATTTATTGGAATGTCCATGTGGACTTGGGTATCTTCACTCTACAATAAACGCTTTGAGAGTTGGAGCAAACGAACATTAATTAAATATTTCTAACGGCGTCCACACCACGGTGTCTCATGGCATTTCTCCACTCAAAATAACACAGACGTATTGCTTATGCATCTTACCCTGTGGAAAAAATTCATATTGCAAATTTACAAAATTATGAAATAAGGAAATGTACTGGATTTTATGCCTAAGCACCCTATCTGCCAATGGTCTAAATGAGGTGTTGAAGACTTTAAATTCCCCTTGATTAAAATCCTCCTCCATACGATTTTCACCTCAACAGTGAACTAGTGATACAGGGCCGACAATTTTTAGTTTTCATTATTTTTCCCATATTTTCTTTATTGTATCATTTTTTTTACATGTTTTTATTTGTATGCACTCATCTCTTATCAAAAAGATCATGGACGACCAACTTTTCATATAATTGCTATAGTTTTTTTTTACATTTTTTTATTATTTATAATCCATACTCATAATTCTTATCACATACTATTATTAACGTTATTTTGTTTTCATTTTAATTTTCAATTTTTATTCTGTTTTACTGATTATGCAGTTTCTCTTGGCATTAGATCAATAATGTTTATGTATAAATTTAGCCCTAGCATTTTCTATTGTGATTAATTTTCTGCCACTAATGTAATTAATACCTCACTTTGATCCTCTTTGATATACTTTTAATTATACTTTTTTTAATCTTGTGTTTTAATCTTTATTTCATGTTTGTACATGTATTTTGCTCTGCATGTTAATATACCCACTAATCTTTAAGTTTTTTAAAATGTAACACCACTTTCAGGTGTTCTTGCACAGGTAGACACAGTCAAGAATTGACTATACATTCCATGCAATGGGGGCGTGACGCACATACGGTCTGCAGGCTTGCGGCTGGACTACCATATCCCTCTTTTTACACAATCTGAAACAGTTCTGGTCCGCAAACCCCCAGCCATATTATCTTAGCCCTTTTTTTCCCATGGTCTATAGCCATAACACAGCGTCCAGTCATCTCACACTATGCATGCGACAGTGTACCCATGGGTGGGCAGGCACCCATGCAATTTTGGTGGGAATGCATGCTCCACCTCCCTTTTACCCTCCATTTCTAGAAATGTATTTTAAAGGTGTATACCTATCTTATGCATTATGCTTGACAAAGGAGGCAGTTCTCACACCTCTGAAATGCTTTGAATGTTCCTTATTACCTGACATGCTTGTACTGTAATTGTGTACTGTATGTGTAGCCTATATGTTCCTGTTTACCTGTATAAAGAAAATTGGACTCTTATGCCACCTTATATATACAACACACTATTCCATTGTTTCGAATGCAATTCACATATTCACTTTTAACATGCACTGAGCAGAGATTGGAAATACATAGTGGAAACAAGGTGTTATATGCCTCAGTGGCTTACTAATATTGAATGTCAGAACACACATGTACATTTAGAAGATGATTCAAGAATGAATACTTAAATTTCATTATATTATCTATTATCGTAGATATCATACATATAGTGACAATTAGGTGATTAGTCACCAAGTAGGATCACCACCTTCTTCACCTAAGATGGATTGCACCACTCTCACAGACACACTGGACGACCTGGAAATCTCTGCATTAATTGCATTATTGCATACAACAATGTTCACAATGTTTCCAAACTGCACATGCACTGTAACACAAAACAAAACCTGGTCGGCTGACCACTGACTACACATCATACATCCCTTACTATGCTGACCTAGTGCCATAGCATTAGCATTGTTATATCAACACAGTTCATTTACCACTCTGTGTTTGAAGTCCTGAGGGCTTCTTCACTCCCCATCTGAGTTTTCAACCCACAGTCTCCTTATTACCATACCTAACCAGGGTGTCAGCCTAGGGAGGATCCTTCTTTGTCAGACTCGTGGCAGTTACAGTTTCGTCTGTACCAATATATATACACACACATATACATGCATTTTGGTAATTACATAGCAGATAATGAATAGAGGGATTAATACCCTTGACAGTTGCTGTGGGTACTGTCGTTACTCAATCAGGACGCAAAACAAAACCCATGTTGAAGGATCTAGCATGGAAAATGGGCAGTCAAGGATGAAATATAATTCCGAAAAATGCAAACATGCCTAGGACAGACTACTTTAATGTAGAAAGATGGAAGGAATTTACAGAGAAAGGATCACTGGATAGAGAAACATGCATATAGGAAACAGATTGAAGCATGGATTAAGACAGCAGAAAAACAGAATTCCCTTGATAATCACAGTGATGAAGATTAAGAGATTTCACTGATGAAAAAAGAGGGAGTAGAAAGAGACAGCCCCCAAATGAGCAGCCCTTTCAGGATTGATTACCTTTGCTGGGCTACTCATCAGTGGTTTTGTTGAGCACCCCAACAACAGCTGGGTTTTCACTCCCTGATCAAGGATATAATGTCCAGAGGGTTACTACATCATCATCAACTCCTCAGGTAATGGTTTATGACTAGAGATGAGCGAGCACCAAAATGCTCGGGTGCTCGTTACTCGGGACGAAATTATCACGATGCTCGAGGGTTCGTTTCGAGTAACGAACCCCATTGAAGTCAATGGGCGACCCGAGCATTTTTGTATATCGCCGATGCTCGCTAAGGTTTTCATTTGTGAAAATCTGGGCAACTCAAGAAAGTGATGGGAACGGCACAGCAATGGATAGGGCAGGCGAGGGGCTACATGTTGGGCTGTATCTCAAGTTCCCAGGTCCCACTATTAAGCCACAATAGCGGCAAGAGTGGGCCCCCCCTCCCAACAACTTTTACTTCTGAAAAGCCCTCATTAGCAATGCATACCTTAGCTAAGCACCACACTACCTTCAACAAAGCACAATCACTGCCTGCATGACACTCCGCTGCCACTTCTCCTGGGTTACATGCTGCCCAACCCCCCCCCCCCCTGCACGACCCAGTGTCCACAGCGCACATCAAATTGTCCCTGCGCAGCCTTCAGCTGCCCTCATGCCACGCCACCCTCATGTCTATTTATAAGTGCGTCTGCCATGAGGAGGAACTGCAGGCACACACTGCAGAGGGTTGGCACGGCTAGGCAGCGACCCTCTTTAAAAGGGGCGGGGCGATAGCCCACAATGCTGTACAGAAGCAATGAGAAATCCAATCCTGTGCCACCTCCATCTGGAGCTGCACACGTGGGCATAGCAATGGGCAACCTATGTGCCACACACTATTCATTCTGTCAAGGTGTCTGCATGCCCCAGTCAGACCGCGGTTTTTTATAAATAGTCACAGGCAGGTACAACTCCGCAATGGGAATTCTGTGTGCACCCATAGCATGGTTGGCTCCCTGGAACCCACCGGCGGTACATAAATATATCCCATTGCATTGCCCATCACAGCTGAGGTAATGTTGTGCTTAATGCAGGTGGGCTTCGGCCCACACTGCATACCCCAGTCAGACTGGGGTTCTTTAGAAGTGGACACATGCAGTTAAAACTCCGTGTGGACCGACAGCATGGGTGGGTGCCAGGAAGCCACCGGCGGTACATAAATATATCCCATTGCATTGCCCATCACAGCTAAGGTAATGTCGTGCTTAATGCAGGTGGGCTTCGGCCCACATTGCATACCCCAGTCAGACTGGGGTTCTTTAGAAGTTGACACATGCAGTTACAACTCCGTGTGGACCGACAGCATAGGTGGGTGCCAGGAAGCCACCGGCGGTACATAAATATATCCCATTGCATTGCCCATCACAGCTAAGGTAATGTCGTGCTTAATGCAGGTGGGCTTCGGCCCACATTGCATACCCCAGTCAGACTGGGGTTCTTTAGAAGTTGACACATGCAGTTACAACTCCGTGTGGACCGACAGCATAGGTGGGTGCCAGGAAGCCACCGGCGGTACATAAATATATCCCATTGCAGTGCCGAACACAGCTGATGTAACGTCAGCTGTAATGCAGGTGGGCTAAAAATTAATTGGATTACACTGTAGGCGAGGGCCCACAAAAATTGGTGTACCAACAGTACTAATGTACCACAGAAAAATTGCTCATGCCCAACCAAGAGGGCAGGTGAAACCCATTAATCGCTTTGGTTAATGTGGCTTAATTGGTAACTAGGCCTGGAGGCAGCCCAGTTAAAATAAAAATTGGTTGAGGTGAAAGTTTCAACGCTTTAATGAGCATTGAAATGTATAAAAATTGTTTAGAAAAATTATATGACTGAGCCTTGTGGGCCTAAGAAAAATTGTCCGTTCGGCGTGATTATGTGAGGCTTCAGGAGGAGGAGCAGGAGGAGGAGGAGGAATATTATACACAGATTGATGAAGCAAAAAGGTCCCCGTTTTGGATGGTGAGAGAGAACGATGCTTCCATCCGCGGGTGCAGCCTACGTATTGCTTAGGTATCGCTGCTGTCCGCTGGTGAAGAAGAGAAGTCTGGGGAAATCCAGGCTTTGTTCATCTTGATGAGTGTAAGCCTGTCGGCACTGTCGGTTGACAGGTGGGTACGCTTATCTGTGATGATTCCCCCAGCCGCACTAAACACACTCTCTGACAAGACGCTAGCCGCAGGACAAGCAAGCACCTCCAGGGCATACAGCGCGAGTTCAGGCCACGTGTCCAGCTTCGACACCCAGTAGTTGTAGGGGGCAGAGGCGTCACCGAGGATGGTCGTGCGATCGGCTACGTACTCCCTCACCATCCTTTTACAGTGCTCCCGCCAACTCAGCCTTGACTGGGGACCGGTGACACAGTCTTGCTGGGGAGCCAGAAAGCTGGCAAAGGCCTTGGATAATGGTCCCCTGCCTGCGCTGTACATGCTGCCTGATCTCTGCGCCTCCCCTGCTACCTGGCCCTCGGAACTGCGCCTTCGGCCACTAGCGCTGTCGGATGGGAAGTTTACCATCAGTTTGTCCACCAGCGCCCTGTGGTATAGCATCATTCTCGAACCCCTTTCCTCTTCGGGAATGAGAGTGGAAAGGTTCTCCTTATACCGTGGGTCGAGCAGTGTGTACACCCAGTTATCCGTAGTGGCCAGAATGCGTGTAACGCGAGGGTCACGAGAAAGGCATCCTAACATGAAGTCAGCCATGTGTGCCAGGGTACCTGTACGCAACACATGGCTGTCCTCACTAGGAAGATCACTTTCAGGATCCTCCTCCTCCTCCTCCTCTGGCCATACACGCTGAAAGGATGAGAGGCAAGCAGCATGTGTACCCTCAGCAGTGGGCCAAGCTGTCTCCTCCCCCTCCTCCTCATGCTCCTCCTCCCCCCCCTCCTCCTCCTCCTCCTCTGGCCATACACGCTGAAAGGATGACAGGCAAGCAGCATGTGTACCCTCAACAGTGGGCCAAGCTGTCTCTTCCCCCTTCTCCTCATGCTCCTCCCCCTCCTCCTCCTCCTCAACGCGCTGAGATATAGACATGAGGGTGCTCTGACTATCCAACGACATACTGTCTTCCCCCGCCTCCGTTTCCGAGTGCAAAGCGTCTGCCTTTATGCTTTGCAGGGAACTTCTCAAGAGGCATAGCAGAGGAATGGTGACGCTAATGATTGCAGCATCGCCGCTCAGCATCTGGGTAGACTTCTCAAAGTTTCCAAGGACCTGACAGATGTCTGCCAACCAGGCCCACTCTTTTGTAAAGAATTGAGGAGGCTGACTCCCACTACGCCGCCCATGTTGGAGTTGGTATTCCACAATAGCTCTACGCTGCTCATAGAGCCTGGCCAACATGTTGAGCGTAGAGTTCCACCGTGTGGGCACGTCGCACAGCAATCGGTGCACTGGCAGATTAAACCGATGTTGCAGGGTCCGCAGGGTGGCAGCGTCCGTCTTGGAGTTGCGGAAATGTGCGCTGACCCGGCGCACCTTTCCGAGCAGGTATGACAAGTGTGGGTAGCTTTTCAGAAAGCGCTGAACCACCAAATTAAAGACATGGGCCAGGCATGGCACGTGCGTGAGGCTGCCGAGCTGCAGAGCCTCCACCAGATTACGGCCGTTGTCACACACGACCATGCCCGGTTGGAGGCTCAGCGGCGCAAGCCAGTGGTCGGTCTGCTCTGTCAGACCCTGCAGCAGTTCGTGGACCGTGTGCCTCTTCTCTCCTAAGCTGAGTAGTTTCAGCACGGCCTGCTGACGCTTGCCCACCAATATGCTGCCGTGCCGCGCGACACCGACTGCTGGCGACGTGCTGCTGCTGACACATCTTGATTGCGAGACAGAGGTTGCGTAGGAGGAGGAGGAGGAGGGTGGTTTAGTGGAGGAAGCATACACCTCCGCAGATACCACCACCGAGCTGGGCACGCAATTCTGGGGGTGGGTTGGACGTGAGCGGTCCCAGGCTCTGACTCTGTCCCAGCCTCCACTAAATTTACCCAATGTGCCGTCAGGGAGATATAGTGGCCCTGCCCGCCTGTGCTTGACCACGTGTCTGTTGTTAAGTTGACCTTGGCAGTAACCGCGTTGGTGAGGGCGCGTACAATGTTGCGGGAGACGTGGTCATGCAGGGCTGGGACGGCACATCGGGAAAAGTAGTGGCAACTGGGAACCGAGTAGCGCGGGGCCGCCGCCGCCATCATGCTTTTGAAAGCCTCCGTTTCCACAAGCCTATACGGCAGCATCTCCAGGCTGATCAATTTGGCAATGTGCACGTTTAATGCTTGAGCGTGCTGGTGCGTGGCGGCGTACTTGCGCTTGCGCTCAAACAGTGGCGCTAGCGACGTCTGGACGCTGCGCTGAGAGACATTGCTGGATGGGGCCGAGGATAGCGGAGGTGAGGGTGTGGGTGCAGGCCAGGAGACGGTAGTGCCTGTGTCCTCAGAGGGGGGGTTGGATCTCAGTGGCAGGTTGGGGCACAGGGGGAGAGGCAGTGGTGCAAACCGGAGGCGGTGAATGGCCTTCGTCCCACCTTGTGGGGTGCTTGGCCATCATATGCCTGCGCATGCTGGTGGTGGTGGCTCCCCAGCTGATCTTGGCATGACAAAGGTTACACACCACAGTTCGTCGGTCGTCAGGCGTCTCTGTGAAAAACTGCCACACCGTAGAGCACCTTGACCTCTGCTGGGTGGCATGGTGCAAGGGGGCGCTTTGGGAAACAGTTGATGGATTATTCGGTCTGGCCCTGCCTCTACCCCTGGCCACCGCACTGGCTCGGCCTGTGCCCACACCCTGACTTGGGCCTCCACGTCCTCGCCCGCGTCCACGTCTTATAGGCCTACCCCTACCCCTCAGCATGGTGTATTACCAGTAGTGCAGAAACAGAACGCTGTAATTAAATGTGCCGCTTATTGGCCTGTGGTTGGAGGCTGACTTCGCTTACGGAACGCCAGAAAATAATTTTGCGCAAGCCTGCTGTAACACTTAGCTGGCTGCGTATGAATTAGGAGGACAACTACTCCCAGCACAGACCCAGTACACTGAGGACAGTCACAGGCAGCCCAAATAGATTTTTTTCCCCAAATGTTTTTGGAAAGGCCCACTGCTTATATACACTGTATATGCCTTCTCTCTCTGCGTCACCACTACTGGCCCTGGAGTATGTCAAATAACTGCAGACTGTTGCACTGTGGACTGGAATACAGCGGTGATTTAACAGCCAACACAGAGCCAGGAAATAATTTTGCGCAAGCCTGCTGTAACACTTAGCTGGCTGCGTATGAATTAGGAGGACAACTACACCCAGCACAGACCCAGTACACTGAGGACAGTCACAGGCAGCCCAAATAGATTTTTTTCCCCAAATGTTTTTGGAAAGGTCCACTGCCTATATACACTGTATATGTCTTCTCTCTCTGCGTCACCACTACTGGCCCTGGAGTATGTCAAATAACTGCAGACTGTTGCACTGTGGACTGGAATACAGCGATGATTTAACAGCCAACACAGAGCCAGGAAATAATTTTGCGCAAGCCTGCTGTAACACTTAGCTGGCTGCGTATGAATTAGGAGGACAACTACACCCAGCACAGACCCAGAACACTGAGGACAGTCACAGGCAGCCCAAATAGATTTTTTTCCCCAGATGTTTTTGCAAAGGCCCACTGCCTATATTCAATAAATATGTCTTCTGTCCCTGCCTCACAATATATGTCTTCTGTCCCTGCCTAACCACCACTTCTGGCCCTGGAGTATGAATAATTACTGCAGGGCGCAATGCTCTGCACGGCCGATATACAAAAAAAAAAAAATGTGCAACACTGCAAAAAGCAGCCTCCACAGTACTGCACACGGTTAGATGTGGCCCTAAGAAGGACCGTTGGGGTTCTTGAAGCCTAAAATACTCCTAACACTCTCCCTATAGCAGCTCTGGCACCAACAGCACTTTCCCTCCTCTATGTCAGAACGCATCTGTGGCGAGCCGCGGGAGGGGCCGATTTTTATACTTGGGTGACACCTGATCTCGCCAGCCACTCACTGCAGGGGGGTGGTATAGAGCTTGAACGTCGCAGGGGGAAGTTGTAATGCCTTCCCTGTCTTTCTATTGGCCAGAAAAGCGCGCTAACGTCTCAGAGATGAAAGTGAAAGTAACTCGAACATCGCGTGGTACTCGTCACGAGTAACGAGTATCTCGAACACGCTAATACTCGAACAAGTATCAAGCTCGGACGAGTACGTTCGCTCATCTCTATTTATGACCTATTAGGCAGTTTGCCTAGTCCAATACAACAAGTTACATCGGCATCAGTTGGTCAGGTATGACCTTCAGCTTCTAGCACTACACCTTTCACAGATTATGGTAACTTGCCTGCTCAGTTTAGTTCACTTTGTACTCCAAAATTGACATTACATCTTCCATTGCCTGTAAGTCATATGGGTAGCTATATCCCACATTACTAGTATACAGTCATAGATGTTCAACAAATCATCCCACTAAGATTAAACATAACGCAAACACCAGAAGAAAGTCCACACATTCAAGCTATAAACAATGAACTGGAGAAAAGCAGGCATTAAAGAGGGAAGTTCCTAAAATGAAAAAAAAAAACCCTCTACAACAATAAGCAGAAAAACATGGTCTATATCAGAGCAATGACTTTTAACACATGCACCACAGATAGATTCAGGAGAGAAAGAGAGGGAAAGAGAGGAAGAAGAGATAGATAGAGAATGATGAATGAGTACATAGGAACAGACAGGTCAAATTCATGGATATGTAGATGTAATTCAGTTCACTCACATAGTGAAGGTATTAATTATTGTCAGCACTGTGGCATAGACAGGTGGTCAGTCTCTGCAGCCCCCTGTAACATGCATAGTTCCCAAACTTCCCATAGTTCCCTGCAGAGGCTAGAGTTTACCATGTTATAACAACATCAACATAACCTGGAATTATGAATAGCAATGATAAGACAGAGGCTACTACATGTTAAATCATGGACTCACAGTGAATATTTGATTATAGAAAGTACGTTGTCAGATCCTAAGAATCCAAAAGGATTTTATAAGGGTGTAGACAAAATTATCAAAATTATGATGCTACATGGAGTTATTTAGTATCATTATATTCCTTAGCTGCAGGTGCATCATTGGTGACAAAGATTCAAAACGTATGCAGAGATGTAGTGTTTCTGAAAGCTATCCCTGATGATAAGAAAACAGTTGAATCTGGTGAAAAGCTTCTGAAATGTCTCCAAGAGATAACCAGACAATTCACTAATGAACTTACTACAGGGTTAGCAGAGGCTTTTCAGGGCATTGATGAATCAGTAGACAAATATTGTGCTAGATACGCCAACATATTTGCAGATTAGGAATATGATATTAATAGAAATGAGCGAGCACCAAAATGCTCAGGTGCTCGTTGCTCGAGTCGAACTTTTCGTAATGCTCGAGAGCTCGTTTCGAGTAACGAACCCCATTGAACTCAATTGGTGACTCAAGCATTTTTGTATGGAACCAATGCTCCGCATAGCTGATGACTTGTCAAACACCAGAAAACATCAGAAAGTCATGCAAAAACCACAGAAACGGATAGGGAAGGGCAGGGGCAGTATGCATGGCTGCATCTGAGGCTCCCAGGTCCCACTATTAAGCCAAAATGGGGGCAAGAGTCTGGCGTCACCCCCCAAACAATTTACTTCAGACAAACCCTCATTAGCAAGGCACACACGCTGGCACATCTTAGCTAAGCACCACACTACCTGCAACCAAGGACAATCACTGCCTGCGTGTGACACCGCTGCCTCTTCTCCTGGGTTACATGCTGGCATTGCTGTCCAACCCCCCCCCCCCCCCCCCCGCACGACCCTGCGTCCACAGCGCACACAAAATTTTCCCTGCGCAGCCTTCAGCTGCCCTCATGCCACACGCTCGCTTCATAGCCACACCACCCTCATGTCTATTTATAGGTGCGTAATGGATGAGGAGAAACCGGAGGCACACACTGCAGAGGGTTGGCAGGGCTAGGCAGCGACCCTCTTTGAAAGTGTAGGCGATAGCCCACAATGCTGTTGAGAATTGATGATAGATTGACATACGATCATCATTCCAATCCCGTGCCACCTCCGTCACAAAATTGTCAGGAGCCGCAAACGTGGGCATAAAGGGGACTCAGGTGCCAGCACTTCTACACATCTCCACAATGCAGCAATATTCTGTGTGGGAAGCACGTGAACAGGCCCTGGTTCAGGCTCTGTCCCAGCCTTCCCCTTGTGTGACCCAAGGCGCCGCAAGTTACATAGCAATTGGAAATCCATGTGTCCCCACACAATTCATTCTGTGTAGGTGTCAGATAGCTCAACACCACAATGGGAAATCTTTGAGTTCCTCAAGCTCGCCTATGCTGTTGATGCACAAAGATGGTATTACACAGGAAGAAATCAGAGTGCCCAAACATGTCAGAGTTTCACCCCGCCAAGGACCTCGGCCTCGGCCCACATTTCTACCCTAGTCAGTCAGTGCATTTGTGCCAGACACATAAAACAACGCAATGGGAAGTCTCTGTGCACCCACAGCATAGGCAAGCCCAAGGAACTTAAACATGGTATTACACATAAGGAAATCAGAGTGCCCAAACATGGCAGAGTTTCACCCTGCTAAGGGCCTCGGCCTCAGACCAAATTTCTGCCCTAGTTAGTCAGTGTATTTGTGCCAGACAGCTAAAACAACGTAATGGGAAGTCTTTGAGTACCCACAGCATAGGTGATCCCCTGGAACCCAAGAAAAGTATTACACATGAAGAAATCAGAGTGCCCAAACATGGCAGAGTTTCAACCTGCCAAGGACCTCCGACTCGGCCCATATTTCTGCCCAATTCATTCTTTGTGTGTGTCAGATAGCTGACCAATACAATGGAGAAACATTTGTGCACCCACAGTATAGGCAAGCCCAAGGAACTTAAACATGGTATTACACATGAGGAAATCAGAGTTCCCAAACATGGCAGAGTTTCACCCTGCTAAGGGCCTCGGCCTTGGCCCACATTTCTGCCCTAGTCAGTCAGTATATTTGTGCCATATAAGAAAGAGATCCGGCAGCACTTCAGTATATTTGTGCCAGACAGGTAAAACACTGCAATGGGAAGTCTTTGTGCACCCACAGCATAGGCGAGCCCCTGGGATGCAAGGAAAGTATTACACATGAGGAAATCAGAGCGTCCAAACAAGGCAATTTCACCCTGCCAAGAACCTCGGCTTCGGCTCACACCCTCAGTAATCGTGGGCATAAAATGGACTTGGATGCTAGTGCAGCTGTAAACGCCTCATTAATGCAGTAACGCTCCTTTTATCTGGCCCAAACCAGTGTCTCAGATAAGTGTGGTAACACGAGAGAAAATACATGTTGCCCAGAGCTGATCCCCAGACCCCAAGCAGGAGGAGGTGGCATAATAAGGCCGAGAAACCATGACTGAGGTAGGACCCGCAATACTTTGTGTGGGAAGTACGTGAGCGGGTCCAGGGTAAGGCTCAGTCCCAGCCTCCTCCTTGTGTAACCCAAGGTGCCGCGAGTTACATAGCAATGAGAAATCCAGGCGAACCCTTGTAACATTTCTGTAACAAAAGTATAGACGAACCCCTCAAACCATTCAGGAGAAGCTGTATAGGCAGACCCCAGTAACATTTCTGTAGCAAGAGAACAGGTGGACGACAATAACATTTCTGTAGCAAAAGTATAGGCAGACCCCAGTAACATTTCTGTAGCAAGAGTACAGATGGACCCCAGTAACATTTCTGTAGCAAAAGTATAGGCGGACCCCAGAAACATTTTTTTAACAAAAGTATAAGCAGACCCCTGTAACATTACTGTAGCAAGACTAAAGGCAGACCCAAATAACATTTATGTAGCAAAAGTATAGGCAGACCCCTGTAACATTTCTGTAGCAAGAGTGTAGGCGGACCCCAGTAGAATTTCTGTAGCAAGAGTGTAGGTGGACCACAGTAACATTTCTGAAGTCAAAGTATAGGCAGACCTCAGTAACATTTCTGTAGCAAGAGTATAGGCGGACCCCAGTAGAATTTCTGTAGCAAGAGTGTAGGTGGACCACAGTAACATTTCTGAAGTCAAAGTATAGGCAGACCTCAGTGACATTTCTGTAGCAAAAGTATAGGTGGACCCTGTAACACTCCAGTAGCAAGAGTATAGCTGGACCCCAGGAACATTTCTGTAGCAAGAGTATAGGCGGACCCCAATAACATTTCTGTAGCAAAACTATAGGCGGACCCCAGTAACATTTCTGTAGCAAAAGTAAAGGCGAACCCCTCGAACCATTCAGTCGAAAAGGTATTGGCAGCCCCCCAGTTACATTTCTGTAGCAAAAGTTTAGGAAGACCCCTGTAACATTTCTGTAGCAGGAGTATAGGCGGACCCCTTTAACATTTCTGTAACAAAAGTATAGGCGGACTACCAGTAACATTTCTGTAGCCTGAGTATAGGCAGACCCCTGTAACTTTTCTGTAGCCAAAGTATAGGCAAACCCCTCAAACGATTCAGTATCAAAGGTATAGGCAGATCCCAGTAACATTTCTGTAGCCAAAGTATAGGCGAACCCCTGTGACATTTCTGCAGCAAGAGTATAGGCGTACCCCTCAAACCATTCAATAGAAACTAGATAGGCGGACCCCTGTAACATTTCTGTAACAAAAGTATAGGCGATCCCCTGTAACATTTCTGTAGCCGGAGTGTAGGTGGAGCCCTGTAACATTTCTGTAGCAAGAGTATTGGGGGACACCAGTAACATTTCTGTAGCAAGAGTATAGGCGGCCCCTGTAACATTTCTGTAGCAAAAGTATAGGCGAACCCCTGTAACATTTCTGTAGTAAGAGTATAGGCGTACCCCTCAAACCATTTAGTAGAAATTTTATGGGCAGACCCCAGTAACAATTCTGTAGCAAAAGTATAAGCAGACCTCTGTAACACTTCTGTAGCAAGAGAATAGGCGGACCCCAGTAACATTTCTGTAACAAAAATATAGGCAGACCCCAGTAACATTTCTGTAGCAAGTGTATAGGTGTAACCCAGTAACATTTCTGCAGCAAGTGTATAGGCATACCCTTCAAACCATTCAGTAGAAACTGTATAGGCAGACCCAAGTAACATTTCTGCAGCAAGTGTATAGGCATACCCCTCAAACCATTCAGTAGAAACTGTATAGGCGGTCCCCTGTAACATTTCTGTAGCAAGAGTAAAGGCGGACCCCAGTAACATTTCTGTAGCAAGTGTATAGGTGGAACCCAGTAACATTTCTGTAGCAAAAGTATAGGCGAACCCCTCAAACTATTCATTTGAAAAGGTATAGTCAGACCCCAGTAACATTTCTGTAGCCGAAGTATAGGTGAATCCCTGTAACATTTCTGTAGCAAAAGTATAGGCAGACCCCTGTAACATTTCTGTAGCAAGTGTATAGGTGGAACCCAGTAACATTTCAGTAGCAAAAGTATAGGCGGACCCCTGTAAAATTTCTGTAGCAGGAGTATAGGCAGACCCCAGTAACATTTCTGTAGCAAAAGTATAGGCGGACCCCAGTAACATTTCTGTAGCAAAAATATAAGCAGACGCCTGTAACATTTCTGTAGCCGAAGTATAGGCAGACCCCAGTAACATTTATGTAGCAAAAGAATAGGCAGACCCCTGTAACATTTCCATAGCAAGAGTATAGGCGGACCCCAGTAACATTTCTGTAACAAAAGTATAGGTGGACCCCAGTAGCATTTCTGTAGCAAGTGTATAGGCGGACCCCTGTAACATTTCCGTAGCAAAAGTATAGGCGAACCCTTCAATCCATTCAGTAGAAAAGGTATAGGCAGACCCCAGTAACATTTTTGTAGTAAAAGTATAGGCAGACCCCTGCAACATTTCTTTAGCAAGTGTATAGGTGGACCACAGTAATGTTTCTGTAGCAAAAGTATAGGCAGACCCTAGTAACATTTCTGTAGCAAAATTATAGGCAAACCCCTGTAACATTTCAGTAGCAAAAGTATAGGCAGACGACTGTAACATTTCTGTAGCAAAAGTATAGGCGAACCCCAGTAACATTTCTGTAGCAGGAGTAAAGGCGGACCCCTGTAACATTTCTGTAGCAAACATATAGGCGGACCCCTCAAACCATTCAGTCAAAAAGGTATAGGCAGACCTCAGTAACATTTCTGTAGCCAAAGTATAGGCAGACCCCAGTTACATTTCTCTAGCAAGATTATGGGTGGACCTCAGTTACATTTCTGTAGCAAAAGTAAAGGCAGACCCCAGTAACATTTCTGAAGCCAAAGTATAGGCGAACCCCTGTAACATTTTTGGAGCAAAAGTATAGGCGAACCCCTCAAACCATGCAGTAGAAACTGTATAGGCAGACCCCAGTAACATTTTTGTAGCAAGAGTATAGGTGGACCCCAGTAACTTTTTTGTAGCAAAAGTATAGCCAGGTCCCAGTAAGATTTCTGTAGCCAAAGTATAGGCGAACCCCTCAAACCATTCAGTATAAAAGTATAGGCAGACCCCAGTAGCATTTATGTAGCCAAAGTATAGGCGAACCCCAGTAACATTTCTGTAGCAAGAGTATAGGCAAATCCCTCAAACCATTCAGTAGAAACTGTATACGCAGACCCCAGTAACATTTCAGTAGCCAAAGTATAGGCAGACCTCAGTAACATTTTTGTAGCAAAGGTATAGGCAGACCCCTGTAACATTTCTGTAGCAAGAGTATAGACGGACCCCAGTAACATTTCTGTAACAAAAGTATAGTTGAACCCTTCAAACCATTCAGTAGAAAAGGTATAGGCAGACCCCTGTAACATTTTTGTAGCAAAAGAATAGACAGACCCCTGTAACATTTCTTTAGCAAGAGTAAAGGCAGACCCCAGTAACATTTCTGTAACAAAAGTATAGGCAGACCCCTGTAACATTTCTGTAGCAAGTGTATAGGCGGAACCCAGTAACATTTTAGTAGCAAAAGTATATGCGGACCCCTGTAAAATTTCTGTAGCAGGAGTATAGGCGGACCCCTGTAACATTTCTGTAGCAAAAGTATAGGCGAACCCCTCAAACCATTCTGTCGAAAAGGTATAGGCAGACCACAGTAACATTTATGTAGCCAAAGTATAGGTGAACCCCTGTAACATTTCTGTAGCAAGAGTATAGGCGGACCCCAGTAACATTTCTGTAACAAAAGTATAAGCAGACCCCTGTAACATTTCTATAGCCAAAGTGTAGGCAGACCCCAGTAACATTTTTGTAGCAAAAGTATAAGCAGATCCCTGTAACATTTCTGTAGCAAGAGTATAGGGGGACCCCATTAACATTTCTGTAACAAAAGTATAGTTGAACCCTTTAACCCCTTAGTGACAAAGCCTGTTTGCGCCTTAGTGACGGAGCCAAAGTTTGGAAATCTGACATGCGTCGTTCAACGTGGCATAACTCCGTAAAGGCTTTACATATCCCAGTGATTCTGACATTGTTTTTTCGCCACATGTTGTACTTCATTTAGATTGTAAAAAGAGACCGATATAATTTGTGTATATTTATTAAAAGTACCAATATTGGAAAAATTTTGAAAAAATTGTCATTTTTTCACATTTTCAACCGTAATATCTCAAATATGTCCAAACATACTGTACAAATTTTTGATAGGATATGTATTTCCATCTGTTTACTTTATTCTGAATGCACACTTGAAAAACTTTTGTGTTTTTTTTAACCATTTAGAGGACGTACAAATTTAACATTACTTTTCAGCATTTTGAGGAGCACTTTGTTTTCCTGCACCAAGCCAAGTTTGCAGAGGCTCATAAGTGCAGAATAATAGATACACCTACAAATGACCCCATTTTAAAAACTGCACCCCTTAGTGTATTCACTGAGGGGTGTCATGAGTATTTTGACCCCACCAGTTCTTTTCAGGAATTAGTTCAATTTAGGGGACAAAAAATAAAATTTCATATTTTTGCAAATATGTCATTTTAAAGACATATTTTTTTCCTATAGAGCCCATGAAAATGAGGATTTACACACCAAAATGGATACCCCCGTTTCTCCCGTGTTCAGAAACATACCCATTGTGGCCCTAATCTTATGTCTGGATGCATAACGAGAGCCAAAATGAAAGGAGTAGTCGGTGTCTTTCAGAACATAAATTTTGCTTGAAGGCGCTTTAGGCCCCATAGCACTTTTGTAGAGCTCTTGAGTGGCCAAAACCAAAGAGAACCCCCACAAGTGACCCCATTTTGAAAACTAGACCCCTTAACGAATTTATCTAGGGGTGTACTGACAATTTTGACCCCACAGTTTTTGAATGAATTCAAGCCAAGCAAAAGGAAAAAATTGTGATTTTCATTTTTTTGTCAATTCTGTCATTTTAAAAACAGCTTTTTTTGTACAGCACACGCATGAATGAAGCCTTTCATCCCAAAATGGATACCCCTGTTTCTCCCGTGTTCAGAGACATACCCATTGTGGCCCTAATCTTATGTCTGGATGCACAATGGGGCCCAAAACAAAAGTAGTAGTCG
This sequence comes from Eleutherodactylus coqui, assembly GCF_035609145.1. Taxonomy (NCBI): domain Eukaryota; kingdom Metazoa; phylum Chordata; class Amphibia; order Anura; family Eleutherodactylidae; genus Eleutherodactylus; species Eleutherodactylus coqui. Next base: position 157,628,919 of record NC_089843.1, on the reverse strand, counting down.
GTGGCTTTAAGAACATAGATTTTCCTTGAAGGAGTTTTAGGCCCCATAGCACATTTGTAGAGCTCTTGAGCGGCCAAAATCAAAGAGACCCCCACAAGTGACCCAATTTTGAAAACTAGACCCCTTAATGAATTTATCTAGGGGTGTACTGTCCATTTTGAGCCCACAGTTTTTGAATGAATTGAAGCAAAGCAAAAGGAAAAAATTGTGATTTTCGTTTTTTTGGCAATTCTGTCGTTTTAAAAACTGCTTTTTTGGTACAGCACACACATGAATGAAGACTTGCACCCCAAAGTGGATACCCCTGTTTGTCCCGTGTTCAGAGACATACCCATTGTGGCCCTAATCTTTTGTCTGGATGCACAACGGGGCCCAAAATGAAAGGAGTAGTCGGTGGCTTTCAGAACAGAAATTTAGCATGAAGGTGATTTAGACCCCATTGCACACTTGTAGAGCCCTTGAGCGGCCAAAACGACAGAGAACCCCCACAAATGATCCCATTTTGAAAACTAGACCCCCTAACGAATTTATCTAGGGGTGTACTGTGTATTTTTACCCTACAATTTTTGAATAAATTTAAGCAAAGCAGTAGGAAAAAAATTACAATTTTCATTTTTTTGGCAGTTGTATCAATTTAAAAACTGTTTTTTTTTTGTACAGCACACATAGGGATGAAGACTTTCACCCCAAAATGGATACCCCTGTTTGTCCCGTGTTCAGAACCATACCCCTTGTGGCCCTAATCTACTTAAAGGACGCATGGCTAGGCCTATAATGGAAGGAGCACCCGTTGGATTTTAGGGTACAACGGAATAAATTCCAGGCCCCATTGCCCACTTATAGAGTCATTGAGCGTCCAAAACTATAAAGACCCCCACAAATGACCCCATTTTAAAAACTAGACCCCTTAACGAATTCATCTAGGGGTGTACTGCGTATTTTGACCACACAGTATTTGAATAAATTTCAGCAAAGCAGAAGAAAAAAATTACAATTTTCATTTTTTTGGCAATTTTGTCAATTTAAAAACTTTTTTTTTTGTACAGTTTACATAGGAATGAAGACGTTCACCCCAAACTGGATCGCCCCGTTTGTCCCGTGTTCAAAAACATACCCATTGTGGCCCTAATCTACTTACAGGAAACATGGCAAGGCCTATAATGGAGGGAACACCAGTTGGATTGCAGGGCATAACTGAATAAATTCCAGGCCCCATTGCTCATTTGTACTGAATAAAAATTGACTCCCTAAAATCCCCCCCCCCTCCACGCCCTTTTCGGCGTTCCCCAAATCTTAGATAAAAGTAATAATGTGAACTGTGTAGTATTTCCAAAGACGGGTAATTATGGAGGCTGGTTGGGATGGGCACATGGGGCAATAAAACCGGGTATCCCCCCTCCTCTCATGCTTTTTGGGAGTCATTTTTTGACCTCAGTGGCAGGGATGGGGTGTAAAAAGTGGCGCTCTGTGAGTCTCCGTAAGCTTGATGAGGTGCGGCGGTCTCACACAGAAGGCGCTCAACAAGCTGCTCCTGGAACTGCAGGAAGGCGAGCGTTCCAGGGGCTTCTTGTAAATTGCGTATTACAGGTAGCGGTCTGAATAACGCCGGGCTCAGGCAGCCGTAGGTGGAATCCGCTTGTGGAGGCCCGCAGCGGATCCCATCTGTGAGCTCGGCCGTGACCCTGCGTACGGCCGCGTAATGTACTGCGCATAACTGCCTACTCACACAGGCGGTCATGCGCAGTACACTTTTTTTGTTGTTGTTTGTATTTCCCGCACCGTCGCTTAGCGATGACACGGGTACCCACAGCCCGTATACAAGGTATACGGGCGTATGGGTTGCGGGTATATCCACGACCATGGAGCACAATGGGCTCTATGTTGCGGATATCCGCGGTAAAATAGAACCTACTGCGTTCTCTTTTCTGTGAGTGGATTACGCAATTCCAACCCGCTAATGTGAGCGGAATTGTGTAATCCAATGCGCTTCATCTGCGTATTACCGCGGATCAGACGCATGCGGAATCCGTAATTCCTATCCGGTCATGTGAGACCGGCCAAAGGTAGATCGCTACCATTTTTTCACGTGACCGGGGACCGCTCAACGAGGCCACCCGTCACTGCTCCAGGCTCTCGGGGACCGTTGGTCGCTGGGAGCAAGGAGATATTACGTTTCCTGTGCTCCCCGACTCCTGCGCATGTGTCCGGTGTTTTGCCAGCGGTCGCATGCGCAGAATACGGGAAAGTTCACGGAAGAAGATTGCGTCGGGGTGCAAATATGGAGGCCTCCGGTAAAAAATTTTATCTCCTCTCACCGATCGCATCAGTGAGGGGAGATGAAGCTTCACCTTTTTTTAACTTTTACGTGATCGCCATTATTCTTTGGATAACGGCGAACACGTGATCAGGAACCGCTCACCGCGGCCCTCCGTGAAATCTCTAGGCTCTCGGCTAAGTTTTGTAGCCAGGAGCAGGGAGATTTTAAAAAACCACAGCTTTTGCGCATGCGCCTGCCACATTGGTGACGGGCGCGTGCGCAGAAGCTGGGTTGAGGTCCGCGGATAAATCCGCAGGCCTTAGGTACGTCATTTCATCCTCCCTCACGGATATGATCTGTGGGGGGAGATGAAACGCAAGCTTTTTTTTACTTTTTAAAACTTTTTTTTTTACTTTTTGCACTTTTTTTTTTTTACCTTCTACCCCTTTTTTTATTATTTTTTTTTTACTTTTTGCACTTTTTTTTTTACTTTACATGATCACTGTCATCCATTGGATGACAGTGATCATGTCCCTGGTGACATCCCTCTGCTCTTGGCTACACATGGCAGCCAGGAGCAGAGCAATTTTGAATTTCCCGGGGCTCGAGCCCCTCTGTGCACGCGCCCGATGTCAATCATCGGGCGCGCATGCGCAGACGGGGATTTCGGGTCCCGGGACATCGGGACATCGCAGAGGACCGGGGGTGAGTATCTTCACCTCCCCTCATGGATCCGATCCATGAGGGGAGGTAAAACTTTACTTTTGTTTTACTTTTTAAACTTTTTCGCGATCACCGCAATGGATAGCGGTGATCGCGGGCCCGGGGACCGCTCACAGTGGTCCCCGGTAACACCTCCTGGTTCCCGGCTACCTTCAGGAGCCGGGAGCCAGGAGATTTTAAATTTGCCGGGGACACCCGGGCTTCTGCGCGTGCGCGTGACGTCATCGTCAGGCGCGCATGCGCAGAAGGCCGCCGGCGGGTCCGGGAGGACCAGATCTCCGGGGGACACCGCCGACAAGCCGTATGAGTATTTTCAGCTGCCGTGATGGATCCGATCCATCATAGCAGCTGAATTACTACTTTTTTTCACTGTTTTATTTACTTTTTTGCGATCGGCGCTATTCATTTTATAGCGCCGATCGCAATGCCGGGGGGGACTGCCCGCATCCTGGGATGACAGCTCCATGCTGTCGGCTACCTGCGGGCACCGACAGCATGGAGCTGTCACGTCCTCAGGCCAGTGGGCATCAATCCAAAGAGGATGCATAAAACTACGTCCTCTAGGATTAAGGCCCACTTTCTGAGGACGTAGTTTCCCGATGGGGCAGTCGTTAAGGGGTTAAACCATTCAATAGAAAAGGTATAGGCAGACCCCAGTAACATTTTTGTAGCAAAAGTATAGACAGACCCTTGTAACATTTCTTTAGCAAGTGTATAGATGGACCCTAGTAACATTTCTGTAGCAGAAGTATAGGCCAACCCCAGTAACATTTCTGTAGCAAAAGTATAGGCAAACCCCTGTAACATTTCTGTAGCAGGAGTTTTGCAGACCCCAGTATCATTTCTGTAGCGAAAGTATAGGTGTACCCCTCAAACCTTTCAGTAGAAAAGGTATAGGCAGACACCAGTAACATTTCTGTAGCCAAAGTATCGGCAGACCCCAGTAATATTTCTGTAGCAAAAGTATAGGCAAACCCTTGTAACATTTCTTTAGCAATAGTATAGCCGAACCCCAGTAACATTGGTGTACCAATAGTATAGGCGAACAGCTGTAAAAACTTGTTTACTAAAAGTATAGGCGAAGCCTGGAAAAATTAGTTTACTAACAGTATTGGCAATGGCCTGTAAAATTGGGTACCAAGAGTACAAGTGTACCCCTGAAAAATTGCTCAACCATGAGGGCTGGTGAAACCCACAAACATTTTTTGAAGATACAGCTCATTATTGGTTAATTTGTAGCAGAGCCTGGAGGCAGTCCTCCGCAAAAATTGGTATAAGTTTAAATTTTAAAACTTGAAAATCTGATAATACTTAAAAAGTTTTAAACAGAACATTTTGTGCCGCATAGAAATGGACAGTTCAGCGTGATGACATGCTGTTTTAGGAGGAGGAGGAGGAGTACTAATATCCAAGAGGGATACACACAGCTAATTCTCCTCTTTTGGGGATGATAGAGGATGCATTTTTCTCCTGTTGCAGGGAAAAGATTCTTTAGGATCCACTGCTTTCCGCAGGTGGAGAAGAGAAGTCTAGGGAAATCCAGCCTTTGTTCATCTTTATGAGGGTAAGCGTGTTGGTGCTGTCAGTTGACAGGTGGATACGCTTATCCGTGATAACTCCCCCAGCTGCACTTAACACTCTCTCTGACAAGACGCTAGCAGCAGGGCAGGCCAGCACCTCCAGAACGTACAGCGTACGTTCGTGCCATGTGTCCAGCTTTGACACCCAATAGTTGTATGGAGCAGAGGCATCACGGCGGACGGTGGTACGATCGGCTACGTATTCCCTCACTATCTTTTTACAGTGCTCCTTCCGACTCAACCTTGACTGGGGAGTGGCGACACAGCCTTGCTGGGGGAGCAATAAAGCTGGCAAAGGGCTTAGAGAGTGTTCCCCTGCCTACATTGGACATGCTGCCTGATCCCTGCGCCTCCCCTGCTAGTTGGCCCTCTGAACTGCGCCTTCTGCCACTAGCGCTGTCAGATGGGAACTTTAGCATCACTTTTTCCACCAGGGCCCGGTGGTATTGCGTCACTCTCATACCCCTTTCCTCTTCGGGAATGAAAGTGGAAAGGTTCTCCTTATACGGTCGGTCGAGAAGAGTGTACACCCAGTAACCTGAAGTCAGCCATGTATGCCAGGGTCCCAGTACACAACACATCGCTGTCCTCACTAGGAGGATAACTTTCAGGATCCTCCTCCTCCTCTTCAGCCCATACACACTGAACAGATGAGAGGCAAGCAGCATGGGTACCCTCTGCAGTGTGGCCAGCTGTCTCTTCCCCCTCCTCCTCCCCCTCCCCCCTCCAAAACACGCTGAGATATAGACATGAGGGTGGTCTGGCTATCAAGTGACATACTGTCATCCCCGTCTCCTGTTCCAACTGCAAAGCGTCGGCCTTTATGCTTAGCAGTGAACTTTTCAGCAGGCAAAGCAGCGGTATGGTAACACTAATGATTGCCGCATCGCGGCTCACCATCTCGGTAAACTCCTCAAAGTTTCCGAGGACCTGGCAGATGTCTGCCATCCATGCCCACTCCTCAGTAAAGAATTGTGGAGGCTGACTACCACTCCACCGCCCATGTTGCTGCTGGTACTCCACTATTGCTCTATGCTGCTCGTAGAGCTTAGCCAACATGTGCAGCGTAGAATCACAGCGTGTGGGCGCGTCGCACAGCAGTCGGTGCTCTGGCAGCTGAAACCGATGTTGCAGGGTCCTCAGGGTGGCAGCATCCTTGGTGTACTTGCGGAAATGTGCGCAGACGTGGCGCACCTTGCTGAGCAGGTCAGACAAGTGGGGGTAGCTTTTCAGAAACCGCTGAACCACCAGATTGTAGACGTGGACGAAGCATGGCACGTGTGTGAGACTGCCGAGCTGCAGAGCCGCCACCAGGTTACAGCCATTGTCAGACACAACCATGCCCGGTTGGAGGCTCAGCGGCGAAAGCCAGAGGTCGGTCTGCTCAGTCAGACCCTGCAGCAGCTCGGGGGCCATGTGCCTCTTGTCACCTAAGCTGATTAGTTTCAGCACAGCTTGCTGATTCTTGCCCACCGCTGTGCTGCCGCGTCGCGCCATACTGACTGCTGGCGAGGTGCTCACACTTCCTAATTGAGAGGTAGAGGTGGCAGAGGAGGAGGAGGGGGAGGGTTTGGAGGAGGTGGCATAAAACGCTGCAGATACCAGCACCGAGATAGGACCCGCTATTCTGGGTGGGCGTAGGACCTGAGAGGTCCCAGGCTCTGACTCGGTCCCAGCCTCCACCAAGTTCACCTAATGTGCCATCAGGGAGATATAGTGGCCCTGCCCATCAGTACTTTTCCTCCTGTCCGTGGTTAAGTGGACCTTCCCAGTAATCGTGTTGGTGAGGGCACAATTTATGTTGCAGGAGGTGTGCTGGTGTAGGGCTGGGACGGCACACAGGGAAAAATAGTGGCGACTGGGGACCGAGTAGCACGGGACCGCCCCCGCCATCATGTTTTTGAAAGGCTCCGTTTCCACAAGCCTGTACGGCAGCATCTCCAGGTTGATTAATTTGGCAATGTGCACGTTTAAAGCTTGTGCATGCGGGTGGTGGCGTATTTGTGCTTTTGCTTCAACGCTTGTGTTAGCGACAGCTGAATGCTGCACTGAGAGACATTGCTGGATAGAGTGGAGGACGGTGGAGGTTAGGGTGTGGGTGCAGGCCGGGAGGTGCTCATGCCTGCATCCTGGGAGGTTGATTGGATCTGTGTGCCAGGTTGTGGCACAGGGGAAGAGGCATTGGTGTGACCCGGAGGCGGTGAATGGCCTTCGTCCCACCTTGTGGGGTGCTTGGCCATCATATGCCTCTGCATGCTGGTGGTGGTCAGGCTGGTAGTGGTGGCTCCCCGGCTGATCTTGGTGCAATGCAGATTGCACACCACTGTTCGTTGGTCGTCCGCGCTCTCAATAAAAAACATCCACAACTTTGAACACCTAGGCTTCTGCACGGAGGCTTGCCGTGAGGGGGTGCTTTGGGAAACAGTTGGGGGATTCTTCGCTCTGGCCCTGCCTCTACCCCTGGCCACTCCACTGCCTTGTCCAACCTGTCCTGCTGCTGCACTTGCCTGCCCCTCTGAAGCCCTGTCCTAAGTAGGCTTAGCAAACCAGGTGGGGGTCAGTTACCTAATCGTCCAGCTGCTCTTCCTCCGAATCCTCTGTGCGCTACTCCCTCGGACTTACTGCCCTTACTATTACCTCACTGACAGACAACTGTGTCTCATCATCCTCATCCACAAAAAACTCTTGAGACAGTTGCCGGAAGTCCCCAGCCTCATCACCCGGACTCCTGGAAATTTCCAAAGGTTGGGCATGAGTGACGACAAACTCTTCAGGTGAGAGAGGAACCGTTTTTTCCCACTCATGGCAGGGACCCGAGAACAGTTCCTGGGAGTCTGCCTGCTCAGAATATGTCATTTTTATGGAGTGAGGAGGCTGGGAGGAAGGAGGAGCAGCCAGAGGATTCAGAGTTGCATTCCCAAGCCAGGACTAGTGGACTGCGTAGAAGACTGGGTCGTCGATACATTGCTGGACGCATTTTCTGCCATCCATGACAGCACCTACTCGCACTGCTCTGTTTGTAATAAAAGTCTATCACGTGGACCCGTAAATTGTGATATGAAGCTGGGGAGCCCAGAAACTTGCCTCTCTCCTAATCCCGGAGCAGCCGGCTGTGATTCACCACGCTCAGGAACTCGGCCTGTGCCCACACCCTCACTTGGATGCCCGCGTCCTCGACCCTTACCCCTACTCTTCATCATGGCGGATTAAGAATAGAGCAGGGCCCAAATAAATTACCACACTGTACAGAGCTGACAATGTGGCTAATTCACCGCACACAGAGACTTGTAGACAGCGGAGGCTCTATGCTGTGACTTGAAAAAATTAACCTGCTGTCTTGCGCTAATACCCAGGGGTAATTTACTGCTCACAGAGACTTGTAGATAAGAGGGGCTCTATGGAGTGGGAGAAGACTCTAAAGCCAGTGGATAGTGCTGGTAACTGCGGCTATCTCAACCCCACAGTGGCAGAGCTGAAATAGTTTGTAGTGGCCCAGGAAATATTACAGTACTGTTTAGCAGTGAGACCTCTGTCTAATGCACTGCAGACACAGAACGGTATAACTGAAGTCGTTTGCAGTAGGCTAGGAAATGTTAGAGTGCAGTTTCACGGTGAGAGCTGGTTGTACGGCACTGCAGGCTGGGAATGCTATTACTGAAAGGTGGGAACAGGCCTAGATGCATAATACAAAAATGGATGCACTACTGCTCCCAGCCAGACACAACTGTAAAGCACATGGTCAGATGTAGCCCTAAGAAGGACCATTGGGGTTCTTGTACGGAGGATCAGGACTGTATAACTTTCCATATAGAAGCAGCTCTGTCCCTAAACTCTGCGTTATGCACTGCCGACAGAGAATGCTATAGTTGAAATGACCTGCACAGCCCGAGATGCTTAAAAAAAAAATTGTGCACTACTGCTCCCAGCAGCCACAACAGTAATTCACCCTATGAAAATTAGCCCTAAGAAGGACCGTTGGGGTTTTTGATGACAGGATCCTATGCTAACACTGTCCCTATATCAGCAGCAGTATTTCTAACCTCTGCCAGCATGCATCTGAAGCGAGCCGTGGGCGTGACCACTTTAAGTACTTGGCGGTCACCTGATCGTCCCAGCCACTCACTACTGTCGGAGGGGGAGGGCTGGCACGTCACAGCAGGAAGTGTTAATGCCTTCTCCGCATGTTGGCTAGAAAATGGCGCTAAACATGCGGAGAAGGAAATGCATAAGACTTGAGTACCGCGTGGTGTTCGTCTCGAGTAACAAGCATCTCGAGTACCCTAATGCTCGAATGATCATCAAGCTCGGACGAGTGTGCTCGCTCACCTTTAGATATTAACACAGCCACCAGTAGAGATGCATGGTTTTTCAAAACCTGTGTCATTAATGGAGTATGGGAGGAAACAGTCAGAATTGAATAAGATTTGTCCTGAGTGTATGTACATCGCATTAGAACAGTCATTAGTAGTTGCGAAAGTATCGAGGAACAATTTCATCAAAAGAAACAAAGGAAAGCACAGAAGCAGTCTTCTGTGCCTGCGATTTCTCTGACTGTTCCTCCTGGTGTGACTCTAGCAACAGCCTCTCCTGAATATACTTTAGTGCCAGTGAACAGTAACATGTCAGGAAGATATCCTAGATTAGGTGGAGTAAACAGAGAAAAGTATCGAAGAAAGGGACTGCGTTATGGTTGTGGTGAAAGGGGTTACATGAAAAAGGTTTCCCCCTCTAGGCAAGGACTAGAGTACAAGAACAGACTCAAATACAATTGGTCACTACTGATACAGAATCCGATTAGGACGTTGGCAGCTCCAAGTGTTTCCCTATAATTGTAGCTCTACCTGAGCCAGGTCCAAGTGCAACTGTTAAACTAGCACTACCCAAAGAGAAAGCAAGACATGTTATCATTGATACTGGAGCAGGATGATCCTTGGTAAAGTGATCCGGTTTACTGCCAATTTACATGGAAAAAGGAAAAATAAGGGAATTAGTAGAGATGAGCGAACGTACTCGTCCGAGCTTGATGCTCGGGCGAATATTAGGGTGTTCGGGATGTTCGTTATTCGTAACGAACACCACACGATGTTCGGATGTTCGTCTATATGCGCTCAATGGGGCCGGCGGCAGCAGCGCCAACCCCATTGAGAACATATAGAAGACAAATCCTTCTTCTCTGCCACAGCTGGAACAGCTGTGACAGAGAAGAACGATGTTTGCCCATTGAATTCAATGGAACCGGCAATACAGCCGACTCCACTGAATGCAATGGGCTGCCGGCGATCGCGGGATGAATTGTCGGAAAGGGGTTAAATATATAAGCCCTTTCCTGCAATTCATCCAGAAATGTGTAAAAATAAAAAATATATATATACTCACCTGGTGCCGGCAGATGGAGTTCAGCGCGGCAGGCTGCAGTTCTCCTGAACTGCTCTGAACAGCTGTGAGTAGTATTCAGCAGCCGGGGATTTAAAATCCCCGCCTGCTGAATAAGATGCCTCTGAATGGTCACAGCCTGACCAATCAGAGGCCAGCCCTCACTCACACCCATTCATGAATTCATGAATGGGTGAGTGAGGGCTGCCTCTGATTGGCTCAGGGGCAGGAGAATAGGGATAGTTCAGGCTGATGAAATAGATAATTTCCATGATGATGTCATGGAATCAATTGTGCAAAAGATACCTGAATCATTGTAGGTAAACGACAAAACAGGGCATTTTAAAGGTATCCCCAGTAAAAATTAGATTAAAGCAGAATGTTACACTACTGTAACACTACATCAGTGTCCCCTGAGCAATGAACAGAAAGCAGCAATTTCAACAAAAATTGCAGAATGCCAATCTCCTTATGATCCACCACATTTCCGAGTGAAGAAATGTATACCTGGGCAACCGCAAACATGCCGCATGGTACATGATCTGCCCGAAATGAACAAATTAATGATCATAGATGCTTCAATTGTACCAAATCAAATTTCTTCAAGGGCTGTTAATTTTGCCATAATAGATCTGGCAAATGCATTCTTTTCCTTTATAATTGAATGTGACAATCAACTTTTGTTAGCTTTTCTCATGAGGGTAGACAACTGTGCTGGACAAGGCTGCCACAAGGTGAAGCAACATCTTCATCAGCCTTTTCTGAAACGTTAGCTTATGTCTTAACATCTTGGCATCCACATAGTGAGCAGACACATTTGTTACATTATATTGATGATATGATACTTTACACTCCTACAAATGATATTTGTTGAAGGACACCCAATCACTTCTCATATTTCTGAGTTTTAAAGGGTGCAAGGTGTCTAAAAATAAATTGCAGATTACAAAGTAGTGTTCTTAGGACACTGTATTTTAGCACAGATGAAACACATCTGATGCTCGAAAGGCAGCAATTGTGCAAGCGGTAGAACCAACCGTGCACTAAGAGCCTTTATTGGACTGGTTAGTTATTGCAGGGAATTCATTTCATCAGCACCCTTTTAATGCAGCTTTTGTTTGATGTTTTGATTGCCTGCAATAAAGGACACTCATGTTCTCTCTGCAGAAGCAAAAGAAGTATTCAAGATATTGAAAAATGCTTTTGTGTTAGCTCCAGCATTAGGGATCCCTAAGGGCGCCCACCCACTGGCGTTTGCGGTTTCCGCGGGGAAAAAACGCGGCGTTTTCGCAGCGTTTACCGCGATTTTTCCGCGCGTTTTTCGCGGCTTTTCCATTAATTTCCATTGACTTTCATGGGTGCATTAGGAGAAAAATAAGGACACATATGCAACTGACAGTTCCTATGTTAAAAACGCAAACGCAACGCAAAAAAAACGCCAGTGGACAGGAACACATGTTATCTCTATGCCTGTGCAGGAAAAACGCAAAACGCAGGTAAAAAAACGCCAGTGGGTGGGCGCCCTCACTATGAAAGTCCTCTTCACCTATTTTGTCATGAAACTGACGGACATGCTAAAGGTGGTCTCACAACAAAACATGAGGAAAAACTGCAACCTCTAGGGTATTATTCCTCTAGACTTGATGTAGTGATTAAAGGAGTCCCTTTTTATATCAGAACTATTGCAGCATGCACCATTCTCAAGGTTGCTGATATGGTGCTACATCGCCCTATGGTAATTTAAGTGCCACATTTAGTGCAGTAACTACTGTTACAAGCAAAGACAAAGCACTTGTCAATGGCGGGGCTAACTAAATATGAAGTGGTTCTTTAAATACCTCCAAATGTGACAATCAAGGGATGTGCAACAATGAATCCAAACAAAAGTTTGGTACCATGTTACCCAGTAGAACAAAATGTGATTGTTTCCAGCAAGAGAAACCACATAATCTTGTAGATAAGATACCTTTTAATGGCTAACAAAAATACATGATGTAATAGCGAGCTTGCAAACCTCTTGGGCTCTTCATCTGGCTAAAAAATTTTAGCCATTAAAAGGTATCATATCTACAAGATTACGTGGTTTCGCTTGCTGGAAACAATCACACAATGAATCTAGTCACACTGCTTCTTGATGTGAATGATGAGGAAACAGGAAATAATAAAGCATGATTGATTTGAGCTGATGACAACAGCAACTAAACCACCTGACAATATCAGTGAGACCTCACTTCCCAATGTAGATATGGAACTCAATGTAGATGGCTCATGTTTTTACCATGAGGTTAGGCCACATACAGGATATGCTGTCGTGGGTACACATGATGTGCTGAAAATTGAAGCTTTGCCTTCTAACACGTCAGCACAGGAAGCTGAATTAAAAGCACTGACTGAAGCATGCATAATGGCAGAACATAGGATGGCAAATATTTACATTGATAGCCAACATTGTATGGGCATTTGTCATGAGTATTTGTCTTTATGGCGAGCTAGAGATTTTACTTCATCAGGTAAGCCTATCAAAACTGCAGAATTGGTTACACAATTACTGAGAGTTCTGGAGCTGCCCAAACAGTTGGGTATCGTAAAAGTACAGGCTCACATGAAGGAAAAAAAACAAAGAAGCAGAAGGTAATAGAAGAGTAGATATAACGACTAAAGCTGCCCCGTTATTACCCATCTCTGTGAATGTATGTACAGTGCGATCTGTGTTAGGGAGGACAGATTTACAACTCTTAAAATACTTCAGGAGCAGGCTACTGCTTAAGAAAAAGAAGAATGGACAAAAGTGACAGGGTCCAGAGGTGAGGATGGGCTATGGAGGGTGGGTGCCATGTAGTATTTACCTAGAGTACTCCACCCAATGACCTGTGCCATAGGCCAACACATCAATCCAACAAAGCTATAGCGAGTCTGATTAAACAACACTAGTACCCATTTACCCAAACACCCTTGTACCCATTTCACTGATTGTAAATTGATTTTATTCTGCTTCCAAAGGCTGGCACCCACAATTATGTCGTCGTTTGTATTGATGTGTTCTAGGGGTGGTCAGAGGCTTTGGCTTGGGCCAAAGCCAATGCAAAGATTATGTTGGCCACTTTCTATTAAAGTTTCTAATATGCTGTAAACTATTATGTTTTATTCCAAGTGTACTATAATGTGACAATGCTATCCCTGTCAATAGGAAAAATGATGGTAGCTGTCAGGATTTAACCAGGTGACCAAATCCCTTACTGTCACCCTATCTCTATCCAGCTCTGTTTCAAGTGCTTGTTCAGTGCATGTGCAGATACAGGCAGCAAAATGGTCTGTATATGTGCCTGTATAGGAGTGTATGGAGGCAAGTGTAGAATCAAGGAACTGATCACATGGTTAAATCACATGGCATAGCAGAAATATTACTAAAATGTGGCCAACCTCTATAACTATATAGGATTGGAATTATATTTGATCCCAACCATAATGATGAGATGTTGGTCAATAAGGCCCTTTTACATGCAAAGATAAACTTTCAAGCTACTGTAAGATTGAAAGCTTTTGCTATCTATCTGCATAAAGTGTTAATGGCCACCAATGGCCATTAACACTTTATCATCTTCATTTGCCTGTAAAAAGACCTCTAGGAGTTGTTTGCAGAGCCCAGTTTGTGTTTAAACATACATCCAGCTGTACAAACAGCTGCAGACACATATCCATTGTTCTCCACGTGGCTACTATAAACATGCAGCAAAGAAAATATTGTGCAGCCTTTTAAAAGATGAGCGAAATACATTCAAATGGAATGCATTTGCTCAGTCTTTCAGCAACTAAATGATGGATTTAAGTGAAGCAAAATCCACCGTTCACACAAAAACTGCACGATGCCCGCATTTATATCTAACGATTTTCGCTAATTTTCGGACATTTGGGCATGAATTTTGAGCAATAATCGTTGCATGTAAAAGGACAGGCAACTTACAGCTAACTTATGTCACTAATGCTGTAGGCAAAGCTTCTGAGCATGCACCACTACTGTGCCAAACATGTAACACAAGGTGTTACAAAGAAATATCCACATTAGACCTCAGTAGAAACTAATAGATTTCAAAGGCACATAATAATACAAGCTGTGTATTAGTTTTTAATAACTATGTTATCATTTATATTATAATATTCTATAGCCAAGAAATTGACAAGATTAAGTTAAACAATTATGAATTACCATTTTGTATAATTGAATACTCAACAAGAACACTCATAACCGAAATAGAATATGCATCATTTGTCTTCATGAATGATCCTCATATCAAACTACATTAAGCTTTAGGTACTGCTTGAAGGTCATTTGATGTTTGTTTAAAAATACCTGAGCACACAAAATATTCTAACATTCCAATTATTTGTGCTCTTCTAGCAAACTGGAGGGTAAGAACATTGTCTTATGGATTCACAAATAAAATATCACATACAGTGATGTATACAGGTGTATATAGCTGAGAAAATACATGAAGATAATGGCTGAAGATGACAATAAAACAATGCACCGTTGAATGAATGTCAATTTAAACACATTAGTGAGTCTAAACCTTATTAAATGTTATGCTAAGGCCAAATTCATAAAAATGTACTTGCGCAGTGTTTTGCACTCACAAAAAGTTCAGTAAATCATGCACAAAAATATGCAACACAAATGAGCGTGTAAATGTGTTTATGCCCATGTGATACCAACCTTAGATTATTTGAATATAATATTTAATTATTTCTGTTTTTTTTACAATGTAAACATTTTTAGAAAAAAATATTAGACTAGAGTTCCACCAGTATACATTCATTTGATTATATATTTTTTTTCATTAGAAACCTGACAGGTACAGAAATAAGCAAAAATTTGCATGCGCAATACACGGTGAATAGGGCTTATTGGTTTCAATGTGTTAGATCACATATATATTTTGGGCTTGCATTTTATTTGTGCAAAAAACACACAGCAGGCTCTATTTTCCTGCATATTTGCACATAAAAATAGCATATATTGAACTGATTAACTTAATAGCTCATCTAAATGAATATGAGAATGCTTGTATGATTTTTTTGCACACGTGAAAAGTACATTAAAACCCTCAGATGCGGGCGCAAATATGCAATGCTCATTGCGCAAAGGTAGCATAAATGCACTTATGCCCATGTGATAACGGCCTTAATCAACGCAAAAAATATTATTAGTAGAAGTAATAGTATTATTATGTCACTAAACTTTATTTATGGAGCAAAAATGTATCATTCAGCTCTTAATCAAAAATAGGACAGTATATAGAGAAATATATTCAGCACTCTTTCAGGACATAATACATTCTATCCATATAGAGGTGTATATATATATAGACACAAATATTAACCCATTAAGGACCAAGTGTTGTAAATTTACGGCGCCTGGTCCTGAGCTTTAATTCCAGCCGATAGCAAAAATACAGCGGGCGATTTAGGCCCCTGCTTCTGCAATCAAGCAGAAGTAGGTCAACTGTTAGTCACAGCTCAGAACCCGAAGGTCACGTGACTGCCGGCATTCCCTGGCACAGCAGAGCTGCAGGGTCCTAACAGACTCTGATTAGCCTTGCCAGTGACTATTGTCACTACAGGGGATGTTTTCTCCTAACACTGTGGCTTCTATAGATGCCCCAGCTACCGTGGAATAATGTCAAATAAATGTCCTCCAGAGGTCTTAGACATAGATGGTAAAAAAATAACTACATATGTAAGTAATAAAAAAATTACAGAATAAAATATAAATACATACATAGAAAAGAAAATAACCAAAAGCCGACGCCAACCAAAACCGTGGCCATATGCACTCTGTGATCCAAAACCATACATATTATATATCAAAATGTTCGAAACAAAATGAGGAACCCATTCCCATACTTAATTTTAGCATAAATATACTAATTTAAAAAAATTATAAATGTTAAAAAACATTTTTTTTTAGCTTTTTACCCCCAATAAAACTAAAAAATGGAAAAAAAGTCAGTGAAAAAGACAATAAAAAAATAGCCCTTTATGTAATGATTTTGGTAGCTGAGGCAAAAAAATATGCTAGTAAAACTACCACATAGGTAAAATTCCTAAAAAGTGTCTGGTCTTTAAGGTATAAATCAGCCTTAAATATCCACTTGAGGGGGTGGAAAATTTTTCTTCCTCAAAACATTCAAATAGTTACTAGCAGCAAACCCAAAACTCTTTAGGAGTTATTTTCTGCCCAACTTTAATAAGTTCAAAACAAGGGAATACAAAGTCTCATCAAAGATACAGAGTAAATATCAGAAGATTGAAATGCGTTTGAGGCTTATAAAACCAGAAAGTGGGACCCATTTACTAACCCTCAAAACGCTTGGCCAAAACTTTGTATGGTGCTTGAATTCTTTTACTGATTTATACTGTTAGAAAATGCATTTTCTTGCAGTGTATAGTTCTGTTATTAAGGATTCTGCAACATATTGAACACTATGTTGTTTTTCTGACCCAAATTTTAATATCTATTTTTAATATCTGCCTTTAGTAACTTACTAAATACTCAGATTGTATTTACCTTTGAGTTTCTTCATATATCATACATATTGTAAATGCTTATAATTGGTTTAACAGGGTTTTCACATCTTTTATTCTACCATTCATAAGTGTGCATTTACAAAAATTAAGTTATTCAATTTTTTTAGTTATTGTAATACAGCATAAAGGCATAGTTGCTATCGTAATATTGTTGATAGCACAA
Organism: Eleutherodactylus coqui; assembly: GCF_035609145.1. Classification (NCBI taxonomy): domain Eukaryota; kingdom Metazoa; phylum Chordata; class Amphibia; order Anura; family Eleutherodactylidae; genus Eleutherodactylus; species Eleutherodactylus coqui. The sequence continues at coordinate 157,612,238 of NC_089843.1, read as the reverse complement.
CAGGGAATGGTTACTTTAAAATTCCACATCACATAAGTATTAGTGTTGACTGTTATTTACTTTAATTTTGTATTTAATTCTACATTCTGTATTTTATACTTCTGAAAGGAAAAACATTAAAAATTCAGTTTGATTCCCTGCATTTAATTCTTCTAAAAAAGCTTTCCCCAAGATTCTGCAGTGTGGAGATTTACCAAAGTTTCGTGTCCAGGGTGGAAATGTTAGATACAATTCCAAACTTTATTCAGTGCATTAAAATGCAGTGCCAGCAAATGTGCAGATAGCAAATAACAGCTGACACACTTCGGTCATATTTGGTATCTGCACATGTGCTGGACTTGTCATTTTCATGGATTGAATAAAGTTTGGAATTTTATTCATCACTTTTGCCCATTGCACATGTAACTTTTGTTGGAGCTGTGTCCTTGCAGGCTTGTCTAGTGAATGTTTCCTATGTGGTGTTGAATCTGGCTTTCCCTTTAAACTAATGTGACACTTTCCAGTCATTCAACCAAAAGAGTTTTTGAGGGGTTAAAGGGAATCTTTCAGGAGTTTTGCCAATGCAAAGCTGCTAATAGTTCAATATACCTGCCGGTAAGCAGGGCATGGGCACACCTGTGTTTTTGATGATAAAATCACATTTTGCTTTCTGCTTCTCATCACCACATGTGTTCTGCTAGAGATGCTTCTTCCTCCAGTGCTCTCCACTTAAATACAATAAACTGTGGAGAAACTCTGGTTGACAGCTTCAGTGTTCTCCTAGTTAGATGTTGCAGTTGTCAATGTAGCAGATGATCCCATGGGCACAAACTATATTCCTCATGCTATCATGCACATTTTAGACAGGATGTGGGAAGGTGTCCCTTCTTATATCATACATACACATGACTCTGCGGCAAGAAGACATATGCATAATATCTTGGATGTAGACTGTTGTTTCTTAGTGACTTCATAATGTTTTATAAATAGACGCATCACCAATCACAAAAATCTACATCAATGGTTGCCAACCTCTTTATCATAAAACACACCCTGAAAAGAGGGAACTCCTTTTGAAAAAGTGCCATATTTAGCTGCTGCTGACATCTGAAGAGATGTATTAAGCCCCAAAATTTTACTATCTGACAACTGAACATCCCATTAATAAAAGGATTTTTTTTTATATAGTAAAATAAGTCTACATGCACAGCAATTTGGTTTTGGAATTTCTTTTTCAGGATTTATGGGGTCGATAGAATTTTTCTGTATAGACTTCTCTATATGACTCGAAAAATATCAATCCAAAATGCCTGTACAAAATGTCACAAAATAAAAACGCTATAAAAAATTCTGTCTTTTTCTGGCACATGATCAGAATTCTGACTGCTACCCTAGTTAAGGAATGCTCATGGTAGACACCCCCAAACTCTCTCAACATTAAAGTATCAATGCACTACCCTAGGATCTGGATACATTTCTGGACTATCATTGGCCCCAATATGGTTTCTCCTCCTGGACTAGCAACCTCCTTATCATTAAACATTCTAAAGTGCTTCCTTTCATCTCAGGCACTCCCCATCCTGCACTGTAATTATACCTGCTACGAAACACTCATAAGTTTATATTGTTCAGTTAATCACTTACGGATCAAGTGACTGTCAGAATGCCTGCTGTACTCCATGGAAGACAAATTACTCTATATATCATAGAAAGACTACCAATAAATTATAACCTTTCAGTATTCTATTAGAAGAACAAGAAGTTTAGTTCAGTTTGAATTGGTTCGAACTGAACCAGAACTTCACCAATACCCCTAAAACTGTCATATAGCACTGTTTACAAGCCATAGAAGCCCTATATAACACTCATAGGTAATAGTACTAATAGTACTCAGAGCTGAGCCAATCAGGGGGCAGGTCTGACTCATACCCCCTTCACACCCACTGCAGGCCGGCCTCGGGGAACTCCGACTGCCGGGAGCAGGTGGGTATGTATATATTTTTTATTTTAACACTTTTCTGGATGAATTGCTGGGAAGGGCTTATATATTTAAGCCCTTCCCGACAATTCATCCCACACTCGCCCGCAGCGCATTGCTTTCAATGGAGCCGCTGTATTGCCGGATCCATTGAATGCAATGCGCTGGACAGCTCCGGTCCGTTTCTAATGAAACGCGGCTAGGAGCAGATTTTTGGGCGATTTTCGGGCACCGGTCACGCGATTTGCGGATGCGCATACGTCATGCGATCCGCAAATCGCGCAAAAAATTGCCCGTCTGACTAAGGCCTCAGACTGTTTTGGTGTGTTCAAAACTATTAATGATAAAAGAGTCCACTTACAGTGGTATTACAGTATAAGGATAATTAAGGGGCAGATAATAATCTTGCCCTATTTTGACCCTACTGTTAAGACCCTGCCTTGCATTCAGGACTACCACCCTGATAAGGGCAATCCTATGTAGAAACTTCTTTACAGGTTCTATAGTTTTTTCCCTAGCTCTACTATAATTAAAAAGTAGCTGTTAACAATGGAATGGCCAAATAGGAGGCAAAACAATACATTCAATTAGGGGACTTAGAGCATGCAAGACATTCAAAATGACATAACCGGCTAGTCATCAATCTAGAGGGAGTAATCCTCAAGATGTATATTGTATAAGCATTCGTTCATTTTTCTTAATATCATGCAGTATAGGTGACAAAATATCCAAACTATGCATGTATCTGAGTATTGCTTCCATTCATATTGTACAGTCTGTTCTTTTGCGCTGCTTGCATACTTGTTTGTTTTTCTGTTTTTTTGCTTTGAAAATTAATACATCTTTTAAATTAGAAAATATGCAGTGTTTCTGCATATTTAACTTATATTTCTAATCTTTGAAAAAGCAGTGTATTTTTTATTACTATAGATGTTATTATTATTGTATGTAAAACTGTACAATATAAAAATGCATTCTCAAAAAGAATTAAAACGTTAATAACAATATAACAACCATGAAAAGAAATGTATTGATCTTCTTCTATCCATGTTTAACTAAAATTTGTGAAAACATTTTTTTTTTTGTAATGTTGAAAATCCAGGCTTGCAATTTAGTAAATGCTTCGTTTTGGGTTCTTCTGATTTCAGTTACATAAATAAGAACTTGATGGATGGATGTTAAAATGAGAAATTCATTCTGCAGAACAGTTAATGGTTAGTGGATTTCTGCAAACTGATTTCTATCACTACACATTAACCTTGAAGAATGGTTTTAAAAACCATGAAGAACAGATTTTGTTTTTTATGACAGTAATTATATGTTTGCGTGTTATATTATATTACTAGCTATACCCTACCACAGACTGTGTGTTTTGAAACTATTATTGTACTTTCTATGGACACACAGGTCCTGATTTATTAAGGTTTCATACATCTGTCTTAATATAAGTGTACTTGAATAACATGTGTCATGCTAAGAAACACACAATTATGGCACATGCTTTGGCATTTCATGTACCAAAAAATGAAATATAAGCTGATTATGGGCTGGAAAAGATTTGTGCCATAATTTACACAATTTGCTTGAGTGCATTATATCAAATCTGCCAAACCCTACTAACGTTAGAGGTCATGTAATCTTTTATTTGTCCTGCAGTGGGCACTGCAGAAGAAATTATTAGTCACACAGAGCTTCTCCTATTACTGACGCTGATCGTTATTACTTAGAAAATATGAACCTGTGATGACCAGTTGCAAAGGTGTAGTTTGCTGCATAAGGGCTCTTTCATATTGTTATATGGTTACCCATGAAACGCATATATTTTTACTAAAAAATAACAAAAGGTAGCATTTAACAGACCCATAGTCTTTAATGGGTTACACATAGTCAAACAATGCATACGTTTGACTATTTTTATCAAGTCATATGTTTACATGCGCTTTTTGTGGTATTGAAAAACGTAGTCTACTATGCTTTTCTTTCCTAAAAAAAAATGCATGTAAATGTATCATTTTTCTTAACATTGCTGTACATTTCCATACACTTAATATATGCATTTTTTTGTGATTAGATGCCTTAAAAGAAAAAGAAAGGGTTCAACTTTAAAGCTTTTAAAAAATAAGATTTTACAGTGAAAAATGTGTAGATTTTTCATATCAAAAGCGGATGAAAGGATATCAAAATGTATACTGCACATATGAGTTATTAAAATATGCTTAAAAATCAATGCGTTTTTGCATGCTTTTTCATGTACATTTCTCGCATACGTGAAACAAATGTTAAAGTGCCAGTATGGACAGGTCCTTAATTTGCAATATTTTAGCTCATCCTTTGTGATAAAATGATTAAGACTAATTGTATAGTACAATGCATTTAGTCTAGCTACATTTTTGCATTAAAAGAGTTGTGCGAGTTATAGATCCTATGTAAAATGCAATCACCATGTACTAACATAACAAATAGGCTTATACTCACCTCTCCCTGCTCCCGCTATGTCCTGTGGCTCCTCTCCGTCCTCTGCTCCAGTTTTTCTTTACTGGCTGCAGTACCACCTGGTTTATGGGACATCACAGGCACTGCAGTCAATAACGGAGCTCATCGGTTGTTCACTGACCTCTTTTATAAGCTGCATTTCCAGTGACAACTGAAAAACAGGCTGGGGCAGCCTGTATACGTGATGGAAGATCCTGAGTGGCATCACGGAATATAGCGGATGTGGGGAGAGGTGAGTATAAGTCTATTTGTTATGTTACTGCCTGGTGAATGCATTTTACGCATAACTTGGACAACCCTGTTAAACATGCTGCAATATTACTTTTCTAATTACAATTATAATCTACACAAACCTCACTTCTTTCAAATACATATTTGTTATTGTGCACTGCTTTTCTAAACAGAGCCTGAATATAATCAATCTTTTGTACAGCAACAATTTTAGAAACCAGTGGGTGATTTAGCTGGATTTTGCCTCTGCTATAGACTGTCTGGATTACTTGTAATAAAACAGAAGGACTAGTGGCATGCATTCACTATCCACCATTGGATGGGAGCTGATGCCCACAAGTGTTCAGTACTATTGTGTAAGTTTTTAAGTAAATATTGACAAAGAGATGATGTGTAAGGAAGTTACTATATGATGTACAAATATACAATCCATGAGAATAAAACAATCATACAAAAAAAAAGGTTTAGTTAGTACTTCCCAAGTTTAGATTTTACTTATACAATATATCAATCTTTGATCCTGAAAAAAATCTAGCACTGACACTCATGGATATACCTTCTTATATCTTCAAAAAAATTGTACCTGTCATTATAAGAAGGGCCAATTTTTAAGGTGTTCAAAAGAGGCACATGCTCTGGGTCTAGCAAACACCCAAAACCTATGTGCCCTGATGTCAATCTTGTAATCCGATCTAAATCAGGTTTGTCGATAGCCCTTTTGAATGCTACAAGAGTGGCTGCCTAGCTGTTTCCATAATGCCTATAGTCTTCAGTGGCTGCAGTAGGGAGTCATGTAAGGTCCAGATCCCAGAGGTGAGATTGGGGATCCCCACTAACCTTACTAGGGCTTTGATTGTGGGAGTGTAATATGTAAAGTAATTGAAGAAATGTTATATTAACTGGAGATTAATGTTGATCACTGTTGAGAACAAAATGAACACAACTGCATACTGTTCACTATTAATATTCAGGCCAGCACTAAACATAATTTTCTAATTCAAAAGCTTGCCTCTTCAGGCTGATTATTGTATTGTATTGTGTGAGGATATATTGTGATGGTCACTTCTAGGTTAATTTGCTGGCTGTTTTTAGAGGCGCATCTGATTTTCCTATTATGTATAGTAATTATATGCTCTATCTGATGATAATACAGCAGTCTGATGAGTCAGTAAGATTCAGAATGTCTCAACAATTTCTAAATGTGTATATTTACCAAATAACTACAAGGTTAACTGATGTGCTGATTTTATTCTGAGAAATAATATGTTGTAAAATATGTATACAAGGAAGTATAAAATAAGTTATACAAGGAAGATTTCATTATTCTGAAAAAAAAAATCTAAGAAAAAACATACTGCAAATACCTTGAATATGTTTAATTTTAAAGGGTAGAAATAAAAGGGAAAACTGTTTATAATTTATTTAGCTTTATCTTACATTTTTCTTTAGGCTAAGTATTAGACTAAGATACAGTTTATCAAGGGCAACAGATGTTATTAAACCATGAAAAAACTGTAGTTATGTTAACTGTTTGTATTTACTTGTTTATATAAATTAGAGTTGATGATAATCACATTGTAGTGATCAGATGCATGTGATCTGAGTTGCAATTACCTGTCATATTATCATTTGTCATTGCTGCTTTTTGACAGAGGTTTATGTACCAGATGGCATGGTTCCAACAATATTGCAAAATACATGATGTATATAAAACATTTTAAAAATCAAACATACTTTTGACAGTTTTGGAGGATATAAAACTGTTTGGTCGTGTAAGACACACACAGGCTGATAAGAAAAAAAAGTTTTCAAACCAGCTACCATATTAAATGGGTACAATGTTATACCCCGTTTATTATACAAATTATCATGTCTGTGTCAACACTAAGAAATTAGGGCCTCTCCCGTACTTGCACCCATTTTTTTGCACACAGAAAATATACAATGCACAGACAATAGAACCCATTGATGTCAATAGTGTTGCGGTGGCTCTGGGATCACTGCCTTTATGATAGTACAGATTTTGTTAGTTTTTTCCCATCTTCTGGCTCAGGTGGAAGTGATATGAGATGAGACATAGTTAGTCTCACCTGTGGGTAATTGTCAGGGCTATTTAGTCTGGCCTGATGCTGAGATGCAGTGCTGTTTAATCTTCAGTCTCCCTTTTACTGGACTAGCAGTCAGAGCTTGGTCCTGCGCTTGTTGGTATTTCTATTTGTTTTTCTGTGTTATTCCGCTGTCCCACATAGGGTTAACTAGTGGCGGCGGTATGTGGCCATGTTCAATCCTATCAGGATGGATAACCTGCGTTTAAGCAGGCCCCTTTCTGTATTAGTTATATAGGGACAGTGTTTCCAATATTTCAATTAACTGTATTGTTTTTATACTGTCTGTTTGCATTGGTATGAGATCTGTGGGTGATGGATCCAGCGTCTCCTGATTGGACGTGACAAATGGGTTCGTCTTCATCAATGGTTTTTGCATAAATTGAAATGATGATGAAGGTATTTTGTGCATGCATGTGAACATGCCCTGAGTGTGCAAAAAGTACAGAATTATGTGCAAATATGAGCATAATTGCACATACAGTTGTCTGAAGCCACCCTTAGTTCAGGGTTAGCACTGCTGCAATGACCCTTTCTTTGACAGCCAGGAGAATGTTTGCATCATTTAAAGAAGAGAATTGGAGCACATGAAAGACCAGGCAGTTGTAGGTTATTGGAGATTCATTTATTAGAGGTATAAATATGTCAATCAGTCAACAACTGTACCATTGAATAGTGTGTTGTCTTTCAGGCACTTGAGTTAGACATATCACGGATCGGGTTGATAGATTACTTGGAGGGGCTATTGAAGACCCAACATTCAGGCTGCATATTTGCATCAATTTCAAAGTTAGAGGTATATTAAAAAACCCTTAAGGGGGACTATAGGACCTTAGGCTGTAAGTGTAGGGCAAGAGCCTCAAATGTAGAATTTTCTAAAATGCTATCTATAGCATATACCACACCAGAAGACAGAAGGAGATTAATAAGGTAGACCAGTGGCTCATAAACTGATGTGGGAAGTAAACATTTAGATCTTTGGAAAACTGGGATGATTTCTCTGTTAGCTACAGGCTCTAGAGTAAAGGTAGGCTGCACTTGAATGGGTGGGGTGCAGCTGTGCTTGGGAAAAAGATGGCTAGAAAGTTGGAGGAGTGTTTAAACTAAGGACTGAGGAGTATTACATATTACAGCATAGGAGGGGAACATATTGATTTAGCTTATTTTAACATGACTGCGATAACTGCTTGTGGAAAGGTGTCCTATGTTAAGACATCTGAAAGCTATTATATTATCTAAACACAACAAAACCCATTATAAAGCAATTGAAAGGGCAAATAAATTATGGCACTGTGTCAGCAAGCTGAACTGATGTGGATCCGCTTTGCCACACACCCTTTACTCTTCCAATTGGGATCTGGTCTTTACTGCATTGTCCCCAGGCCATTATTTGCATAAGTAGTCTCAGTTATGTGGCATCTGGTGCTACACAAGAGACTTAGTTGAGAACAGGAGTCAGACAAAAGGTCAGGGTTGATAGAACAGGTGCAATATAATAAAAAATTCAAGCTGAGCAAGCAGATGGCAGACAGAGTAGTCCAATAAATGTAGCTAAGTTCAGGGATGGAGAAATCAGAATAGCCAGGAACAAGCATCACTTAGAATACCTATGGAGGAGCACACAACATATTTTTCAGGCTTACACAATAGGTAGAGCCAAATTGTTTAGGCATCTTCATTAGGGGGAGGATACATAATATAGCCAGGACTGACGGGGTTACGTTGGTGAGAATCTAGAAGAGTGCACACTGGCCCCTTAGCCCCTTGAGTGGCACACCTGGAAAATTTACGGGACGAGCTCCACTGCTCATAGCAACATAGCCCGGAAGATTTCCGGGCTATGTATCACTATAGGAGCTGCAGAGCACAATGCCACAAGCTGTGACAGTGTGCTCTGCCTGCACAGACCCACAGAGAACAAAGCAAGGGCTTTGAAAAACCAGCAGAAGATCTTGCCGATATGTCGTCAATCTCCTGCTTTGTTTACAGGTTACCATAGAGACCATCGGCTTGTCAGAAGCAAGCCGATGGTCTCTGTGGCATGGAGAGCTGGTTGTTAGCTGTCAGAGGACAGCTAGGTACCAGCTCTTACAGCAGAGATCAGAGAAAACCTCCAATCTCTGCTGTGTTAACCCCTTACATGCTGCAGTCTATGTGACTGCAGCATGTAAAGGGCTGTCACTGCAGCATGTAAAGGGCTGTCACCATCGGACCCCTGGAATGTGATCAGGGGTCCTGATGGGTCCCTGTGGAAGTCCCCTAAAGGGACAAAAAAAAAAAAAAAAAAGTTAAAAAATTAAAAAAAAAAATAATAAAAACACTTGTCTCCCTTTACTTTGTAAAAAAATCAAAAATACAATCACACATGTGGTATCCATGCGTCGTAATGACCCAGAGAAGGAAGGTAATACATTATTTAACCCCTTAATGACATGGCCTCTTTTTTTCTTTTTTCCCCATTTCTGTTTTTCCTCCCTCCTGTTTAAAAAATCACAACTTGTCCCGTAAAAAAGCAAGCCCTTATATGGCCATGTCAATGGAAAAATGAAAAAGTTATGGCTCTTGAGACGCAACTGCAAAATTAGTTAAAATTCAATGATTAGACCATTTTAAAAAACCTGCCCTGGTGGGCACGACAGGGTGGTAGGAAACCCGCCACTCAAGGGGTTAAATATGGGGCAGGTGCTTGTGTGTGCCCTACATACAGAAGCCAGAGACTGTCTGAAGGCTAGAGCATACTGCCAGCCATGAAAAGTTAAGTTAAGTAAAAAAAAATTTCTGATGCTGCTTCTGATTTTTTTCCCCCAACTAATCGCAGATTGCACCCACTTGTTCTAGTGTCTGGCTTTCTAATAAGACACTTCCTTCCTGAACCTTATTTATACCTTCAACATATTTAAAAGCTTTGATCATGCCACCCCCCTCTCTTCTCTCCTCCAGGCTATACAAATTAAGTTCTTTAAGTCTTTCCTACTAGATTTTGTTTTTGAGACCTTCTAATATTTTTAAAGCCCATCTTTGGGTTTGTTCAATTTTATCAATGTCTATCTGTAGATAAATTGTCCAGAACTGAACACAGTATTCCAGGAGTTTGCCAGAGCTCTATACAGCGGGATCATAATCTCTCTCTTTCCACTGGTATTGCCTCTAACAATGCAGCCAAGTATGCTATTTGCTTTCTTTGATCTTTGATTGTACTGTGGACTCATTTTGAGACTGTCAGAAAACAGTACCCCCAAATCCTTCTCTTCTGAAGTTCTGGATAACATAGGCTAATTTTTCAACTTATTCTGAGGATTACTTCTCCCTAATAGCAATTATTTTACATTTGAAAACTGCTGATAACTATATTATAACTAATTGCGAATCCACTGAACTATCAAAGGATTAAGTCTAGAGATGAGCGAGCACCAAAATGCTCGGGTGCTCGTTGCTCAAGTTGAACTTTTCGCGATGCTCGAAAGCTCGTTTCGAGTAACTAACCCCATTGAAGTCAATGGGCGATTCGAGCATTTTTGTATATGACCAATGCTCCGTATAGGTCTTTACTTGTGAAAAACCAGAAAACATCCTAAATCCATGGAAACACCACAGAAACGGATAGGGCAGGGGCAGCATGCAGGGCTGCATCTCAGGCTCCCACTATGAAGCCACAATAGGGGCAAGAGTCTGCCCCCCCCCCCCTAACAATTTTTACTTTGGACAAACCCTCATTAGCAAGGCACACCTTAGCAAAGCACCACACTACCTGCAACCAAGCACAATCACTGCCTGGGGATCACGCCGCTGCCTCTTCTCCTGGGTTACATGCTGCCCAACCCCCCGCACGACCCTGCATCCACAGCGCACACAAAGGTTTCCCTGCCCAGCATTCAGCTGCCCTCATGTCACACGCTCGCTTCATAGCTACACCACCCTCATGTCTATTTTCAAGTGCGTCTGCGATGAGGAGGAACCGGAGGCACACACTGCAGAGGGTTGGCAGGGCCAGGCAGCGACCCTCTTCGAAAGGGGTGCGTGATAGCCCACAATGCTGATGAGAATTGATGAGAAATTGACGTTCGATCTTCACGAAAGTAGGCCCAGGGTCAAGCTCGTTCCCAGCCTCCATCTTGTGTGACCCAAGGTGCCGCGAGTTACATAGCAATGGGGAATCCATGTGCTCACACACGATTCATTCTATGTTGGTGTCAGATAGCTCAATCGACACCGCAAGGGGAAAGCCATCTGCACTCTGCCCCCTTCCCAAGTCAGTCCGTGTCTTTGTGCCAGACAGGTAAATCACCGCAATGGGAAGTCTGCATAGGTGGGTCCTAGGCAACCCAAGATATGAACCATGAAGAAATCAGAGTGCCCCAACAAGGCAGACTTTCACTGCGCCGGGGACATAGGCCTCAGCCCACACCCTCAGCAATCGTGGGCGTGAAGCGGACTTCGATGGTAGTTCAGCTGCGAAGGTCTCAGTAAATCAGTTACGTTTTCTTTCATCGCTCCAATGACTGGATTAGCCAGGAAAAAGTTCCACAGGCCCAACCTGGCACAGTTGCAGTTCCCCTGGGACATAGGCCTCAGCCCACACCCTCAGTAATCGTGGGCGTGAATCGGACTTCGATGCTAATTCAGCTGCGAAGGTCTCAGTAAATCAGTTACGTTTTCTTTCACGTTTTCTATGGTGAGCAGAATTATCAGAAATGCCTGGGCTTTAGTACTTATGGGTGTCCAAAGGACTTTCTGGTAGACAATAGGACACTACTATTAACAATGCCAAATGGTAGATGGAGCCGCTTAACACATATTGAATTGGGGTTCGCAAACTACAAGTTATATAAAGCAAAAATGTATTTTCAAATATTGCATGAGTGGAGCAGCTTTTTGCTGTACTGTAAGCCGTGGGCTCCTCGGGATACACCGAAGTCACAGACAAGAAAAACGTCTCTGACACCAGTTCAGGTGCAAACCGAATTTTACTAAAGCACTGTGGCCCACTTGACCACAAACAATGAGTAACCCAACAAAACTCACATACATTCAGCCATATGGCTGAGGCCCTTGTGCTGTACAGCGCTGTACTCCCCAAAAGGCGCTACTAAAATAGACTATGCTTTTACCTAATGGGCAGGCCTAAATAAACCGGCCCCTTGTTACCTATTAATACCGCTACTAAGGAACAAAGGAAAGGGAGAGTGATCTGAGTACCAGCAGCTTACAAACTTACCCACACTGACTCTATCCCCCCAAACCCAATACAATAAGGAACATGTATAAAGAACAGCGGCTATATAGCCAGGGGAATGTTTTCGAGAAGCTTCTTACTGACAGCTGGATGTGGCCTGCCAGCCTCTATGCCGATCCCGCTGGAGTGTGGCCTGACACGGTCCATAACCCTACCTAGTCTAACTACAGGCCAAAACGCAGTCCCAAGTAACTTGGCGCCAAAATATGGTGTCTTGCGTGCACGTAGACCGGTCTGCTGTATGATCAACCAAAAAGTCTAGACGGATTAGGGGCTCCTCCAGAAAAGTGTGCGGTACCGCAGAGAGCCGTTACTCACTTCCTCAGCGGCATCCAGTATTGTCCACACAATATCCAGTCTCGCTCCGGTTGTTCAGCAACATCCCCAGCAGCAAGCTTTCTCCCATCCAGCGGGCATCTGGTCAAAATCTGAATCCGCTGCAGCTCCAGTACCTTCAGGACACGACCTCCTTCCCTCTTCCGTAGCTCCACTCAGATCGCTCTCTCGACCAACTGTCACCTCACAGTGTACGCACGCTTTTAATTTTTCTCCTCCCGTGCGCATGCTGTAACCAGGCAACGGGTGCTCCAATCACAGGCTACCATGGTCCTGTCACCTCACAGTTTGATCATAATCTTTTCTGTAGAACAGCGACCTCTTGTGGACAAATAATAAAACACACAGTAGAGGACTATATACAGTAACAAGAACAATGTACACATATTAGAGGCTGTCTCACCCTCTCACAGTACATTTTCTGCTGTCAAATGATTGCACCTTCAAAATAAAGTCATATTTTGAAAAATAGAACTGAATATTAGCATTAATTTTTTTGATCTGACCAACTTATTTTATATACATTTTTATAAATCTTAGCATTATGTATTTTAAGTCTGCACATTGTCCATTAAATGGATGTTTTCATGGAGAAATACTGCAAGCAAATAATAAAAGGAAGTTAAAAACCTAATTATGTTGTCATGTTATCTGTGAATTTTAAACCTTAAAACTAATACTAATGCTGATTATTATTTCATCTTATGATTTGTATTTTTGTTCAACAGATAGTAAAGAGCAATTCTCTAGCTCTAATATCAAAAGTTTATACTTGAAATCACAAGTAAAAGTGTCACTTTAAGCACCTATTTGAATTTATTCTTTATGATATGATATCAGTCTTATTTATACTTCCTGGTAGATCTAGCAAGAAAATAAACTCCATGACTCATTTGAGAATTATGACTGCCTTTCAGCAGTAAGGATTAGTCAATATCCCATTTTTCAAATCCAGATTCATTATTGACCAGCAAGACATGATTTACAGTATAAAGGAAAATAAATCCCAACAAAATATTTCTTCCTTTCTTATCATTTACCCGACATTATTCATAAATAACTAGATTGTTAACTCAATAGAAAAACGTGTCTTTTTATACAATCAAAACCCATTTAATATGTTTCTTCAGAAATCTTTCATGAATTTGCATATTAAAAGTGATGCCTTTATATATTGCTAGGATTGCTTTGTCAGAAAGAAATCTCATGTATAGAATATGCTATTAGAAAATACATTCCAGAAAAGCACAGTGTAATCAAGGCATATTTGAAGGGTTTTTCCTGGGCTAAAATATAATAATAATAATAACAATAAACTTTATTTGTATAGCGCCAACTTATTCCGCAGTGCTTTCGAAGTATGGGGAGCTCAATTGGGATGGGGTGCTGCTCTGGTGAAGTCCTGGGGGCATCAAGTTAGAGAGTGTTGGCAGAGTGGAGCGTGCAGGCTGGGTGATGTATGGACAGGATGGAGGTGATGTACGGTGCTGCACGGTATCTTGCTATACCACCTCGGGTCCTGAGCAATGAACCCCCTGATAGGTCAGAAACATCTTAGACCCATAAATCCCCTTTAGGTAAGGTAAAGTCCCCTAGTGCAAGCACCGAGTCATGACTGATTCCTAGGGTGATGTCACATTGTGATGTTTTCTTGATAGACTGTTTTGTTGGGTGATTTGCCATTGCCTTTTTACCCCCCCCCCCCCCCAGCTAGCTGGGTAATCCTTTTACCAACCAACTTTGAAAGGATAAAAGACTTAGTCAACCTAGAGCCGGCTACTTGAATCACCTGAGGATTGAACCTGCAACCTTCAGGTGGTGAGCGAGAGTTTAGGTTTGTATTTCTGCTGCTTTAACACTCTGCATTACATGAGGCTAAATTTAAAAGGTTGTTTTTAAAGAAATAAAAAAATGTCTATGTGCAAGAAATGGGAATGGTGTAAAATATAAACATAAACATTACTCAACTGTTACATAGCCTCCTGTTTCAGTGCTGCCATCCTGTCATAGTTTTTTTATGCTACACCATTACTTGCCCATATGCACTATTTTAGTCCTAGAAAATCCCTATAACTATAGAATATATTATAGATTGCACATGGGGTATGTGCTGACCCGTAATGTAGATATTGCCTTTAACTGAAAATTGACTGTCTAATTTTAGGCAAATATCTATTAAAAAAATAAAAACTTTAATGTTTTAGATCATCATGTGCAGCTGCTTGCCCTACAGACCTCTCCTTTTTACTATTGAATAACAGGAAAATGTATTCCACATTACATTTATAGTATCTGGTGAATTCATTGAGAATGCAACTAACATATAAACCCAACAGATGCTTCTGATGTATGCAACTGTATGCCGTAGAGTTGAATCGATTTCATTGCATAGAATAGATCAACATTACATTGCCTACATAGAGTATAGCACAGAATACTTTCGCTGCATTGCTGAGCTGCATAAAAATGTGCATCAGGCAGCTTTTTTTCTGTTGAACAAAAAAAAGGTATACCCACATAGATAAGCCCAGTTCATGCAAAAAGGATACTTTTTGACATTTGTTAAGCTGTAAGGTCTAAGGCTGGGTTCCCACAGGATAGAAATCTTGCAGAAATCTCATGGTTTGGCCGCACCAAAAAACAGTGGGATTTCTGCGGGAAAGCCACAGCTTCAAAACCCACGGCATTTCATTGTCAATTCCATGCCGCATCCCCAGTTCTGCCCGGCTTTGCCATAACCGATTGGCCACCCAGTGTGGATGAGATTTTTGCAAAATCTCTTTCACATGGCTGGCTTATCCCGGGATTAGGAGCCACAGTGGGATTTGCCGCACAGAAATTCCGCACGGCAAATCCGTGAACCCAGCCTAAGAGTCCATCAAACTTACTGTAGAATTTGACATTTCCCAATGTGCAGTATATGTTGAACAAGTATGATAAGTAAAATATACAGAGAGCCTTACAGGTACAGATGGGGCAAACATTAACTTGATATTTAGTGCATTATGATAACTCAACTATAATGTAATACAATGCTGTAAATTGAGTAATCACAATGCACCAGTCATGTTATCAATTGCTATATATGTACAGTGAAGTTGCAACCCAATCACTTGTTTCTACTTGCTTGCTAGCTTACATTTCGCTTAACACTTATCACTGTGCCCTTCTCTGTTAGGTTTTAAAATTTCCATACATTTATGTGAATTTGAAGGACCATAATTTGTGTGTATTTACCACTGTAGAGCATGGCTCCAATTAACTCTATCTTCTGTTGCTTCACTTTACACAGTCATAGTGGTACTAGTTGTATATAGATTCATCCAGTTTCCATTGATTTATACAGCTCCTATTGAATGTCAGTGGAACTGTAAAAATCTAAATGTACTGATCTCCCTATACAGGAAAGTACTATGGCTGTTGGGCAGGAAGTAGGGCTAAGATTTGAGTGCTCTCCACTCCCAGATGTCGCATAACAGACTTGTGTCTGTTTCTACAGTAGTTACAACACTAAATGAGGGTAATATGGATATTACACAATTGTATAAACAAAATCAAACTGACCCTTGCAGTAAATCCACTTACTAGTTAAAATTCCTATTGGTCTTTATAATAAATATCTAAGCAGATATTTAATATAAACACCAATCAAAAAAATACGTCACGTGGACGCCATTGACCTTTTTAGACGCTGCTTTATTTTCTGTCACTCTTGCCATACTTGGGGAAGCAGGGACTCTATGCTGCTTCCTTATGAATCATGCATTACAATAAATTATTCTAATTATTTTAGACTACTGTCAACGTATGATATCTTGCCAGTTTTGTTTGTTGTTTTTATTAAAGTTTAAAGCATTAAAAAAAGAATAATGATACAAAATTATAATAAGGGAATACCAACATTAACTTAACAACTATTTCCTGCATGAATATTATTAATTCAGAAGTTGTGTAAGGATATTATGAATGTAAAATCCTTGAAGTTTTAAAAGTGTAATAAAAATAAATACATGTAAAAACGTTCTTAACTCACTTAATGTTAATATGAAAAATATTGTTATTACTCTACCTGGTATAATTAAGTCTACAATTGCTGACTTGTTAAGATAGAACTAATTGCTATTACTTCTTTGTTTAATGTTAATTAAACAATTTATCATTATCTTTCAGTTTACCTCCATCTCTCTTATGATTTCCATGCTTGTTCTGGCACACAAATTAAATTTAGCAATGAATGTTGCAGCCTTTTCTTATACACAAACATAGCTTTGTTCATCAACTGAGGGAATAGCAAACTAATTGATTCAACTATTGCAATTATTAAAAATAAATAACTCTAAGCTTCCTTAAGACACAACATAGCAAATTAATTTAGAAGTAATAAACACTAACATAAACAAGCATCTGTAATCAAACAGGGAACTGGAGTAGCCACAGTAATTGTTAGTTTTAATACGTAATTAGTATATATTGTACAATAAATTAACACGCTGTATTGTTTGCAACTGACTTATCAGTGTTTTTGTATTATTACAATTCTTTGTACAGTATTATGCAGAGAATTTGTGACCACAGATCCTTGGTGTAATCTGCATACCTTTCCTACATTTATAAAAATGGAAAGTACAATTTAACAATTTTAAATAAATAGCATAAATTAAAGTAAATGGAGCTTGCCACTTAACCTTCCAAACAAGCTAATGTACAGGTGTAGCAAAGTTTAAATTGTTAGGAAAAACTTCTGTGCCACAGCTTATTTACCCATTCAATAGTTTTTCAATAGCCTTTGTTGTGTTAATATAACAATTGCTTTTCAATGGCTCAATGTAAAACAAGTTGTTGCAGAGAGTTACTGTATTCAAGTTAAACTTTGCCCCATCTGTACATGATTACTTTATTGGCCCTGGGATGTACGTTTTTGTTTTCTTGGTCTGAATCAAGCGTTTCCAGCTCCAGATGATCCCGATCTCTGAGCAGGTTCATGCTAATGTTATAATGACTTATGTAGATTTTCAAGTCAGCTTTAGCCCCTTGTTTCTGCAGTTAACTCAAGCCTTACATAATAGCACAAATAAATTCAGGGCCTGGCTCAAACACCTGAGTTAATGCAGATTCCCAGACAACACCCCCCTTAATTAATGCAAACTCAGAGCATATTCCAAAATAAATTCAGACCCAAGACCAGAATTTTTAATTTATTGTAGACCCCACACCAAATTCCTAAATTCAGACTCCAGATCATAGTAAAGAAAATTATCCTAACTTCAGACCAGACTCATGTACTCTTCTTCCTTGCTCCCAGGCTTCTCTTCAGCTCTAGGCATTCTTGCTTACTAAGTTCTAACTCTAACAGCATCTGGACTTTTGTTGCACTACCATACACTATATCTCGCTCTTGGGTGATGGCAGAAACCAGTACAACAGCTCCTGGAACTGAAGCAGAGCTCAAGAGGGTTATTATCATCAGCTGCTATCTATTGTATGTATCTGTATTTCCTTTGTCATCTGATGAAACAATGTTACTTGGTGAAATGCATTGAACTTATATTTGGACAATGTTCTTTACAGGTTTTTGAAAGCACTATAGGGTGAAGATTAGAGATGAGCGAACACCAAAATGTTCGGGTGTTCGTTATTCGTAACAAACTTCCCGTGATGCTCGAGGGTTCGTTTCGAACAACGAACCCCATTGAAGTCAATGGGCGACCAGAACATTTTTGTATTTCGCCGATGCTCGCTAAGGTTTTCATGTGTGAAAATCTGGGCAATTCAGGAAAGTGATGGGAATGACACAGTGACGGATAGGGCAGGCGAGGGGCTACATGTTGGGCTGCATCCTAAGTTCACAGGTCCCACTATTAAGCCACAATAGCGGCAAGAGTGGGCCCCCCCCCCCTCCCAACAACTTTTACTTCTGAAAAGCGCTCATTAGCATGGCATACCTTTGCTAAGCACCACACTACCTCCAACAAAGCACAATCACTGCCTGCATGACACTCCACTGCCACTTCTCCTGAGTTACATGCTGCCCAACCGCACCCCCTCCCCCCCACAGCGCACACCAAACTGTCCCTGCGCAGCCTTCAGCTGCCCTCATGCCACACCACCCTCATGTCTATTTAGAAGTGCGTCTGCCACGACGAGGGACCGCAGGCACACACTGCACAGGGTTGGCATGGCTAGGTAGCGACCCTCTTTAATAGGGGCGGGGCGATAGCCCACAATGCTGTACAGAAGCAATGAGAAATACAATCCTGTGCCACCGCCATCAGGAGCTGCACACGTGGGCATAGCAATGGGGAACCTATGTGCCACACACTATTCATTCTGTCAAGGTGTCTGCATGCCCCAGTCAGACTGGTTATATGCACCTTAACAGTAACCGCGTTGGTGGTAATGTGGTGGTGACTGCGGACCTAGTACCACGGTTGTATTTTGTTGGTTTTCGGAATGTGGCCAGGATTAAGTGGGCCGTGGCGGGGGGATGGTGGGGGGGCTCTCTTGTAGTGTCGGTAAAGGTGAAATTCTTGGACTGCCACCAGACGAACCAATGCAAAGGCATTTGCCAACAATGTTTTCCCTGTTGGAGGAGGAGGGGGATGTTTTTGAGGCACTACGTGTCCTCTCCACGTGTCCGTTCCATGTAAGCAATAGTAGCACTCAAGACAGGCCCCAGTAACAATTCTGAAGCAGCAGTATAGCGGGAGCGCAGTCTTCGTTCCATGTAAGCAATAGTAGCACTCAAGACAGGCCCCAGTAACAATTCTGAAGCAGCAGTATAGCGGGAGCGCAGTCTTCGTTCCATGTAAGCAATAGTAGCACTCAAGACAGGCCCCAGTAACAATTCTGAAGCAGCAGTATAGCGGGAGCGCAGTCTTCGTTCCATGTAAGCAATAGTAGCACTCAAGACAGGCCCCAGTAACAATTCTGAAGCAGCAGTATAGCGGGAGCGCAGTCTTCGTTCCATGTAAGCAATAGTAGCACTCAAGACAGGCCCCAGTAACAATTCTGAAGCAGCAGTATAGCGGGAGCGCAGTCTTAGTTCCATTTCAGTAGCCTTAGTATAGCCAAGGCACAAGTGACATTTATGTAGCTAAAGTGTAGGCCAACCCCACACACCTTTCTGTACCATGAGTGCAGGCGAAGAACATAGAAATTACTATGATTACACTGTAGGTGAGGGCCCCAAAAAATTGGTGTACCAACAGTACTAATGTACCTCAGTAAAAATTGGCCATGCCCAACCAAGATGGCAGGTGAATCGCTTTGGTTAATGTGGCTTAAGTGGTAACTAGGCCTGGAGGCAGCCCAGTGTAACGAAAAATTGGTTCAAGTTAAAGTTCCAACGCTTTTAAGCTAATTGAAACTTATAAAAATTGTTCTGAAAAATTATTTGAGTGAGCCTTGTGGCCCTAAGAAAAATTGCCCGTTCAGCGTGATTACGTGAGGTTTCAGGAGGAGGAGCAGGAGGAGGAGGAGGAGGAATATTAGACACAGATTGATGAAGCAGAAATGTCCCCGTTTTGGATGGTGAGAGAGAACGTAGCTTCCATCCGCGGGTGCAGCCTACGTATTGCTTAGGTATCGCTGCTGTCCGCTGGTGGAGAACAGAAGTCTGGGGAAATCCAGCCTTTGTTCATCTTGATGAGTGTTAGCCTGTCGGCACTGTCGGTTGACAAGCGGCTACGCTTATCTGTGATGATTCCCCCAGCCGCACTAAACACCCTCTCCGACAAGACGCTAGCCGCAGGACAAGCAAGCACCTCAAGGGCATACAGGGCTAGTTCAGGCCACGTGTCCAGCTTCGACACCCAGTAGTTGTAGGGGGCAGAGGCGTCACCAAGGATGGTCGTGCGATCCGCTACGTACTCCCTCACCATCCTTTTGCAGTGCTCCCGCCGACTCAGCCGTGACTGGGGAGCGGTGACACAGTCTTGGTGGGGAGCCATAAAGCTGGCCAGGCCCTTAAAGACTGTTGCACTGCCTGGGATGTACATGCTGCTCGATCTACGCACATCCCCTGCAACATGGCCCTCGGAACTGCGCCTTCTGCCACTAGCGCTGTCGGCTGGGAATTTTACCATCAGCTTGTCCGCAAGGGTCCTGTGGTATAGCAACACTCTCGAACCCCTTTCCTCTTCGGGAATCAGAGTGGGCAGGTTCTCCTTATACCGTGGATCGAGCAGTGTGTACACCCAGTAATCCGTAGTGGCCAGAATGCGTGCAACGCGAGGGTCACGAGAAAGGCATCCTAACATGAAGTCAGCCATGTGTGCCAGGGTACCTGTACGCAACACATGGCTGTCTTCACTAGGAAGATCACTTTCAGGATCCTCCTCCTCCTCCTCCTCAGGCCATACACGCTGAAAGGATGACAGGCAATCAGCCGGTGTACCGTCAGCAGCGGCCCAAGCTGTCTCTTCCCCCTCCTCCTCATCCTCCTCATGCTCCTCCTCCTCCTCCTGTACGCGCTGAGAAATAGACAGGAGGGTGCCCTGACTATCCAGCGGCATACTGTCTTCCCCCGCCCCCGTTTCCGAGCGCAAAGCAGCTGCCTTTATGGTTTGCAGGGAATTTCTCAAGATGCATAGCAGAGGAATGGTGACGCTAATGATTGTAGCATCGCCGCTCACCACCTGGGTAGACTCCTCAAAATTACCAAGGACATGGCAGATGTCTGCCAACCAGGCCCACTCTTCTGAAAGGAATTGAGGAGGCTGACTCCCACTGCGCCGCCCATGTTGGAGTTGGTATTCGACTATAGCTCTACGCTGTTCATAGAGCCTGGCCAACATGTGGAGCGTAGAGTTCCACCGTGTGGGCACGTCGCACAGCAGTCGGTGCACTGGCAGCTTAAAGTGATGTTGCAGGGTGCGCAGGGTGGCAGCGTCCGTGTGGGACTTGAGGAAATGTGCGCAGAGCCGGCGCGCCTTTACGAGCAGGTCTGACAAGCGTGGGTAGCTTTTCAGAAAGCGCTGAACCACCAAATTAAAGACGTGGGCCAGGCATGGCACGTGCGTGAGGCTGCCGAGCTGCAGAGCCGCCACCAGGTTACGGCCGTTGTCACACACGACCATGCCCGGTTGGAGGCTCAGCGGCGCAAGCCAGCGGTCGGTCTGCTGTGTCAGACCCTGCAGCAGTTCGTGGGCCGTGTGCCTCTTATCGCCTAAGCTGAGTAGTTTCAGCACGGCCTGCTGACGCTTGCCCACCGCTGTGCTGCCACACCGCGCGACACCGACTGCTGGCGACATGCTGCTGCTAACACATCTTGATTGTGAGACAGAGGAGGAGGAGGAGGAGGAGGGTGCTTTAGTGGAGGAAGCATACACCTCCGCAGATACCAGCACCGAGCTGGGGCCCGCAATTCTGGGGGTGGGTAGGACGTGAGCGGTCCCAGGCTCTGACTCTGTCCCAGCCTCCACTAAATTCACCCAATGTGCCGTCAGGGAGATGTAGTGGCCCTGCCCGCCTGTGCTTGTCCACGTGTCCGTAGTTAAGTGGACCGTGGCAGTAACCGCGTTGGTGAGGGCGCGCACAATGTTGCGGGAGACGTGGTCGTGCAGGGCTGGGACGGCACATCGGGAAAAGTAGTGGCGACTGGGAACTGAGTAGCGCGGGGCCGCCGCCTCCATGATACTTTTGAAGGACTCCGTTTCCACAACCCTATACGGCAGCATCTCAAGGCTGATGAATTTTGCTATGCGGACGGTTAACGTTTGAGCGTGCGGGTGCGTGGCGGCGTACTTGCGCTTGCGCTCGAACACTTGCGCAAGCGACGGCTGAACGGTGCGCTGAACTACACTGCTGGATGGGGCCGAGGACAGCGGAGATGAGGGTGTGGGTGCAGGCCATGAGGCGGTAGTGCCTGTGTCCTGAGAGGGGGGTTGCATCTCAGTGGCAGGTTGGGGCACAGGGGGAGAGGCAGGGGTGCAAACCGGAGGCGGTGAACGGCCTTTGTCCCACCTTGCGGGGTGCTTGGCCATCATATGTCTGCGCATGGTGGTGGTGGTGAGGCTGTTGGTGTTGGCTCCCCGGCTGAGCTTTGCGCGACAAAGGTTGCACACCACTGTTCGTCGGTCGTCAGGCGTCTCTGTGAAAAACTGCCAGACCTTAGAGCACCTCGGCCTCCGCAGGGTGGCATGGCGCGAGGGGGCGCTTTGGGAAACACTTGGTGGATTATTCGGTCTGGCCCTGCCTCTACCCCTGGCCCTGGACACCGCACTGCCTCTTGCAACCTGCCCTGCTGATGCCCTTGACTCCCCCTCTGAAGACCTGTCCTCCTGAGTAAGCGTTGCACACCAGGTGGGGTCAGTCACCTCATCGTCCTGCTGCTCTTCCTCCGAATCCTCTGTGCGCTGCTCCCTGGGACTTACTGCCCTTACTATTACCTCACTGCAAGACAACTGTGTCTGATCGTCATCGTCCTCCTGACCCACAGAAAGTTGTTGAGACAGTTGGCGGAAGTCCCCAGCCTCTTCCCCCGGACCCCGGGAACTTTCGAATGGTTGGGCATCAGTGACGATAAACTCCTCTGGTGGGAGAGGAACCGCTGCTGCCCAATCTAAGCAGGGGCCCGAGAACAGTTCCTGGGAGTGTTCCCGCTCCTGAGCAGGTGTTATTGTAGTGGAGTGAGGAGGCTGGGAGGAAGGAGGAGCAGCAGACAGAGGATTCGGATTGGCAGCAGTGGACGGCGCAGAACTGCGGGTAGACGATAGGTTGCTCGAAGCACTTTCTGCCATCCAGGACAGGACCTGCTCACACTGCTCATTTTCTAATAACCGTCTCCCGCGTGGACCCATTAATTGGGCGATGAATGTGGGGACGCCAGAAACGTGCCTCTCTCCTAATCGCGCAGTAGTCGGCTGCGACACACCTGGATCAGGAGCTTGGCCTGTGCCCACACCCTGACTTGGCCCTCCGCGTCCTCGGCCGCGTCCACGTCCTCTAGGCCTACCCCTACCCCTCAGCATGCTGTATTACCAGTGATTTGATTTCACAGGCAGGAAATAAATTGGCGCAAGACTGCAGGCCAAATATAATTTTTGCCCTTTTTGGAAAACGAAAGGCCCCACTGCCTCTAGTGAATGAATTATCTAAGTTTAATAACTGTGCTGTGTCCCTGCTTATGTGTCACAGAACGTGAGGGTAGCAGAGTTATTATAACTCTTGGAGAGCAGGTATTTTTTTCCCAATTAAGGAAAGCAAATGGCGAAGCCAGCAGTAAAGCGTAGCTGGGTGCGTATGATTTAGCACTGTTCTTCACGCAGCTCACACGTCTCCACCGCCCGTAAGGACGGACAGAGGCTGGACAAATAGATTTGTTTTCAGTTTTTTCCCACCAACAGGCAGCACTGCGTATATTCAATGAACATGAGAAGTTTAATAACTGTGCTGTGTCCCTGCTTATGTGTCACAGAACGTGAGGGTAGCAGAGTTATTATAACTCTGGCAGAGCAGGTATTTTTTTCCCAATTAAGGAAAGCAAATGGCGAAGCCAGCAGTAAAGCGTAGCTGGGTGCGTATGATTTAGCAATGTTTTTCACGCAGCTCACACGTCTCCACAGGCGTAAGGACGGACAGAGGCTGGACAAATAGATTTGTTTTCAGTTTTTTCCCACCAACAGGCAGCACTGCGTATATTCAATGAACATGAGAAATTTAATAACTGTGCTGTGTCCCTGCTTATGTGTCACAGAACGTGAGGGTAGCAGAGTTATTATAACTCTGGCAGAGCAGGTATTTTTTTCCCAATTAAGGAAAGCAAATGGCGAAGCCAGCAGTAAAGCGTAGCTGGGTGCGTATGATTTAGCAATGTTTTTCACGCAGCTCACACGTCTCCACAGGCGTAAGGACGGACAGAGGCTGGACAAATAGATTTGTTTTCAGTTTTTTCCCACCAACAGGCAGCACTGCGTATATTCAATGAACATGAGAAGTTTAATAACTGTGCTGTGTCCCTGCTTATGTGTCACAGAACGTGAGGGTAGCAGAGTTATTATAACTCTGGCAGAGCAGGTATTTTTTTTCCCAATTAAGGAAAGCAAATGGCGAAGCCAGCAGTAAAGCGTAGCTGGGTGCGTATGATTTAGCAATGTTTTTCACGCAGCTCACACGTGTCCACAGCCCGTAAGGACGGACAGAGGCTGGACAAATAGATTTGTTTTCAGTTTTTTCCCACCAACAGGCAGCACTGCGTATATTCAATGAACATGAGAAGTTTAATAACTGTGCTGTGTCCCTGCTTATGTGTCACAGAACGTGAGGGTAGCAGAGTTATTATAACTCTTGGAGAGCAGGTATTTTTTTCCCAATTAAGGAAAGCAAATGGCGAAGCCAGCAGTAAAGCGTAGCTGGGTGCGTATGATTTAGCACTGTTCTTCACGCAGCTCACACGTCTCCACCGCCCGTAAGGACGGACAGAGGCTGGACAAATAGATTTGTTTTCAGTTTTTTCCCACCAACAGGCAGCACTGCGTATATTCAATGAACATGAGAAGTTTAATAACTGTGCTGTGTCCCTGCTTATGTGTCACAGAACGTGAGGGTAGCAGAGTTATTATAACTCTGGCAGAGCAGGTATTTTTTTCCCAATTAAGGAAAGCAAATGGCGAAGCCAGCAGTAAAGCGTAGCTGGGTGCGTATGATTTAGCAATGTTTTTCACGCAGCTCACACGTGTCCACAGGCGTTAGGACGGACAGAGGCTGGACAAATAGATTTGTTTTCAGTTTTTTCCCACCAACAGGCAGCACTGCGTATATTCTATGAATAATAACTGTGTTGTGGCCCTGCCTATACAATTCTTTCCCTGCAGTATCAATGGAGGGTGGAATGCTCTGCAGAGGCGATTTTGAGAAGCCCAAAAAAAATGCAGCACAGCTAACAGCAGCCTGGACAGTACTGCACACGGATAAATATGGCCCTAGAAAGGACCGTTGAGGTTCTTGAAGGCTACACTCACTCCTAACACTCTCCCTGCCTATGCAGCACTTCTGTCCCTAATGCCAGGTGCAACGGTCTGCAGAGGCGATTTTGAGAAAAAAAAAAATCCCACTGCTAACAGCAGCCAACACGCAGCTATCAGTGGCCCTAATAAGGACCTTTGGGGGGTCTTGAAGCCTACACTAACTACCAATTCTTTCCCTACAGCAGCTCCGGTATAAACAGCACTGTCCCTCATCTAACTCACACCGCATCTGAGGCGAGCCGCGGGAGGGGCCGACTTTTATATTAGGCGAACACCTGATCTCGCCAGCCACTCACAGCAGGGGGGTGGTATAGGGCTTAAACGTTGCAGGGGGAAGTTGTAATGCCTTCCCTGTCTTTCAATTGGCCAGAAAAGCGCGCTAACGTCTCAGGGAAGGAAGTGAAAGTAACCAGAACACCGCATGGTGTTCGTTACGAATAACGAACATCCCGAACACCCTAATATTCGCACGAATATCAAGCTCGGACGAACGCGTTCGCTCATCTCTAGTGAAGATCCTGTGCGGGGTCAACTTTTGTGGTGCTGATGATTTCTGTTATAGGGCTTAAAGAGACATTAACCCCTTAAATCTAAAGGGTGTACGAGTATGCCCATTGGGTGTGCGGTTTGCATGGAGTGGGATCAGCTACCAACAGCTGACGCGTGCCCCAACAGCCGTAATTAGTGCTCCCATTGATCCGACTGTTAACCTTTTAAATAATTGATGTTTCGTGTCCCAAATGACCCCTTGATGTTGGGATTGTGAAGTGCTTTTCAGTCATTATGGCAGTCTAAGGCCTTCTGGAGGCCCTCAGGGTTGTCATGAATGAACATATGTGGTCTGTCTTGATAGATTGTCAGATTACAGTATTATGCAATATTGCATTATAATAATATTGCAATAGACTGTGTGAACAATCATATGATGCAAGTTCAAGTCTCCTTTGGGAGCTACAAAGAAGGTAAAAATTATTTTAAAAATTAAAGGATATTAAAATTTGCAGAAAAAGGTGTGTGTGGCTTTGATAGGCACCGAGACGGCAGCAGTTGCTTAAGCTCCACTTGGCAGAGGCACTTAATAGCGATCTACAGCCTGCAGCAGAGGATAAATTACACCCAATGGCTCCAGGAGGACTCCAGGGCAGAAGGAATGTCCAGAAGTACGACCTCCAAGTCAGTGCCTACAAAGCTGGAGACCTTCTTTGTAGCGCACGGGACCACTGCAGCAATGGCCGCGGGGAAACCCCTAGAGAGAGAGCATAGCGGCGATACTGTACCTGCACCAGATAAGGGGAAAATGAAGAAGGCTGCCGGCAGAGACTCTTGCAGAGCTGGTGGGGTCCAGTAGGAGAGGGAGACAACTACAGATGAGAGGTTGGTGATGGAGGGGGTCCCTGCCTTAGAGCGCATGTCACCCAAGATGGCGCCAACAACGCTGGTACTGGGCTGTTCATCTCCTTCTGGCAGCCCAGAAAAGCAGAGACTGAGGATGTCTCCTGTAAATGAAATTGAGAGCGTTGCTGTGGGCATGCCTGAAAATGCTAGTGAGGGAGGCAAAGACACCCTTGCTGCTTCTAACAAGCCAGCTACTGAGCGTTACATAAAAGAAATAGTGATGGACCTCAGAGACACTATCCAGACAAATTTTAAAGTCTTGTCCTCTGATGTAAATGCAAATGTCTTTGTGGTTTAAAACAGAATGGACAAAATGGAAAATAAAATGGAGGAGGCTGTTAAATCGCACAATTCTCTAATTGATGCACACTATGATTTGGAAAACACCGTTTCTAGACGGCAAAGCAAATTAACCGATCTTGAAGATAGAAACAGGCGCAATAATGTTAGGATCTGTGGAGTTTCTGAAAAAATCTCTAATGCTGATATCCCTGGCTATATCACGTGTTTTATGAAAAA
Organism: Eleutherodactylus coqui; assembly: GCF_035609145.1. NCBI lineage: Eukaryota > Metazoa > Chordata > Amphibia > Anura > Eleutherodactylidae > Eleutherodactylus > Eleutherodactylus coqui. The sequence continues at coordinate 157,585,004 of NC_089843.1, read as the reverse complement.
GCTTCTGCCAAATATACCCGAACAAGAGCTAATGATAGACAGAGCGCACAGATTCCCGCGTCCGCAGTTCCTTAAAGCAGATAGTCCCAGAGACATTATCATTTGTATTCACTATTATAGTACCAAAGAAGCCTTGATGAATGTGGCCAGGAAAACTCAAACACTCCCGAGCCCATATGCTGATATCTGTCTGTTTGCAGACCTATCTCAAGCAACTATGAAGGCAAGGAGGGGCTTTGCGAATACGACATTAGCCCTGAGGAAAGCAGGTGTCCTATACAGATGGGGGTTCCCCACAAAAATTATTGCCACCAAGGACAATGAGACTCACATTTTCCACAGTCCAAAGGGGGCAGAGCAAACCTTGAAAACCTGGGGATACCACTTCAGGTTACTCCACAACTTCACAATACGGATGGTCCCAAGAGATGACAACATAATGATTTCCGGAAAACTTCCATCCTGGTATCAGGGGCTCCACGAATTCCTATTTTCTTTTCTCCTTTCTCTGCTGCTATATGGATATAACATAATGAGTGCCTGCCCGTTTAATTCAGACACTTCACCCCTAAATATCCATACAAGCTTTGTCTTGCTATGCCATGCTTGTGTTTTTTGATGGTTTTTTTTTTCCTCCATGAGCCCCCTTTTGTCTGCGGCTTCTCAGAGTTTTGAAGGAAAAATTTGAAAGAGTTCTATGCTGGGTTTTATTGTTGTTTTGTTTTTACAGGCATCTATTATTCTTTTAGTTTTCCGTGTCCCCAGGGCTACCTATTGCTACCACCGGTATGGGTTTGAAAATGCTATCTTTGAATGCCGACGGCTTGAACTCCCCATATAAAAGACGCTCCACCTGCAAAGAGACTTCCAATTTCAACACAGATATTGTATGTATCCAAGAAACACATTTGTTAAAATCTGATACCAAACATATGTCGCATAAGAAATTCCATCAAATTGTATTTGCTTGTGGTCCAAAAAAACATGTGGGGGTCTTGATAGCATTTAGAGATAATATTACTTTCATTATAGATAAACAAATATGTGACACTAAAGGCCGTTATATAATTTTAGTGGGATCTCTTAATAATACACAGATTACATTAGTTAGTGTATATGTTCCAAATTCAAAACAAGTCAATTTCCTTAAACTCTTTAAAAAATAACACACATAGCTATGGGCCCAGAAATTATGTGCAGGGATTTCAATCTGGGCCCAGATGGGAAAACTGATACCACCAACCAGAGATATAAAAAAGGGAATACGTTGGGACTGGCTGCATAGATCAGCATTATATGACACCTTCCGATGCATAAACGCATCTGCAAGAGAATTCTCTTATTACTCCCCTACATACAGGATTCCAAGTCTGGCAATCAGAATAACTTCTTGCACAAATGTATCTGATACAGCATTTAATGAGGGATCCAAATCGGTGCTTAAGTTTGATGTATCGTTATTCTTGCCAAAGTTATTATCAAGTTATTATCAAATTTCTCTTTGTTACAGACACAGATATGGCTGCAAGAGTAACATGCAATAAGAGGAGAGAGAATGTGCTGATCTTTCTGGAGCATAGTATCCCAGTCATTACAGAAGATTTTAATGGTAGGCACTGTAACAGACTACCCACCCACCATGGTACAGTTGGCAAACTGCTTGCCAAATTTCAGCAAAGAGGGTATGTTTGACCTGCTGTTTTATTGGACATACCAAAAAGTGAACGTTACAAAACTGCCAAAAATGAAACAGCAACAATGACCGCTCTGGTGTTCTTCTGCAAGAGCCAACATTTTAGCACTTGGCATCTGTCACAGGAGAGCAGGGTGAGTCAAACCACCATCCAGCAGATACTGGCTACACACAAATACCATATTCCCCCTGAAAATAAGACACTGTGTTATATGAATTTTTACCCCAAAAGAGTCCCAGTGTCTTATTTTTGGGGGGGTCTTATACTCACCTGGCCCACGGCGTTTGGGAGTGTAATCGTCAGCATTGACACAGCACTCTCTTTCTGGTGATGGGGCTTTGAATATCCCACCTCCAGCAAGCAAGTGCTGTGATTGGATCACGAGCGCTGTTGCTCAGCCAATCAGAGCCAGTGCTCGATGAACCAATCACAGCCATGCTCTGATTGGCTGAGCAACAAAGAGGACACATTCCCAGTATTCTTCCAGCAGGATGGTGCCCCCCTTATTATGGAGCTGATGTCCTTGGGTTTTCAGATCAGTTTCAAAGGGGAAAAAATGGGTTTCGTGGCCTGGTGGAGTGGCTCCTGTGTTCACCAGATCTTACCCCCTTGTATTTCTATCTGTGAATTGATGTCAAATCCAGGGTTTACCCAGTGAAAATCCAAAGTGTGGATGTGACAGCATATCCTGGACACCTGTGCAAGCATTTCTGCTAAGTGTTGCTCTCAGTGCATCGTGAATGAAAAAAGAGTATAGCCCTAAAGATTTAAAACAACAGAAAGCATATTGTGTTCCATGTCATAGAAAAATGAATAACTTTAGCAGGAAAAAGTGGGTCCAGTGAGAGAAGGCACTATGGCTGTGGTAAATGAAGTAAAGCTGTTGATATGACCAAGTGGCCCAGCAGACGAGGGGTCGTAGATTACATGCAGCCATATCAAAAAAGAACATCTATGTATGGATAGATAGGGAGGTTTTCTCCCTGCAGTGGCTGGGCCCATGCAGATCATGATGGTGCATTGTGTAATTGAGAATGGTGCAACAGACCTTAGTGTTGATGGGACACAGTAGAGACTGCCACAGAGACATGGAAACGTTGTGGTATACTCTGTGAGAGAGTGGTGTCCATAACTAGAGACAGAGAGCATGGTCCAAGGTCTATTCAGGAAGTGTATGCCCTGGGGGACAGAGATCCATGAAGTATCATGGAGAACAACCAACCAGGAGTTAAGTCCTGTGAGTGCCATCACCATAGCCTTGAATCTATAAGAAGCCATATCCTTGTGGTCTTTAGGTCTTGTTTTGTTGTTCAGGACCATCTCTTGTAATGTGAGTTTGCAATGATAAAGATATTGTGCCCTCCAATAGCAAAAAACATCCATGATGATGTAAAGTAAAAGTTGTTGTGTGCTGAAAACCTGTGACCACCACCTGCTTCCTGCTGTGCCATTACAGAACACCACCCTACATTAGAGGGATACCAAATATCTCTATTTTATTTGGTGTATTGAACCTGACTATGAATATATTTCATTTATCACAAAATATTTTTCTGTGTGTTTAACTGATATTTTAAATTGTTACATATATTTGCCAGCACATTAGCATGTGTACTACTACCATGTTTCCCCGAAAATAAGGCACCCCTGAAAATAAGACACATTAAGAAATTCGCAGAAATCGCTAATATAAGACACAGCCCGATAATAAGACATACTAAAGTGTGCAGGCAAGTCGAGAGGCCTGTCCCCTGCTGCCATCCCCATTGTCTCCTACCTCCTGCTGTGCTGTACGATTGTGCTGCTGCTGTAAGCTCCTCTTGCTGGCTGGAAAACTCAATAGTATCATCCTGTTGCTGCTGCACACGTCTGCTGTGATGAGCTCCCTCTGGTAGTCGGAAGCTGCAATACCATCCCTGCTTACAAGTGGCACAGGAACTTCTCTCTGCAGGTACGTTACTTTTTTTTATGGCTCTGTGTGTGAGTCAGGCAACCATATGTGTGATTCTTAAGGCTGGGTTCTCACAGGGTGTATTTCCAGCCTAAGGGCGCGCACCCACTGGCGTTTGCGATTTTCGTGCGATTTCGCGGTAAATTGCGATTTCGCGCAATCGCGATTTTAACATTACAAATCCCATAGACCTCTTCAGAAAAAAAAATGCTGCGAATTTCGCAGGGAAAAAAAAAAACTCCAGTGGGTAGGCACCCTTAGGGCGCCCACCCACTGGCGATTTTTTTTCCTTTGCGTTTTGCGTTTTTTCTCAAGAGCAATTAGTATTGAATGTGTTCCTGTCCACTGGCGTTTTTTTTTTTCGGTCCGTTGCAATTTTTAACATAGGAACTGTCAGTTGCATATGTGTCCTTATTTTTCTCTTAATGCACCCATGAATGTCAATGGAAATTAACGAAAAAGCCGCGAAAAGGCCACAAAAAGGCCGCAAAAAACGCAGCGAAAAACGCACGGAAAACGCTGCGTTTTTCATGCACGAAAATCGCAAACGCCAGTGGGTGGGCGCCCTTAGGGGGTGAGCATTACAGTCTCCAGACAATGTGTGGGAGCCAGCCCTTATTTTTTGTGGCCCTGTATGTGAGTCAGGTAAACAGTGTGTCATTTTGATTCAATAGGGGGTGTCTGCTTTTTTGCTGAAGAGTCTAAAGTACAAGAAATAAACAATGTTCCTACTGTATATTTTTACCCCTAGACATGAGCGCAAAAAGAAAGAGCTATTCCGTTGAGTACAAGAAAGGAATCGTGGAAGATTCTTGGGGCAAAAACCTTCCTGCTTTGGCCCGAAGATTTTACAAGAAATGGAGTGTCAAGAAATTCAGCAGGAGATTCCGGGTTCAGATGTTTATGATGATGTGCCAGAAAATGATGACATGACTGTCATTGAGTAATTTTTGCTTTGTTTTCACAGTTTGTCTCGTTATATTGGTTTGTGGTACTGTGCTGTATACAGGGTAATAAATGTTCATTTTTTTTGTTAAACAATAAATGTGAATTCTTCTTCATTGAAAAATAAGACACCCCCTGAAAATAAGACGTAGCGCATATTTGGGAGCAAAAATTAATATAAGACGCGTCTTATTTTCGGGGAAACAGGGTAGTAGTACACAGGTGGATTTTAGAGCATACTTCTATGTCCCAAGAACTGGCAATATGACTTTCAATTAGTACACATTAGCAGTAGCCATGTAATCAGTATATGAAGTGATATGTCGCAACATAAAAATAACAGATAAATAATGTCTATCTGAAAAATATTTGCATTCATATTATTTATTTTATATATAAAATAGGAAGGTTTTATTTAACCCCTTAAGGACCAGGCTGTTTTGTACCTTAAGGACCCGACACTTTTTAGGGATTTTTAGGGATTTTACCCATGTGGGACCTTTACTGCCCTATTTTTTTTTTTTTAGCTACCCAAATTATTTTTGTTGTGCATATAGGGCTATTGTTTTTATATCTTTGTCACTGACTTTTTTTTCAGTTTTTTTTGTTTTATTGGGGGTAAAAAGCTAGAAAAATGATTTTTTTTTTAACATTTAGGGTGCCTACCCACTTGCGATTTTTTTTCCTGTGATGTTTTGCGTTTTTTCTCAAGAGCATTTAGTATAGAATGTGTTCTTGTCCATCTGGGGTTTTTTTCCGTTTCGTGGGGTTTTTTCACATAGGAACTGTCAGTTGCATATGTCTCCTTATTTTTCTCTTAATGCACCCATGATTGTCAATGGAGGGCTGCAAAAAATGCGCAAAAAATGCCGCGAAAAATGCGCAAAAAACGCGTGAAAACACTGCGTTTTTCACGCGCGAAAATCGTCAACGCAAGTGGGTAGGCGCCCTTATAGTTATTTTTTTTTAATTTGTGTATTTTCGCGCGATTTGCGCATGCGTCCGGCGATTTTTTAAAACCATTGCTTTGCAATGGTATCGGACACATGAGCGCTTTTTATGCGCTCGGCCAATAAATTATAGAACAGAAATCGCAGATCGCAGATCTTGTTCTCTTCTCTATATGCGCTCAATGGGGCCGGCGGCAGCAGCGCCGACCCCATTGAGAACATATAGTAAACAAATCATTTTCCTCTGTCATTCAGCTGAGAGCTGCCCCTGATTGGTCCCTGCGCTGAGCCAATCAGAGGCAGCACTCACTCACCCATTCATGAATTCATGAATGGGTAAGTGAGAGCTGCCTCTGATTGGTGAGGCTGTGACCAATCAGAGGCAGCTCATTCAGCAGGCGGGGATTTTAAATCCCTGGCTGCTGAATACTACTCAGAGCAGTTCAGGAGAACTGCCGGCCGGCTGCGGCTGAACTCCGTCTGCCGGGACCAGGTGAGTATATATATTTTTTTTATTTTTACACATTTTTGGATGAATTTCAGGGAAGGGCTTATATTTTTAACCCCTTCCCGAAAATTCATCGTGAGATCGCCGGCAGCCCATTGCTTTCAATGGAACCGGCTGTATTGCCGGCTCCATTGAATTCAATGCGCTGGACAGCTCCGGCCCGTTTCTAATGAAACGCGGCTAGGAGCTGTTTTTTGGGGCGATTTTTCGGCCCCGGTCACGCGATTTGCGGATGCGCATCCGTCATGCGATCTGCAAATTGGGTGAAAAAACGCCCGTGAGACTAAGGGCTTACGCTAAAATAAATTATGGGAATGGTTTCTTCATTTTGTTTCTGCCGTTTTGATATATAAACGGCGACGGTTTTGGTTGGCGTCGGCTTTCGGTTATTTTCTTTCTTATGTATATATCGTTGTTTTATTCTGTATTTTTTTTACTTATTTGTGTAATCATTCTTTTTACTATCTATGCCCCCCATGTTGTCATATAAGACCTCTGGGGGACATTCATATATTTTTTTATTTGACACTTTCCCACTCTAGCTGGGTGCAGCATCCATAGGAGCCTCAGTTACAGGGAGAAACATTCCCTGTAGTGACATTAGTCACTGTGAGAGCTGATCAGGGTTTGCTACAACCCTGTAGCTCTGCTGTGACAGAGGTCACCCGGTGGTCACGTGACTGCTGGCTCACATAATGAAAGAACATTTTCCACTTTCACTTTTTTAGTACATCACACTCATTGAGAGATGTGTACTAAATAAAGGAGGAGGCAGAAAGGGTTAAAACCCACTTCTCCCTCATCCTCTGGGTTATCAGCTGTGACTAGCAGCTGAAACCTATCTTGTTTATGATTGATTGCAGAAGCAGGAGGCTTTAATGATGTGTGTAATTTTACATATGGCTGGACTTTAAGCCTGGGACCAAGCACCGTAAATTTACAGTGCTTGGTCCTTAATGGGTTAATGTTGCATTTTAAGAAAACTGAGCTTTTACTTCAGAATAACATTGCCCTAGCACACAATATTATACTTTCCCGTTGGCAAAGTTTTAGAGTTTTTTCTTTGTTTTCAATGGTTTTCTCTAAAAACATTGTTAAGTTCCTGTTTGCTAAGCTACACAAAACCGATTAAATCATTGCACAACGGCTTGTTGAACTGCATACACTTTCAATAAAGCAAGCTATTTTTATTTTCCCATATCTTAAAAGTGATCTATTCTAGCCTATGGCAAGGTGAAGACTTGCTGAACATACTGTATTTCCATTGTGAGAGGTATAAAAAGATGGTGTGTGGGAAAAATAAACAGTTTTCTAAATAAAACAAGAAATATATAATTTTACTTTAGCAAATACATAACTAAATTGTACTGACGCATATTAACATAATTCTCATCAACTATTTACTAACATATTGTGTCAATTGTTAACAATAGACATGCAAAAAAATGCTGAGAACGACTTTATTTAGGATGAATTTTCACATTGGTTGTATTTTAAGTCTGTTTATTTATTTAAAAGAAAAACCAAGAAGAAAGTAAAGCTGTATCAACAGTAACTGGAGGCAAGCTTTAAGACCCTGACTTTACATCCACTTGATACAAACATATAAAAAAGCTAGCGTTTGAAAGTATTCATTGATAAAAGTGCTGAACACGCTATTCACATGAAGTATGTGTGACTAAAGTGTCTTCCAGTTTTCTTATCTGTCTGTCTATCTATCTATCCTATCAAATATTGTATATTATACATTCCTCAAATCAAATTATCTATTTATGTTCTTATCTATGTATGTATTATCTACAAATTAAAGATCCACATCTACCTCATATCTATCAGTATATATCTCTTTTCTAATATCTATTTAATGCTTTATTATACTGTATATCTCTATCAAGTTATTTATGTCCTCATCTATCTATCTATCTATCTATCTATCGATCTATCTCATATCTATTTATTTATCTATCGATCTATCTATTAAATGTTTTATTAGCAATGAAATATGCAATTATTTTACTGCTTCTGAAATTAAAAACTCTATGCATAATCCTAATCACAAATCCCCTATCAATTTGTGCATACAGATTTATGCTATGCTATGTCTCAGTGGTAACAGACTACAAGGAAGACTGCGCATGACAGCATACGTGAGATATATATACTAAATCGCTTCTGAACGCATAAAAGAAAGCCTAGGAAAATAATGATGTAATTTCTGTGTATTTTTTCATCTGCTCTAACCCCCCCCCCCCAAAGTTAAACAAGACATTACACCTTCTACCCCAAAGTTGTACCACTAAAAGATACAAGTCATCCCATGAAGAGCAAGTTCTCATATAGATATGTCAACAAAAAAGATAAAAATGCTATGGCTCTTGGAGCAAAACAATCCATACTAATATTATAAATGCCAAAGTAACTCTGTTTGTTAGCTTTTTACGGCTAGACGGCTGAAGCGATTTCAATGAAATTTGGCAGGGAGATAGCTTGCATCTGTAAGAAAGACATAGTCTATGTTTTATCCTGAAAATGTATAGAGTTCTCTAGGGAAAATGACAAGACAGATTTATTTAGTGATGGGCAGATACTCCACCACGATGCCGTGCGGCAAAGTAGAGGGGAAAGAGGTGCATATCATAAGTTATGCCTACACAAACAGGCAAACACATGAGGACAGACGTCGTTGCCGCATGTATGCAATTAGTTAGCTAGCAGGCATAACAGGCGCTGCCTTAAAGGGGTTGTCCCGCGCCGAAACGGGGTTTTTTTTTTTCAATAGCCCCCCCGTTCGGCGCGAGACAAACCCAATGCAGGGGTTAAAAAAGAAAACCGGATAGTGCTTACCTGAATCCCCACGCTCCGGTGACTTCTTACTTACCTGGTGAAGATGGCCGCCGGGATCTTCACCCTCGGTGGACCGCAGGTCTTCTGTGCGGTCCATTGCCGATTCCAGCCTCTTGATTGGCTGGAATCGGCACAGGACGGGGCGGAGCTACGAGGAGCCGCTCTCCAGCACGAGCGGCCCCATTCAGAAAAGAAGAAGACCGGACTGCGCAAGCCCGTCTAATCCGGCGATTAGACGCTGAAAATTAGACGGCACCATGGAGACGGGGACGCTAGCAACGGAACAGGTAAGTGAATAACTTCTGTATGGCTCATAATTAATGCACAATGTACATTACAAAGTGCATTAATATGGCCATACAGAAGTGTATACCCCACTTGCTTTCGCGGGACAACCCCTTTAAACGAAAGACACATTAAGGCATCATGCCAACGGCCGTGACAGACTCCGCCAGCGGAATACCGCAGCAAAGTCTGTCACTGCACCCCCCAAAACCCCCATACTTACCTTGACGCGCCGGAGCACATGCGAAGTACAGCACATGACGCGCCGGCAGTGTCATACGACGCAGCCGGTGGTGGGCGGGGAAGTGCATTCACGCTATACTTCAGCTGTGCTACTTCCAGCTTCCATTGACTGCAAATAGGACATGCCGCAGTTTATTTCATGCTGCGGAATTCCGCAGCGTAAACATTGAGCTATCAGGTTCAATAGAACCTAATAGCTGCGGTGGAAATCTGGCCGTGGGCATTAGCCTTAACATGAGTTTAAGAAAATAGCAACCAATAACAGCGCAGCTTTTATATTACCACAGCAGTATAACAAATAGCAACCAATCACAGCACTGCTTTTATTTTACCTAAGCAGTGTATACAGCCCACCAAACCTTTATACGAGCAATCCTGGCAAAAGATGACAAGACCAAAAACGTAGTGTACAGAACTCTGCTGACATAGCAAATTCCAATTACATTCCTTTCACTATTAGAGATGAGCGAGCACCAAAATGCTCGGGTGCTCGTTACTCGAGATGAAATTTTCGCGATGCTAGAGGGTTCGTTTCGAGTAACGAACCCCATTGAAGTCAATGGGCGACCCGAGCATTTTTGTATATCGCCGATGCTCGCTAAGGTTTCCATTTGTGAAAATCTGGGCAATTCAAGAAAGTGATGGGAACGACACAGCAACGGATAGGGCAGGCGAGAGGCTACGTGTTGGGCTGCATCTCAAGTTCCCAGTTCCCACTATTAAGCCACAATAGCGGCAAGAGTGGGCCGCCCCCCCTCCCAACAATTTTTACTTCTGAAAAGCCCTCATTAGCAATGCATACCTTAGCTAAGCACCACACTACCTCCAACAAAGCACAATCACTGCCTGCATGACACTCCGCTGCCACTTCTCCTGGGTTACATGCTGCCCAACCCCCCCCCCCCCCCCCCGCACAACCCAGTGTCCACAGCACACACCAAAGTGTCCCTGCGCAGCCTTCAGCTGCCCTCATGCCATGCCACACTCATGTCTATTTATAAGTGCGTCTGCCATGAGGAGGAACCGCAGGCACACACTGCAGAGGCTTGGCACAGCTAGGCAGCGACCCTCTTTAAAAGGGGCAGGACGATAGCCCACAATGCTGTACAGAAGCAATGAGAAATATAATCCTGTGCCACTGCCATCAGGAGCTGCACACGTGGGCATAGCAATGGGGAACCTATGTGCCACACACTATTCATTCTGTCAAGGTGTCTGCATGCCCCAGTCAGACTGCATTTTTATATAAATAGTCACAGGCAGGTACAACTCCGCAATGGGAATTCCGTGTGCACCCACAGCATGGGTGGCTCCCTGGAACCCACCCGCTGTACATAAATGTATCCCATTGCAGTGCCCTGGACAGCAGAGCTAACGTCAGACTAAATGCAGGTGGGCTTCGGCCCAAACTGCATGCCCCAGTCAGGCTTGAGTTTTTTATAAGTATATACAGGCACGTACATCTCCCTAATGGGAAGTCCATGTGCACCGACGGCATGGGTGGGTCCCAGGAAGCCACTGGCGGTACATAAATATATCCTATTGCAGTGCCCAGCACAGCTGATGTAACGTCAGCTTTAATGCAGGTGGGCAAAAAATTAATTGGATTACACTGTAGGCGAGGGCCCAAAAAAATTGGTGTACCAACAGTACTAATGTACCTCAGAAAAATTGCCCATGCCCAACCAAGAGGGCAGGTGAAATCCATTAATCGCTTTGGTTAATGTGGCTTAATTGGTAACTAGGCCTGGAGGCAGACCAGTTAAAATAAAAATTGGTTCAGGTGCAAGTTTCAACGCTTTAACCCCTTAGTGATGGAGCTTTTTTGCTTTTTTCCATTTTTGCTTTTTCCTACTCCCTTTTAAAAAATCGTAGCTCCTTTATTTATCCATCGACATCGCTGTATGTGGGCTTGTTTTTTGCAGGATGAGTTGTATTTTTCAATGGCACTATTTATTGTACCATATAATTTACTGAAAAACTTTTAAAAAATTCTTAGCGGAGAGAAATGGAAAAAAAACGACATTCCACCATCTTTCGGTGCGTCCTGTTTCTACAGCACACAAATTGCAACAAAAATGACCTGATATTTTTATTCTATGCATCAGTATGATTACTACGATACCAAACTTGTATAGTATTTTTTTTTTGCTGTAGTACTTTTATTTTTTTTTTAAGATATTTAATTTTTTTCAATTATTTTCTGCGGTCATTTTGTGCGTGCAATACTGCTTTTTTACAGGCAGTCTGTGAAGCCACCCTGTGTGGATGGCTTGATAGGCAGTCTGCTAAGGAAGCCCTGGGGCCATTCATTAGGCCCCCGGCTGCCATGACACCTGCACGGCTCCCCCGATCTCACCGCGGGGGGGCCGTGCGGGACCCCCGAACAGCGTTCGGGGGATTTAAATGCCGCTGTCAGAATTGACAGCGGCATTTAAAGGGTTAATAGCCGCGATCGGTCGAACGGCCGAGCGCAGCTATTGCCCGCGGGTGTCAGCTGTAATAAACAGCTGATGCCCGCGCTGTATGGAGGGAGATAGCGGCGCTACCTCCCTCCATACACGTCCTGCAACAGCAGGACGTAGTTTCCCGCTGGGGCGGTCGTTAAGGGGTTAATGAGCATTGAAACGTATAAAAATTGTTTACAAAAATTATATGACTGAGCCTTGTGGGCCTAAGAAAAATTGCCCGTTCGGCGTGATTACGTCAGGTTTCAGGAGGAGGAGCAGGAGGAGGAGGATGAATAGAATACACAGATTGATGAAGCAAAAAGGTCCCCGTTTTTGATGGTGATAGAGAACGATGCTTCCATCCGCGGGTGCAGCCTACGTATTGCTTAGGTATCGCTGCTGTCCGCTGGTGGAGAAGAGAAGCCTGGGGAAATCCAGGCTTTGTTCATCTTGATGAGTGTAAGCCTGTCGGCACTGTCGGTTGACAGGCGGGTACGCTTATCTGTGATGATTCCCCCAGCCGCACTAAACACCCTCTCTGACAAGACGCTAGCCGCAGGACAAGTAAGCACCTCCAGGGCATACAGCGCGAGTTCAGGCCACGTGTCCAGCTTCGACACCCAGTAGTTGTAGGGGGCAGAGGCGTCACCGAGGACGGTCGTGCGATCGGCTACGTACTCCCTCACCATCCTTTTCCAGTGCTCCCGCCAACTCAGCCTTGACTGGGGAGCGGTGACACAGTCTTGGTGGGGAGCCATAAAGCTGGCAAAGGCCTTGGAGAATGTTCCCCTGCCTGCGCTGTACATGCTGCCTGATCTCTGCGCCTCCCCTGCTACCTGGCCCTCGGAACTGCACCTTCTGCCACTAGCACTGTCGGATGGGAATGTTACCATCAGTTTGTCCGCCAGGGTCCTGTGGTATAGCATCACTCTCGAACCCCTATCCTCTTTGGGTATGAGAGTGGAAAGGTTCTCCTTATACCGTGGGTCGAGCAGTGTGTACACTCAGTAATCCGTAGTGGCCAGAATGCATGTAACGCGAGGGTCTCGAGAAAGGCATCCTAACATGAAGTCAGCCATGTGTGCCAGGGTACCTGTACGCAACACATGACTCTCCTCACTAGGAAGATCACTTTCAGGATCCTCCTCCTCCTCCTCAGGCCATACACGCTGAAAGGATGACAGGCAAGTAGCATGGGTACCCTCAGCAGTGGGCCAAGCTGTCTCTTCCCCCTCCTCCTCATGCTCCTCCCCCTCCTCCTCAACGCGCTGAGATATAGACAGGAGGGTGCTCTGACTATCCAGCGACATACTGTCTTCCCCCGCCTCCGTTTCCGAGTGCAAAGCGTCTGCCTTTATGCTTTGCAGGGAACTTCTCAAGAGGCATAGCAGAGGAATGGTGACGCTAATGATTGCAGCATCCCCGCTCACCATCTGGGTAGACTCCTTAAAGTTTCCAAGGACCTGGCAGATGGCATCCAACCAGGCCTACTCTTCTGTAAAGAATTGAGGAGGCTGACTCCCACTACGCCGCCCATGTTGGAGTTGGTATTCCACTATAGCTCTACGCTGCTCATAGAGTCTGGCCAACATGTGGAGCGTAGAGTTCCACCGTGTGGGCACATCGCACAGCAGTCGGTGCACTGGCAGATTAAACCGATGTTGCAGGGTCCGCAGGGTGGCAGCGTCCGTCTTGGACTTGCGGAAATGTGCGCTGACCCGGCGCACCTTTCCGAGCAGGTATGACAAGTGTGGGTAGCTTTTCAGAAAGCGCTGAACCACCAAATTAAAGACATGGGCCAGGCATGGCACGTGCGTGAGGCTGCTGAACTGCAGAGCTGCCACCTGCTTACGGCCGTTGTCACACACGACCATGCCCGGATGGAGGCTCAGCGGCGAAAGCCAGCGGTCGGTCTGCTCTGTCAGACCCTGCAGCAGTTCGTGGGCCGTGTGCCTCTTCTCTCCTAAGCTGAGTAGTTTCAGCACGGCCTGCTGACGCTTGCCCACCGCTGTGCTGCCACGCCGCGCGACACCGACTGCTGGCGATGTGCTGCTGCTGACACATCTTGATTGCGAGACAGAGGTTGCGTTGGAGGAGGAGGAGGAGGAGGGTGCTTTAGTGGAGGAAGCATACACCGCCGCAGATACCAGCACCGAGCTGGGGCCCGCAATTCTGGGGGTGGGTAGGACGTGAGCGGTCCCAGGCTCTGACTCTGTCCCAGCCTCCACTAAATTCACCCAATGTGCCGTCAGGGAGATATAGTGGCCCTGCCTGCCTGTGCTTGTCCACGTGTCTGTTGTTAAGTGGACCTTGGCAGTAACCGCGTTGGTGAGGGCGCGTACAATGTTGCTGGAGACGTGGTCGTGCAGGGCTGCGACGGCACATCGGGAAAAGTAGTGGCGACTGGGAACCGAGTAGCGCGGGGCCGCCGCCGCCATCATGCTTTTGAAAGCCTCCGTTTCCACAAGCCTATACGGCAGCATCTCCAGGCTGATAAATTTGGTTATGTGCACGTTTAACGCTTGAGCGTGCGGGTGCGTGGCGGCGTACTTGCGCTTGTGCTCAAACAGTTGCGCTAGCGACGTCTGCACGCTGCGCTGAGAGACATTGCTGGATGGGGCCGAGGACAGCGGAGGTGAGGGTGTGGGTGCAGGCCGGTAGGCACTCGTGCCTGTGTCCTCAGAGGGGGGTTGGATCTCAGTGGCAGGTTGAGGCACAGGGGGAGAGGCAGTGGTGCAAACCGAAGGCGGTGAACGGCCTTCGTCCCACCTTGTGGGGTGCTTGGCCATCATATGCCTGCGCATGCTGGTGGTGGTGGCTCCCCAGCTGATCTTGGCGCGACAAAGGTTTCACACCACTGTTCGTCGGTCGTCAGGCGTCTCTGTGAAAAACTGCCACACCTTAGAGCACCTTGGCCTCTGCAGGGTGGCATGGTGCTAGGGGGCGCTTTGGGAAACAGTTGGTGGATTATTCGGTCTGGCCCTGCCTCTACCCCTGGCCACCGCACTGGCTCGGCCTGTGCCCACACCCTGACTTGGGCCTCTGCATCCTCGCCCGCGTCCACGTCTTATAGGCCTACCCCTACCCCTCAGCATGGTGTATTACCAGTAGTGCAGAAACAGAACGCTGTAATTAAATGTGCCGCTTATTGGCCTGTGGTTGGAGGCTGACTTCGCTTACGGAACGCACAGCAGAGCCAGGAAACAATTTTGCGCAAGCCTGCTGTAACACTTAGCTGGCTGCGTATGAATTAGGACAACTACCCCCAGCAGAGACCCAGTACAGTGAGGATGGTCACAGGCAGCCCAAATAGATTTTTTTTCCCAAATGTTTTTGGAAGGGCCCACTGCCTATATACACTAAATAGGTCTTCTGTCCCTGCCTCACCACTACTGGCCCTGCACTATGTAAAATTACTGCAGACTGTTTCACTGTGGACAGGAATACAGCGGTGATGTAACAGGCAACACAGAGCCAGGAAATAATTTTGCGCAAGCCTGCTGTAACACTTAGCTGGCTGCGTATGAATTAGGACAACTACCCCCAGCAGAGACCCAGTAGACTGAGGACGGTCACAGGCAGCCCAAATAGATTTTTTTTCCCAAATGTTTTTGGAAA